>NC_140594.1:76691236-77291236 GCF_964204655.1 Triturus cristatus | reverse complement strand
GACATTATAGTTAGGCTCAGACATTATAGTTAGGTTCACTTGAACAAAACCAGTGAAATTCAGCAGTTATAATTACCTGAGTTAACTATAGCTTATGCCGCCGTAATGCACTGCTTATAGCCTCACATATTACATCACTCATGACATAGTCAGTGACATCACTTATGACATCTTAAATTACATCACTCATGACCTCATCCAGTGATTTTTACTGTTTTCTAAAAGTGTATGAGTGTTAAACATATATAATATGGTACTACAAAAGATACATTACTATACTTTGTATACTACAGAGTGATACTATTTCCAATATATATTATGTGAGTGACTGTGTGTAACTGTGTGTGAGTGGATGCCTGAGTGGCTATACAGGTGTGTGAGTAGCTGTATGGGTGAATACGTTGGTGTGTGAGGACCTGTATGGGAGAATACGTGGGTGTGTGAATAATTGTATGGGTGTGAGAGTGCATGTGTGATTAGCTGTATTGGTGAGTGGGTGTGTGAGTGGCTGTATGGGGGTGAGTTAGTGGCTGTCTGAGTGGCTGTATGGGTGAGTGAATAGGTGTGTGAGTGGCTCTATGAATGAGTGAGTGGATGGGTGTGTAAGTGGCTGTATGGGTCTATGAATAGATATATGAGTGCCTGTATGGGTGACTAAGTGTCTGTGTGAGTAGCTGTATGGGTGATTTAGTGTGGGGCTTATTTACAAGCCCCTTGCACTGCCCATACGTCACTTTTTGTGACGCACCGGCAGCGCAGTGTACTGCCCCATATTTACAAGTATACGTAAAGCCACCATGCTTGGCTTTTTGTGTCCTTGTAAATACAGCCGTTTTCACACAGCACTTTGTGTGAAAGGAGCATTCCATGGGTGTTGCTGTGGGTGTACCCACGCAACACCCATGGAACCGGACACATTCCCAGATTTAAGAGAAATCCTAAACCTGGGAATGCATCAGAATGCTACGCCGCCCCAGGGAGGCGCAACGCGGAGTAATATTTCATTTCTCCTCCTTTTTTCCTCTTTGTTTGCGTTCTGCATTATGCAGCACACATACAAAGAGGAAAACATCTCTTGTGAACAATCTTCCTGCAACGCAGGCACCCTTACATCATGGTGCAAGAGTGCCTGCATAAGCGCATGGCAGCCAATTGTGTGCCAGCGCAGGGAAGTGCACATGGATCTGTCATATCATTGTAGATATGACCCATCCCTGTGCTTTGAAAGTGACTCAGTGCTGCGCAGCAAAATGATTTGCGGCACCGTGCTGAGTCTCTTTCTCGTAAATAAGGCCCTGCATGTGTAAGTAGCTGTATGGGTGACTGAGTGGCTGTTTGAGTGTGTGTTTGGTTAAATGACTGGTTTTGTGAGTGGCTGCATTGGAGAGTGAGTGTCTATGTAAGTGCTTGTATGGGTGTGTGAGTCAGTGTCTGAGTGGTTTTATGGGTGATTGAATGGCTCTATTGAGAGGCTGTATGGATGTGTGAGTGGCTGTGTGAGTGGTTATATGTGTGACTGAGTGGGTTTGTGAGTTCATGTATGGATTTGTGAGTGGCTGTGTGAGTAGCTGTATGGGAAGTGAGCGGCATTATGGGTGAGTAAGTGGGTGAGTGCTTGTATGGGTGTGTGAGAGGGTGTATGAGTGGTTGTGAGGGTGTGAGTGGCTGTGAGCAGTTCTGTAGATGATGTCATCAGTGATGTCATTTGAAATGTCATCAGTGATGTCACTGACCATGTCATGTGTGATGTAATTTGTGAGGTCATAGGCAGTGCATTGCGGGACCATAAGTTGTAGTTAGCGCAGGTAACTATAACTGCTCAATTTCACTGGTTTTGTACAAGTGAAATCTGACCCTAACTATAACGTCCCTGTAAGCTTTAATTTTTACAGTGTGAATATATATATATATATATATATATATATATATATATATATATATATATATATATATATATATATATATATATATATATATATATATATATATGTGTATATATATATATTTGACAAAGCTTCATTAAACTTTCCCAAGAGGTGCTGTTTTATTTTGCTTAGTTTCTTCTTGGAAACATTTGGGGTGATCCGCCAAGCTGGGGTGGGCTCCCCCAGGCCCTGTAATGGCGCGCCCCCCCTTAAACGAACAACACAGCCCCGGCCACCATTTTGCTTTGTTTCTCCCAAACAAGGGAGAGGATGTGGTCTGACGGCTAGATTGACGACTTTGGAGCTGGGAAACCATGGTTCGAGCCTCGGGGTCGTGTCCACATCCTGTGATTCTGGGCAAATCACTTAGTCTCCCCGTGTCTACCCAAAAAAAGGAATGTGTCCTTGTGTAACGTAACCGCTGCTCATGAAATGAAATGAAATGAAATGAAAAGAGATTTGTAAAGCGCATGGCTGCCCTTGAGCGTCCCAGCGCTGAAACAAAACACAGGACCACCACCCAAACACAACTAAAGCAAAGCCTAACGGGGGAAGAGATAAGTTTTCAGTGCCTTGCGGAAACGCACTAGATTGGGTTCTTTCCGCAGGGCCGTCGGCAGAGCATTCCATAGTTGGCCTGCATTAATAGAGAACCGGCGACCGCCGGACTTCACCTTTTTGGCTCTGGGTATCACCACAAAATTACCATCATCCGAGCGAAGGGCTCGCGTAGGTTTGTAAGGGCGCATGTAATGTCATGTAATGCGCTCCAATACCTTCGGGTCGTGTTCACGCTATGTAAACCTGCATTAAAAAAAAAAACAACAAAAAAAAACGCTGGAGTCTGTGGGATCGTGGCAACATTTGCTGATTTTTTTTTTTGCTTTGGCCCCAAGGGGGTCCCTTTGAGTCCCCCCCTATGGTTCCTAGAGGGGCAGGGATCCCCTATCCTGCCCTCTTATATTATTTTTGTATTTACTTCAGGACAGGTAACTAAGTCCCCAAGTCCTGTAATTGCTTCCAGCAACATTTTTCTCAAGTTGCTGGCAGTCAATCAGAGCTCTCGCTCTCACAGGAATATGACTCCCGCAGGAGCGAATTGGCCCAAGGAAAAAAAGCTGCCAGGCTCTATCTTTTAAAAACTGGGCTCAAGGGACTCTTGCAAGAGTCGACACATCCAACTGTTCAGAGACAAAAATATTAGCTACCTGCCAAATCTGTTGTAATTCCGTTGAACAGTTGTTGCTGTAGCCTTGCCGACAGAAGTCTATGAAAAATGAATGGGCATTTTGCATTTTGGGACCCTCTTTTTTTTTTCAGCCCCCACTTAACAGATCACCCCGAAACTTTCCATGCACAAGCTAGTCAAAAAGTAGCACCTTTTCGGATGGTTTCGCGGAGATACATAAAAAAAAAATAATATATATATATATATATATATATATATATATATATATATATATAGATATACCCTTCCATCACATGACATGAAGACGGATTATGTGGTATATGTGTTGGAGTGCAACACATACGGGCGATCACCAATTCAGATCCTACCTACCCTGTTGCCCGCCATTTTAAGGAAAGGCACAATAATGATCTGGAACAGTTCAGATATTATCTTCTGGACTGTGCTCCAAGCTTTAGAAGAGGAGGCAACAGGTAAACAACATTAAGAAGGTTGACACCAGGTATATTCTGGAACTGAACACTAAGACGCCTTGGGAACTTAATGCCAGTGAGGACCTTTTCACCTGTTCATAACATCAACAGGGACAAGTGGATAGTATTACTTGCACTGACCCACTGATCACATAACAACAGCCCCTGGCCATCCAACCTTAACGTGATGACCATTACGTTTATTAACAGGATCTAGTCACAATGCTGACTTGCACAAGCAAAGTCAGAATAAATTAATCTTAACCATTTATTCACTAATAACACTCTTTTTATAATGGACAAGCTGTAGAAAGAGGTTTTAAGTACAGGATCAATGAACAAACAGTGACCCATAGCCAAGTGGGAAATGAATTGTTTATATGGACATTAAGTCAACTAATCACAACTTATAAAAGTTGCTACTTACCAGTTGCTATTATTAATGCACGTTTGCCCTTTAGGAAAATAGAATAGGGGATAATCGTTACACACAGTACTTTCTCTTCAGCCCTTTGGCACGTCTGCACTTTTTCTTTTTTAAACATATTTTATTGCTTTTCTTAGTACAACATTAGTCAATATCAGTGGTATACAGCTTAATAATGCACAATATACATGCTTATTTCCTGCCATCAATACTTTCTAGAAATTATAACATCTAGGTTTTCAATACACTACTGCATCAACAGGAGTACATGTTATGTTTGTATTTCCAGTGTGCTGTCATTGTGAAAATAAACGTGGAGGATTCCTTCTCATTCACAACGTCTAACTAATCAACAATACCCCACCCCCCTCCCCCCAGCAGTACAGACTCAATACTTTCTTGGCACATTTGCACTTTAACAAACTACCTATTAATATATTAGCAAAGCACTTGATTTTAGGATATTAAATTATATAATATGTAAGGCAGTAATGAACAATTGTTATTGACATATATCAGTCATTTACAAGAAATATAGACAACCCAAAGGCATAAAACAGCTACCAACAGTGTAGATAGTGACTGAAATTCATGTCAGTAATTTGAGTGCACATATGATCCTTGGAAATGCCTCTAGAAGTGTTTTGCAAGCAACATGCTTTTTTAGATGTTTTTTTTTTTTTTTTAAATAGCACTTTATGACTTTGTCCATAAATGATTTGGTATTACTGATTTTACAGTATGTATTCAGGTATTCTACCGGATTATACAAATCATGCATTTTCAACCGTGTTACAATCAAGAAATTATGAGTCTGAACATTCGAGCAGTCTGTTTTTTGTTTTTATGGTATGGTTGAGCAATCGTCACTTTAAATATTTTGGTCCCACAATGCAGTGGCGTCATGTGATCAAGGCCTATCCATGCCGAAATGCGTTATGGCGGACTGTCAGCAATAAAAGAATATATGGACCAGCAATTTGAGGTCCGTGTCCGTTTTTACCAAAAGGTGTAGGAAGCGAAAGGAGCGGAGTACTTTGACATATATTGGGACATTTTAAAATTCAAACAAGCACTGAAATTCACCATTTATAGTTATCTCACGTAACTATACCTTGTGCTATAAAGTAACTAGAACTCCCACCCCCGCCATGCACAATGCTGTTATCAATTATGTAATTTCAGATGTCATTAGAGATGTAATCAATGCAGTCATTGAACATGAATGAGTGATGTAATATGTGAAGTTATAAGCAGTGCAAATGCATGGCAAGCGCACAAATTATAGTTACTTGAGATAAGCATAACTGGTGAATTTTAAATATATACACACATATATGCATAAATACCCACTGAGCTGTCATGAGTGATGTCATCCAGAATGTCATGAGCGATGTAATATGTGAGGTCATAACCAGTGCATTATAGGGGCACAAATTATAGTTAGTTCACTTAGCGACACACACACACACACACACACACACACACACATATATATATATATATATATATATATATACGTTAATGTGGGTGTGTATATATATATTCACTGAAAAAACCATAGGTTTCAGGCACGTTATAGTTAGGAATTAGCATTTAAAAAACCTTAGAAATTCACTGAAAAAAACCATAGGTTTCAGGTGTGAGGTGTGTTATAGTTAGTTGGACATTTCTCTAGTACAAAACCATTGAAATTCCCCCGTTATAGTTAGTTCAGCTAACTATAACTCGCGCACCCGCAATGCACTGCTGATGACGTCACATATTACATCACTCATGACATGGTCAGTGACATCACTCATGACATCTCAAATGACATCACTGATGACATCACTGATGACATCATCCAGTGAATGTGTGTTTTTATGAAAATCAAATATGTTTTATATATGTATATCTCAAGGTCGATGGAAGAATATATGGGAATATAAGTGTCTAAATGGATGAATTTTTTGGGGGAAAATTGATTCAATAACTGACTGATTAAGTGTATTTTAGTGAATACATGGGTTAGTAAGTAATCTTTAAATATGTAAATATCTGTATCAGTCTCTCACTTTGTGTATAAGTGGCTGCATGGGTTGTTGAGTAGCTACATGAGTGTCTATCTAGGTTATTAGTTGGTTTTTTGAGTATCAGTGTGAGTGTCTGAGTGTCTGGATGGTTCAGTGGGGGTATTACATAGTGCATAGATGCATGAATGAGTGACTCCCTGTTTGTATGTGTTGAAGAGAGCATGTGTGGAGCACTGTATGGGTGGATGAGTGTGTGTATGGGTGTGTTAGTGAGTGAATGACTGTCTCAACAGTGTCTTTATGAGTAACTACATATGTTTTAAACTAGTATCTGTAAGTATTGGTGTATATAAGTGAGTATATGTGAGAGTGAGAGATTGGAAGAGTTCCTGTATAAATTAGTCTGTGTTTCTGTAAGTGATTGTTTAAGAGAGTAAGTATGTGTAAGTTTCTGTAGCAGTAAGTGTGGTGGTGTGTGTATAACTGTATATATGCAATTTAATGGATGTTTGATACTTTGTTTGCATGTGTGACTTTGTGTCTGAGTAACTCTATGGATGAGTGTCAGGATGTATAGGTGTATAAGTACATATGTTGAGTGAGTACATGTATGAGTGACTGTATAGGACTGTTGGTGAATGAGTGGATATGTGTGTAGATCTTGGAATTACTGAATTGGTGTGTTGTAAGTGGTATTGCTATGTCCATTAATTTGAAAATGTTAGTTTCTATTTTTGAGTGTGTGTATCAAAGGTTCTATTATGGTGAGAGGAGATCTGCCAACTCTATCACAAGGATGATGTCATCAGTGATGTCATCAGTGATGTCATTTGAGATGTCATCAGTGATGTCATAAGTGATGTCACTGACCATGTCATGAGTGAGTGATGTAATATGTGACATCATCAGCAGTGCATTGCGGGCGCGCGAGTTATAGTTAGCTGAACTAACTATAACGGGGGAATTTCAATGGTTTTGTACAAGAGAAATGTCCAACTAACTATAACGCACCTGAAACCTATGGTTTTTTCAGTGAATTTGTAAGGTTTTTTTTTTCTTACTCAGTGGTGGATCCTGCATCCAGCACTGGTGCATCTCCTGTAAACAGTTGAAAGAATGTGTTTAAGACATACAGGCGATTTTATTTTTTTTTTAAATTTGTTTTTATTTTTTTAACAATCTGCAGTACAGAACAGCAGTTGAATACGCAGTTTTCCACAATATAGAACAGTGCAGTAGCAACTATTAGAGACAATCCCTCAGGAAGCAGTTCCCCAACACTATACATCGTTAATATCCACCTCCCCGCGCACACACCCTTGGGCCTCCCCACATCAGTCTGAGTCCGAGGCGTCATCATCTTGATCTGAGGGCGGGTCACAGATGTCACCCCTGAATTTGTTCCATGCCCACCATACTTTACTCCACTTACGAGGGCAACCCCGCCTGATGAAGGCCGACCTTTCAGCAAACATGGCCTCGTCCATGTCGGTTCCCCATGCGGTTAGCTTCGGCGATTCCCCTGCTCCCCATTTTTGGGCTATGTTGCGCTTGGCTATCATAATCCCTAGCGTAGCCCAACCCTGCGCCTGGTGCGTGAGGTCGTTAGGTTCCCATATATTCAGCAGGCAGCGTCTAGGCTCCGGTACCAGCGAGACTCCCCCCGACTGCGACAGTGTCTGCATCACCTGCTTCCAGTACACCTGGAGTACGGGGCATTCCCATATGGTGTGGAAGAAATTTCCCACCTCCCCGCAGCCGCGCAAGCAGAACGGATGTGGCGTACTACCTATGCTGTGTAGAGTGTGTCTGGTGTAGTAGGAGCGATGCAGAATACGGAGCTGTATGAGCCGGAGCCTCGAGGGTATACCCGCCTCTCGCGGTGAGGCCAGCGCCTCCCGCCATTCCGGGTCATCAAAGTCGCCCACATCACGGGACCATTTCTCGCGGAGAGGACCCATTGGGTCCGGTAGGTTATTTACCAGCTTACGATATGTAAGCGATGTGGCCTTTTTAGGCATGAAATCCGTTAACAATCTGTCCTCCAGGTGCGACGCCTCCGGTACTGTCGCACCAGGTGCCAGCCTCGATAGCAAGGCGTGCTTGATTTGTGTATAGCGGAACCACTTGGAGGACGCCAGCTCGTATTGCTGTTGAAGACGCGCAAATGTAATTATTTCACCCTTGTGCCACATGTCGCCAATCGTAGAGATCCCGATGTTGTCCCAGTTATCAAAGCCCCTGCTGCTTCTAAGCTTTCCGAGCTGCTTTGTGTCCCACAGAGGTGTGAGTTGGGTCAAAACCCCACGCCACCCTAGCTTGGCTTGTGCCACGTGCCAAATGGCGACGGTCTGCCTAAGCGGACCGATGAGCGCTGGAGTCAGTTTACCGTCATACAGGGGTGACAACACACCTCGCTCTCCCAGTATGTCCCTATCTGCTTTAAATGCAGGGTCCGTCCGCGGAACATGAAGCCACTGATTAATTACTTTTAGCTGCGCCGCCCAGTAATAGAGTTGGATATCTGGAAGCGCTATTCCTCCATCATACCAGCCGCGAGTTAATTTGGACTGTGCTATACGCGGCGGTCTGTCACCCCACATAAGGCTAGTCACCTGCGCTGCAATTGCACGGAAGTATTCCGGCGGTATGCGACACGGCGTGTTTTCCAGTACATACACGAAGCGAGGCAGGGCCATCATTTTAAATAGGGCAGCTTTCCCCAGCAACGTGAGCGGCAGCGCACCCCAGTAACGCGCGTCGCGCTTGAGACGGTCTAGTGGGGGTTGCAGATTCAGTTTTAGAAAGTCCGCAGGGTTTGCAGTGACGTGAATACCCAGATATTTAAATAATCCCGTCGCCGTTTGAAGTGGGCAGTCTGCAGGGAGTCAAGGATGAGGGCCGCGCAGCACATACATTATCGATTTTGATCAGTTGATAGTGTAGCCGGACGCTCTCCTGAAGATTTCGCAAATGTTAAGTAAAGTTAGGATTGAGCGCCTCGGGGAAGACAGATAGAGCAACACATCATCCGCATAGAGGGAGATGCAGTCCTCCCAGTCATTTGTCCACCTAAGCCCCCGTATCAGGGGCTCCCAGCGTATCCATGCCGCCAAGGGCTCCAGCGCTAGGGCGAACAGCAGGGGCGACAGGGGGCACCCCTGGCGAGTGCCACGTGTCAGGGGAAAGTCTTCGGACATATGCCCGTTAGCGGCAACATGGGCCATTGGTTTACTATAGAGAAGTCGGACCCAGGCACAAAATTTGGGCCCAAAGCCCAAGTGTAGTAATACTGCAAACAGGAAGGGCCATTCGACCATGTCAAGTGCCATTCGCGCATCCAACGAGAGCAGCACCGCTGGCTCCTGGAATTGCTCCACTCGGGCCAACACACCGTGCAAGCGCCGCAAATTTAGGGCCGTGCTTCTGCCGGGCATAAAACCAGACTGATCTGGGTGTATAATGTCTGGCTAGTGTGGTGTTAGTCTGGACGCCAAGAGTTTTGCAAGGAGCTTCGCCTCTGCATTCAGCAGCGATATAGGGCGATAGGAGGTACACTCAGAAGCAGGTTTGCCGGGTTTCAGTATAGCCACTATGGGGGCTGTTCGCTGGTCCTGCGGGAGTTCGCCCACACGGAGACTGTCTGTGAACATGTTAAGCAAGTGGGGGGCAACCGTCCCGGCTGTTCGCTTATAGAGCTCGACCGGTATACCATTTGGTCCCACCGCTTTACCCGATTGCAGCGCTCCGATTGCCATTTGTACCTCTTCTACTGTAATGTTAGCTTCCAGGGCACTCGCCGCCTCAGAGGTGAGCCGGGGCATGGCTAAATCTTTCACATATGTCCCCGCCTCCTCCACTGTCATGGAGGAGGTGGAGGAGTAAACTGTTTGGAAATGGCGCGCAAGAGCGTGCACTATCGCGCCTGGTTCAGTTAGTGTCTGGCCCTCCTCAGTTTTAAGTTGTGCTATCCACCTGGCTCCTCCCTTCCGTCTATCGAGCCATGCCAGGAGCTTCCCAGTCTTGTCACCCAGGTCATATATCTTGTGTTGCGTGGCTATCAACTGTTGCTGTGTGTACTCCGTGAGATACGCCCTATATTTGGCATGTGCGGCCTTCAGGTCAGAGGCCGACGCCGGAGAGGGGTCTCTAGCCTGGTGTGCCTCTGCCGTGTGCAGCTCTTGTTCGAGCGACTGCAGCTCTGCTTGATTAGCTCGCTTATGCGCTGCTATGGTAGAGAGAGCCTGTCCTCTGAGGACCGTTTTATATGCCTCCCACAAAATCGTCAGTGAGGCAGCAGAAGGGGCATTTTCTGTAAAGTAGAGGCCTGTTGTCTTCGTAAGTGCCTTGTGGATCGCGGGGACCTGGAGATAGCCGGGGCGTATTGAAGGGATACGACGACGCGCGAGGTGGAAGCATGTGTACTGCAGGAGCAGCGGAGAGTGGTCGGATATACCCCTGGGCCTGATCTCTACACTGTCTATGTTTCTAAGACTACCAGCGGAGCCCAGGAAGTAGTCGATCCTAGTGAGACTGTTATGCACCCCCGAGTGGTACGTGTACTGTTGTGTTGTTGGGTGATGCAGCCTCCATAAGTCTGACAGCCCCAGTGCTTCGACAAAGCTTCCTAAACGGAACATTCCCGCACCGCCCGCTTGCTTAGGGTACCTATCAAGTAATTCGTTTACAACTGCATTAAAATCGCCGCCAAGGATCAGTTCCCCTTCTGGCAGGTCAAGGAGAAACTCACTAAGTGCCGGGAGCGCAGTGGCATGCATTGCAGGAGGAATATAAACGGAGACTATGTTAAGGGGGCGTCCCTCCCATTGGGTGGCTATCGCCGCAAATCTACCCGACCTGTCGTACTTTGGTATTCGGAACCGCGTAGGGGACAGGGCCCTACCTCTGTCTATTTTGGTATTAGCGAACCGCAAATGGTAAATGCGGCACGTACGAGCGCTTTATGTGCCGTTCCAGCTACGAATGCACTGTGTACACGTATTCTGCTCAACTACGCGGGTTCCATTTTGGAAGCAGTGGCCATCTTGTCATTGCCCTCACATAGGCTATGATGGAGTTAATACGGGCCTCACAGTACACGGGCTTTCCCTCTGACTTCTCTGTGACCTGGGCAGCTGGCTCTGCTGCCCCGGGTCAAACCGGTCTCACGAGCTCCCCTTCCTCCTTCCACCTGTGATTCGTATCAGGGCTTGACCCGTCATAAAACCCTTTCATTCTACACAATCCCCCGGCTAATCTCTTCCACACCTGCTTGTTCTTGCTTTATGACTTGTTTCTCAAAACAGGAGATGCTCATATTTATTGGGGGGTCTATTTACTTCAAACATGGGATCTGAACCTTCCTGTGTAAATCATTGTGGGCTGGCCGAACTGGAATGTGGGATGGTCATCATGACTCTGCTTTTTCGTTTGTAATGTATACCTTTATATGACCATATCGTAAACCAAGGAATGTATGCCTGGAGCATGATATTTTGTACTTAAGGGGAAGTCCGTTCCTATGATTTTCGGCAGTCTCCTGAGAACATACACGCTGTTGTACTTCTAGGATATCTGTCATTGGTCTGCAGCCAATAAACGATTCTTTGACTTCACCCAGAAGACTCTGTGTTTCTGTAGGTCCGGAACAGGGTGAAACCCAGAAGTCATAGGGTGTGTGCCCCTGCACCGCTGGGACTAAAATACCCAGTACTTCAGTTTGGCGCCCAACTCGGGCCGATTTCAGCGGTACCAGTCCAAGCCAGAGGTTCGTGAGGAGCTTCGTGTGGAAATTCCGGAGGAAGGCCGCCACTTCATCGACCCCTGCATGTCGACGTGGTCCGAAAGTCTTTTCTGCGAGGTTCTCCGCGTCCCGACGGCTACGAAGGACTGCTGCCCTGATTAATCGACCTGTTTTGGACCCTTGACGAGTTTGAGAGAGCGAAACAATCGAGAGAGTCTTCTGGTGACGCCATCGATCAGCAATATTCAGTTAAGTATAAGTGGAGCGTCTCCCATTTGTTTTGGTATCCCTCGGGATCGTTTGATTTGATTTGGTAATTGGTGATTTGGTGTTTGCAAACCCCAAAGCCAGAGGACTCGTGTATTCACGAGAATATCGTAATCGATAATCCTTTGACGTTTGGATCTAGACTAGTGAGCGAAGATGCCTGGTTCTGGACTATTTGGTAGATTATTCTGTTTGGGTTGTGGAAAAGATTTCCAGCTGGAGGAATCATGTCCGGTTCCTCCGGTTGGAACTCCAACTTATGAGCTCTATGTGAAACATGGCGTAGGCCCCATTGCATATAACGAAGTGTGGATCCACTACACCAGGAAAGACGGTGTTTTAAAATGGCCCCAAAATGGTAGTTTTGATACCGATATTTTAGATAATCTGGAAATTAAATTGTTTAAGAAGAAAGCCCGGCCGGCGATGTTTGACTCTTTCCGCTTATGGCGAAAGGAAGCCAAACAGAAGGAAATTAAGCTAGCGAAAAAGAATAAGAGAGAGAGAGGTATGTCAGTAATGCAAGCAGCTGTACAATTTAAAGATAATGAAGAGGAGCAAATGAATGAGCAATTGCACAGGCAGCGTAAGTTAGGGATTGACAAATGTTACCCAGCTTTGCCACATTCTAAGCAGGATGAGTCAGAAGAAAAGGAGAAAGATCCCTTAATGTCGCATTTGTTGAGTTCGCCACCCCCGTATGCTCAAACTGCCACGGCGCCTCCCCAGCTTGTAAATATGCCACCTCCAGTGCATATACTGCAAGCCTTGCCGCAACCGTCAGTTGCTTTGCAACCAGTTCCTATTCCTGTAGCGCAGTCTTCCCAAGCGCCTCCAGTAGTGCTTCCAACTACCCCCGCACTTCCTGCGACTTTGCTTAATCCAGTAACTGCCTCCCCTAACACTCTTCCTTCTACCACTCCAGTACCTGTCTCTACATCCTCTTTTCTTCCCTCTGTTTTTCCCCCTGTTCTCGCCTCAGCTTCTCCTTCAGCGCGACAGCGTTTAGCTAATGTGGTTACTACATTAATGTCGCCTCTCTTTGGGTCATCTGGTGCAACTCCTGGTGTACAGCGTAAGCAGTTGCGCAGCCAATTGCCTAACCCCGATGAGAAAAAGGTAATAGATCACATGGCGCGTAGATGGATCGTTTTTCCTTCACTGTATGATGTGGAATCGGTTGTTAACACTTTCCATCAATGGGATGCCCCGAAACAGAGATATGTATTCGAGAAAATGTGCGAAATTCTCTGTGAAGAATTGGAGGATAGTGGTAGAAATCCGAACCCGCAGGAATTGTGTAGAGTGAGGTTCGATTTTGGAACTGGTATAATTGTGGACCGCGAAGTAGATAAAGCAGTTGCGGTTGTATTGTCCTTAAGGAATGACGATTGCCAACAGTCATTGTTTGAACAAGAGGTCCTTGTGGGGAAAAAGGCAAAAGCGCGACAATACCCTATGAGAGAAGTTCCCCCGGTATGGAAGGAAGCGGTTGCAGCTGTCGGTGGTAACCCCGCTGTGGCAGCGCATTTCCAGCGTGTTTGGGTGCATGTTCCATGGAAGCGCTCTGAAGTATTAGCGCTTAAGCAGTCCTTGCCTGATCCCCGTAAAAACCCAGCAGGTTATTATAAAGAGTTGTCACAGACGGCAGGGTCATGCATTATGAATCTGGCCGACATAGACATGTTGTTTGGTAATGTTGTTCCACAGCCTCTATGGGGGTCAATTCGTAATGCAGATCACGATGCAGAACTAGGGGATACCTGGGCTAACATTGTTGCTGCTGATGCTAGACAAACGGGTGGTGCGAAACCAGAACCTTTAGTAGCTGAATTGCCTGGTAGAATCATCACGTATATGAAGACAATAATGCCTGCGATGCGCGTAAATTGGGACAAGTTATCTGCATGTAAGCAAAAGAAAGATGAGACAGTGTCAGACTTCTTTACTAGGTTTGAGGAAACGTTTATTGACCACAGTGGGCAAGATATGAGTACTGAGGGTGGCCAACGGTTGTTTGTGGATAAGTTTGTGCAGAATTTACTCCCTGACCTGTGTAAAAAGTTGAAAGATTCAGAGAGTTCTTGGGCCGTTTCTTCTTCAGCGCAAATACTGGCTACTGCACAGTATTATGAAAACAGAGATAAAGACGAGAAAGATAGAACGGAGAAGAAAACGAAGGAACTAAAGACAAAGGTCCTTTTACAGCAGGCCTATCCACCACGTGGCGGCGGTAATAATTATAGACAACCCCAAGGTGTCTATCACCAACCCCAACAGTTTCAGAACAATCAGCAAATGAACGGGTATTACCAACCACGTGTCCCTGTAGGTCCCAACCAATGTTCATACTGCAAAGAGGAAGGTCATTTTAAATATAGTTGTCCTAAATTAATGCAACGGAACGGTAATATGTATGGCGCAAGAGGTAGAGGTGGTCAGCAAGCTCCTAGAGGCAGAGGGCGTGGAAGTGTTCCACAAAACGCGCGTCCTCTTCCGCCTCAAAGCGCCATTAATAGCTTTGATCAGCAAGCTAATGCGATTAGCAATACGGCCCAGTATTATAATAATGATTATTATGCAGAAGATGGTGATGCAGAGAATAATGATTACTAGGACAGCCATAGACAGAGAGAGGGAGTTGGTTCAGTGCCAGTGGATCAGAGTGGACCGTATGTTGAGGTGACTACAGCAAATGTAACGGAGCCTTTTCTGCTAGACACTGGTGCTGCAAAGAGTTCAATCATGCATTCCAAACTCCCTGGCGCACCTTTGTCTGGCGATATAAATGTTTCAGTAGGTTTTTCTGGCGCCCCAGTTAGGAACCCGATTTCCAGTCCCATGTCACTTTCTGTTGGACCTTGCGAGCTGAAAGCGCCCCTGATCCTGACAACAGGTTGTGGTGAGAATTTGCTGGGATTAGATTTGTTGAAAAGATTGCACGCTACACTGTATTGTTCTCCTTCAGGAGTACAACTTACATTAGGCAAGCAAGTGGTTTCTCCAATGTATTTGTCTAAAAACACGATGCCACCTGAATTGTCATCCCTTCCGGATGTCCTTTGGGCTACTGGTCCCAATGATGTGGGCCTCTTGGAAATACCACCATATGTGGTGACTCTGAAGGCTAATGTCAGACTGCCACGTATTCCCCAGTACAAGATCTCTAATGAAGGCCAGAAAGCATTGTTAGACATTGTCAGCGACTTGATTAATAAGGGTGTGATTGAAGAAACAAGAGGCAACGTTTGCAATAGTCCGATTTTACCTGTCTTAAAACGAACGGACCCTTCACAGCCACCTGTTTACAGATTTGTGATTGATCTTAGAGAGGTTAATAAGATTGTTGTGCCTCAGTTTCCGGTTGTCCCTGATATAACTGCCTTGTTAACGATGATTCCAGCCTCTGCTGCATGGTTTTCAGTGATCGATTTAAAGAATGCTTTCTTTAGTATCCCAATTGCAGAAGAGAGCAGAGACATTTTTGGTTTCAGTCTGGGAGGCCGAAGCTTCCGCTTCAAACGCGCTCCCCAAGGCTACTGCGAGAGTCCATCCATATACAGTCAAGCTTTGAAAGCGCAGCTTGATGCACTTGTTTTACCTAGTGGCGCTATCCTGATCCAGTACGTGGACGATTTACTGATCGCTGCGGATACTGAAAAGATCTGTAAAGAAGCCACATTGTCACTGTTGCGCCATTTATCCGCTTACCATCACAAAGTGTCTCTCTCTAAGCTGCAATATTGTCGACAAGAAGTGACCTACTTAGGTCATCTCTTATCGAAGGAGGGAAGGAGACTGACCCCAGAAAGAATTCAAGCCATTGCACAGTTGAGTGTGCCAAAGACACAGAGAGAAGTACGTGCTTTCTTAGGAATCACCTCATACTGTAGGCATTGGATCCCTAGTTTTTCTTTATTGGCAAAACCTTTATTAGCATTAACATGCAAAGACACACCGAATCCTATCCCATGGTCTGAAGAGTGCCAGAAAAGTTTTGTGGAATTGCGTAATGCGTTGTGTTCAGCACCTGTGTTGGGCACCCCTGACTATAGCAAGCCTTTTACATTGTATGTTCACGAGAAAGATGGATGTGCGTTGTCAGTGTTAACACAGCCTTTTGGCGACAGAACGCGCCCATGCGCGTATTTTTCATCCACCTTGGACCCTGTAGCGAGGGCATTGCCAAGCTGTCTGAGAGCGACAGCTGCTGCAGCGATGTCTATCCGACAATCTGCTGGTCTGGTAATGGACAACACATTGATTGTCATGGTTCCACACGCTGTAGACACATTATTAAATAGAACCAAGACACAACACTTGACTAGTGCGCGATTATCAGGGTATGAACTCACACTGTTAGCGAATCACATACACATAAAAAGATGCAATACGCTGAATCCAGCCACATTATTGCCGATTCCAGCAGACTCAGATGAGATTGAGCAACATGACTGTCTGTTCAGGACAGAAGAAGAGACGAAAGGGAGAGTAGATCTCAAAGATACTCCCCTGACTGAATGTGATGGCACTTTATGGGTAGATGGGTCATGTTTCAAGCTCCCCAATGGTGACACGACTGCTGCATATGCTATCACAACTTTACATACGGTCGTGGAAACTGCACGAGTGCCACATAATTCGGCCCAAGCAGCAGAATTGATCGCCCTCACGAGAGCATGTGTGTTGTCTGAAGGAATGAGAGTGAACATATACACAGATAGCCAGTACGCCTTTGGCGTGGCTCATAATTTTGGGCGTTTGTGGAAAGAGCGTGGGTTCCTGACGTCGCATGGAGCTAAAATTCAGAATGGCAAGTTGGTGAATGATCTCCTTGAGTCACTGACCCTACCTTTGCAAGTTGCGATCATGAAATGCAGTGCGCATAGGAAAGTCACAGGTGATGTTGGACGTGGGAATGCGTTTGCTGATGAGACCGCGAGAGAAACAGCACAGAATGTGAAGACTAGAATGTATGTTGCAGGCCCCGCAAGATGGGGTAATGATGTGGGAATGTGTGAGAACACAATAGAGAGTGTGAAGTCGCTTCAGGCTGAAGCTACAGAAGAAGAGTTAAGCAAGTGGAGAGAGAGTATGGGTAAGTTGGATGAGAATGGTTGTTGGATTGATCTGACAGAACATAGGCGATGGTTGTTGCCTGATGCATATGTGCTTCCAGTGGTTACTATGGCACATGGAATGGCGCATATCAGTACGAAAGGTATTTGTAAGTTGTTGGCTCCAGTATGGCAGAATGTTGGGATTCCCAAGTGTGCAGAGAATGTGGTCAAGAATTGCATAGTATGCTTGAAGTACAACCCTGGTAGGGGAACCCCAACTCCGGCTGGTCACTTTGCACCCCCATCATGTCCATTCGAAGTTTTGCAGCTGGACTTTATTCACATGGAAAGATGCAACAACCTGAAATATGTACTAGTGGTTGTTTGTGCTTTCTCAAAATGGGTAGAGGCTTATCCTCTGAAAGATAACACTGCCCTATCCACAGCCAAAGCCCTTGTGAAGGAGTTTTTCCCCAGGTTTGGAATGCCGAGAATGGTGTGGTGTGATAATGGAAGTGAGTTTGTGGGTAAAGTGATGAAGAATGTATGTGAAGGTTTAGGCATAAGGCAGAAATTCCACGCTGCAAATCACCCCCAATCAGCTGGACTAGTTGAACGCTACAATGGAGCCTTAAAGCTCAAGTTGGCCAAAATCCAGGCGAGCACTGGTCTTAAATGGCCTGACGCTCTGCCTTTAGCACTCTTGTCCACCAGAATGACGATACACTCACGAGTGGGACTTAGTCCTTATGAAGTAGTCTTTGGCCGCCCGGCCAACGTATGGGGTGTGCCAAGGCCTACGAAATTCAGTGAAATAGAGCATCCAGTACTGCTCGATTACCTGTATGATTTGACTGTTAAACTGCGTGTTTTGCACCAACAGGTACATGATACTCTTCCCCAAGCCTCTGAACCTCCTGGACACCCCATCAACCCTGGCTCGTGGGTCCTGGTCCGGAATTTCCAGCGTAAGGGCAACGACGAACCTCGCTGGATCGGCCCCCATCTTGTTCTTCTTTCGACAAGATCAGCAGTGCGAGTGAAAGGGAAGAAGCACTGGATTCATGGTACTCACTGCAAGGTAGTTCCCTTGCCTCTGCCATATGACCAGTGGGTCAACGAGGGTATCGCCGACTCAGAGACAGACATTGTACCTCGCTTTGTACCATTCAGTGACGCCCGCTTAAAAGACACAGCTTCAGTCCAAGAGAGTGACAATATTCTGCAGGAAGCTGTGCCGCCATCAAATCGACTGGACACCACTGAGCCTGAACTTTTGTTTCAAGACCAAACAGCACCTGGCCGTCTCCGCTATAACTTGAGACCTAGGCCCATGGACAAATAAAGATTTCCTCATTATTTCCCTTTTGACATTTTTTTTGCTCTCCCATCTGAAGGACTTTCTTGATTTTTGTTTTTCGAACCACCATCCGGGTTCTGCCGCAGGGTCGCGGTGCCAAGACTTTGGGGTACAGGCCGAAGACGTTAGGTCAACGGTTCTGGTTGGTCTAGGGCGTTTCCCTGGACTGACAGGCGTACTCCTTAGCAGAAGAAACTCATCCACCGCGAGCGGCCCGAGTAGAGGATGGAGTTTTGTAGGATGGAGAGACCGATTGAGGAAATGAACTCTCAAACAAGGATGTGTAGAATTGTAAAAAGTAAATGTTTTGTCTTTTTGTGCTTTGTTACACTGTGTAGTATCATGATGTTTATTGTAGGATGTGTGTTTTCCTTTACTCCAAAACCCATTGCACCCACTCAACAGCCTATACCCCTTTCTACTGTCTCCTCTCACTCTTTTCACCCTTTGCCTGAACACGAACAGACCAGACGATCAGAGTTCGTAAATAACTCGTTTATCCAACTCTTGCACCAGCACCAACTAGTAGTGAATACGACCAATTGCTGGGTCTGTGGGTTAATGCCCCATACCACTAACAAGGGTATTCCCTACCTGGTGCTACCGTACAGTTACAATGGATCGTCATGGGCATTCCAAACCATGTTTCTCTACGCCCTAGATACATACTCCCCTCGCCCACCGCGTTCCATCAGACCCATCACCAATAATAAGGCTTTGATGAAAGGAGTTGCCGATATGAGTAGGGATATTAATGCATATTCGTCCATTCCCAAAGAAGAGCTGAGACCTTATGTAGGATGGAACGCGACGGGGTATAGTATTAGTCTGGGTGAAAGACAGCGAAAAATCTCATCTCCAATCTGGGTCGTACCCCACCTGGGTCGGTTCTGCTTACAGGGTAATGGTCAGAACCCTAGGGCTCAACTGGGAAGAAGTGACTGTACCGAAACGTACACTTTCCCGTCACAGTTTTCCCCTGCGTTTTTGGCTGCTAAGGGCACATATTTCATCTGTCATGACCGAGCATATACATGGTTGCCCCCTGATTTCTCGGGCACATGTTATATTGCGAACTTGCTACCGCCGACATTTACTGCCGCCTCTGACTATCACAAGACCAGAGTTGTGAGAGGCGTGATTAGTAAGGAGGACACTGCCGGTCAGGAAGCAGGAGACTTTTTCCTGGGTTTCCTGCCGTTTTGGGGACCTATGGTCAATAGTAGGAACCTGAGACAGCTGACTCGTGTGGTTGAATCCACCGTCAATGTAACGGCTGGTGCCCTTAGTAATTTGACAGCTGAGCTCCAAGCGGATCGCCTTATGACTTTGCAGAACCGCATGGTCCTAGACGTTATTCTTGCAGACCGCGGTGGGGTATGCAAGGTCATCCAATCCAGTTGCTGCATTTTCATACCAGATAATGCTCCAACAGTGTATCAAGCCATCTCCAAACTCCATAAAATATCTGAAGCCATACACGTGGATAAGGGAGATTGGTCACTGATGGGATGGTTCTGGGAATTGATATCTGCCTGGGGTTGGAAAGTTCTGATGGTCATTGGAATGTTCTTAGCCATTCTTTTCCTGTTCTGTCTATGCATACAGTGTGCTCCTGCGATATGTGGCCTCTGTGCTACCTTATGTGTAAGGAAACCTGTATCGAGGGACGAGCTAAGTAATAGGATGATGCTACAGCAACATCTCCATGACTTCGTGAACATTGACCTAGACTCGGATTAAGATGAGTATAGTGATTGCCTATGTAAGGGCAAAAGGAGGGTCTGTCGTACTTTGGTATTCGGAACCGCGTAGGGGACAGGGCCCTACCTCTGTCTATTTTGGTATTAGCGAACCGCAAATGGTAAATGCGGCACGTACGAGCGCTTTATGTGCCGTTCCAGCTACGAATGCACTGTGTACACGTATTCTGCTCAACTACGCGGGTTCCATTTTGGAAGCAGTGGCCATCTTGTCATTGCCCTCACATAGGCTATGATGGAGTTAATACGGGCCTCACAGTACACGGGCTTTCCCTCTGACTTCTCTGTGACCTGGGCAGCTGGCTCTGCTGCCCCGGGTCAAACCGGTCTCACGAGCTCCCCTTCCTCCTTCCACCTGTGATTCGTATCAGGGCTTGACCCGTCATAAAACCCTTTCATTCTACACAATCCCCCGGCTAATCTCTTCCACACCTGCTTGTTCTTGCTTTATGACTTGTTTCTCAAAACAGGAGATGCTCATATTTATTGGGGGGTCTATTTACTTCAAACATGGGATCTGAACCTTCCTGTGTAAATCATTGTGGGCTGGCCGAACTGGAATGTGGGATGGTCATCATGACTCTGCTTTTTCGTTTGTAATGTATACCTTTATATGACCATATCGTAAACCAAGGAATGTATGCCTGGAGCATGATATTTTGTACTTAAGGGGAAGTCCGTTCCTATGATTTTCGGCAGTCTCCTGAGAACATACACGCTGTTGTACTTCTAGGATATCTGTCATTGGTCTGCAGCCAATAAACGATTCTTTGACTTCACCCAGAAGACTCTGTGTTTCTGTAGGTCCGGAACAGGGTGAAACCCAGAAGTCATAGGGTGTGTGCCCCTGCACCGCTGGGACTAAAATACCCAGTACTTCAGACCCGTCAGTTTTATGTTTGTGTATAATTAGTGGGTATTGCTTCCGCACCAGTATGCCCACCCCCCTTGACCCTGAGGTAAATTCCGAGTGCGCCACCATTTTGTATCCCCACCGGTCCATTGCTTTACTAGTGGTGTTGGTAAGATGGGTTTCCTGGAGCAAGACAACCGCCGGAGCGCATCTCTTAAGACTATGCAGGACCAGACCGCGTTTAATTTTGTCTCCCAAGCCACGCACGTTCCACGTGAGTAGGGAGAGAGGCGGTATCAGAGTGAAGGAACTCGTCGCAGGCGCCCCCTCACTAGTAGCAGACATTAGCACACTTGGCATCGAGGGCAATAACCAGCGTGAAAGTATCAACGCGCATCATGTGTTCTATAGTGGTTGCGTGCACTGCGCTGTGAACATTACTTTCAGTTTGAACAGTAACTGCTGAAAAAAACTTTAAAACTACCCCCTCTCCGCCCAACCCCCTCCCTGCCTTTCTGCCATACGGACTCCAAACTGCCCGCCACCCCAACTCAGTAGAGTGCTCAGAACCCATCCCCCGATACATAACTTGCGTGTAAGGAGCGGGAGGTCCGAGGAAGACCAGAGACATCCCCCAGTTCGAGCGTCCAAATGTTTCGAGCTGCATTATAAGTGAGCAGGCACCGCACAACCCAGGAAGCATTCCCCTTGACCCTGCACCTTTTAATAAAGAGTTAAAGTATAGCGCCTCTCGACTAAGCCTCATGTTGCAGTCTGGCCTCATCTTCCACGGCACCGTCCCGGTCGGTGGGGTCCTCCACCCCTCCAGGAGGCCGCCTTCGCTTGTCCGACCGTCCTGAGTTTTTCACCTGTTGCCATCCCTCAAGCCATTCGTGAGCTTCCTCAGGCGATTCGAAAAACCATGTCTTCCCATCCGCCACCACTCGAAGCCTGGCCAGAAATAACATAGAATAAGATAGCTCACAGGCCCTCAGTCTCTTTTTTACTTCCAAGAAGCTTCTCCGGCACGCCGACACAGCCGCCGTGTAGTCCGGAAAAAAGGACACCAATGAGTTCTGTATACGCAAGGGCGGTACCACTCGGGCCGTCTGGAGAATGGCATCCCTATCGCGAAAGTTAAAGACATGGGCCAAGACCGGCCGGGAGGGAGCTCCGACTTTAGGCCTGCCCCCGGGCACCCTGTGCGCTCGCTCCACGGAGAAAAAGGCCGAAAGTCCCCTGGGTTGCAGTTCAGTTTTTATGAGGTTCTCGACATAGAGATCCATGGCCGGGCTCCCTCACTCTCCAGAATGCCCGTGATACGCACGTTGTTGCGGCGGGATCGCCCTTCCTGGTCATCAAGCCTCTCAGCCATGCGCTTGTTGTCGGCCTCCAGTTGTGACACTTTTTGGAGCAGGAAGCTAGAGTCTTTCGCCAGAGTAGTTGTCACCTGTTCAACCTCCGTGACTCTGGCGGACATTTTCTGGAAGTCCGCTCTGAGGAGCATCACATCCGTGGAAATAGACCCCACCGTCGTCTGCACATTAGTATGGGCGGCCATGATATCCTCCAATGTCACGTCAGGCGGGCCAGCGTCAGCGGAGGCCCTCTCCGTGCGACCGGCGTGTTCTGTCAGCGGGGGAGCGTCCTTAATATATGCATACTTGTCTAGTTTCCCTTGCTGGTGCGCCCTACTCCCTTTGCCGCTCATGGTAGGGCCGGAGACCAGTCTATTTTGATGGCTGCTGGCACTGCAGTGCTAGGGACAGAACGCAGGGCCCCAGAACCAGTTGGCTTTTCACACACCACTCAGCTCGAGACACCGCTGTCACTCCTCAGGCGCTGGCACTGCGTATGAGCAGGATGCACGTTGGCAGGCACACCTGCAAGTCACTCACCAGCACCCCGAGACCCCTACAGCCGCCTGCGTCCATGCACCTCTCTCGTCCGTGCCCCTCGCCACAACGGGCGCGGCGTGTCGCTGCTCCTCAGGTCACCGCCGCCGCACCCGGCACCCCGAGGCAGCACAGGCACTCAGCACAGTGCCCAATCAGAGCGTCGCAGGTGTCAATCCGGGTCCTCCACGTCGTTCACCAGTTAATTCAGGCAAGCAGCCCCGCCACACTCAGCTGCACATACGCCGCTTGTCTGCCACTGCCCGCTATTCACGCCGCCTTGCACTCACTGCGGAGATGCGGCAGCGCCGCAAACGCTCGACCATTCCACCTGAAAGCTGGGCCCCCGCCTTGGCATTCGGGCTCCGGGAATCACCCCCGGGCCGTCTCCAGTTCAGTCCGCCGCGCTTCTGGGCTGTAGGCACTTCTCCTCAGCGACCCCGGGTCTCACGCCCAGCACCCGGGTCGCGTCTCCAAAATCGAGGCCCCGGCTGCGGCCGAGGATACAGGCCCCAGCTCACGGCGCGGCGCCAGCCGCTTCACAGGCCACGGGGAAGCTTCAAAATTGCACCACTTGGTGCCGCTTCATTCCGGCGTTACAGGCTTGGACTTTGTGCTCGCATTGAAGCGCGGATTAGTGATCGGATGGCGGGGAAGACGGTCTCACCCCCGGAGCTCCTTCAGGCTGCGGCCATCTTGCCCGGCAGCTAGCCACGCCCCCCCATACAGGCGATTTTTAAGGAATATTTGTAGTTTGTGAAAATCGACACTTTTCTGGTGAAAACCACACAATGGATTCCTATGGAAGGAAATACAAGTTCAGTGTCAGTGCTGGGCTAAAAGATGCAGCACTGGGTTCTCTCCTGATAACAGGTGAGTAAATCAGAATTCGTTCTTCGGATGATTTTAGGTGAATATTTTAAAGTTCCAAAACTCCACACTTAGAAGAATTTCCAAGTGACACCAGTCAATGTTAGCCTATGGACGGAAATTCAAGTTACTGGTAAGTATGGTTAGAATTACTTTCCAGGATCAGTACTGGGCTCAAAGATGCAGCACTGAAGTCTCTCCTGATAACAGGTGAGTAGATCGGAATTCGTAGTACATCCAGTGAGCGCCACAGAGCTGCGTAGCAGAGAGATGTCAAAAGGAGCACGGCCTGCATCACCTCTCTGCAACGCATCGCAGTGGCGCTTCCTGGAAGCACCTGGTGGGCTACTTGGCCCCCATGGTCCCTCAGGTTTGAAGTGGAATTTTTTCCCTAACTTAAAACACGCCACAGGGTGTGTTTGCACACATCACGTAAGGCCCCATCCCCTCGATTCACCACTGTGTAAACGTGCCCTGTCACCGTTCTAAGTTGAGAGATTAAGTCCCCTTCAATCCTAAGGGTCCCTAGGGTCAAACTAGCCCACTAGGTACCTCCAGTAAGTGCCACAGACCTGTGTTGCAGAGAGGTGTAAAAAGGGGCATGGCCTCTGAACACCTGTCTGCAACGCAGCTCCCTGGCGCATACTGGAGGTACCTGGTGGGCTAGTTGGCCCCCAGGGACTCCTCAAGAATGAAGAGAAATTAATTTCTCAACTTAAAACGCACCACAGGGCACGTTTGCACAATGGTAAAGGAAGGGGTCTGGGCCTGAGGTGACATGTGTGCAAACACGCCCTGTGGCGCATTTTAAAATGGGGAATTAATTCCTCTTCAATCCTGAGGTGCCCTGGGGGCCAACTAGCCCAGCAGGTACCTCCAGTATGTGCCAGGGAGCTGCATTGCAGAGAGGTGTAAAAAGGGGCATGGCCTCTGAACTCCTGTCTACAACACAGCTCCCTGGCGCATTCTGGAGATACCTGTTGGGCTATTTGGCCATCAGGGACCCTCAGTATTGAAAATAGTACTAATTCCCCAACTTAAAACGCGCCACGGGGCGCGTTTGCACAGTGGTGAAGGGAGACGGTGGGGCCTGAGTTCACATGTGTGCAAATACGCCCTCTGGCGCGTTTTAAGTTAGAGAATTAATTCCTCCTCAATCCTGTGGGTCCCTGGGGGCCAACTAGCCCACCAGGTACCGCCAGTATGCGCCAAGAGGCTGCGTTGCAGACAGGTGTTCAAAGGATTTGCCCCTTTTTACAACATTCTGCAACTCAGCTCCGTGGCGCTTACTGGATGTACCTGGTGGGTTAGTTGGCCCCCAGGGACCCTCAGTATTGACAAGGAATTAATTTCCCAACTTAAACCGCTCCACAGGGCGTGTTTGCACACATGTGAACTCAGACCCCGCCCCCTCCCTTCACCACTGGGCAAACGCGCCCGCGGCGCGTTTTAAGATGGGGGATTAACTCCCCTTGAATACTGAGGGTCCCTGGGGTGCAACTAGACCACCAGCTACCTCCAGTAAGTGCAACAGAGCTGCGTTGCAGAGAAGTGTAAAAAGGGGTGTGGCCTCAGAACACCTCTCTGCAACGCAGCTCCCTGGCTCATACTGGAGGTACCTGGAGGGCTAGTTGACCCCCAGGGACCCCCAGTATAAAAGAGGAATTTGTTTCTGGGGGCGCGTTTGCAGAGTGGTGCAATGAGGGGGCGTGGCATCCGTCCACGATCGCGTTTTTTTTTTTAAGAAGGGGGCTATGTAGCCCCCCTTCTTTTTCTAATGTTTGGTCCTGGGGACCCCATCCCCCAGGGGCATGGGCCTTTTTAATTTATTTTTTTATTTGGAGGGGGGCTGCCTTGCCCCCCTCCTGTGGCCACTTATGGCCCCGGGAACCCCATCCCCGGGGACGGCCCTTTTTTATTTATTTAAAAAAAAATATCATTTTGGGGCCCCCTCCCGGGCCACTTATGACCCCGGGGACCCCATCCCCCAGGGCTTGCCCACTCCGTTGGGGACCATGGGGGGGGTCCCCAAACTCCCAAGGACCCAGCCGGCTCCCCGCATCCTGCGGGAGCCATCATTGCTTTTTCACATGGGGAGCAGCTAACATGCTGCTCCCCATGTGGAAAAGCAATCTGCTTTGCTATTTGGAAGAGAGAGCAGGTTTCCTGCTCTCTCTTCCAAATAGCAGTTTGCAATGACAAGGTGGGAGCCGCGAGGCTCCCGCTCTGTCATTGCAAATGGCAGTGTCCCGGGGGTGGGCACCCCGGGACACTGCAGGAGCCGGCCCTGGAGGGTGGCGGTCCCCAGGGCCTGTACAAGGCTCCAGGAGGGGAGCCGCACAGCCCCTCTCCCACATTTGCAACAAGCCCCGGGGGTGGCGATCCCCGGGGCTGGGGGGCCTGAGTGCCCCCCCACACCCAATTTTAAGTAGCTCTGGGGGTTGGCGGTCCCCGGGGCTGGGGGGGCCTGAGAGCCCCCCCCCAATTTTAATAAGCCATGGGGGGTGGCGGTCCCTGGGGCTGGGGGGGCCTGAGAGCCCCCGTACATAATTTTTAAAAGCCCTGGGGGTGGCCGTCCCCGGGGCTGGGGGGCGCCTCTGGGCCCCCCTTTACATAATTCCCCATTGCCCCTGGGATTTGGCCCCCCGGGGGCTAAAACCAAACAAGCGCGGGAGCCCGTGTTTATTTTAATTTTTTTATCGGCAGGATGGGCGCATCCAGCGTGCATTCTCCCGTTTTTAAATTTAAAAAATAAATAATTTTGGCCTTGGGGGTCCTTGTGGGACCCCCTGAGCAGGCCTAGGGGGTCAGGGTGTTTCTACCCTGCCCCCTTTTCGCGTTTTGCAAGTTTTTTGGGGGGTTTCTTGTGCCTCAGTTCTACAGAGGCACAAGATGGAAGACAACACTTCCTGATTTGGAGTGTTGACAGCCAATTAGAAAGCAACTCGTGCACGGCAGGGTGCACGCTGGGTGCGCATACGGTACACGGATCCTCCGAGGCCATAGATATATATGTACTTTTAAATGTCATTTTCTCAGGAACTACTGAACGGATTTACACCATTTAAGCAAAAGGCAGGAGTCTGAACTGAGGACTACCTCTTTGCCAAATTTCGTGTAATTCCGTTCAGCAGTTCGGGCTGTAGCTGCGGTTAAAGGTCCTATGGGAAATTGCATGGGGACCCCCCTTTTTTCTCAGCCCTGCTACACGAATCATCCCGAGACTTTCAGGATAGGAGCAGACCGGAGCTGGCCAAAAGTTTTGAAAATTTCACGAAGATTCGTCAACGGGCGCCAAAGTTATTCCAAATAGGCTGTTGCGGATTTCCTATGGAAAATAGGTCCTAACTATAACTACCTACTGGCGACCGCTTAATGATGTCATTTGAGATGTGATCAGTGATGTCATGAGTGATGTCACTGACCATGTCATGAGTGATGTAATATGTGACGTCATCAGCAGTGCATTGCGGGCGCGCGAGTTTTAGTTAGCTGAACTAACTATAACGGAGGAATTTCAATGGTTTTGTACAAGTGAAAAGTCCAGCTAACTATAACACCCCTGAAACCTATGGTTTTTTCAGTGAATTTCTGAGGTTTTTTAAACGCTAATTCCTAACTATAACTTGCCTGAAACCTATGGTTTTTTCTGTGAATGTCAAAGGTTTTTTAAATGCTAATTTCTAACTATGCCTACAGAGATAGGACATGTGAAGAAAGAAGAAAAAATGCACAGAAAGAAAAAAACAGAAGTGCAGAAAGAAGCAACAGAAGTCCTCAAAGACGAAGAAAAGTACAGGAAGAAGGATAACGTGCAGAGAGAACAAAAAGAAGAGCAGAAAGAATCCTTGTTGCAAAATCATCCTGTACCCTCAACTTTTTCAGACGGATACTGGTGGTAACTGAGTCTGACTAACCAGTCCTAGAGCCAGTGCTTAGAATAAAGTGAAAACACCTACATACACTAGGGAACATTATGCGTTGGGGTCCCCCTGTGATTAGCATGACCTCCTCTGTAAGCCCCTAGTATATAATAGGGCAGGGGGATTAAAACTACCTCTTAAAACAGGCCACAGGGCGCTTTTGCACACGTTAACTCAGGCCCCGTCCCCTCCCTTCACCACTGTGTAAACACGCCCTGTGTCCATTTTTAGTTGGGAGATTAAGTTCATTTGAATCCCTAGGGTCCAACTAGCCCACTAGGTACCTCCAGTAAGTGCCACAGAGCTGCATTGCAGAGAGGTGTAAAAAGTGGCACGGCCTGGACCACCTCTCTGCAATGCAGCTCATTGGCGCTTACTGGAAGCACTTGGTGGGCTAGTTAGCCCCCAGGGGCCCTCAGTATTGAAGGGAAATTATATCCCCAATTTAAAACGTGCCATAGTGCGTGTTTGCACACGTCACCTCAGGCCCCGTCCCCTCCCTTCACCACTGTGTAAACGCGTCCTGTGGCTGTTCTAAGTTGAGAGATTAAGTCCCCTTGAATCCTAAGGGTCCCTAGGGTCAAACTAGACCACTAGGTACCTCCAGTAAGCACCACAGAGCTGCGTTGCAGAGAGGTGTAAAAAGGGTCTTGGCCTCAGAACACCTGTCTGCAGCGCAGCTCCCTGGCGCATACTGGAGATGCCTGTTGGGCTAGTTGGCCCTCAGGGACCCTCAGTATTGAAGAGGAATTAATTCCCCAACTTACAACTCGCCAGGGGGCGCGTTTGCAGAGTGCTGCAAGGAGGGGGCGTGGCCTCCGGCACGATGCCAGTCTTTTATTTATTTTAATTTTTTAAGAAGGGGGGCTGTGTGGTTCCCCTTCTTATTCTAATTTATTGGCCCTGATGACCCCATCCCCCAGGGCCTGTCTCCTAATTATATTTTTTTGACCCCAATCCCCAGGGCCGGCCACTGTTTTTTATTATTTTTAAAAAATATATATTTATAGACACACCTAGGACATGCTGGACAAACCGTACGTACCTATCACCATGACGATTTGCGTGATATTCATTAAAAGGCGACTATGCATACAATGAATCCACGTGGAATGTATTTACACCACTAGTGAAGCTCTGACATGTCTGATGCCCTACCGTGCCTAATCCCGGTAGACACCCTTGTCGTTTATTTATACAAACATGGGTAGCTATTGACGGGCACATTTAATTCACATGCACACCAAGCCATTCAAAGGGGATTCGACAAAAATTCGACCAAAACTATGCAAGAATCCCCCCTCACGGTTAATAAAACACACATCCACTGCCGGATGTGTAATACTTTTTATTTTACTCTCTGGAAAGGGAACGAACATCACTTGAGAGTCACAGCGCGCTCCTGGCAGAGCCCAATGCTGTGTTACACCCACCATTGCCTGCCGAGTGCCACACACCTCTGTGTTGTATTCCACCAGCTAGTGCATATGCTATGACACTCTCTAGCCCATGTGCACTGTAACACCACCCCGTGAATATGTCATGCCACACTTGTCTTCGCACGGGTTATATTGCCCCATCTAACGTGCCTTCCTCGATGCCTATGTTATAACGCACAGTGCTATGCCATACATATTACAATCTGGGATCCATATCTTTGTCACAGTGCATATGCAACGTTACACTCTCCAGCACATATTTTATATTACAACTTTAGAGACTAGTTAGGTTACACAACACTGCCCTGTGCATATTACACTCCAAGGCGCATATCGCATAGCACGCGCTAGTGCCTGTGCTATCTCGCGCTCTCCAATGAATCTGTCATTGCGCACAATGTATTGCATATTATATTTCACGCCCGGTTCATCTTATATCACACTTTTTGGTGCATAGTTTATACCATACACTATATCTAGTTTTCATTTTCAATCGTGCTCTCAGGACTATGTTCACCTACCCTTTTCACGGGCATTACATTTTGCAATAGGGGGTGGAGGGTCAGGGGGTGTTTCTGCCAAGTGAGCCCGGAGTCACAGTCACAAACGTCCTCTTCTTCCTAAATAAAAGTGAGATTATGCTGCATACTTGTTCATATTTTAAGTAGTTCGCACAGACACACGTTTTAAGAACAATAAAGTTCCTAATACCCGCCTTCTCTGAACAGTTAGCTTGCTGCCCCATCCCCCTCCTCCCTATCCTCTGTTGTGTGAATCCATGGACTAGCCTCCTCCCTCCTGCCATGCATGGTCTGATGTGCTGCCACTGCCCTCAATTTAGTATGATGTACCAGTCCACTCCTCCTGCCCTCCATTGCCCAATTCTATGCCCCATCATTGACCTCCTGCTTAATCTCTGTGCTTAGCTTGCTGCCCCTATTCTCCTTCCCCCTGCCCTCCGATGTCTTTGTGCATGCCCCTGCTCCATCCTTTTTGCCCACCATGTTCCATGGACCTGCCACTCCTATCTACTCTGAGTGTTCTGTTGAGCTGCCACTCCCCTCCCACCTGCCTAGCATTGTCAGATGACTGTAACCTGTCCCTGCCACCTCCACCCTGCCTGTCCACATGCCATGCCCCTATCCTCTTCCTCCTGTCCTACATGGTCCATTGTACTGCCACACCCTTCTGCCCTCCCTGGTCTGTTGTGCTGCAACTGCTCCTCCTGCCTGCCCCGTGCGGTCTGTTGTGAGGCCCCTTCCCCTGAACTTTCTTGTCTGTGCACAGGTCCTGACCCTCCCTTCTATCCTCCATCGTCCTTTGTGCATGCCCCTGCACCCTCCTTCTTGCCCATCATAGCCATTGTGCTGCCACTAACCCTCCCACTTGCCATGCATGGTCTTCTGTGCTGCCATGGCCCCTCCCACCTTCCCTGTGTGGTCAGTTAGCTGCCCCTGACCCCCTCCCACCTTCCCTCCATGGTCTGTGTGCAGAGACGTTTTAATGCAGGGGCAAAGTGGGCTCTGGCCCAGGGCCCCAGCCTTTCAGGGGGCCCCTTGACAGAGTCAGCTCCATTCTCCAGAGTTTTGCCCTAATGACCTTGAATATTTCTTAAATAGAGTGTTTTAAATACTGTTTTCCTTTAATTTATTTTCTATGTACCTGATGTGTGATAGTCTAATACAACCATTTTGCAGAGAAATGCTGTTTTTATGTTTCATGCAATATGCATAAAAAAAAATTTCTTTTAGCTCGAAACAAGGCCTAACATATAAGAAATGGGAGGACCTCACAGAGATTATTTGCAGTAATATTGGTGAGCTGCTGCTATGTTACCATATTGAAAACACACATAACTATCCCTGAATATTAGATATAAACACGTATTGCTGAGAAGTGATGCATCGCTGTGTGAAAACAGGGATGCGCCACTTCTTAGTGCGCCCTCCTTGCGACATGAAGCATCATGTTGCAAGGAGTTACAGATACGTCAGTATTTCTGAAGTATCTGTAGGCGCAAAAGTGATGCATTGCTGGGCTGTGTCTGAAAATAGACGCAACTCCAGCAATGTGTCTTTTCACATGGGGCAAGCCCCATGTAAAAGGGCCTACATCAGTCTTATGCCTGCTGTGAGGCAGGTGTAAGATATTGACGCATTTGTACTCTAGAAGTGGCGCAGTGAAATCTGGTAGATTTCACTGCATCACTTCTACGAGGCTTACTTACGTGGAAATGCCCACCCTGCATACATTATACCTGGCGCAGGAAAAATGTGGTGCAGGGGTTTACAAAGTGACGCATCTGCCTAGATGCGTCATTTTGTAAATAGGGCGCAACATGGCACATTTTTTACGCTGCTAGTGCGTCACAAAAAGTGACGCACCAGCAGCGTAAAAGTGAAGCAAGGCCTCATAAATAAGGCCCTTACAATTTGGACGAGTGTTTCTTTGCACTGTCAGGGACCTAATGAAATGAAATAGTGTATTTAATAAAGCACGCAGCTACTCAGACTAGAGTGTCCTGGCGCGTGACTGCGAGAGGAAAACACACGTAAAAGACCCATCCGTTATTAAAAAGACAGGTTTTTAAGTTCTTCCTGAAAGAGAGTAGGTCTGTGGTTCGGTTCAGAGACTTGGGGAGTCTATTCCACAATTTTGCGCCTAGAAAGCCGAGGGATCTGCCCCCAGTGCGGGCACAGCATAATTTAGGCACGATGGCCAGGTTGGCATTGGAGGATCTTAGGGGTCTAGATGTTGTGTAGCGATTAACGCACTTATTTAGATAGCCATCTCCTAAGCTGTGGAAAGCTTTAAAGAAGATGGTCATCGCTTTGAAGTCGATCCGTTCTTTTATGCGGAGCCAGTGAAGAGATTTAAGGACAGGGGTCAACCTAGATCTGTGTTTAGGTCTCAGGATGGCTCTGGCTGCCGCGTTTTGTACCACTTGTAGGCGCTGGATAAGGGATTTGGGAAGACAGAGGTACAAGCTGTTGACATAGTCAAGCTTTGATGTCACCAGAGTCTGCACCACGATCTTTCTGCTCTCAAGCGGTAACAGTGGCAGGAGTTTCTTTTAGCATCCAGAGTATGCCAAAGTAAGTGCCATTTAGATTTTGAATTTGAAAGCACATGGAGAGTGTCTTGTCTATGACAATTCCTACGTTTTTGACTTTCTCCTTTTCAGCGGGCGAGGCGGCAGATCTTTTGGCCAGCAAGCGCTCCAGTCAGGCGTTTATGGATTACCAAAGAAAACAACTTCAGTTTTGTCAGGATTGCACTTCAGCTGATTGACCTTAAGCCAGTTAAAAACCTTTGTGAGGCAAGACCTAATCATTGCCCCGTCAACGTCGGTTCATTTTTTACATGTAAAAATCAGCTGAGTCTCATCAGCGTAGGAAACAATTTTGGCGCCCTCTTCCTCTACCAGAAATGCAAGGGGGGATAGATATATAATAAAAAGGGTAGGACTGAGAATGGAGCCCTGAGGGACACCTACATTCATGGCTGGAACCGGGGATGAGAAAGGGGGGAGCCAGATGTCCTGAGATCTATTTATTTATTTATTTATTTATAAAGTTTTATATAGCGCGAACAAGATCCCGAAGGATATCAGAGCGCTTTACATAGGATGGAAGGCAGGACATAAATCTAATAACGACATCAAGTAAGAATACACCACATGAATAATAGCATAATTCCCAGACAGATGAATCAAGGAGAGTAGTACAATAAACAGGTATAAAGCAGGCTACAAGGGGGGCATATAATGAGGAAAAGAAGAGCATAGATCCAATATCGACATCAAGTAGGAATAATGGCATGATTCCCAGACAAATGAATCCAGGAGAGCAATACAATAAACAGGAAGACAGCAAGCTACGAAGGGAGGCACATAATACGGTACAGAGGAGCAACATCATTGCCAAGAAGGATGACATCCATGTTAAGGCAGTCCCCCCCCCCCCGGCTGATGTTAGCAAGTCTCTCCCGGAGCCTCTCATGTGGGACAGCATCGAAGGCCGCCGATAGATCGAGCACTATCAGAACAGCCTTGCCTCCCTGGTCCAGCTTACCCTTGAGAAATTCAGTTACTTCCAGCAGAGCAGACTCTGTACTGTAGTTAGCCCTAAAACCAGATTGGGGCTCATGAAGGAGCTTCCCACCTTCAATGTGTTTTTGGAGGGCCTTGTTTACATGCTTCTCTCAAACTTTGGAGAGGGCCGGAAGAAGGGAGATTGGCCTGTAGTTGGCAGGGTCCGTCGGTTTTTTTTTATCCGTGGAAGAATCTTAGCATTCTTCTATAATTTCAGCATGTTGCCTGAGGAGAGGGAAGCATGAAAGAGCTGGTTTACCGTGGGGTTTATGGTGGGAGCTAATAGGTTCAGGATATTTGCTGGACATGGGTCAGTAGGAGAGCTAGACTTAATGCTTTGGAGAAGGGTCAAGCTGAAACTCAGGGAAAGCTAGTAAAGATGGAGGATCCAAGAGGTGAAATTAGCTATTAGTACTAAGGTAAAAGGTCAGTTCTTCCTCTGAGATGTTAGTGAAGGCTTGTTGAATCACGGAGATCTTTTTGTGGAAGAATTGAGCTATTTGCTTAGACTATTCTTCTGTGCATGGCCCTTCCTTTGTGCCGGCTTTCGGGGCGGTAAAGGATTTAACTATAATAAAGATTTCCTTTCCCTTATTTTGATCATTTTTAATCTTGGTTTGAAAGAAGTTTTTCTTGGCTGCCTTCACGAGAATGTAATGAGCTTTTAAAGTGTCTTTATACACCTTCCTGTCCTCAGGTAGATAGGATTTACGCCATTTCCATTCAATTTTTCTACAATTTTTTTTGCTAGATCTGAGGGAATCGTTAAACCATGGAGCTGGTGGGCCAACCTCTTTGAGGAGTGGGAAACAACTGGTACTGCTGCACCAATGTTGGGTCAGAGCCATGAATCTATTAAGAGGGTGTCCGAGTCGGGGCAGCCAGACAGCTCTGGTGAGGAACGACTGAGAGCGTCTGCTAATATCGGGATGGCTATTTTATGGAACGTCCTGTAATTAGGGACCCTCTGCCCTGCCTTAGCCCGAGAGGGCTGTGGCAGAGTTGGGAATGACACATTTTAATAGGAGGTGGTCAGACCAGGTAATGGGAAGAGGTAGGCTTACTGATATTTCAAACTTGTGAAAGATTTGGTCTAGGGTATGGCCCTTCTCATGGGTGGCCGAAGAAATAGATGGAAACATGTTGCAGGTCTGCAGCATCTCCAACAAGGAAATTGTCTGAGTTTCTTTTCCATTATCCATATGTTTATTGAAATCTCCCATAATAAGGCAGTTGTATTTTAAGGTCAGGGAGGTCGTGGCTGTATTAAGTGTATTAATACAATTTCCAATTGCACCAGGAGGTCTGTAAATCAGAAAACCAGCTATGCTATTATGGGGGGATAAGGTACAGTGGAAGCCTAAGGACTCTGCGCCCTCGATGTTTTCCATCGGGATGGGAGAGCAGTTTAGTATTTGATTGTAAATTATGGCAACACCGCCCCCCCTTCCCACTCGGTCGGTCACTCCTAAGAATTTCATAACCCGTAGGGATGGCCAAGGTGATAGTAGGGTTGGAGGCTTCAGACAGCCAGATCTCAGTGAGAAAAAAAGATCAAGTTGTTCATATAAAAGTAGGTCATAAATGTGTGGTTCATACTTTTGCATAGAGCGAGAATTTAAAAGGGTGGCCTTTAAGTCCTCTGTTTTCTCATTGTTTTTACACTTATTGTTGTGTGGGAGGATCTTGGGTGCGAGTTTCCAGGAATGGAGGAGAGACCAGTTGTACTTATTGCATCGAAAGTCTACCTCCAAGCTCAGATCAGCCGCTGTACACTGACATAATGGTAGCCGCCTAAGGCTAAGCAGTTTTTCCCTATTGTAAAATAGAGGAAGAAACTCACTGCAGGGGAACTGGGCAGCATGGCCGGCGATGGACGCTGAAGGGACACTGACGGGCGCAGACGGACTTGCCTTTGGCGGGCCTGCTGCACGTGTCTGTTTGCATCGGGAATATTTAGGCTAATGCCTATGATGCAAACTGGATCGCTAACGCAGCTGAGGAAGCGGAAACTGCGTGGGCGGAAGTGAGGAGCCCCATATTAGCCCCAGCCCTCTGCATAATCAGTGTATCAGCCGCAGCAGACCAGGACTGGAGGAAAAGCGAGATGCGAATCGGAGCAGCAAAGGAGGTGTAGGCAAGCAGAATCAAGTAAGTACAAGTGTGTGTATGTAGGAGAAATTGTTAAAAAGCACAGTGTAATTCAGCCACACATATACAATTTAAAAAGTATTAAAAACCTAGTAGCAGGGCAGGAAACACTAAATCCTACAGCTGTCAGCTGCACGCATCCGTTTGCATTAGGAATATATAGGCTAATGCCTATGATGCAAACTGGATCGCTAGCACAGCTGAGGAAACGGAAACTGCATGGGCAGAAGTGAGGAGCCCGATAGTAGCCCCAGCCCTCCGCACAATCGGCGTATCAGTCGCGGCGGACCAGGACTGGTGGAAAAGCGAGAAACTAATCGGAGCAGCTAAGGAGGTGTAGGCAAGCAGAATCAAGTAAAGTGCAAGTGTGCGTAAGTAGGAGAAATTGTTAAAAAGCACAGAGTAATTCAGCCACACATACACAATTTAAAAAGTATTAAAAACCTAGTAGCAGGGCAGGAAACACTAAATCCTACAGCTATCAGCTGCGCGCATCCGTTTGCATTAGGAATATATAGGCTAATGCCTATGATGCAAACTGGATCGCTAACAAAGCTGAGGAAACGGAAATTGCTTGGGCAGAAGTGAGGAGCCCAATAGTAGCCCCAGCCCCCCGCACAATCGGCGTATCAGCCGCGGCGGACCAGGACTGGAGGAAAAGCGAGATATGAATCGGAGCAGCTAAGGAGGTGTAGGGAAGCAGAATCAAGTAAAATGCAAGTGCGTGTAGGAAGTAGAAATTGTTAAAAAGCACAGAGTAATTCAGCCACACATATACAATTTTAAAAGTATTGAAAACCTTGTAGCAGGGCAGGAAACAATAAATCCTACCGCTTTCAGCTGCACGCGTCCGTTTACATCGGGAATTTATAGGCTAATGCCTATGATGCAAACTGGATCGCTAACGCAGCTGAGGAAGCGTAAACGGCATGGGAAACGTGGGCTCAAATTGGATCATAAATTCAAAGCTGTTCTGAACAGGGGCCCCCAAAATATGTTTGGCCCAGGGCCCCCAAAATCCTTAAGATGTCCCTGTCTGTGTGTATGCCATCACAGTCTCACTGTTGATCTTCACGGTGTGTCTTGCTTCTAGTGCCCATCCTGCCTGACCTCCATGGCTATCTTGCTGCTCCTGCCCTGCCCCCTTGCCCCCAGCCCTCTCTTTACATGTGCAGACCCCTACTCCCTCCCTCCTGGATTGTCTGTTCCATTGTAATGCCCCTGATCCGTCCCTCCTGCCCTTTATGGTCTGTTATGCTGCAGCTTTCTCTCCTGTCTGTCCATTATGGTCAGCTAGCTACCATTGCCTCTTGCCCCTCTGTTCTCTGTTGTCCATGTGCATAGTCCTGTCCCCTCCCTCTTGCTTTCTATGGATTGTTGTGCTGCACGCCCGTCCCGCATGCCCTGTGTGGTGTATTGTGTTGCTGCAAACCCTGATGCCTGCCCTGCAGGGTCAGTTTGGTGCACCTCTCCATGTCCCTCCTGTCCTCTGTTATCCAAGTCCATGTCCCTACCCCATTTCCTTCCATGATCCAATGTACCATACTTGCGAACATTTTGAACTTGGTAAGAGGGAGATTTTGAAAAAAAACTGGGGTATTGATTTTCCCCTTTGAGTTACATTGAAAAAGAGGAGATTGTAGACCGGAGACAGATCAAATAAAGCCCATTTGTGCTTAAAAACATTGGACGTTTCCTGGCTGAATCGGGTCTGTTGGCATGTATGGTTGTACTACCATTGCCTCTTCCTTCTGCCCACAATGGTCTATTACATTGCCACACCCTCTCTTGCAAGTCCTGTATTGTTGGTTTGTTGCCCCTGCCCCCCTTTCCACTGCCCTCCATAGTCTGTTGTGCTGCCACGGCCCTTCCTGCCTGCTCAGTGTGGTTAAATTGTTGCCTTTGCACCCTCCTACCTGCCTTCAATTTTCAGAGTCCGTGCCCCTGGCCTCTGCCTCTCAACAGTATCCTAATGAAAAACTAGATTGCTAACATTCTATATTTATTACAAAAGTGTGGAACACCTGACGTTATCTTGATGTAATCAAATCTGTAATACCTAGAGCATTTCCTTTAGAAATTACATATATGAGAGGGTCTTATTGGCATCAAAATTATGGTTAGTGCTCTAAAAGACTAAAATAAGGACGTATTTTCTGAGTTTTCAAATGGCGACAAAGCACTTTTAAATTATTTGTTATCTTTATTTTTTTTATCCAGTTAACCACTTGATTAAATGTTGCACTTAGGGGAGAGGATGTGGTGTTACTTCCAGAACTGCAGACTTTGCAACTGGGGAACCAGGTTGGAGTTTCTGCTTCAGCTCGACATTCTGTGATTCTGGTCAAATCACTTAGTCTCCCCATGTCTACAACCAAAATGAATTTGTTCTTGTGTGATGTAACCAATGCTCATGTAAAGCACTCCAATACCTGACAAGTCTGCACTATATAACACTGCAAAAACACAAAATAATAAGTGTTTTGCACACTTCTGTAATTGGGCTATATTTGGGCTACATCTGGGTGATTTTGGGCTACATTTGGGCTCTTTTGTCTCTGGTGGCCATCTTGGGAGATTTATTTGTTCTGAAGTTTCCTAATTTCCTCATGTACTGCAGTCTCCTCAGTAGGAAATGCTTTCAGTTTTTTACTTTGATTCCATCATGAAGGTATTCAGATATGTCACACATTTGCCATAAATTCTGAAAGTTAGCACTCTAGTTGCTCATTAGATCACTGTAGTAAAACTACTGTTCACCATGGAAGTCTGCTCCTGGTATTAAAAGTGCATGTTTCAGTCTGCATGTCAGAATTTTTTAATGAAATAGAAGAGGATTTGAGAAGTCACTCAAAATGTGCCCTCATTTTCTTTCTTCAGCATTAATCATAATTTCTATGGCAAAATGAACCCCCTCATTGTGTTCCTTTTTAAATTAAATGTTTTAAGTGTTACCAGTTTATTCCAATCAAGATGGCTTCAGGTGTGCCATACTTTTGTCATAATGAAGACAGTAAGCGCTCTAGTTGTTTTTAAGAACACTCTGGGACATTCTGTCATTGGGCTATACTTGGGCTACATCTGGGTGATATTTGGGCTACATTTGGGCTCTTTTGTCTCTGGTGGCCATCTTGGGAGACTTATTTGTTATGAAGTTTCCTAATTTCCTCATTTACTGCAGTCTCCTCAGTAGGAAATAGTTTCAGTTTTTTACTTTGATTCCACCAAGAAGGCATTCAGATGTGTCACACATTTGCCATAAATTCAGAATGTTAGCACTCTTTTTGCTCATTAAATCACTGTAGTAAAGCTACTGCTCACCAGGGAAAACTGCTGCTGGTATTGAAAGTGCATGTTTCAGTCTGCATGTCAGAATTTTTTAATGAAATAGAAGAGGATTTAGAAGTCACTCAAAATGTGCCCTAATTTTTCTTTCTGCAGCACTAATCATTTTTTATGGAAAAATGAACCCCCTCATTTTGTACCTTTTTAAATTAAATGTTTTAAGAGTTACCACTTTAATCCAAGCAATATGGCTTCAGGTGTGCCATACGTTTATCATAAGTAGGACTGTTAGCGCTCTAGTTGTTCTTTGGAACACTCTGGGAAGCTGCAGTAGAACACAAAGGAATCAACTGACAGTCTCTGCCCTTGTTGGATGTACATGTTTTACTGAGAATGTCAGACTTCATTCTCACATGACTGAGAAAGATAATGTGAATTTACAGAAAATAAGCTCCCAGTTTAGCTTATAGATCACCTTCCAAACCTCTGTGGGAAAAGCATGAGAAAATATTTTTCTCTCAATCATGATATCCCAGCAGAAGGTTTTTTCACATGGTGAAATCATCTTAGAACATACCACAATTCCTAAAATGAGTATGGTACCATCAACAAATGATTTATAATGTAACTAAAGTCTTAAAACCTTCTATTAACTGCAATGCTTTTTAATGAGGTGCTATCATGTATATTGGTCCCAAGATGGCTGCCAACACTTCTTGGATGAAGTGCTGACAGCCAATCAGATCTCAGGATGAGATGTGTGGTTAGGCTCCGCCCACATATATATATGATTTTACTTTTGGTTTTCTCAGGAACTACTGAACAGATTGACACCAGACCTGCAAAAGGCACTTCCCTGACCTGAGGACTACCTCTCTGCCAAATTTCAAGTAATTCTGTTCAGCCGTTCGGGCTGTACCTTGGACTAAAGGTCCCTATGGAAAATTGCATGGGGAAAACGTGTTTTGGAACCCGCCTTTTTTCTCGGCCCCCGCTTGACGAATCCGCCCGAGACTTTCAGGGTAGGAGCGGAGCGCCCCACCTAATTTGAAAATTTCGCGAGGATTCGTCAACTGGCGCCAAAGATATTCCAAATAGAATGTTGCGGATTTCCTATGGAAACACGGTCCTAACTATAACTATCTACTGGCGACCGCCAGTAGATAATATATATATATGTATATATATATATATATTACCTACTGGCGGTCGCCAGTAGGTAGTTATAGTTAGGACCCCTTTTCCATAGGAAAACGTCAACATTCTATTTTGAATAACTTTGGCGCCGGTCGATGAATCCTCGCGAATTTCTCAAAATAGGTGGGGCGCTACGCTCCGCTCCTACCCTGAAAGTCTCGGGGGGATCCGTCAAGCGGGGGCTGAGATAAAAGGGGGGTCCCAAAACGCGTTTTCCCCATGCATTTTTCCATAGGACCTTTAGAACGAGCTACAGCCCGAACGGCTGAACAGAATTACTCGAAATTTGGCAGAGAGGTAGTCCCTAGGTCAAGGAAGTGCCTTTTGTAGGTTTGGTGTAAATCTGTTCAGTAGATTCTGAGAAAATAGCCTTTAAATCAATATATATATCTGAGCCCGCTTACGGTACGCTTACCGTACGCTTACCGTAAGCGTACGGTGGCGTGCGCGAGCGCGATTCTGATTGGCTCTTAGATCTTAGTAAACATTCGAATCGGCCGAAACCAGGAAGCGGCGGCCGCCATTTTGTGTATTTCACTCAGAAAAAAAAGAGTGAAAACAAGAAAAGGGGGCAATGAGGAGAGTTACAGACCCCCTTACATTTGTGAGGGGGTCAAAGAAGGACTGTAAAGTACAAAGAAAACATTTATTGATTTTAAAAAAAATCACGGGGTACGCGTACGGTAAGCTTACGGTAAGCGTACGGTAGAAAAAAAAAAAAAAAAAAAAATGAAAATCAGATTTAAGTGTTTAGATATTAGGGGGCTCTAAAAAGAGCCGTTGTGTTTATGAAATGATTTTTTAGTGGTACCTACAAGTAAGTACCGATGCAGAGTCTAAGGTTCAAGAGGAAGACTCTGTTCCCTTCATCATTGAAGTGCACACCATCTCCTCTATAAATGTCTTGCATGTCATAACGCAAGTTGTTGTGGTAAATGGCACCCATACCATAGTCACGGAGGAAAGCAGAAACAGATTTGTTGACGTGCTTTCTTGCTTTGTCATCGCACCGCGTGCCCACCGTGCGTGCACGGCACTAACTGCGTAAAGTGGGCGCGCGGTGCGCGAAGCGCACCGCGTGCTCACTGTGCGCGCACGGTGCGCAAAGCGCACCGTGCGCGCACGGAACGAACTGCGTTAAGTGGGCGCGCACGCCACGAATGGCGTAAAGTAACTTAGCATTTAAAAAAACGTACAAATTCACTGAAAAAACCATAGGTTTCACACACGTTATAGTTAGGAATTAGCATTTAAAAAACCTTGCAAATTCACTGAAAAAACCATAGGTTTCACACATGTTATAGTTAGCGGAAATTTTACTGATAAAAAACCAATGAAATTCCCCCGTTATAGTTAGTGCAGGCAACTATAACTCACGCGACCGCAATCTTCTGCTGATGACATATGTGTCTTTATGAAAAAAAAATATTTGTAATATATGTATAGCTAAAAATGTATGGAAGAAGACATGGGCAAATAAGTGTCTAAATACAGTATTAGCATCAGCAGAGGATTGCGGTCGCGTGAGTTATAGTTGCCTGCACTAACTATAACGGGGGAATTTCATTGGTTTTTTATCAGTAAAATTTCCGCTAACTATAACATGTGTGAAACCTATTGTTTTTTCAGTGAATATATATATATATATAAAATATATATATACATATACACATATATGCATCTGTCATGAAAAATATAACTCGCTCACTAAATGTACTGTATCTCATGCCCTCACATCTGATGTGACCAATATCACAAATGACACTGATGCACCCACTGGTGAAATTGCATATCACCTTACCATTCACATTATGGATGATGTTGCTATGGATAGAGTATCATTTTTGCTTTTGGAGAAGCGTTGTTATTTAATGATATTAAATTGTATATTTCATTTATTAGCAAAGCATTTGATGGGCTAGTTATGTTTAATTTTTGAAGGAAGAATTTTTTTGGGGTAACTGTCCAAATTTCATGGTTTGTTAGGTTTTATTTTGTAACCATAACTGCACTTCTCTGTAGTTAAAGTGTAGTTGCACTGCAACTTTTGTATATTATGGCTTTACTTTTTTAAGATGATTCCACTCCATTTCAACTTCTATTGTAGGGAATTTAATTGATGGTTTTGACATTTGTTACTTTTGTGTGTTTACATTTGATGCTGATAGTGCAGCTCTCCTCTGTACTGCTCCTCCCAATGTCCGTACACATCGGGAAGTCTGGCCTTGTGAGTGTCCTGCACACTCATACAAAGTGATGTGCATTTGCTCTATGGCATTTTCAGTTATTTCAGATCTATTATCAATAGGCTTCAAGCAAAATGAAAAATATGCACCCTTTGACTTATACACAAATTCTTCAAATTCCAATAATCCACTTTCTTTCCTATCACAAAGTACATTGTAATATCTGATAATGGTATCCTTGAAACATTCTCGACAATGATCCTAGAGCAGCCAGAATCAGAAAGCAGAGCATATGTTTCCTTTCTATATTTCTCAAGAATCACTATTTCTATGGCCCTTCCAATTATCAGAAGGTTTAATAATATTGGGATCTTTTCTGAGTGTTCTGATCCCCTCTGTTTGTTGGATTGTCAGATATCCCTGGATAGTATGTTTCCTGACTCACTAAATCACTATTTTATGATGCATAGGTATTTTGTCATGTCGCAAAGTAGGATTAAAGGTGGACTTTGCCTTGCAAATGCTACCGTTTGGGAAATCAATGTCAAATTCTGACTTCACTAAGTCTTCCATTTCTACTATGCAAAACTCCAATATATATGGTTTCTGGGATCACGCATTTCGGTGAAATTGATGCTACATTAGAATTCATTGCGAATCTCATGAAAATTATGAATTTAGATCTTGTCTCCTTCTGAGATCTGATTTCAAGATTGATAAATGGGGGAAATTTAAGCCAGTACAGTTGAATCTCTTTTAACCCACGGGTCTGTCATTTCTAACATGAAATAGAGTGGGAATACAAAAACATTCTGGTATACTTTATTTTCTTCAATATTCATTATGCACTTTCATTCCTGCAACATCTGATTGCATACAAATGGTTGAAACTGTTTTTCCTTTTTGCTTTTTGAATAGTATATAGGTGCTTCCTTTCTGTGATCGCTTTTATTATATTTAGGTACATTCTTCCTTTTTTCATTGGTCATTGTTTAGTTTCCTCTTTATTAATATTTTGATGATTCATACATGTGTAATGGATTGCATGACTATGATCCATAATATGGGCAATTGCATTGAAATATAATTTATTTTTAGGTCAGATACAACATTTTATGTAGATATTTTTTCCAATTCCTGTGAAGAATTGTGCAATTGTTTCCATGCGTGGTGGGCACCTGTGTGTCTTGAAAGGAGGTCTTGTTTGTAAGACGAAACATGCTGGCGGTCATTATTAAAATACGATTAGTGTATGCTTGTTTGGAGTTTTGAGTATATGTGGATGGACTTTTGGTGTATGATGTTCCCACACTGAAAGTTTGTTTTAGCTCCTACCAGATTTTTTTCATGAAACATATATTATAATTGTACTTATATAGCACTTACTACCCATGACTAGGCATCAAAACACTTTTCAGCGAGTAGCACGCTACTTTGGAACCGAAAAGGATTAGTGGTGGATTAGTATAGGAAACTATGAGTTAATTTGAGCGGTGGACATATGAGTGTGTTAGTTGAATTGAACAGGATAATGGAGGGGTAGACGGAGGAAGACTCTACAAGGTGTTATTTGGGAGACTATAATGGTAAAGTGAGGTGTGGGATGAGTCAAGGAGAGTTAGAGGTGCAAAGATTCTAGAAAGGGTTATTTTGGAGAACATTGTAGTAGTATGAGGTTTGGAATGAGTCAGACAGTGGAGGTAGAGAATATATTGGCAGAGGTATAGGGTGATACATAGAGTAGTGAATTGTAGAGTCAAAGGTTGTTTTTTTTCCTCTACAGTAGGAGTAAAGTAATAACTATACAGATACATTTTTTTTTTAAACATAGTTTTATTGTTTTTCAAAGTTTGCACGTTTCATACAGTGGTGTAAGATTGCTTAATAATTCCAACAGACGTCTTGCAATATTACTTACAACAGGCTCCAACATCTCCTACTCGCTGTTCTACAGAGACATATTTGAGTTTCCACTATGTTATACACTTTTCGATTCCATTACGACGTGACTGTTGACAGCTCAAATCTACCAGGAAATAACATCATTTTAACTTTCCGCATCTGTTCTACACTCCTGTAATTGATTTCTCATCTCAACAAATAATATATAAACCCACAGCAATACTGTTCCCTCCCCCCTCCCTTCCGTCCTGAGTCCATACAAAACCTCTAGTGTCAGTCTTCGGCACGTACATGATTGCATCTCATATCAAACACTTTGCATACTGCTTACTCCCTTGTACGTGTCAGTCCGCGTCCCGGTCTCATTCACTTCCTTGCGTGTTATTAACAGTAGTAACAAAGTCTAAATCCAAGGACCTACATGCTTCCAGCATGACATCCCACTCCATCGCAATTGGAGTCTTTCGTAACCCTCTCGCCTCCTCCTGTCTCAACGCAGCACTCTCTGCTCCCCCCCAGCGTATCAATTCATTATGCCATGCATATGTTGTGGGCGGCGTTTTAGATTTCCACCGCATGGGGATCGCTCGTACTGCCAACAGGAGTGCCAAGTTTACAAACCTATTTTGCACTTTATATTTGGATGTTCCTTTTCTTAATCCCAGGATACAGCACTCGACTGCAGCAGGTATCTCCCTGTGTGTGATCTCCGCCGTGTGGCGGCTGACCGAATCCCAATACCCTCCAATCCTTTGACAGGACCATATTATGTGTACTAGATCCACTCCCTCTAATCAGCATCTGGGGCAGTGTTGTCGTGTGGTTGGGTACATCTTGTCTAGTTTGCGCGGTGTAAGATATGCCCTGTGTAAAATCATAGTTTGAATATACTTGAACCGCGTGTTCCGCGATACCTTTTTGGGATGTTCCACTACCCTCTCCCATTCCTTATCCTCAAGGGCCCTGCCTATGTCACCCTCCCAGGCAGTGCGTAGCCGTGTCAGGTCTCTTTGTGTGTGGGAACACAGCCCTACATATAGCCACTTAAGGAGGTGCCGGCCCCTCCCCATATAATACAGTGTTTTTACCAGATCGTTTGTGGAGGGTTCTTGCCTTTGTGGGGCCCAATGTGCTCGGACGTATTGCAATAGCGCTGCATGTAAGAGGTATAGATGGGCCGGTGCTCCGGTTTCCCGCACAAAGTTATCGTGATCCAATAACACCCCATCTCCAAAGAGGTCCACCACCGTAGTGACCGCCACATCCAACCAAAGCGCCAGTCTACGCGTCGTCAAGCGACCATCTTGTAAAGGTATACCAAGCAGGGGTATATTCCTGGCACATGCAGGGGATGCTCTAGTGTACTGCAGTTGCACTCCAGCACCGCAACGCCGTGCGCAAAAGGGGAGGGAGATCCCATGGGATCTTGCTATGCGACAGCAAGAGAGTGTGTAGATCCCCTCGTTCTACGTCTTGTTCAGTCATCCCTATCTCCTGTAGGTTACGGCCTGCTCTCCAAAAGGACAGCCACTGCAATTGACAAGCGTAGAAAAACGCTCTGAGATCAGGCACTCCCAGACGTCCTCCGGACGTGCTGCGTTGTAACTTCTTTAGGCTAATCCTCCGCCTACCCGTCCCCCAAATAAGTTCAATGAGTAATGTGTTCATTAATTTAAAAGTGGTGCCCGGGAGCATAAGCGGTATGTTTGTAAAATAATAAAGTAGCCTCGGGAGGACCACCATTTTTGCTATCGCTGCCCTACCTGCTACTGACGGTGGCAGAGTGGTCCAAAAGGTAATGCTAGATCGTAGGGCTCTCAGGGCCCTGTTTAGGTTGCCCTCTAGCATATCTGCCTGGGACCGATAAACTTGGATGCCTAGATACTTAAACGTGTGAGGTGCAACCTTGAACTGTAGTGTGCCAAATGAAAAGTCCAGCAAGGGCGCCTGTTCCTTAAAGTAAAATACCGTCGATTTCGTTGACAGCTGCTCAAAGCGCTCAAACATCGTGGCCATGGTGTCCATAGGGGTGCGGAGGTCGCGCAAGTATAGGATAATATCATCTGCATATGCCGACAGCAAGTGCATGGTGTTTCCCACAGTAATCCCCATGTCAACCAGCTCCTCCCTGATCTTCAATGCCAAAGGTTCTAGTGCCAATATAAAAATAAGCGGCGAAAGTGGGCACCCCTGTCTCGTTCCCCTGCGTATCTGGTATTCTGCCGATATGTGCCCTCCCGTCCGCACTCTAGTCGTATGTGCGTTATAAAGGAGGCGGATCCACCTGACATACTCTTCCGGCAATCCAAATCTCCCTAGGGCCCTGAATATATAGTCCCATTTAATGGAGTTGAACGCTTGACACATATCTAGTGAGATACAACAAGCATAATCATATTGGTTCGGGGCCTCTGCGAGCAGGTGGTGCAATTTCCTAGTGTTCAATGATGTACTCCTCGCATGCAGAAAACCCGTCTGATCTATATGAATCAGCTTATGCAGACTCGGCAGGAGTCTATTAGCCAGGACTTTACTAAGTATTTTATACTCTGCCGTTAACAGTGATAATGGACGGTAGCTGGCCATGTCAGTGGGGTCCCTGCCTGGTTTCGGGAGTGACACCACCAGCGCCTGCGCCGATCTGAGGGGCAAACAGCCCTTCTCCAGTGCTTCTTTATATAAAATTTCCAACTGGGGCACAAGTATATCCGCGTAGGTAGCATAAAATTCAGCTGGCAGGCCATCCATCCCCAGGGTTTTATTTCGGGGGAGACCCTTAATGGCGGGTTTAATTTCTGATTTCGTAATGGGTCCTAGTAACCCTTTCTGTGCGTCTGCCGATAGCTGGGGGCATGGTATTGTGGATAAAAACTCATCTATGTGTGTACTCATTACTTCCCCAGGCTCACTATAGAGTATCGCGTAGTATTGCCTGAAAGCCTCATTAATCTCTCCTTGGGTGGACACTGCATCTCCTGCGGGGGTAGTGACCTCATTAATAACAACATTAGGGGGGTCGTCCCGCAACAATTTTGCCAACAGGGTCCCTGCCTTGTCTGCCTCTGTGTGGCTTAATTGCGTGTATCTTTGATGGTCTATGACACGGAGAGACTCCAGGAGTTCGGCGTGTCTGATTCTAGCCTCCTGCAAGGGTGCCCGCTTGTCGGCGTTCAGCACGGCTTCCTGCCCCAGCTTATTGAGCCTCTCTTCCACCTCTACAAGGGACTTATGAACCTCTTGCCACGCACCTACCGTCACCCCTATTGCCTTGCTGCGGACCACCATTTTAAAGGCGTCCCACTCGATTAATCTAGTAGACGCTGTGTTGCTATTTTCAGTAAAATAATGCTGAATAGTGTCTGATATAGCGGTGCGGAACACTGAGTCTTCTAGCATTTGGGGCCATAACCGCCATGTTGGCACTGGGGTGGGTACCCTGCCCCACCCAATCACTATTTCCAGTGGGTTGTGATCAGAGAAGGATTTCGCCAAATATGTAGTATTCATCACCTGCATCGCAATGTTATTTGAACAGTACATCTTATCAATTCTCGTGTGTAACATGTGCACTGGTGAATAGAAGGAGTACTCCCTGTGTGTTGGGTGTCTCATCCTCCACACGTCACACAACCCCCATCCCTCTGCCCATCCACATAGCACACTCGCCTGTTTGCAGACCCCCGTCCCATGGAGGGGAGGATGCGACCTATCAAGTGCAACATTCATCAAAGCGTTACAATCCGCACCAATTATCCATGGGTAACTCTCCCAACCCGCTGAGGCAACAGACAGCGTACCCAGGAACTTCTCCTGCTCTGAGTTCGGTGCATATATAGAACCCAAGACTACTGGTTGGCCATCTAGGGTACCCCGCACCAAAATGTACCTCCCCTGCTGATCCACTCTTTGCTCCACTGACGTAAAGGGCACTCCATGCCTGATCCATTTTTTAGCGCTGCGCGCAAATCCCGAACATGTGGTAGAGAAAACCTGTCCCTTCCACTTTTTACGAAGTTTCCCAACTTCCAGCTCAACCATATGAGACTCTTGCTGGTACACTATCTGCGCCTCGCGCCTCGGTAGCTCTGCATGTATCCTATGGCGTTTCTGAACTGAGCCCAGGCCCCGGACATTCCACGTTAATATGGTGTATTTATTCTGCATGTGCATCGCGTACCCAGTTTTGCCCGCCAGGCGGTCGCCATAGCATGCATAGTGCCGTGCCAACCTAAGAGAACGCGCAACCCAGGAACATTTCCCACTCCAGTAACACCCAATACTCGGTCCGGTCGTGAAACTATACCGGACAACCCAACTAAACAAAAAACATAGAAACCTAAATAGCATCCATACAGAGCGTTCGCATTTTGGGGTACGTGGCAAAACCTACCCATCCAGCGCACACTCCGATTCAGGGGTAGAATGGTAGTCAAACAGCCCCCGGGCCATATTTTTAATCAATACAATGCCGTTAAAACAATTATAATAGTAAGGATATAGCAACCGTGTACGTTACTGGTCAGTTCAGATCCGGGTTCACAGTACAGTCCAACCCGCTAAGGAATCAGCACATCCGCCGTCTGCGGGGTCACAGAAGGCAACAGGGCTACGCTCCCATCTGAGCCCGATCTCTGAGTGTCCACTTCTGAGGCGGTCAAGTCGTCGATTTGTGCCGTGTTTCAGAAGGATGAAACCGTAAGGATCGCTGTCTCCTTGTCATTCTGCATCTGTTGGGTCGTCGGGCGAAGCTACTTATCTCTTTTGTGCAGTCTGCTCGAGCTGCGCTGTCCTGTCGGCCGACCATCTTGTGCTGTGGAAGTCGAGGTCTGAGAGGCAGTCCTCGAACGTCTTTCCGGTTCCATCACCTCAAGCCATTCCTCCAAGTCGCCAGGACTTTCAAATAAATATGTCTTCCGCTTGTAAATGATCCGTAATCGCGCCGGAAAGAGGAGGGCGTATTGTAAATTCAATTCCCGCAGTTTCTTTTTAACTGCCAGGAAGGAGGAGCACTGCTTGTGCACCATCAGTGTGTAGTCTGTATACAACGAGACCTTAGTGTTCTCGAATCTAATTTGGGGCACTTCTCTTGATTTCTGCAACAGCAAGTCCCGGTCCCTGTAATTGAGCAGTTTAATTATGAGTGGTTGTGGTGGGGCCCCCGGTTTCGGACTGCCCGTAGGAATCCTGTGTGCCCGCTCGATGCAGTATTGATCTGAAAGACTCTCAGAAGTGATGTGTTCCTTGAGCCATCTTTCCATGTATCGGGCAGCATCAGCCCCCTCGCTTCTCTCCGGCATACCAATGACGCGGATATTGTTTCTCTGCGCTCTCCCTTCCGCATCCTCCACTCGCTCCATCAGGGTGGCAACTTGGGTCTGCAGTTGTTTAATATGGGTGGTGTTTTGGGTCTTGAGGGGATACGACATCCAGCTCTACCGCGTGGTCCTTCACCTTATCGGCGAGTTTGGCATGGTCAGCTCGGAGTAGCGACAGACCGGTCGTGAGGGTGCCGATTTGAGTTTCTATAGCTTTCCTAGAGTCAATCACTTCCTATAAGATTCAGCTTGTCCGTTGTGTCCACTGCATTGGTAGGTGGTAGACAGCTGGCCTGTTGGGTGGCGTCCATAGATGCTGCCGTATCTGGGACGTGGTCAATGCCAGTATTGCTTTCTTGTTGCTTGCCCTTCAATCGCCACATCTCGGAATTGCCAGGGGCCTTGTCCCTTGCTATAGCGGGTAATCTGTGCACTCTGTCGCCGTTTGGCCAATTATGCGCACTGCCAGCCGTTTCTGCCAGGCCCCCTGCTGCACAGCTGTCCCAGCTGTCCCAGCCGGTCCTGTCGTCCGTCCCTAAAATAATTGGTAGTACTCGCCTGCCATCCCCATCCTGCGAGCCTCTGGCCTTGTCTTCGGTGCCCAGTACTGTGTGCAGCCCACCCTGTCTGCAGCCACGTGGCACTGTTCGACTTTGTAGGTCTAGGCCATCCCAGGGAGGCTGGGGGTGGTTCACTCCAGGCTTCCCGTTGTGCATACACTCTCTAGGGCATTTCCCTGCTTGCTATGTCACCACCAGCTCTGCAGTGCAGCATGCACTATTGCCACATTCCCTGCTCTGGTCTGTTCACCTCCACCGGTTGCAGTGCTGCCCCATTCACACACCATCAAGCAGTTGGTGGCCCATTCATGGAATCCAGACTGTTCTATCTCCTCGGGGGTCTGCCCACACAGCACTTCAGCGTCTTCTCCCCTGCAGACCCTTAGTAGTGTCACCTGCCTGCCAACCACTTCTGTTCGCCAGCTGGATGGCTCCGCTTGACTTCGCTGGGTGAAGTAGGCCCGTGTAGGCCGCGCCGCAGCCCCGGTGCTCGAGTGGCCGAGGCCCGCACCGTGCTCACCAAGTCGGCCGGCGCTCGCCCTCCAGATCGCTCCGGATCTCAGGCCTCACTTCAATGTCTTCACACGACCCCGCCAGGGCCGCTCAGCTCCGCCTAGGACTCCCCACCACGGTTCTTCCAATTGCCTCCAAGCCGCGCATGCTGTTCGGCAGGCTGCGCGATCACGCCAGGCCGGCCCACCTCGACCCTCCGCCGTCCTGCAGGCCCACCAACAAAGGGTCGCACAGCTCCACAGCAGGGGCCTCGCGGGAGCTCGGATGCGGCTCCGATTATCGGCACCAGGTTTATACTGCGGCGCCCGATCCCGGTAGACGGCAAACACTGCTGAAAACGGCTAATGAACCGGATAATTGCTGCCCGGGTCCGGAGCTTCCCTAAGAGGCGACCGTCATGTTCGGCAGTTGGCCACGCCCCATAACTATATAGATACATAAGTACATAGAGAGGCTATACATGTATTAGGAAATTAATATAGCGAGAATGAAAATGTTTATTTAATAAAACTCAGACTTTTAAGTGTTCCTGTACTTTAAGCTAATTTAGTTGTGTTTTTATAACTATTTTGTTTTAATTTTAATATTTTCTTCAAAATATCAATAGTGAAGCTCTTTAGGATAAAATAATTACATATTAATATTTACACATTGTGATAGATAGATATAAGAGAGACCCATAACATCTATTCAAATAACTTATATGAAACTATGCAGTGACTATATACATATTAAGCATAGAATAATAGAATAATATATGTATGTATATATATTTAACCATAAGTAATATATACATTTGTTAGGCAGACCTGAAGAATATCTATATATTTTAAAGCCATAGTTATTATACATGTTTGTACAAAGAAATACACATATCTAGATACATACATATACTGAAATTATAAATGTTTAGATACACATGGATATGCTGTACATTAGTGTTTGAGTATGGTAGTTATGTAGGAAAGAGCCAACTCTAAAGATAAGATAGTCATCCGTGAATCTTGTGTTTGGTGGTTATGAATTCCATAGTTTGGCTGCGTGAGTTTTTTTTTCTTATATAGTGGGATTTTGAGGAGAGGTGCCACTCTGGAGGGAGGTTCCTTTGTTGAATGTATCTGGTGAATGTTGTTCCTGATAAAAACCGGATGTGTTCCATGTATTGCTTTGTGGGTAATAATAAGCAGCTTGAAGGTGGATCTTCTGGCAACCGGTAACTAATGTAGGGCCCTCAAGGCAGGGGATCATGTGGGCTAGTGGCTTTACATGTAAGAGTAGTAGGGCAGCAGAGTTCTGAATCCGTTGTAGTCTTTTCATAGTTGATAAAGATGATCCATGGTAGAGGCCATTGGCGTAATCCAGTTCAGACAGTACAAGAGAGATAGTAGCCTGAACCTTGTGTGGAAATACAGGGGTGGGGGGAGATGCATTGCAGAGATTTCATAGTAATGAAGCTTGGTCTTGCTTATGTATCCTCTTGAGTATTCATTGATAACTTGCAGTCCAGGTTTCCTATATCCTTAAGATACTTTAGGAGGTGGACCAGTATCCTCAAGCCAGACGCTGATTGGGTCATGATCTTTCCAGTATAGTAGAAACCACTGAACACAATTACACCAAACTTGCCAAAAAAGTAGAACTTTACTCAGAAATCATGAGTGTTTTTTTTGGTGTAAAGCTGGTCAGAAGTTTTTCAGATAATAGTGTTTAAAAAAGTTGCAGATTTAAAAGAGTTAACACATTTGTATATCTCTGATTGGCTAGATTAGGCCTGAATTTTATTGTTTATTATTTTGAAACTCATGAGTCGGCTTTGACTTGTGAGTTTCTTGCTACGAAAAATAAAACTCCCTAGCTATCAGGGGCCACACCACAGTTGACTGACACCGAGGCAATGATCAGGGTACAAAGATGCATGGAAAATATAGGGCACTCCTGAGAAAAAAAGTGCCCTTTTTGGTGTGTGATAAGCTAGTGGGAGCCGACTTGCAAGCTCCCTAGCATCCTTTTCATGTGCTGGATTCAACCTCCATTTTGTGCCTGACTGGTGAGTTGCTTTCAACTTGCAAGATTCAGGCACTGTAAGAAAAAAAATAAAGAAAAGAACAACCAAGCACTATAATGTGTCTGACTTTGAATGTAAGGCAAGAGGTAGGGGTCCAGGGCCTCTAACTGTAAATGCCTGGGTTATGGGAAAAGAATCCCAGGCTCAACGATGGTCAAACAAAAAAAAATACACCAGCAAAGAGTAGCCCGGTTGCTATTCAAAAAAGTAATACCTACCTCTATTCAAGTAATATTACTGACCAAATATTGATGTGTCACATACCACACCTGGCCAATCACTGGAATTGCACGTCTTTCAAATAGAACTCAGTGGAAACTGAATAAAATCAGTAGCACGCAAGGAAACACAGAAAAACAGGCTTTATGTATTATATTTATTTATTAATTTGATTTTTTTTAATGAAAACGTAGACACAAAAATAAATGCATTTTGACTTTTAGATATCACATATAGAAACAAGCCTTTATTCACATTAAATACACCTGCTAATGCAAGGGGGTAGGAGAATTTACAGTTATTACTCCATCAAATCCAAAACCAGGTAAGAATCAGCACAATATCAACCAATCACACAGAACCTTCTCGCATAAAAAGTGAGCCACAGGCCATACATGTTAGTTGGTGAATGTCTCTGTTACCTTTCCCCTTATTTTGAGGAATGACTTAAAAAAAAAAAAAATTTAATTTTATTTGCAACATACGCCATTCACCTCAAGATATGGTACTACAATCCTGCTGCTCTAATGTGGCCCAGAGGTACGGTACAACAATATACCCACATAGTACTGAGAGAATAAGAAACAGCACATGTGAACACATAAATTAGAACCATGTAATTGATAAAAAACAAGTTAATAATGTAATCAAAGTACATTTTATTGTATATAGTTAGTTAAAACCTTTACAATTTTTGTGCTAAAATCTTCAGATTGGCTTTTAAAAAAGTAAAAAGTACACAGGCAGTCTATACTGATATATTTAAAAAAATTGAAGTTATCTTAGGTTCTAAACTATTATTTGCACCTTGGTCATTTGATTTTAAAGATTTTCATCTCATACACTATTTTTCGATTTTCTGTATTAAGAAGCTAACTTTCTGCAAGAATCTGGTGGCCCTGCATCAATGCTAACATGACTGCTGGCCGACATAATCTAATTTGAAATATACGAAATGCATGTAATAGATAAAAACGTCTCAGGTTATTCAGGGATGGACAAATACACAATAAATGGGGACGCTCTGTGAATTGCACCGGCCGGGTTTGGCTCCGCCGAGTGCACTGTGATTTTTGGGCATACTTGTTTAATCGGCGGATTTCTCAGCGGAACTGTGTCTACAGAGGTGGGGCCAGCCTCTATCCGCCTCCACCAGCGAAAATCATCGTCAGCTGCCCGCCGGCCGGGCTTGGCTCCGCCGTGTGCTCCGTTGTAGACCACAAGTCCCAGCAACCCCGTGGTCAGCCACGTCATCTGTAGGCGACAGGAGGAGTATTTAGGCAGGCTTGGTCCCTCGGTCCGCAGGGACGCGCCGGGAGAAGCCCGGGACAAGGGCGGGACCGTTTGTGGCCGTTAGTGGCCGGGGAGGCTGGGCTGGGCCACCCCCTTTGTCCTTTGTGTATCTGTGTGCTTGCAGCCTGTTAATCGCTAGACGTTTCAGGTCCAACATCATCAACAAGCGCCCTCAAGGTAACACAGCTATTGTAGCATACCGAGAGCTACTTCATAGCGCTGCTTATTGTGACAATCAGTGTTGTGCCAGTTGGTGTCTGTTGTATATCCAGCTCGTTTGTTATCAGCAGTTACACTTGTATTTAAAACAGGCAAAATATGGGAAAGCATAATCCTGTGTCATCTGTTCCTGCCCCAAAACAAAAAGTGGCTCTTAATCCTCCACTACCCAGTTTAACTGCAATAGATCATATGTTGCAGAAAACCATTGGGGTGGTGGTTAATGCCATTGAAAGCACAGAACGCCGCCTCTCACTTCCTCCTGGATCTCTGCCCCCCCTTCCGTCTGTAAATGTATCGGCGCTTACTGTTAACTCACAGGACCCGCTATTAGTGCCATCCTATGTTGCTCTTCCAGGGGCCCACCATATTCCGATAAACCAGGATATAACTTCCATTATGGGTAATACATCTCTCGAGTTTTTTCCCTTACCTACAAGGTTATCAGCAACGCCTAACTTTTTCCCAAACGAGGTCACTCTTGATATTTCTCCCCAGGCCATAGATCCCATAGTTAATGGGTGTTCTGAGACGCCATTAAGTCCAATCTTGGTTTCTGATTTAAGGCCTAGCACAAGCGATGTTAGCCTGTGTGTAACCACCAGAGGGCAAAAGGCTAGGCGTAAGTTACAGCTTAGTAACAAGGAATGCTTAAACTCCAAATTTGTTAAAGGGAATGTAGGTGGTAATAAACAAAAGAAAGCGACTGCTAAACAGAACTTATCAAAGGGGAAGAACGCTGCTAATAGCAAAGCATCTGATACTGTGCCCATTCTAGATAATGGAAGTGGTATATTAGCCGATGTAAGCTTCTGGGAGAGAATGGAGACTCTTCTCAAAAAATCTTGTAATGCCCCTGTAAGCAGCAGACTAACCAGTGCTAACATTGCTCCGCTGTCTAATGATAGTCCAAATTTAGGGCGTTCTCCAAGCTCTGCAAATGAAATCCTCTCTATTGCCCACATTGAGCAGATTATGAAGTCTCTTATATTGCCGGTGCTTGAGAGGATTAAAGTTCTAGCAGAAAGATTGGACCGCTTTAAACAAGGGACCCTTGATAATTCTTTCTCAGTAAAAGCTCTAATCAAGTGGAGCCTAGCGCGGGACCAAGATGGCTGCGTGAGCACAGAGCTCCCGAGACCCTCGGGCCCTCCGGCAAATATCCTGTAAAGAATCCTGTATCAAATATCCGGAATATTGGAGACGAACCATTGCTGAGGCGAACGTCGTTGTCCGGACTGAAATCGCTCACCGGAGACCGAAGTTGTGACAAGTGGAAGTTCGCGGCCTACCCCCGGGAGATGCCCGGGTCTTGCGGTGGCATGGGACCCGGACACTAATTGAACAACAGCGGCCGTTTGTGGCGCTGACCATCGGATGGGTGTTGTCTTCACTTTCACTTTCGTTTTCTCTACAACTGCGCGCCTCGGCCCGAGAGTGTCTTGGGCAATAGTCGCCTGCAGCTCGGCCTGCACATGCCCGGACCTAAATCGGGCGTTTAGGATCCAGCGGACCTCGTCTCAACTGGATGGCTGAGGGGTTTGTCTTTGAAGCTGACTGTTCCGAAGTTGAAGATGTCGGCCAAATCGGAAGCCGAAAAACAGAAGCCCAAGAATACCAGGCGGGGGTGCTACACTCAAACGAACAATATGTATCGATATGCCCAGCAAAAGGGATCGCCAAGTGGACCGGGAAGGCCACAGGACGTATCTAGAGATGGTTCGCTCCCCGAACCGGAATTGACACTGCAAGACATCATGGGCGCCATTGAGGGGATGAAGTCCTCTATTGGGCAACAGTTCGAGACCCTGGCACACAAAGTGGATACCATATCAGTTGATGTCAACTTGCTTCGCGCAGACTTGGGGAAAACTAATGAGAGTTAAATCATTGGACCTAAAAACCTCTAGCCTCACGGGAGACGTCTCTGATCTGCAAATGGAGGTCCGCAAACTGAGGACCGCTAATGACCTCTTTGCCCGCAAGATGGAGGATTCTGAAGGCCGGGCACGGCGCAATAATGTGCGCATTATTGGCGTTCCGGAAAAATCGGAGGAGCAATCAGCGGATTGGTTTGTTGAGGACTTGGTGGTTAATCACCTGGCACCTAAGGGCCTAAGCAAGTTCTTTGCGGTCGAGCGGGCCCACAGAGTCCCAGGCGGGAGGCCCAAGGTGGGGGCCCCCCCCGAGACCGATTATAGGCAGGATCTTCAATTTCAGGGACCGCGACGCCATTCTACAAGCGTCACGAGTGTCCGGACTAGTCACCTTCCAGAACCTTCCTGGCGGGCACATTATGACAGCAAGGACAGGTCTGCCTACAAGGCTGTGGTTAAAGCTTACCACCGAGACATCCGCCTCGAAAAGAAAGCCTATCTTGCGGGGAGAATCGAAGCAGCTTCGAACTCCAGTAAGGAGATCTTTACCATCGTTCGAGAATTCATCTCCCCTCGGACTACTGCTTCGGAAGAGGGGCCCGTAGAATCTTGGGCGGCGGATCTTGCGTGTTTTTTTACAGGCAAGATCAAACTCATCCAGGACTCCTTTCTATCGAGTGAACTGGTTACATTGCCGATGCCCGAGGCGGGCTTGCCTCCCCCAGTTGCGCAGGGCGCCTTATTGGCTGAGTTTCCATCTCTGCCAGCCTCAGCTTCTCTAGCGCTTATGGGCAATTTAAAATCTGGGTCTCCGCTTGACCCCTGCCCTGCTAAGCTCCTGGGTAAACTGGCGGAGGTGGTTAATCCGCTGGCGCACCCTCTTCTCAACCTCTCGTTGAGTCTGGGAGAGGTGCCGCCAGTATGGAAGCAGGCAATGGTCATCCCGTTGCTTAAAAAGCCGGGACTTGACCCGAAAGCCCCAGCCAATTACAGGCCAATTTCGTTGCTGCCGGCTCTTGTAAAAATTCTGGAGAAGCACGTTCAGTCGGTGCTCTCCAATTTTCTGGAGTCCCATGAGATCTTACATGACTCCCAGTCGGGCTTCCGTTCACATCGCAGCACCGAGACCGCGCTCCTTGAGGTTTCTGAAACCATTAAAGGGGTGTTGCATACAGGGGGCAAAGTCATGCTGGTGTTGTTGGACTTGTCGGCGGCTTTCGACACCGTCCCCCATGAGGGCCTGCTCGCAAGACTCTTTGAGATTGGTCTGCGGGGGACGGTGCTCAAATGGTTTTCTTCCTTTTTGGACGGCCGCCGGCAAACGATCTGGACATCATCTGACACCGCCGTAATGCCGCCTCTGGGAGTCGGGGTCCCTCAGGGCTCTATATTGAGCCCGACCCTTTTCAACATCTTTATGACCCCTTTGGCGGCGGTGGCGGAGTCATTTGGTGCCCGGATCGTGTCGTATGCCGACGACACCCAGCTTCTCTTCTCTTGCGAGAGAGGGGCTGACTTTGACGGGGAGAGTATCCAGAATTGCCTTGGGGCTGTGTTCGCATGGTTCCAACTGAACAGCCTCAAGTGCAATTCCGACAAATCGGAGGTACTCTTCTTCGGGTGCGATACGGAGCCTAGCTGGCAGGCCTGGTGGCCCATCGACATGTTCCCTCCGTCCGGCTCTTCTCCCATGGCTAAAAACTTGGGGGTTAAGATGGACAAGGGGCTGACGATGAAAGCCCAGATCTTGGGGGTAACCGGCACTTGCCTCGGCCTGTTAAAAATGCTGCGGAGGTTCTTGCCTCTCTTGTCCGAGAAGCACAGGAGGCTGACGGTGCAGGCTCTGATAGGCTCCAGGTTGGATTATGCCAACATTCTTTACCTGGGCCTGCCAGAGTATCTGCTACAAAGGCTTCAAGTTGCACAGAACGCGGCGGCCAGGGCCATCTTTGGCCTAAGTAGACGGGCCAGCGCCTCTGGGTTGTTGGTGACGTTACACTGGCTACCCATCCACAAACGGATTGCCTTTAAGGCTCTGACCTTGGCCTACAAAGCTCTTCATGCTGTGGGAGCTAAACATCTCCAAAAGAGACTGACCTTTTACCATCCGACTCGCTCGTTGAGGTCAGAATCTCTACTTTTGGCGGCTGTTCCGCGTGTGAAGAGGGCTCGCCTTGGGGGCCGCTCTTTCAGTCTGTTGGCCCCACAGATGTGGAATGCACTACCGCTCCCTTTGCGGGGGGCGTCTACTCTCCTTGATTTTAGAAGAGGTCTCAAAACCTGGCTGTTTTCCCAATAGGTCTGCCAGTAGTTTTGCTTTCTTTTTGTTTATCTTTTAACCTCTTTTAGCTGTGTTGTGTTATTCTGAAATCTGTTCCCCTTACCTAAAAGCGCCGGGACACTCTTTTTGAGTAACCGTTGCGCTATACAAAAGAATAAATAACATAACATAACATAACATAACATAACATAACACTGCAGTGAGTTTTTATCCTGACTTCACCCAGGTGGTGCAGAAGCAAAGGCAGAGTTTCTTGGGGGTTAAGAGGAGGCTACGTGAGCTGGGTCTGAAGTATGCCATGCTCTTCCCAGGCAAGTTGCGCGTCGAGTACGAAGAGCGAACCTTTTTCTTTGACTTGCCGGATGTGGTCGGGGAATGGCTCGACACATTGCCTCAGCGGCGGACTAGTGGGGATCATGCCGGCGGAGCAGAAGGTGGTCATGACGAACATGAGTGAGGATTCCGGTGATTGCACATTCTGACTATGCCCAGGACAGTGGTTCGCTGATTTTCGTTCTCTTTGATGGCTATTGTCCGGGGGTGGCGGGGGTACAATGGGAACTCTTTCCTCCTAAGGGGTTTCTTCTTGTAGATTAGTTTTTGCTAGGGCGACAGGCACACTGCAAGTTGGGGGGGCTTTCTAGGCTTACGCAGGGGTGCAGGGTGGGGGGTGGTATGGGTCTGTTGGGGTGGTTGTGGTTGTTTTTCTTTCTGCAAGGTATCGCAATGCAAGTCTTTTTCGCTCGAGTGCTGCTCTCTGGGGGGGGTGGGGGTCTCTTTCCATTTCGTGATGGGGGGTAGGGGTTTGAATATACTTAGTTGGAATGTTAACGGTTTGGGGGATCGTATTAAGCGTGGGATTGTATTGCAATTTCTGAAGCGATGCTCTCCTGACAGAGTCTTGCTGCAGGAGACGCATCTGATAGGCAATATGTGTCATGCACTTAATAGAAAGGGCTACAAATTTGTTGCGCACTCGGGGTTTTCCTCGGGATCTCTGGGGGCTGGAATACTTGTTAGGACCTCGCTGCCGTTTGAGATTGATTCTACTACTGTTGATGAGTGGGGGCACTTTGTGGCTGTTGCTGGGAGGTGGGAGAGCAGGACACTGGTTTTGGTTTCTGTTTATGTCCCTCCTGGCCTGCAGACCGCCACATTTGCTGACTTGGGGAGGGCTATGCTGGATCTCCCCGAGGGCGTGTTGTTGGTGGGTGGTGACTTTAATGCAGTTGGTTCCGGACTACTAGACAGACATCCGCCAAGAGACCGCGGGGGGGCGCAGAGATGGCTCCCAGACCTTATTGATACACTAGGCCTAGTTGACTGCTGGAGGCTGCTGCATCCCACTCAGCGGCAGTACACTTTTCACTCTGGGGCACACGGTAGCCTCTCTAGAATAGATTATGTTCTCACTTTGGCTGCCCAGGCTTCATTGGTGTCCGAGGCTAGGCACATGGCTAGGGGCATCTCCGATCACTCGCCGGTGTGGATTTGTATGGATTTTGGCCGGGGAGCGGCAGGTAGGGTGGCTCCGATTAACCCCTGGTATTTCCGTGACCCTAGGACTCGTAGCGCGTTGCTGAAAGCGGTCGATCTCTACTTCCTGGAAAATCTTGGTTCGGTTACATCCGCGGTGTCTTTGTGGGAAGCGTTTAAAACGGTACTGAGAGGGGAGGCTCTCTCCTTGATAGCGGATGTCAAACGTCGGAGAGATGCGGAGGTGGTGCAGATTGAGGCTGAGATAGCGGTATTAGAGACAGTTCTGGAAGATGAGGTTACGGCGGAAACACTGCATAAGCTGAGATTAAAACAGTCTGAATATAAAGCACTGGTGACAAACGCGGCCAAGGTTCTTAGTAGGGAACAACAAGGGCGATTGTACGATGTAGGGGACAAGGCTGGGAAATTAATAGCGTGGTTAGACAAATATGAACGAGTGAATTGAGTTGTGCCAGAAATAGTGACAGTTGGCGGAGATATTGTCACCGAACCCGACGGGATAGTCCAGTGTTTCGCGGATCACTTCAGCACGGTCTATGCTTCCGTGTCGGACAAGCCGGAGGAAGACTCGCATGAACTTCTGCGTGATATTGCTCTGCCTTGTCTCTCTGACATAGACAGGGAAGACCTTGATGGTACCATCACAGCGGATGAGGTTGCAGTTGCTATACGCTCGCTACACCCGGGCAAGGCCTCGGGCCCGAATGGCTTGCCGATCGAGTTGTATAAACTCAGGCCGGATAAGATTGCCCCACATTTGCGAGATATGTTTTTAGAGGCGCGGGAGAATGGGTGTCTCCCATTTGATCAACATCTGGCGACAATAGTGGTTATACACAAAGATGGCAAGCCCAGGAACAGATGTGGCTCGTATAGGCCGATTTCACTACTCAACGCTGAGCCAAAAATCCTCGCCAAATTGTTGACTAACCGTTTGACCAGGGTCATTGGGGACTTGATCCACCCGGATCAATCCGGGTTTATCCCGCACCGCAACACCGCGTTGAACCTCAGGCTACTCCATGGCGTGCTCGCGAGGGTTGGGACGCTGCGGGAGTCGGGCATCTTGGCGTCACTTGATGCCACGATGGCTTTCGACACTGTGGAGTGGCCGTATCTGTGGGCAGCACTCACAAAATTTGGCTTCGGACCTGGTTTTATAGGATGGGTTAGGCTACTTTATGAGGAACCTTTTGCTAAAGTCGCGGTAAATGGTAGGGCGTCATATCCGTTTGAGCTTGGGAGGGGCACCCGGCAGGGTTGTTCTCTGTCGCCACTATTGTTCGCCCTCGCCCTTGAACCGCTGGCGGCATGCATTAGATGGCAGCCAGACATAAAAGGGATCCGATGGTCGCCAGACCATGAGGACCGCATTTCTTTGTATGCAGACGACATTTTGTTATACCTGACCTCACCCAGGAAATCCCTCATAGTAGTCTGTGACGTCTTGAATTCTTTTGGTAGAAACTCGGGTCTCGCCATTAACTGGGGAAAGTCGCATCTATATGTTCTAAGTGGAGACACCCCTATCGTCCCGCGGAATTGCTCCATCCAGATCGCCCAGCAGGGTTTTCTGTACTTAGGGATATATGTTTCCACCGATCCATCTGTCCGATATGAGAAGAACCTACTTCCTCCATTGTCGCGTTTGAGACGGGACGTTGCGGGTTGGAGGCGGCTGCCGCACTCCCTCCTGGGCCGCGCCGCATTGTTTAAAATGATGTCTCTTCCCCGATTTCTCTATGCCCTACAGAATACCCTAGAGTTAGTCCCGGCCAGTTATTTTCGTGAGGTGGAGAGTCTCCAGCGCTCGCTGTTGTGGGACGGTCGACCGCGTATAGCTATTGCAAAGTTGACCCTTCCATGGTATGACGGGGTGATTGCACTCCCTGACGTCAGAAGATATTATTGGGCTACCCAGTTGGGAGCGATTAACCATGGTGTTTATGGTCCGGCGTTGAACCCTGGCTTTGCTATGGATCAGTGGTTGTTGCGCGGGGGTAATTATCTAAGGGCACTGTATTCCAAATCACTGGATGGGTCCCTCACAGGGCCAACCAAGACGGCGGTGCATGTGTGGAAGGCGGTTACAAATTCGCTGGGCTGGAAGGACAGGCTTACCCAGGCTACTCCGCTTTTCGAATTCGATAAATTGGGGAAATTATGGCACACGAAAGGGTTCGAGAAGTGGGACCTAATTGGGATATCTAGAGTTGGTGATCTGCTGGCTAAGGGTAAGGTGAAATCGTTTGAGACGCTGCAGACGGAGTACGAATTAGGGGGTACTGAATACTTTCGATATGCCCAGGTGCGTCATGCTCTGCTATCTGTCCTTGCCGAGGGGGAGGTCGTGCCTGAGTCCTCTCCTTTGGAGGATCGGATTTTGGATGGCCATATGCCGGAGAGTACAATCTCCTTGATTTACAAGAAGCTTGTTAATGTTCGGACCGACCTCCTCCTCGATGTGCGCGAACAATGGACTAGGGATGGTCTCGAGCTGGACGATGAGGACTGGCAGTATGCCATCTCCTCTCCGAAGGAGGTTGCGATCCCGGCGAGACTGAGGCTGGTGCAGCTTAAGATACTTCACAGGGTTTACGTCACGGGGCCCCGCCTGATTCACATGGGTTTCTCTGAAGATGGCTTGTGCAAGAGAGGCTGTGGGATGTTGGGCACCTTTCTACACATTATTTGGGAATGTGGGGAGATCACAGAGTTCTGGAAACAAATTCATGATGTGATGGAAGAGGTCACGGGTATCGCGCTGTTACCGGAGGCAAGACGTTGCCTATTGAATGTCTGGGGTACCACCGATTATGATGCCGCTCAGACCCAATGGGTGACCCTGGGGAATATGGTGGCGAAGCGAGATATTGCGCAGCTGTGGGGATCCCAGAGACCTCCCACCTTGGTAACATGGATGGAAAATATGGACTGGGGCATGTTCAGAGAGAAAACGGTGTACAGTGCCCGAGGTCGCCCTAAGAAATGGCATAAGATATGGGGGCAATGGAACCGTTATAGGGGTGATATTTGTGTGCCCCCGGTTACTGAGATGTTAGATGTGCAACTTTCCCCCTAGCTCTATTTCCAACTTTGGATGTAAAACTGATTATAACTTGGAGTCCATACCTCTGCTTTCCCCTCACTTCTTTAGCATGTTGTACTGGTCTGCTGATGGGAGTGGGACCTCGCCCCAACTGAGAACTAGCGCATGTTTATTATATGCTCTGCCTTGCTTGTGTTTTTTATTTCCGGTTTAATTTAAAACAAAACCTTTGTTACTCCTGTTCAATAGCTATGGACCTTCTTACGTGTTGTTCTTATTATGCTGCCGGACCTCCGGGATGTCGGCTGAATAGCTGTGATCCATGTTGACATAAATAAAGGTTTTAAAATTTTTTTTTTTTTAAAAAAAAAGCTCTAATCAAATTACATTCCAAATACGACCCTGATACTGCTGAACAGAAGCAAATTCCTATGGTAGGCCCCTTACAATCAGGCAAATATGTATCCTCAAACCAAAAAGAGGCTTCTGAATCCCAGAGTGGAAGTAATCCCCCTGCCCCGGCCGCATTAAACCATAAAGGTAGTAAATCAATAATGCAACCATCGCCCAAAGGGAACAAGGGAACTCGCGAGAGTGTATCTATACCAAGTCAGACAGGTGGTCATACTTGTAATCTTGCAGTGAGGCAGGGGGCAGATCCACCCAGTTCATCCCAAAAATCTGATTTGGTTGACAATGTAGACACTAGCTCCACCCATATTAATTTGCCTCCCGCTTGTATGCCCTATGTAGTTGTTTTGACGGGAGTTCCATTGCTAACACCGGGTAAATTGGAATCATTTAGTGAGCTCAAAAACAAAACCACATTTTGGTTAAATAACAACAGACCCCTCTCAAGGCAACTCGATGGTCAAATCCTCTTTGTTAGACGAATTGGTTGGGCGGGTAGCAGGATCAAGGATATCCCAGGGGATTGTATTGTTGTCAATTTCAGGGATGTACGAGTTGTAAGGTCCATCTGCAACCTACAGAATGCGTATGATGGTACTGGAATTGGCACATTTGGTTTGGGTTACTTTTATCCGCAGCTCCCATATCGAAAACAAAGACAGAGTAATGGAAAACATTTTGGGGGAAGGCTTCCTGGGGACTCTGAGATGCATCTATCCGCTGCCTTTCGCAGAGAAGTAGATTGCTTTTGTAAAAGAGATATTGAGAACTGACCCAGTGGCTATGTGCCTGCTTATCGTTTGCTTCTTGCTGACGATAATAAAAGGCCCTATAGGCCTTGGTTTTTGACTCATTCCCATGGGATATCCCCTACCCTTCCTATTCTACTCCCCCCTGATACAACCAATTTGGGGGAAAGGCTAGGCCCAGTACCCCCAATCGCTGAGTACAATTGTTGGGGTATGGAGTTGGAGGCATTAACTAATAAATCTAAACCTGAGATTGGGTTGAATAACAACTGGGATATTCATACTGGTCTTATTGATACTAGTGTGATCCCAGTAGCTCTATCTGTTGACCAGAGTAGTGTTTCCCTCTTGAATACTCCTCCCTTGTTGTTTTCGGCACTAGATCCTGTAGCCGAGCTGACGAATCTATCTAGTGCATCGACCAAATGCTCCCAGGAGCAAGTAGTGGCCGACTCAAACTTAAAGATTGTTAGCTGGAACATCGCAGGTATCTCCAGGAAGTTAGATCTCCCAGAGTGGAATACCCTGGTGGAGACATTTAAGATCTTTATCTTCCAGGAGACCTGGAGTCTAGAAGCTAACCATAGAGTCGGCTACACTACCTTTTTTATACCAGCGGTTCCTTCAACTACTGGGAGGGGTCGTCCTTCAGGTGGACTCCTTATCTGGGTGAGCATTTCACTGGGTTGCACTATTAAACAAAAACAATGCAACTCACCAGATATTCTGAGGATTACACTTAGAGGCCCCAATAGAGGGAAAACTCTTGACATATTTAATATATATGCAAGGGGGAGTAAAGGCGGCTCCCTATCTCTGGCAGTAGTAACGCTAGAAAGCAAACTCAGAAATTGTTGCGTTGGTACGCAAGTCCTGGTCGCAGGGGACTTCAACTGCACATTTGAGCCCCTTGCGACAGAGGATATTTTAGATCTTAGTGAGGATGATGCTAGGAGGGGCATACCCCCATTAACAATCCAGCCAATAAAAAGATGGTCGCAAAGGGCCATCCAACTAAATGCACTAACCATAGAGTTTGGGCTACGAGCAGTAAACGGCCGTACCATTTCAGATTCCTCCGGGGCTCATACATATAACAGGGTCAACCACTCAAGGATTGATTATATTCTCCTTGACTTTGGACTCTGACAAAATGTGATAGACATGGCCATATTACCAACTGTAGACCGTGACCACAACCTTCTCTCCCTGAGCCTAAAGCACTTATGGCCGAGTGCAAATGGCCCAATAGTATTAAGTGAAGTGAAGTCCACCTCGAAAGTTATTTTATCTAATTGTGGCAGGCGCCTTAAGTGGTGTAAAGTTGTCTTGGATGAAGGGAAAGTCCAATCTATAGGAGCCTTGCTAGCAGCATCACAAAACGAGCTGGACATGATCTGCTTAGACAATTATGATCCCTCAAAGATAACGACAGTATTCCAGAATACCACCAAATTGGTGGGGAAACGATTTCTTGTACAAACACGAGGGGGGGCCGGGAGAGGCCCCAAGAGGCCCACGGGCAAACAAGGGTGGTATACATCCAATTGCAGGAAAAAGAAGACCGCTCTAATTAAAGCAGTTAAGGCGAAGTTACAACCTCTGATCCAACAAGCGAGGAAAGAGTACTACCTGGTGATAGCAAATGCCAAAAGGGAATGGGAGAACCAGTACTGGCAAACACTAAAGGAGGCCAGTGCTGGGAGGGATGCGGGCCTCTTTTGGAAAACTATTAGAGCTAGGAATAGCCCCGATAGCAATCTTATTACATGTAACATCACTGGCCAGTCATGGGTCGATCATTTTTCCAAACTATATATGTCTCACCAGGGAGCTGCTAGCGATCTATCAATATCTAGTCTTTATATACCCCCAGGTGATAGTACAACTTGCCCGTTTTCTGCAAAGGAAGTTGAAAACGCGATTAGTCGTATCGTGCCCCAAAAGGCAGCTGGCCCGGATGGTATTCCTGGAGATCTGCTCCGCTTTGATTTGCCTAATTGGGGGAAGCTTATCCACACCTTACTTATAGCCATCGATAATGGTGCCCCCATCCCTGAGTCCTGGAAGGGGGCTGAGGTCGTCCCTATCTTCAAAAAGGGCCACAGGGACGATCCTTCCAATTATCACCCAATAAGTTTACTAGATTCGTCCCAGAAGGTTATTGGAAAGGTGATACTTGAGAGAATCTTACAATGGGCTGAAGAACATAAGATTCTCTCTGAGTACCAAGCGGGGTTTCGGGCTGGAACTGGGACAATAGAGCAGGCTTTTAGATTATTGCTAATCTATTGGAAAGTGGTTGTTATAGGCAAAGACAGCCTTTACCTTGCGTTTATAGACTTAAAGACTGCCTTTGACCTTGTACCCCGGGGACGACTTTGGGGAGTACTGTCAGGCGCTGATCAAGTGCGCCTACCGAAGGTACAGCCGGAGGAGGACTACAACACCCAGAATTCCCGGCTGTAAGAAGGCGTGGCCAAGGCGGGTAAATACACGGGTCGAGAGCCAATCGAGGCGCGTAATACTGGCTATTGGATTAAAGTTGGACAAGACGCCCCTCGTGGAACGAGGAAAACGCTGGTGCTAGCGTCTACGACATCGTTGCGAGCGGCACATACCCTGTCATGGTAGGAAGCCGACGGGAGGTACACGGCTTATGGAATTTGGTTCCGTGTTCCAGGAACTCCACCGCGGGACGCTGACGTAAGCGTCGCCACGTTTCAAGAACTAAGGATTGAAGAGAGGTTAGGAGCGAGCTCTTCCTAACGGACATCGAGGCAGCTTCATTGGGACTCTCCTAAGGATACAGGTATCACCGGAATCAGTGTGGGGCTGCCCTGTTCGGGACTGTATATTTTGCACAACAAAACAAAGCTTGTGAGGTGATGGGGCTTGCGTGACTTTGCTTCTACTTTCGCTCTCGCTCTTACCTGGAAGTGGAAAACACTAACCTCTACATGCTGATAATGCTAGAGTAGTAACCGTGGGGTTCAGGCAAAAGAGAGGTAACCAGAGAAACGCTCAGCAGTGCCATTTGATACTGGGGAAAGCAAACAAGGGATAAAGAGGGAGAAAGGACTAAAACTATCATGCTGGTGTTGGAGGGGGTGTGTCCTCTCGTTTTGGGATTAACGCTATCTGTTGAGGCTAAGCTGCAGGTGCAGTGGCATGACTGATGTGGCACATTTGTTAGGCATTCTAGTGAGACCTAAATGAGAGTAGGTTTACTGGTGGTCATTTCTATATGTTCTTTTGTTCCTTTATATTGCAGGACTCCCAATCACCGCTGTTCCCATCCTATTCCTTTTCCCTCGCCTGATTGCCCTGGTACTCTGTGTTTCTGTAAGCCAGAGCCGGGGACTTCGGGAGGTGGAACCCTTGTGCTTCACTCGAATCTACAGGAAACACAGTGGATCGTGACAGAATTACGCGCCCACGAAATTTATCCTTGGGGTTCGAGTAAAGCACAACATGGCTTCCTTAGACAATGTGTTGCAGGCTCTCCTGTTGGTACAACAGGAATTGGCTGCCTCAAATACAGAGACGGCCGCCCTGACAGAGAGGGCAGATAGACAGGGTCGGAATCCGTTTGACGCCACGCAGTCATCGTCGCCTATACAGGTGAACGTGTCTCCTTCCATACCCCTGGCTAGCCCAGAGAGGTTCTCGGGAGACCCCACAAGATCCAAACCTTCCTGACGCAAATAGCATTGCACTTTTCGTGCAAACCCGCTTCCTTTCTCTCTAATCATTCGTGGGTGGCTTTTGCGATTTCGTATAGGACGGGGGACGCTGCCAATTGGGCAGTACCCTTGGTCAAATACGACGATCCCCTGCTGTCGGATTGGAATGCCTTTAGAAGCGAGTTCGAGCGGGTGTTTGATCGAAGGGCCACCACATTCTCGGCTGACCGAGAATTGTTGGAACTCAGACAGGGTAAACAGGACCTAGTGACGTATCTGACCCAATTCAACCGTCTCATTGCTGAGACGGCATGGCCAGAGGAAAAAGAATGTCCCTCTATTACCAGGGTTTACGAGACGACATGAAGGCCCAAATAGATCCTCAGCCCTCCACGTACAGAGATTTGATGAACCTAACGCTAAGGTTAGATCATAGATTGTCTGGGCGAAAGGGAGAGAGGGTGTATGCCCATGTCGATAAAACAGAGAGAGGATCCAGAACCGCCGGGACCCCTTCTGAGGTCCAGGCAGAACCCATGGAGGTGGGTGCGATCCGGGCCCCATTGTCTAGGGCCGAAAGAGAAAACCGCAGAATTGCAGGTTTATGCATGTACTGCGGTAAGAAGGGCCATTATGTTCGGGATTGTCCCGTAAAACCCAAGAAAAGTGGGTATGTAGGTATGAAGAAAGTGGCGGTAGCCACGTTTCAGGCATCCCTCCCAGACACCCTGACTACAGAAGAGGGAGCCAAGAGAGTAGACCCTCGTGTCTTACAGTTGCCTTCTTTGGCGGTCATAGAATCAATCGCATCTGAATCTCACGTTATGTTAACCATGCGATTGACGGTGGGAACACAAGAACATGAGGTCGGAGTTATGGTTGACTCCGGTGCCACCGGGAATTTTGTTGATAGCGGGTTGGTGCAGCGGCTAGGGTTAAGGCGCATTCTGAGAACAAGTCCAGAAACGGTATGGGCAGTTGATGGGAAACCTCTTAAATCAGGACCCATCACGGAAGTCACTGAAACTTTGACCCTGACCAAACCGGGACCTCTTTGGGATCATGTGGAAGAGGTAGCCTTAAACATCATTGAGGCTCCCCAGTATGAGTTGATACTAGGTATGCCTTGGTTAACAACCCATAATCCCACGATAGATTGGAAGCGGAAAACGGTGGGATTTGAAACAGAATATTGCAGAGAAGAGTGCGCTAACGCTCACAGAACACATCTTCTTGCCCTTACCCAGGGGTATCACATTCTCACTGCCGCAGAGAAAGAGACGGTCCTCCCCGCAGAATATGACAAGTACAGGGAAGTGTTTAGTGAGAGTAAGGCAGAAAACCTACCACCACACCGTGTTTATGACTGCCAAATAGACTTGATCCCTGGGGCGATCATGCCTTCTTGCAGAGTATATGGCTTATCTGAGCCGGAGACTGAGCATCTGCGACAATACTTGGAACACTATGTAGATATAGGGTTTATCAGGCCTTCCCGTTCTCCGGCCGCTTCGCACCTTTTCTTTTTCAAGAAAGCTAATGGCGACTTGAGGACATGCATCGATTATCGCGTGTTGAATAAGATCACGGTTCGTAACCGCTACCCTCTTCCACTCATCCCTGTCTTGCTGGACCAGGTGAAGGAGGCAACCATTTACACCCGACTGGACTTGAGGGGGGCCTATCACCTGGTCCGGATAAGGGAGGGTGATGAGTGGAAGACGGCGTTCAAAACGCGATATGGTCTTTTTGAGTATGGGGTAATGCCGTTTGGGCTGTGTAACGCCCCGGCGGCTTTCCAATACTTCCTCGATGATGTACTCAAGGAATATATAGATAAAACAGCAGTGGTATACATAGATGATATACTGATTTATTCCACGGATCCTAGAGCCCACAGCACGCACGTGTTACAAATGTTACACGAACTGAGAGAGAACAATTTGTTTTGCAAGTTGAGCAAGTGCGAATTTAATGTAGAGAGGGTGGAATTCCTGGGAGTGGTCCTAAGTCCTTCAGGGTTGAGTATGGCTGAGAGAAAAGTGTCAGCAGTACAGGAGTGACCTGTCCCAAAGACAGTGAGAGACGTACAGTGTTTTCTGGGCTTTTCTAATTATTACAGAAGATTTATCTCTCACTTTTCACAGCTCGTCTCTCCTCTTACCCGTTTGCTGAGAAAAGGACATTAGTTTTCATGGACTCAGGAGGCCATGCAGGCGTTCTGCGAGTTAAAACAAGCGTTCACTAACGCCCCAATCCTACAACATCCCCAATCTGAAGTGCCTTTCATAGTAGAAGCAGACGCTTCCGACATAGCAGTGGGGGCGGTACTCTCGCAACGTGAGGCGCTGTCAGGACAATTGCATCCCATAGCCTTTCTATCTAGAAAATTGACCCCGGCGGAAGCAAATTACACGATCGCTGAAAAGGAGTTGCTAGCAGTCAGAAAGACATTTCAGGAATGGAGGCACTACCTGTGGGGGGCCAAACATCCGGTAACCGTATATACTGACCACAGGAATTTGCAATACCTGAAAACAGCCCGGCATCTCACGCAACGGCAGATGCGCTGGATGCTGTTTTTGCTGGCTTTGACTTTGTCATCACTTTCCGACCAGGTTCGGAGAACAAGAAAGCAGATTCGTTATCTCGACAAGACGGAGGGCAGGTGTCTCGCCGGGAAGTCACAGAGGCCATCATCCCCCCGGAGAAAGTGATATGTGTTATCAGGGCAGACACGTTTTTGAACTCTGTAAGAACATTCCGCACTATGGTGCAATGGCTTCAATGGGCGGAACAGGGGGCGGATCGACATATGAAAGGAGGATTGCCTTTTTTCCGAGACCGTTTGTTTGTTCCGTCAGTGGCGCTGCAGCGCCAGGCTTTCGTATGGTGTCATGAGTCGCTGATCGTGGGTCACCCAGCTTGCACAAAAACTCTTCAACTTCTACAACGTCACTTTTGGTGGGAACGCATGAAAGAGGACGTCCGTCGATGGATCCAACAGTGCGACGTGTGCGCCGGAGCCAAAGGAGACCGCTCAAAAGCTAAAGGCAAGTTGGTCCCAATGCCGACTCCCGCAGGGCCCTGGCAAAACATAAGCATTGACTTCGTGGTGGGTCTACCGATGGACCAGGGATGCAATGCGATCATGGTGGTGGTGGACAGCCTCACCAAAATGGGTCATTTTGTACCGTGCAAAAACCTACCCTCGGCCAGTCAGACCGCCCAGCTGTTGCTGTCTCATGTGGTGCGACTGCATGGATTTCCTGGAGTAATCGTGTCGGTCAGAGGCCCGCAGTTTATTGCACGGTTCTGGAAAACATGGTGTACGGCCTTGCAAGTGGAGGTGGCCACGTCCACTAGCTTCCACCCGCAGACAGATGGCCAGACCGAGCGTCTTAATCAAACGCTCAAGACATATCTCCGATACTTCTCCAAAGAAGCAAGCGCTTCGTGGGTGTCGCTTCTATGGTTAGCCGAAATCTCCTATAACAATGCGTGGCATAGCTCCATCAAGGAATCTCCCTTTAGGGCTAACTACGGATATCATGCCAAGGTACTTCCTTTGTCCTTCCCCACGGAAGTACGGACCAACCCGCTATTGCTGCCCGGTTGCAGGTTCTGGGAAAACTGCACGAGCGCCTAAAGACGAATCTGGAGTGGGTGAAAGGCATCTACAAGGCCTGGGCGGACCGCCACCGTCAGGACGGACCTTCGTATCAACCGGGCGACCGAGTGTGGTTGTCCACGAAATACCTCCGATTCAAGTTGCGCAGTATTTTCCATCCTCGATTCATAGGTCCGTTTCCGGTGGTCCGCCGCATGGGCTCTGTGGCGTATAGATTGGCGTTGCCCGCCTCTTAGCGCGTCCATCTGGTGTTCCACTGCAGCTTGCTGAAACCGGCGGCGGGGGCTAGGAGAGTGGCAGCCCCGCCGGTTTACCGAGACGGCCATGTGGAATACGAAGTGCGGAAGGTGTTGGATTCACGGTATCGGAGGGGTCGGCTGTGGTACCTACTGGCCTGGAAGGGTTACTCGGCGGAGGAGGATTCCTGGGTCCCGTCTTCGGACATACACGCACCAGAGGCAGTGTGCTCCTTCCACGCCCGTTTCCCGGACAAGCCTGGTTCTAGGAGGCGCGCAGATGGGGGGCATACTGTCAGGCGCTGATCAAGTGCGCCTACCGAAGGTACAGCCGGAGGAGGACTACAACACCCAGAATTCCCGGCTGTAAGAAGGCGTGGCCAAGGCGGGTAAATACGCGGGTCGAGAGCCAATCGAGGCGCGTAATACTGGCTATTGAATTCAAGTTGGACAAGACGCCCCTCGTGGAACGAGGAAAACGCTGGTGCTAGCGTCTACGACATCGTTGCGAGCGGCACATACCCTGTCATGGTAGGAAGCCGACGGGAGGTACACGGCTTATGGAATTTGGTTCCGTGTTCCAGGAACTCCACCGCGGGATGCTGGCGTAAGCGTCGCCACGTTTCAAGAACTAAGGATTGAAGAGAGGTTAGGAGCGAGCTCTTCCTAACGGACATCGAGGCAGCTTCATTGGGACTCTCGTAAGGATACAGGTATCACCGGAATCAGTGAGGGGCTGCCCTGTTCGGGACTGTATATTTTGCACAACAAAACAAAGCTTGTGAGGTGATGGGGCTTGCGTGACTTTGCTTCTACTTTCGCTCTCGCTCTTACCTGGAAGCGGAAAACACTAACCTCTACATGCTGATAATGCTAGAGTAGTAACCGTGGGGTTCAGGCAAAAGAGAGGTAACCAGAGAAACGCTCAGCAGTGCCATTTGATACTTGGGGAAGCAAACAAGGGATAAAGAGGGAAAAAGGACTAAAACTATCATGCTGGTGTTGGAGGGGGTGTGTCCTCTCGTTTTGGGATTAACGCTATCTGTTGAGGCTAAGCTGCAGGTGCAGTGGCATGACTGATGTGGCACATTTGTTAGGCATTCTAGTGAGACCTAAATGAGAGTAGGCTTACTGGTGGTCATTTCTATATGTTCTTTTGTTCCTTTATATTGCAGGACTCCCAATCCCCGCTGTTCCCATCCTATTCCTTTTCCCTCGCCTGATTGCCCTGGTACTCTGTGTTTCTGTAAGCCAGAGCCGGGGACGTCGGGAGGTGGAACCCTTGTGCTTCACTCGAATCTACAGGAACCACAGTGGATCGTGACAAGTACTGCTTGCTATGGGGATCCCACCAAATATTTTATCAATCTTAGTGAGGCTACACGAAGGAAACTTTGCACAAGTGAGGTGGGTCACTGAGGGCCAAAAAACTACTAGAATTCCATTGGAAAGAGGGGTCCGCCAGGGATGTGTTCTTCCTCCCACCCTCTTCTCACTATATGTGAATGGAGTGATTGAGCATCTGTTGCCAACTCCATCTGATGCGCCTTCCCTGGCGGGCGAGCGAATTCCTACCCTCTTATTAGCTGATGACATGCTTTTAATTTCCAAGACCCCGGTGAGCCTCCAAAGCCTCCTAGATAACTTCCAGGCTTTCTGTATTAAGCAGGGGCTTGTAATTAACACAGATAAGACTAAATATCTGGTGTTGAACCCCCGAAAAAACGTGGGCGACCCCCAGTACTCAACCATGTATCCCTAGAAAGGGTCACTGTATTTGACTATTTAGGTATACGCTTATCAGATACCATGCAGTGGTCCCCGCATCTTTCCAAAATGTTGCTTAACCATAAGAGGTTTACGGGGGCGCTCCTTAAGGAACAGCGCTCTTCCTTAATTAGACCGATTGCCCCCGTCATTGATATCTATAAAGCAAAGGGAGTAAGCTCTGCCCTCTATGGGGCCGAGCTGTGGGGTACTTCTAACATAGACCAGTTGGTTAGGTCCGAAAATAAATTCTTAATGGACCTTATGTTACTTCCCCAGAGTACCCCAATGGTACCCCTATTGCTCGATCTAGGCTGTTATACTATTAAAGATCTAGCAAAACTTCGCCCATTGCTCCTGTGGGCCCGTCTATGGCGAGTCCCGGAACTGGCACATTATGCGAAGGGGTTATCAGAAGTTATGTCAATGGCAGGGTGGCAAAAAATAAAATGGTTAAAAGACGTAAAATATTTACTCGGTGAACTGGGCCTAAATGAAGCCTGGTTAAGCAGGTCTTCTCCCCCGAAGGCAACTCTGAAGACCCTGTACTGGAGGTGGGTTGCAGCAAGAGCCAGCTCTGATTTAATTCCTGGTAGGCTTATGGAAGATTTTTTTAAGAGAAAGGATGTGCCACTTCGGGAACCCTACTTAGACATTGTCTGGAAACCCGTTGATAGGGCCTTGTATTTCAGATTTAGGGTGGGGGCTCTTCCAGTGCGTGCCTTTACTGACCACTGGAAACCCCCATCCCAGACATCATTATATTGTCCAATCTGTAAAAACAAAGCACAAACTGTTGCCCATATTCTGTTTGCCTGCCCGGCATATGTGTCTCCACGGAAAAGCTGACTGAAGCCAATTTGCCGCTTGCTGGGTACTAGGCATCACAATGAGGCACTCCGTATCTTAATGTCGGATACACGACACTTGTTTGTTTGTGGTCTCTCAAAGTTTTTATCATGGACTTGCTCCATCAGAACAAAAAGGCTTGAACAAAATGTTTAATATGTATTTTAAAGTTTTTGGTTAAATTGTGACTAAATCTGACTAATCAACCTGAATTTACATTTGATGTAAATAGTTTTTTTTAAATCTGTCTTTGTATACATGTGTAATGTAATTTTATATAATGTGATGCTTTTAAGATATGTTTTCTATCGAATAAAGCCTATCAATCATCATCATCAATCATCATCACAATAAATGAGTCAGAGTTTCTTCTGCTTGACCGCAGAGTCTGCAGAGTGATGTTGGTCATGTATGTTTCCATGCTGGAACCTGATCTTTTGAGATAAAAGCCCCCATCTGAGTTCGAAGTAGCAGTTGTTGGGTAGCAATTGTGATGTGGTTGACTAAATATGGTTGTGGGGAGCATCTCTCATATGTAGCTAATACCGTCCAGCCATGTTTTTTCTTTGCTATGCGGCTTTATCTGTAATCCAGGCTTTTTGTTTTGCCGCATTATTGGCTATTTTTTTAAAAGCTGCAAAGGTGTTATTGGTGTTCCATGCTTCTTGCATTTTGAGGTTTATCAATGCATCTTCTAGAACTGTGTTCCAGGCGTTTTTTCCTTTTATTTGATTCTTTATTTTGATCAAACAGTACCTCATCAACGAATCCTGTTGTGCTGCTCTTAATTTCCAACACATTTTTAATATTGCTGCTTGTCTTACTGGGTGCTGGTTTAATAACCCAAATTCCAGACGTACTTGTGCTTGTGATACAAACTTCGGGATCTGAAAGATGTATTTGAATAACTCTGATTGTTGAAGATTCAGGAAGTTTGCGTCTTGTCCTCTGAATAATTCCGAGCTGTACGTGAGGGTTGGGAGAAACTTGCAATCAACTTCTCACATTTCCCTATTCCCGCCAACCCCGTACAACCTGGTTGCCGGGAAAACAAAAGCAATATCACCCATGCAGCAGGCAACGGTACTTCAAGAGCATCAGTACTGAAAATCATGGCTTGGCGTCTGCAGGTCGTTTAGGTGGGGTGAACAGCGCATTCAATCTAGCTAGGTAATCATCCCACTGCTCCTTTATATTACACCCCCATCCCGTGTTCTGGCATCCACTCTAACCGAATGCTCAGCAGATGACCAACGGACCACATCTTCCTTCCAAAGGTGATGAGCGGGGCAGATGTTGCCTTCCAAGACATAACTATCCGTCTTTGTGCCAGTACAAGTGCCAGATCCTGAAACCTCCTTAACTGTTTCATGTGATTCGCCCTCAGCCCTGCCTGGAGTAGACAAAGGGTAGGAATATGTGGCAAAATGGAGGTGGTGCTATCCGATATACAAGATGTCACTCTTTGCCAGAAGTTCACTATTACGGGGCAGACCCACACCATATGCAGAAAATCTGCGCCAGCCCGCTGACATCTGGGGCAAGTCGCTCTAGCACCCAGGTACATTTTTGCAATTCTATCAGGGGAGAGGTACTTGTGGTGCAGAAAATTAAACTGTGTAACTCTAAACCGAGCATTTCATGTAAACGTTCTTACAGACCACAATCACCTCCCCATGCGGCATCCTGCAGTTCCACCGACAGCTCCTCCTCCCACCAACCCCTCAGAGTCAGGAACCCACTGCTGGAATCATCGCCCCGCAAGACACCGTAAAGGTGCAATAGATATAGCGCGCCTGGCCCGTTAAAGCCACCATCAACTCCAAAGGGCCTGCACAGTGGTCCCATCATTTCCATGCCACTTCTCATATTGCAGAGTATAGGATAAACTAGCCCATGTCAGGGGAGCCTCCCTCTCTGCCCTCCACCACTAGATCCCCCTAAGTCCAGTGCCCTGCTGTGATCCAGGCCTTCTCCTGATAAAACTCCTGCAGCTTCCTGCACTGTGGAGGTGCCCAAAGGGGAAGGCTAGGATCATACGGTGTCACCCTTTTACCCGAGTAAGTTTTTCTTACAGCTCTCTGTCACCACTTTCAGCAAAGTGCCGGGAACAGTGTGGTATGAGGGGAAATCCAGAAACCTCTCTAGTAATGGGGTGTCCCAAAAATCGAAACCATGCATATTCCTTTCCGGGTGGGAGGCGTCTAATAACCATTGAAGAGGCCATTGAAGCTGGGCTGCTGCATAATAAAGCTCATAGTTGGGAGCGGCCAAATCCCATGTCCTCCAGTGGAGCATTTAAAGTGCCCAATTTAAGTCTAGGCCTCTTGTTAGCCCAAATTAACGATGCCAATATGCGTTGTAAGTCTAGAAAAAATGACTTCTTCAATATCACCTAAGCAAAAAACATAAAGGAGTCGTGGTAGAACTAACAATTTGGCAATAGACACTCTTCCCATATGGGAGAGGGGTAGCTGCGTTCAGAAGGGGAGAGAATGAAGAATCGAGGTCAAGGCCTTCCTCAAGTTCCCCTCCACCAGGTCACGCTCAGAATAATGTATTTAGACTCCTGAGTATTTGAAGGTGTCATATTTCCACGTCAAGGGGGTGTCACCCGGGTAAAGGTGCAGCATTTCCAGTGTCCATAACAAAAGGGAAGAAATATGATTTCCCCAATTGATCTGGAGCTCTGATACATGGCCAAAGGCATCTAATGCGACCTGACATCCGGTAGCAGCGTGGGGTGTCACGTGGCCCATGGGGACATTGTTGCCTTCCCTAACTTAGCATGAGCACGCTGCAGACTGTCTGCTGCTTTGCACACGTTACTACATGAGCTTATTTGCAAACGCTTCTTCTGATATTTTCACATGAGAACCCGCTGTTGTGTTCACGCTTTGCAGGTTCCTGGGATTCAGTGTGAACATTGCGAACAAGGTCGAACAACAATGTCCCTTGTTATTCTAGCACCTAGACAAAACAAACAGATGCAGCTGTTGTTTGGGAATATGTACTTTGGTCTTATTGGAATGCACGGATAGGTAGCACACACTTGGAGAGGGACCTTTCCAGGGAGCAGAGCATGACAGCACACATGATGTAGAACTACCATCTATAGACTGAAGTATGGGGTCTGCAGACATCTTCTAATATATAATCATCCTTCGTCTGTGCAAGGGAAGGGAGGTTAGGCTATTCTGTCTCTCACTATGACAGCTCCTTTTATGATCTAGGGATTACTTGCTATGCTGACCGTATTTTTGTTATGCATTTTTCTGCCTATTGTGGCACGTATACTGCATTTTAGAGCACGTTAGTTAACATAAATATTTTAAACTTGTTTGTGTCTCTGTCATATCTTATTGTGGACAAAGTACAAGAGTGTGAGCGAAAGGGTGTGTCCTGTAACCGCGATTCCTGAGAGAGACTGGGGTGTCGTGTTCTGGGGTGTCTAATCACTTTTATATCATATAGTTTTACACTACAGACATTTGAAAAGTCATGTTTGTCCATTTGCAGTACAGAACACGCATAGCTCTGCATTACAGAATAAGATAGTTTGTAGGAAGTTCAGAACTACGCTAGATATTTCCAATGGAGTCCCACTTTGACTCCTGAGAGCCGTGATTCAGCGCTCTCGCCAATCAGAGATGCTATGCAAAATTGCCAATGAGGCATAAGAATAGCCCCGGAGTTTTTGGTGCACGCATAGTATTGTTTTTACATGAAATTGACCCAGATGCATTCTCTTATGTTGACGATATTTACTTGCCAGTTGATGAATTAAATCACCATCTCATGCGGGTGGATTGCATAATTACACCAATATTGCCTTCTTGGCAGTTCTTTTTCTCAGTTATGAGTTGAATAATGAGGGTAGGGGTTTAGCACCCCACTTTTTGGTAAAATGCGCTAAATTGCAACCTCCATCTACTCTCAAGAAGTTACAGTCTTGGCTAGGTTTCTTGAATTTTGGCAAAACTTACATTCAAGATTATGCCCAGCGTATCAAACATCTACATGCATTGGTTTGGCGCCGACAAAGATGGCTGCTTGAAGGAAGAGCTCTTCCGAAGCCGTGCCCCAAAACGCTTAAAATCCGACAATACTCCTAAATTGGGGGGGTCGGATCACCCACAGTGCCAGCGGAACGCCAGCCGACCCGATCGACACCAGAAAACCCCACAAAAATCGACCGGCAATTACTCGGTTTCTGGGCTGCGTCACCAGGTGCTTAGAGCCCAGGGGGGCCATCGAAGGAGTCGAGGCCCAGACAGTGAATCTACCTCTCCGTGCAGCTTCCCGGAGGTGATCTTTTGAAGGTGCAACTTACAAGCGCTCCCTCTCGCCATTCCTTCCCCACCCCCGACCCCGGCTACGACCCATCACCGATTGCGGATCCAGTTTGCACACCTCACCTTGATCGCCGGCAGGGGGTCGGGAGCCCCCGGCCTTCACCGCTCCAGCGACTGTGTGATTCTCCCCTCCTCTGGACTGCTGGGAGCTCGGCCTGACCTGGCTACCCCCCGGCACCGACAATCCTGATCTGCCTGGCTGAGCTTACAGAGCCGAGACCAGACTTGGAGACCTTCGTTCATCCTCCTGCCCCTGTTCTCCCGTGAGTTGCTGGGGAGCAGCGCATCTCCTCCCATGCGGAGGAAGCAGTTGCAGGAAGCACCGGGAGCTCTCAGCAAGAAGACTTTGGAGGCATCAGACGTTGCGCCCACCTGGGGGCCACAGTTGAAGGGACACTGCCTGCACGACGACGCGATTCCCGCTCTGAGGTGCGCTGCACTCCCCTACCGCGCAGGACCTCTGCCGGCGGCACGAGGTGCCCCCCTCCCGACTTGAGACACTAGAGGCAAAGAGCCACATTGGGACCCTAAGCAGAAAACGGACATATGAGGATTTACAAAAGAGGTCTAGGATATAGGTACAGCACTTATCCCTGTCTCGGGAATATCAATAAATGTATGGTGCAAGGATCAGAGAAGCAAGACCCCTCCGCTTCCCAAAAAGTGGAAAAAAACTTTCACTCAAGGCAATATAAGGAATTTTGATCCGCACTCATATGCAAAATACAAGTCCATCCAATTTGTGTGTTTTTAAATTGTTCTTTACTTTCATATTCTTTCTTCTAGTAGCCAACGCGTTTCGTCCTGTTTAAGGACTTCTTCAGGGCTCAGCCGATGATTTTCTTATTAATATTTGAATGATTTTCAATTCGCTGGTTCTACCTCGCTTTTCTTTCTTAAACCATGTTCGATGGTATTATTAAATCTGTAATTAAATTGATGAATGTCCTATATGTAGGAAGATGTATCTTTTAATAGCTTTTAGGTCATCGCTATTTTCCGGATCGTACGTATAGTCTTAGACGCTCGTCTAAGACTATACGTACGATCCGGAAAATAGCGAAGGATGGAAGGTCAGAATCCGACAGACAAAGTCAATGATCCTGGAGGTCGAGATCTGTGAGCCTGGTGGCTCTGGTCGGAAACGAGGACTGAAGGGTCTCCCAATGATGTCGGATTTTTGGAACTGCTCTAGCTACCAGTAATGTATAACGTTTAAAAAAGGGGACTGGGAATATAGACCCTCTGTAAGGGGTTGGCGCTGTGGGACTGCTGGCGCCTCACAATGACACTCTCCTGCAGTGGGCGGGGCCTGGGCTCCGAGTGGCCAGAGTTGGTATCACCCTATAATCCCCCGCAATTGTTGATCTGTTTACTGGGTGACAGGCGCTCTGCTAGTTGAGGATGTGGGTAGTTTCAAACCTACAATGCAGGGTAGCAGGGAGGGGGGGACGGTTCTATGGGGATAATATGTTAGTTTGGTTAGTTGTTTTCAAGGGTGCTGGGTGGTGGGATGTTGGAAGGGTCGCTATTGGTCACAGCACAAACAAAACTCTCAGCCTGGATTTCATAGCATGTCTACTATACACAGCCAAAGTCCCCTTCCTTTTATGAATGAGTACACACTGGGACAAGAGTCCTAAGCTCCTGTTAAAGTTAAAACGAAGCATAGTGCTCCAATACATTAAGCGATATGCCCCAGACATCGCACTACTCCAGGAGACACACCTAGTGGGCAACACTTGTAAAGCGTCAAATAGGTGGGGGTACGCACTTGCGACACACATGGGCTTTACTGCAGGCTCTAGGGGGGTAGGCATTCTTATTAAAATTTCCGTTGAGTATACAACATGTCTGGACTGGCACACTGGGTCGCTACACGGCGGTCTCTGGGCAATGGGAGGGCCGCACCCTGACACAAATAGCAGTCTATATCCCACCAGGCTTGCAGAATCAATCCTTCAAAGACCTGGGAACCTTCATACTTTCACTTCCAGAAATCCACCTGGTGCTGGGAGGGGATTTTAACTCCGTCGTGTCGGGACAGCTTGACCGCCACCCGCCACGGGGTATTGGTAGGGCGGGAAACTGGCTCGCCAACTTCCTTGATGCCCTCGGCCTCACAGATCTCTGGAGGGCTCGCCACCCAGAGCTCAAACACCACACTTTCTACTCAGGGTCTCACCATTCCTTCTCTAGAATCAACTACAAACTCACACCCGTGCAACAGACCATGACTGTCAGAGAGATCAGACACTTGGAAAGGGGTATCTCTGACCACTCTCCCCTATGGGCCCACTTGACAGTCGGGACAAAAGGGTGGGTTGTGTGGCGCCCATAAACCTGTGATTTCTCCGTGTTCCTGCAATCAAGGACACACTTACAAAAGCCCTCGATCAGTACTTCCAGGACAACGAAGACTCGGTTGGCTTCCCTACAATCCTCTGGGAGGCATTTAAGACAGTTATCATGGGGCATGCAATATCGGCTATCGCGGGGTCGCGTAAAGAGAAACTCAAAGACATGTCTCGCCTCAAGCAGGATCTCCTCCGACTTGAGGAGGTTGTGGAGAAAGGGGAGGACTAAGACACACTTCATCAATTACAACTGAAGACAACCGAGTACAAAGCTGTGGCCGTGGACGCGGCCAGAACCCAAGCGAGAGACAGGGATGGACGACTGTATGACCAAGGGGACAAATTGGGCAAACTGATCGCCTGGTTGGAGAAGAGAGAGGAAAGAGGCTGGTCCCAGTGCTCAAGAGTAGCCAAGGTACCCTATTGACGGAACCCCAGGACATTGTTCTCGAGTTCGCAGACCATTATAAGATGGTGTATCGTAGCGGCTCAGACTTCCCGGAGGAGGACTCCATCGCACTTCTCGCAGATATCTCGCTACCCACCCCGACGGACTCAGAATGTGACTCACTGGACGGTGCGCTTACGAATGATGAAATTGCAACGGCAATCAGGAGTCTTCAGTCTGGAAAAGCCTTGGACCCCAATGGGCTGGCCATTGAGCTTTACAAGTTAAAACCTGATAAGCTGGCCCGTATCTCAGAAAAATGTTTGAGGACTGCAAAGACCGTGGCCGACTCCCACTTGATCAACGCATAGCCACGTTGGTCACTATACATAAGGACGGGAAACTAAGAGACGACTGCTCGTCCCACAGGCCCAGCTCCCTGTTAAACGTGGAACCTATAATCTTAGCAATACTTTTAGGCACACGATTAAAACAGGTAATATGCAAATTAGTGCATCCAGACCAATCAGGCTTCATGCCTCATCGCAATACTGCACTAAACTTACGCAGACTACACGGAGTTATGAGGCGGCTGGCCACCATTCAAGAAGATGCAGTAGTAGTTTCCCTAGATGCGACAATGGCGTTTGACACGCTAGAATGGCCGTACCTATTGGCGGTCTTTAAGAAGTTGGGCTTTGGCCCTAACGTCTTGGCTGGGTAAGACTTCTTTATACTGATCCACTGGCACAAGTGGTAGTGAACAACAAGATCTCCGCGGCGTTCATCCTTGGCAGGGGAACCCGACAGGGCTGCCCACTCTCACCCCTGCTCTTTGCTTTCTCCCTCGAGCCCCTGGCAGCCTGAAAATGAAGAGACTCCTCCATAAGAGGCCTTAAGTGGACGGATGGGTGGGAAGACCATGTCTCCCTGTACGCAGATGACATCCTCTTATATCTCGCCTCTCCCCAACAATCACTACGAGTACTCCTTGATATTTTCACCAGCTTTGGGAGAAACTCTGGTTATAAAATAAACCGGAGCAAGTCACTGTTCTACGTGCTACATGGAAACCCTCCCTCCCTGCCACGAGGCTGTCCATGTCAACTGCACCTGAAGGCTTTAAATACTTGGGCATCTTCATCACAGCTGATGCTAAACTTCGCTACAAGCTTAATCTCCTTCTCCCACTACAAAGGTTCAAACACAACGCTGCGACCTGGAAAACGCTGCGGTTGTCATTGTTGGGACGTGCAGCACTCTTCAAAATGATGACACTTCCGCGCTTTCTATATGCATTGCAGAACTTCCCCGACCTGGTTCCGACCAGCTTCTTCAGTGACATTGAGAACACCCAGCGGGAACTATTATGGGATGGTAGACCGTGTATGGCACTACACAAACTCACACTTGGATGGTACGATGGAGGTATAGGACTTTCCGACATCAAATGATACTATTCGGCGGCCCATTTAGCAGTCATGAACCATTGCACCTATCGTGTCGGCGACAACCCTGGTTACAGGATGGACAGGTGGCTCCTCCCGGGGGGTAGCTTTAGTGGGGCGCGCTACTCCAGACCCAACAGGTACCCCCTAACAGGACCCACAAAACACTCAGTCCAGCTCTGGCACATGGATAACCTTAGGTTAGGCTGGGCCCAAAAACTTACATTAGCCACTCCGCTATGGGACACTGATCAGCTGGGCTCCCTTGGGAAGACAAAAGGTTTCGACAAATGGGGTCTTATTGGTATATCCCGAATCGGAGACCTCTGGGAAACAAAGGGGGTAGTCTCATTTGCCTCACTCCGACAAACGCACAAACTCGCCGACGCGGAAAAATTCAGATATATGCAAGCCCGACACTCTCTTCAAACTAATCTCCCTACAGGTACATCCCCACCGGAATCCTGCCCCTTCGAGGATAGACTGCTTGACGGATACCTCCAAAATAAGGCCATTTCCCTCACTCATTAACAATACACCAAATCCCCTTGTCTCACTGAGGGGTTGATGGGAAAGAGATGGGCTAGAATTAGACAATGAAGAATGGCAGGAGGCGGTGTCTTCCCCCAGGAGGTTGCTATTTCATCTAAACTGAGACTGGTCCAATTAAAAATCCTACACAGGACCTATATCTCGGGTCCTAGAGTGGTACATATGGGCAGGGCTAACAAAGGGTTGTGTAGGAGACAATGCAGACTTGAGAGTTCCTTCATGCAAATTATTTGGGAGTGCGCACTGATTCAGAAATACTGGAGGGAGGTGCACAAGTGTATGAGTACAGTGTGGGGTGTGGAAATTCCACCTGAAGCCAAGCGGTGCCTATTGAATGTGTGGGAACTCACAGACCTTAATAGTAGGGGCAAACTCTGGGTGACTCTGGGCCAAATGAGCAACTGTGCCGCCTACACTGGGAGCATGGAAGGAGGACATGTATTGGAGTATGCTTAAAGCAAAAACTGTTTATGTTGCACGCGGCTGTCCCCGAAAATGGATGGTGATATGAGATAAATAGAAATGTGTATCGTGGCAATATTTGTGAACCCCCTCATCTCCCTCCCCTTGATGAACCATTATCGCCTTGACTCTAAAACTATTGTCAGACTCATCTCTAATGTGTATGTAGTGCTATGATATGTAGTTGAATTCATTAACTAAACTGTGCTGTTGTGACAAATTTCTCTTTATACTGTAGTGACCAAATCACTCTTGTTAATAAAACAGAATTAAAAAAACAAACATCTATATGCATTGATACAACTTTCTTTCTCGTCTTCCAGTTGGCTTCCGGAACATACCGTAGTACTGCTGTCTTTGCAGTCTGGTCTGCTTGCTACTCAATTTTTGTTGACACGTGATAATACTACGAATTTGGTCATAAGGATTGTACCGGGAACATTAGGTTTCACCTACGTGCCTTTTAATGAAGGGGACACAGTCCCCATTGCTTATAAATCGCATTTATATACTCCTGCTGAAATGCATTTTTCTTCTACCAAAAAAGTTTTGACGGCGGTGCAGATGGCAATTCTAAAACAATGCTCTCTGGCTCAGGGCAAATGCATTTTCATGGTCTCGCCTGTGCCCGCTATGGAAGCTGTCACCAAGGCAAGCGTGCTCTGCATCCACGTTGGATACAATGGGCTAGTTCATTGATGTCGGCTGATGTCGATTTTATCTTTGATCCTTCTTTGCAGACACAAGAGTTTTTACAGTAAGGACACATTCACCCTCTTCCTTTATCCCTGCTCCCTCTTGATCAGTATAAATGTATAATTTACACTGATGGGTCTGCACACCCAGCTATTGGTTCTAAACATGCTTATTCTGCAGCTATTGTGGCAGGCCCGATAGACGATGATTTCAAATCCTCCCTGGTTCACACGCAAACCCTTGGGGATTATTTGGCGCAATTGGCAGAGTTACGTGCTTTACTATTAGACCTTGAGTTTGCTGATCCTGAAGTGCCTACTCTTGTGATTCCTTCTACTGTTTACAATCCTTTAATGACAACCTATTCTTTTGGAAACGGAATGATTTTAGGGATTCTAAAGGTTGCGCAATTAAGCATAAAACGCTCTGGGTCTTGGAGGCCGTTCTTAAGGAACGTTTGCCACTCACACATGTAATCCACACATTAGGCCATCAACGTGTGGGAGCACACACTGTTGGTAATTCTACGGGTGATGAAGCAGCCAAATCTGCAGTAGCCACTTGCACAGTAGCAGCTGTTACAAGATCCATGACTAAAATTGATGATGATATTTTGGCTGGTATTGCTACGACAAAAGAGGGGACACCTTTTTCCCAGGGTTTCCCTGCTCGTTATGCCTATCATTTAACTACTGATCAGGTTCCATTTTTAACTATCCCTTCAGTTGGTGATCGCTTGATTCCCAACGAGAACAGCAGGCTTTCGCTCATTGTGGCTGCCCATGATGGAATGGCTTTTGCACATGCAGGAGTGGCAGTCACAATGTGTCTTTTACAGCAACGTTATCGTGGCACGGATTATATCAACAAGCATGCAATTAAGTACTTTCCTGTGTCATTTGTCAACAGATTAAACCTTCTACTCTCTCGCATCCACCACACACTCAACTCTTTATTTCTAATCAACTGTTTGGTTGTATTTATCTCGATCACTGCGGTCCCTTGTCCTCTGACAATGCTTTCAAATACATTTTGGTTGCAGTAGATTTTTGCACTAGATTCATCTTGGTTTGGCCGCAGCGTTGTGCTGATGCTCATACTGTTATAAAAGATTTGCATGTCTTTGTAGGAATATATGCCTGTGGCATCTTCCACTCAGACCTTGGTCCGGCTTTTGCCTCTAAAGCTTACCGTGATTCGACAAAGTCAGTGGGGGTGCAGGTGCATTTCTTGTCTCCATATCGCCCTAAGGGCAATTCAGTTGTGGAGCGGATGAACTGTGCCTTAAAGCAATCTTTAACAGCAAGGGTATTAGGTACGGGCCAGGGTTGGATAACTCATCTATATGGGGGTTCAATGTGCCCTCAATAACCTCCCTCGAAGATCTTTGGGCAGGAGGACGCCGTATGAACTGCTCTTTGGCATTAAGATGTTCGTGCCTGACCTTGATGATCTAGACGTTGTGGTGGCTGCTGCAACATCTGACTTGGATAACCAGTGTACTATGTTACAGAATCTACAAAAGAATCGAGATGCCCTAGCAAAATCATATTTGCCCTTGCCGACGGATACAGCAGTCTTAGTTCCCATTTCTGGCTGGCTTCCTAAAGTTGAAGATCTGGTCCGGGAAAAATGGTGAACAAGAAAGAATTTGGACCCTCTTACCATGTCGCGGTTCCAGTCCCTGGTTCGAAGGGTACTTGAACTGTAATGTTACCTCCACCGCCTGGATGCAAAGACTTCCGTGGAACATGTCAAACTAAACCATATGGCCGATTCTAAATAGCATGCCAAGAAGCGTTGCAAGCCGGAATGTTGCGCTCCAGCAGATGAATGCTGTTTCTCTCCAAAACATGGAAGGGGAGCTGGAGTCTTCAATTGACTTAGCACCTGTTTTGCCTTCAATGTTTGCAATTGTGGAAAATGAGTATATTACACCACCAAATGACCTTACAGTTGATATTCCTGACATTATAACAACCTCCCCTGTTTCAGCTCACTTCCAGCGGTTACTAACTTGACCAGGATAACTTTTCTTCGGATAGATCTTCGTTGTCTTCCTCTATTGCTGTGCCTCCAACATGGGTTTGTGTTTTCATCTCATGGTGGAAGACCACATACCCGGTCCCGCCTTGGACTGACATCTAGTTTGGTTTTGTGTCTGTCTTCTTTCTTTTGATTAATGGACACTATTTACCTGAACGCTCCACTGTGGAACTAGTTGATGGAATACTGGCCCTGCATACTTCCTCAAATAAAATGAAAAGCGACCAAACATCAGTTAATATGTCAGCAGTACCAATTTCTGATGGCATTGTGTGAGACAAAGTGCCTTTCGATGTATATGGTCCGACAGACACCTTGCAAATTCCATATGTGTTCCATGTTTCTTTGGGCGATGTTGTTTTACCTAGAATGCATTCAGATGATTGGGATGTCAGTGTTGTTAATTCTTTGTTTTCTGACTTACATTATTATACTATTTTTGAGATGCAGATCTATTTTGCTGCCAACATTATGGCCATCATTTCCTTCACAAATCTAGTACTCAAAGACCCGCTTTCAATTACACACAATGGGAACATTGTCCAACACCATTTGGAATAAGTTCTGTTACACAAAAAAAGAAATGTACATATTTAACGGGTTATAATCTATCTGTCCCAGCATCATATTATTTTAAATTTAATGTCCCTAGATTAAACAAATATATTCTTACACAGACTAAACTAGTTTATTGCAAATCTTTTATAGATGATCTGTCACTGAAGGGTTATGATTTTTGGAAAGACACTGTTGATTTAAAGTCTATTTGGGGCACTGGAGTTTGGCAAGTACAGGGGAGTGAATCCTTACAACGTGCGTGTTTAATTCCTTCTCAAATATTCTTCCTGCTTTGGTTTGGTCACTGCAAAAAATTTGAATGCTCCTTCTATTCCATCTTTGGCACAAAATGAGTCGTAGAGCATACACACCAATTATACTATTGATGATTTCACTCAGATGATACAGAATGGCTCTTTTAACTCATCTATGATAAATCTGAAGGGCTGGCTGTTGTGGCATACAAACACTGATGCTTGTCATTTACGTTTTTTTTAGTGTTACTAAGGGTTATACCCAAATTTGACCTGCTCCTCGTTACCCAAATCTATATACAGTTACCACTTATTCTGTTGAAAAATTATGTTGGAACATTCCACATTAGCATCTGTGAAACAGCATCTTTCCCATTTGTCAGGTGACATTGATCTTTCAGATTTTCTGTTGGGTCCATAATCCCTTTGCACTAAACATTTTGTATATGCAGCCTACAATGAATTTTGAAAACTTTCACAAATGGAGGCGGCACTGCGCTTACGCCAAATTGATCAGGATAATTTGGACAAGGTTCTTGCAGTGGTTGATAGCAGCATAAACTCACCATCTTCGCGTATTTATAACTTGGACAATATTGTGTCATCTGTTATTGATACTGTTCAGAATGATGTGTCTAGCTTGTATCATGGGCAAAATCAGGTATGTTCTGTTATGCAATTTGGTTGGGTTTACAGACACTTAAAAATGGAAAAGTACCATGGGATTACCTTAATGCTTCTGCACTGTAGTTACCATTTAATTTGACAGACAAACAGAAAATTATGTCTATGAAAGATGCAACTTATACTATGTTACACATTGAGAAACTAGAACAGTTACCATTCAGTGTAGCAAAAATAGATTCAGCTGTGTGGTTAATACATGGGGTTATTTAATTATCAATCTCACTTTTTCTTTTTTTTTTTTACTTTTTATTAACATACATCAGCTCATTAGTTTCAGTACAGATGAATTAATACATCTGGCATTGTAGGGACAACAGGTAAAATCAAACATTGCAGTATGTCACCGTAAGATCTAGGGGGAAGGGGGATCGGGATCGTCATAGCTAATAGTGCGGGCGGTTGGCATATATCACCACAATAGGAATTCCACAAACCCCATACTCGGGCCCACTTTTTAGGGCACCCCTGAGCCACATAGACCGTCTTCTCCCTATACATGGACTAGTCCAGGTCTTTTTTCCATTTATCCACTATAGGAGGATGCGACGCTTCCCTTAACTGTGCAATGTTTCTCTTAGCTAGCATAAGCCCCAGAGTGACCCACTGTGTAAGGTAAGTGTTCAAGTCTGTCGGCTCCCAAATATTCAATAAGCATCTGCGGGCCTCCGGACCTAGCTGGGTAGTGAGCACTTTGTTAATGGTTTCATGTATCCGGCGCCAATAGAGTTGAATGAGGTCACACTCCCAAATAATGTGCATAAACGTACCCTCGTGGCCACATCCCTGTCTACATTCCCCCCGTCCATTTTACCCATCCGCACCAGCTGGGGCCCCGTCACGTACACCCTATGGAGGATTTTAAGTTGCACTAGTCGGGGTCGTGCTGGTATAGCCACGACCCTAGGCGAGGAAACATCCTCTTGCCATTCCTCGTCATCCATCTCAATTCCATCCCCTAACCACTTTTCCCGGAGTGTACGAAGAGGGTCTGACATATTGTTGATCAGTTTTTAATATATCAATGAAATAGTTTTATTAGGCAGGTGTCCATCAAGTACCCTATATTCCAACGGTGATGACTCAGGGAGGGTTGCACCTTGTGGTAAGAGGGAGCGCTAAGCGTGCCTGATCTGCGCGTAGCGAAAATATTCTGTGTCAGCCAAGTCGAATTGTTCCTGCAAGGCGGGGAATGATTTAACATCTGATTTTTCCCATAGATCCCCTATGTATGAGATTCCAATAAGGTCCCACTTATCGAACCCTTTGAGTCTCCATAAGCTCCCCAGTTGCTCTGAGTCCCACAATGGAGTCGCAAGTGTAGGTCTGCGATCCCAGCCAAGACTTCTGGTGGCGGTGTGCCAGACATGTACCAAGTGTTTGGTGGGGTCTGTTAGTTTGTAGTGTTGAGGTTTGGAATAAAGGGTTTTGTTATAGTTTCCCCTGGAGAGGATCCATCTGTCCATGGCATAGCTTGGGTCCCCCGGTCGAGCATAGGTGCCATGGTTGATGGCAGCTAGATGGGCCACCCAGTAATATTTCTTGATGTCAGGGAGGCTGATGCGTCCATTATACCAGTTCAGAGTGAGCTTGTTAAAAGCAATATGGGCTTTCCGTCCCACAACAGGTCCCGCTGAAGGCCCTCTGCCTCCTGAAAGTAAGGCGACGTTACAGGATCAAGGGAGTTATGTAGGGCGTACAGAAACCAAGGCAAGGACATCATTTTAAAAAGGGCCGCTTTACCCAACAGGGAAAGGGGGAGAGACTTCCAGTTAGCAATATCCTTCCTCAGCCGGGCCAGAGGTGGGAGTAAATTCCGGGCGTACCTGAGTGACGGGTCTAAGGAGCGAAAAATCCCGAGGTATTTGAAGTCCTCAGTATGAATTTGTATGGGGCAACCCCTCGGGGGAATGGGCAGTTCCCCCGCTATGACAAACAGTAGAGATTTACTCCAGTTAATAGAATACCCAGAAAATCTGCCGAAAACGGCTAGGATATCCAAGATGACAATCAGAGACCGTCTCCGAGAGGACAGATAAAGAAGGATATCATCTACATAAAGTGAGATGCGGTCTTCCCATTCCGGGGACCAGTGAAGACCCCGGATCATCGGGTCTCTGCGTATCCAAGCTGCCAGTGGCTCCAAGGCCATGGCAAACAGGAGGGGGGACAGTAGACATCCCTGCCTGGTCCCCCGGCTAAGTTAAAAAGTGGCTGACTTCTTATTGTTAATCACCACCTGTGCCAGAGGTCTAGCGTATAGGAGCTGCACCCACTGAATATATTTTGGGCCAAACCCCATGTTTTCCAATACTGCCCAGAGGTAAGGCCACTCAACGGTGTCAAAGGCCATGGTTGCGTCGAGAGAGACTATTGTAGCCGACTCTTGGATGGAGGCTGCCCTGCCCAACACCCCTTGGACCCTACGCAGATTAAGTGCTGTGTTTCGATGAGGGACAAAACCAGACTGGTCTGGGTGAACTAAAGTCTCAATCACGGTGACCAGGCGGTTAGCCAGGAGCTTAGCCAGAATTTTGGGTTTGGCGTTCAGGAGAGAAATCGGTCTGTACAAGCCACATTCAGTTTTGGGTTTCCCATCCTTGTGGATAGCGATGATGGTGGCCGTCCGTTGGTCCGGTGGAAGTAGCCCTTTGCCTCGGGACTCTTCAAACATAGACCGGAGGTAGGGGGCCAATTTATCCGTCCGGAGTTTGTACAGTTCGATCGGGAGACCGTTCGGTCCAGAGGCCTTCCCAGATTTTAGGGATCTGACTGCCTTCGCTATTTCCTCGTTGGAAATGTCACTTTCCAGAAATTTACAGTCATCAACCGCGAGCATGGTGAACACTATGTCCGCCAGCAGGTCCCGGGAGTCCTCTACGGAGTAGGGAGCCACGGAAGCATAGACAACGCGGAAGTGATCAGCAAACCTGTCCACAATGTTTTGTGGGTCCGTGAGAGGGTCGCCTCCCTCACAGCTGAGTTCAGGTACTAATCTACTCGCCCATTCTTTTTTGTCCAGCCATGCAAGCAGTTTCCCCGCCTTATCCCCTAGATCGTACAACCGTCGTTGTGTGGCTCTCCCCAGGGTCTTGGCCTGTTCCGTCGCCAACGCCCTATATTCTTGCTGTCGGAGCTGAAGATAGTGGAGTTTATCTGGCGTGACCGCCGATTCCAGGTCAGTCTCCAGTCAACCGATCTTGGCCTCAATGTCAGCTGTCAGCTATTTCTTTCTGATTTTCCCTCTTTGTGCCGGTAATCAGAGATAGGGCCTGACCCCGGACCACCGTCTTAAAGGCCTCCCATAGTGTCTGAGAGGAGGTCACTGAACCAACGTTGTCAGTAAAGTAGTTGTCCATTGCTGCGAGCAGTTCCTTGCGAATTTTAGGATTCCTCAGATACCAAGGGTTAATAGGGGCCACCCTTCCCACCTGTCTATAATTGAGAACTATACGGAGCCAAAGCGGTGAATGGTCAGAGATACCCCTGGCCAAGTGTTTTATCTCGTGGATGTCTGTAACCTGAGCTGCAGGGACTAAAAAATAATCTATGCGCGATAAGACTCCCGTGGGCCCCCGAGTGAAAGGTGTGCTGCAATGTGCTCGGGACGATAGGTCCGCCACCTGTCCACCAGCCCCATGGTATCAAGGAATTCAGGAAGCCATCCTGGTGCCCTGGAGGACGATGTCGCAGGACTCTGGCCAACATCGGCCGCGGGGGAGAGCCCAGTTTGGGACGGCCGCGCAGGACCCTGTGTGCCCTTTCAATGACAAAGAAGTTACTGAGGCCTTTGGGTTGCAGATGTTTCAGGATGAGATCCTCAACAAAGAGGTCCGGGACTGGCCCTCCGCTTTTTCCGGAACTCCCAAAATACGCAGGTTGTTGCGCCGAAGGTGCCTTCGTAGTCGTCCAGCTTTAATTCTGTGAATTTTGCGGAAGGATTGGAGTTCACGGACTTCTCCCTGGAGCTGTGCGACATCCCCAACAAGACTGGTGGCAGTGATTTCAACTTGCTTGACTTTCTCGTTCAGTTTAGCCAGATCAGCCCTGATGAGGTTCACATCAATTGCCATAGTGTCCATCTTGTGCTCCAGGGAGGCTTTGACGCCAGTGATGGCGTCCATGACATCTTTCAGCGATAATTCCTGCTCCTCGTCCCCCAGGCCACCAAGGGAGGGGTCTCTCGACAGTCGATCCGGCTGATTGTCCTTGGGTATAGTGTAGCGGTCAAGCTTGTTGGTCTGTGCTGGTTTAAGCCCCCTGGCCCCGGCGGTCCATTGTGTAATTAACTATTGGCGCCGATCCCAGCCAGGGTCTAGCAGGGCAAGAGGCGGCTGCGCACTTCACCCCCCCACTATCGGTGACTCGAGGGGTGTACTAACTCCAAGTTCCAGATGTAGGGTGCACCCGACCAGTCTCCGTCCCTCCACGGGATGCCACTTGCAGCTCAGTATAGTGCCCAGCAATGCAGTGGTAAACAGCACTCAGATCCAGGGTCCCCCGGCCCAGACAGACTCCTCCTGTAGGATTGCCACCAGGCGCCCAGCCCCAACACAGGGGAGCAGCTCGCCAGGCCACTCCACTCCCTCGGCTCCCAACAGCACTGTGGGCCCCAGCTTCGGCACGGGGAGTAGGCCTCAAATATGACTCAAGCAGTGGATCGCCCAGAACCACGGCCCTTGATTTCTGCCAAGAGCAGGGGGGGGTGGCAGAGGGCGGAGTCACCAGGCCTCCAAACAGCAAAGACCTCCGACGGCCCAGGCCCTCCTTTCCGGGTAATGGAGGCGATCAATTACGGGTCCATCAAGCCCCACCGGAGCCCTCTCACGGATCTCTGGAAGCGTCCAGCATTTGTGCATCCAGAACTGTATGGGGAGATAGCGCGTTCCCCCTCCCGCCAGCGATGACGCCCGAGGCCCCGCGGGGAAGTGTCAGACCGGCCGCGCCACCTCTCCGGCCTCCGGCCGCACTGTGGACCCCGGCTCCAGCCAGGCGAGTAGGCCCCAATCTGTCAGACTCTGTAACTGTAGCTCCAGACGTCAGTCGTGAGCAGGGATGACAGGGTTAGGTGCCGCTACACGTCCGATTTACGGAAAAACCATCGGAAGAGCCGGATGAAAGATCAGGATAGACGTGGGGAAGCTCAGGGCAACGGAGCTTCACACTACGCGGCCATCACTGTTCGATGCGTGGCCACACCCCCAATCTCACTTTTTCAATTCACAGCTTGCATGAAAGATTATCCTGTCAGTAGATATGAACCCCTTGGGAGTAGTTTCATACATGAAGTGTGGTCATTGCCGTTCGTTTTCCGTTGGCAGCATGCAGAGAAGAAAGTTTTCCTTACAGGGGAGGATTGGGACTCTACTGTCAGACACTCCCTTGTCTGTAAACAAGTAAAACTCCACAGCGCTTGCAACGTTTCAGCATCTAATTTAGCTTGTTTTTTAAGAGGTACACCAGTCCCTGCTATTATTCCAACTCTCACTTTGCTTTCTAACGGCAGTGATCTCATTCTCACCAGTCAGAATTGCTGCGGTTTACGTGCAGGCATCCTGGACATAGTAACAGTTTCACAACAAGTTACTTGTTGCAGCAATGTCCTGTTTCCCCCCCAACACAGGAGTGTAGATAGATCACTGTGGCCTTCCATTCCGACTTTGAAAACAGATTTTAATAAGCTAAGCAGACCCAAAGCACTGTTGTTTCGACAAGAAGTTGCTCTCACGTCAGCATGTGAGACCTTCGAATTGCAGGTGGTTAGAACATCTAATACAATCTTTATTAAACACAAATCTCCCCCTACACTACTGGGAATTAATTCAACAAATTTTTTATGCGACTGATACGGCAGGCCTCGCACACTTTTTCAAAGTTGTGGGATCCGGCCTTGTTACATCGTTTCAGACTATCTTTGGAATAATACCTGCTTTTATTCATTCTATTTTTTCCAGCGTATTCGGAGGGTTTCCCCTGCTGCTCCTCCTGGTTTGTGGCATGCTGATACTTCTTTTGCTGTTCCGCAATGGATGCTTGATCTGTGGTACTACCCATTCAGGCACAGTTGCAGCTGTACTGTGATCGGATGCAACAGCTTTTTAGCTTAATGCCATTGGGAGCTCTTGACATCGGACATCGGCTATTGGCTGACATTTCATTATGCCTACTTCAACTGTGTGCAACCTGTGATCTATTGTACTCGATGACCTTTTCAATGGGCCTGGACGTCTGCCTCTCCACAACATTCCCCGCTGCCCTGGATTATGATCTGTTGGTGGGTCCGTTGAGGGCCCATAAGTAGGGCTGTTCCGTAGGTATGCAGCTTGTGCATGATTCTTCACTGGGGCCGATGACCGAAGCGAGCAACTGTGACCGTCCACAGCGCCTCTTGGATTTGAGTTTCATCAAGACTGACACAGGTTGCCTTGGTATGCTCCTTGTGGCTTCAGGATATGAACAGTACATCTGTCCTTTGAATTACTTAATTGGATGGTATCGCTTTTTACTATAGACGGTTCTGACGCTTTACTGGCGCTCATGGCATTCCACTTGACACGCTAAGTTTTTGGGTCAGCGGATACGCTGTAATTTGATATGCAATCTTTAGTTACTAACTTTGTTTTATCAATTTGACTTTCCATCATGGTCCACTATTGGCTTCGTGGTTCCACTCCATAAAAAAAACGCAGCAGCAAAGCCTGGAAATAGCGGGTGAGGATGGGTAAAGCCAAACTTCCCTCCTTCTTAGGGCGCCGCAGCAGATTTTTCTGCAGTCTAAGCAAGATCGGATCCCAAATGAAGCGTTCAATCTCCGTTTGGATGCGTGAAAGCATATACAGCGGGGGCAACAGAGGGAGGGTTTGGAAAAGGTAAAGGGCCCGGGGGAGGACATTCATTTTTATCGTGCCCAGTCTTCCAAGCCATGATAGGGGTAGGCGCCGCCATTGGGCAAGATCTTTCCAAATGCGTGCGATTAGAGTAGTATAGTTCACCTCCACTGTCTTATCCAGGCTATTATGCAGGACCAACCCAAGGTATGTAATGCCCCCAGATACCAAGTCAAAGTCAAATTGGGCCCGCAATGCGTCAACAGTAGTGTGCTTTGCAGTGAGGTTTAGCACTTGCGACTTCTGTAGATTTATTTTAAACCCAGAAACCTGGCTGAAGGCCCGCAGGTCTGTCACGATGGCCGGCATAGAAATCAAGGGGTGTGCCAACGAGAAGATAACATCGTCGGCATAGAGGATGATTAAGTGATGGTCTGCCCTAAACAGGATACCCTGTGCCTGTGGATTGTCCCGAAGCCGTTGAGCTCCATATATAAGACGAAGAGTAGAGCCTTGTCTGGTGCCCCTCCCCACCGCAAATCACCCGAAGCATACCATTGACCCTGACCGCCGCAGTAGGGCCGCTGTAAATGCTCGCTACCCACTTGCGAAATTTAGGCCCCACGCCGAAGCGCTCCAGTGTGGCAAACCCGTAAATCTTTGGTTCAGTCATTGATTATCAGTAGATTGGACTACTGCAATGCCCTGTTAATTGCAGCAAAAGAAAAATCTCTATGCAAACTGCAAGTGGTCCAGAACACCGCTGCCCGATTAGTAAATAACGCACTTCCCAGGACCCCCTCTGCTCCTTTACTCCACGACCTCCATTGGCTCCCCATAAAAAAGAGGGTCAGATTCAAAATATGCTGCATGGTTTTTAAATCCTTGCACAACTTGGGTCCTGGCTACTTTGCTCGGAAACTGGTCAGGTACATTCCGACTAGATTACTGAGATCCAGCCAACTTGCATATCTGCAAATCCCTCGCATAAAACTAGCCCGGATGGGTGGTAAAGCGTTCTCATATCTGGCACCCCGTTACTGGAATCTCCTCCCATTACATCTTCGCCAATGTGCCAATTTGGGGGTCTTCCGGAAATTACTGAAAACGCATCTTTTCTAATCAGTTTCCCTCAGTGGCCAATCAGCAGTCTAAAGCGCAGAGATACCCCGTATGGGGTGATTCGGGCGCTATACAAAACCCATAAATAAATAAATAAATAAAATAAATAGATATGGCCAGTGCACCCGGTCAAAGGCCTTCTCGGCGTCAACCGCAAGAAGTAAAGCCTCCTCCTTTGACCTGTGCACCTTGTCAATGGGGTGGAAAATCATCTTGGTATTGTCCACATATTGTCTACTCGGGATGAAGCCCGACTGATTGGGGTCAATCAGACTGGGCATGAGAGGGTTTAGTCTATGAGCCAAGATGCTAGAGAATAACTTTGTATCGCTGTTTAACAGGGAAATCGGCCGGTATGAGCTGCAGAATACCGGGTCCTTCCCTGGTTTGGGGATGACTCAGATTGTCACCTGGAGCATAGAAGCCGTGAGGGAGCCTGTGACTGCAAATGAGTTGAATAATCAAGTGAGCAGTGGGGCCAATTCCATGCAAAAGGTCTTATAAAAAAGAGCGCCAAAGCCATCCGGGCCTGGCGCTTGAGGGGCTTCAGGCGGGCACCTCTTCGTTCCGAATGGGAGCCTCCAACTCGTCCCCCTCGCTAGTCAGCAGAGGAGTGACCGCAGCACCGCATAGGTATTCATGAGGGTCTGCAAGAATAGGGGACTTGGTAGTGTAAAGGTTCGCATAGAAGGCCTCCACAATGTCGGAATCACCCATTAACTCTCACCCCAGGGCCCCACTCACCGCTTTCACCGCCTGGGCCTGCTACTGGCTACAGAGGCAGTGTGCCAACATGCGCCCGCCTTTATTAGAGCCTACATAATATTTATGTTTCAGCCAGAGTACTGCATACTTGGACCTATCAAGATCCAGCCATTTCAGCTGGAGCCGCTCCCACTCTAACTGACGCCAAATTCGAGGAGCACCCGTGCGTTTGTGAATAGCTTTGAGTTCCTTAACCCGATCTTCGAGGTCCTTACGCTTGTCCCGTCTAGCGCTGTTATCGTACGCCGCTTTAGCGATGAGAGCCCCCCTTGGACTAATTTAAGTGCCTCCCATACGGAGGCCAAAGATGTGGAGTCGTCATCGTTGAGCGCTAAATAGTCAATCAATGTGTGTCGGAGATCCTCCACCACTTGCGGGGACGGCAAAACGGAATCCCGCAAGCGCCAGTGCAGTGAAGACGATTGAGCGAACGTGAGGCGCTGAGATAGAGTGATATGGGCATGATCAGAAAGGGAGCGGGCCTCAATGAAAGAGGATTGGGTACAGACCCACGCTGCATAGGTGACAAGGAAGTGGTCCAGACGGGCGTACGTCTTATGAGCTGCGGAGCAGAAGAAATAATCCCTGTCATGGGGGTGAAGACAATGGCATGCATCCCTGATACCACAGTCTTCTAGCCAGGCCCTCCCATTCTCCGATATGGCTCCTGCGCTGCTTGATCTGGGACTCGAGAGTTCCACCCCTGCGTCCATAACCGAGCTCAAAACCCCTCCCCCCCCCCACTACCACCAGGGAGTCAGGTGTAAGAAGAACCTCTGCCAGGGCATTCAACAGAGATTTCTCCTGATGCTCATTGGGGTAGAGTGAGGCCCGTGTGATAGTGAAGGAGCCAATGCATAATCGCAGCACGAGAAGGCGACCCTTAATCTCCGCCACCGTACCCACTACAGAACCTCTAAAGTGTCTAGAGAGCAAAATGGCCACCCCGCCCTTTTTATTTTTCCCCGAAGACCAAAACTGCAAGGGAAACCCTCTGTGCTGCATGCGGGCGGTATCAACGTGTAGGAGGGGAGTTTCTTGGAGCAGGCACACATCCCCTTTCACATGTTCTAACAATGAGAGCACTGCCTTACTCTTAGTGGGGTTGTTAAGACCTCTAACATTAAAACTAATCACCTGGACTGCCATCGATTAGGAAAAAAACACTGGGCGCAGTGACTAAAGCGCAAAGACCGACAACGAAAATTAAATCCCAGAGGGGACCACGTGTGTACGTATAGGCGGACTAGCCCCAAGAGAGGGGCCCTGATTAAGAGGCTCACCGGAGAGAGGACCCACCCGACTCTGAAACAAAAACCAACCCAAGAACAATAAAACAACATCAGACAGGAACATACAAAGTCCATCTCGGAAGCTGGGCAGTAAACAATGGGGACTGCCAAAGTAAGGAGGGACAACTCCAGAAAGAAACAATGCAACCCCTCCGCCCCCGCCGGTTCCACAGAAGACGATATAACCCCAAAGGCAAGTTACCCTCAATCATTAGAGTCCAAAGATCCCCCTTCTGCGCCTGTCAAAGTCCGGAGAACCGCAGACAGTTCTTTGATAATGGTGGCCATGTCAGAGCAAAGGCTTTCCAGATTTCGGCCGCCACGGGGCCCATGCCCCGGAGGCCTCTGTGTGCCCCGCTCTGGGGCATCTGGATAAGAAGGCAGATCGTCGAGGAACAACTTCAATACCTTGCAGGCTTCGGACAGGAAAGGGACCTGGTGCAACTTCCCGTCGAGACGGAAGATGAGGCGGAAGGGGTGGCCACAGGCATAAGAAACATTTTGCGAGCGAAGATGATTAGTAATGGGACAGAAGTCTCTTCTCTTCTGGAGAGTACTAGCTGCCAGGTCCTGGAAAAGCTGCGGGGTATGGTCCCTGAAATGTAGAGGCTAGCTAGCGCGAGCCACTTTGATCTCCTCCTTCACTGTATAGTTGTCGTCCCGGGGCTCTCAGATGGTGCTTGTGGCGAGGCGCCCTCCAGGGGCCCAACAGCAGGAGCGGTGCAGTGATGCCGTATTTCAGAGGCTCCCCAGAGAACTGCGCACCAGGTCTGGCCTCACCTTTCCCCCTCCGGGGCCGGTTGGGGGTCGCTCAAACAGGCAGCAACAGGCGGGCGAAACGGCCCGAAGCTCTCCGCCTCCTGCGGTCTGCTGGAAGAGAGCCTCGACCGGGGATTAGGAAGCCTGAGGTGCCATAGTTAAAGCTGTAGGCCCGGCGGGAGCGGAGCTCAAACAAAACACGTCCACTCACTCCGCAATCTTGGCCACGCCCCACGAAACTGTATTTTGATAAGATAGCACAGTTTCCCCATGTAATCGGGTGCATTGATGGGTCACATGTAGCCCTCTGTCCCCCCTCAGATAATGAGTACGTATTCAGGAATCGGAAAGCATCCCATTCACTCAACATACAGGTCATATGTAGCGCAAAAACCATAATAACTGATATAGTGGCCAAATATCCTGGCAGTACACACGATTCCTTCATATTTAGACACAGTGGAATATACACACGTCTCACTGGGGGTGAATTTGGCGAAGGATACCTGCTAGGTAAATGCATGTTACTCACTCTGATATACTCCTTAGATCTGTGAAAATTGGACAGTGATTAACCATATGCCTTTCAACCTGTAGGTGACAGTGCATATGCTGTGCGCTCACTCATCCTCACACCGTACCTCTATCTGGCTACTCAGAGTGAGAGAAGATACAATGGTACACACAAGTCAACACGCAATGTCATCGAGCGGACATTTGGAATACTGAAGAGCAGGTTCTGCTGTCTGCACAAAAGAGGAGGAGCACTGCAGTATAGGCCAGAGACCTGTTGCAAGATTGTGGCTACTTGTGCCATGCTGCACAACGTCGCAACAACAAAAGGCATACCAGTGGAACTCACAGATTCAGATTCCGATTCAGATGAGGAACCAGGTCCACGTCTCAGACCAGCAGGTGGTGTAGGTGCAGCAGATGGCAGACAGAGACGTGATGAAATAACACACAACTATTTCTAGGTGAGTAATGATGACACAAAGCAAATCATGACTGTAGAATGACTGTGTTTTAATATACCTTAACATCAGGTAAATTGTATTCACACAGCCTACAAATCACAAGTAATGTGTGGCTTCTGTTGTTTCACATGTCATGTACACAGGACATGATTAATGGAATGACAAATGTACATATGCCATGGGTTACATCACCCACTAGAATTAAGCTGTGGCAACACAGTCTATTTTTTCCGTCCATGGCCTGCAGTTGCACGCTAAGTGTTCAGACTGCCCTTCCTTGATGAGGCATCTAATGCTGTTCCCTGCCTCATACTACGCCGTCTGGCTTCGGTCATGGGTGGGGTAATGCTGCTACGGCTAGAGACCTCCTCACTGTCCCCTGCCCCCAGAATACCTCTGCCAGCTATGTTTGCTGTCTGTAGCTGGTCAACTGCATTGGTGACCTGCACCAAACCCTTGGTGACATCCTGGCTGCAGTGTGCCATTTCAATCTGCATCGCCACAGTGCGTCTTGATAGTACAGATGTAGCATTGCACAAAAGGTTGACTGCCTTACTGTAATGATCCAGACGGGTAAATAGATGTTGCTTTTCCCTGCGTCTGGATGCATGGTCCCTCTGCATTGTGGCACAGAGCTCTTTGACGGCTACGGTCATTTCCTTCATGCTGTCTGCACATGCCTTATTGACTCCTCTACTGGTTTAGCTCTCTGATGCCCTCCTTTATGTCTGTCAGGTTGTGATTGACAGACACCAGCTGCCTGTTCATTGACCGCATGCTTTTTGCTTGCAGACGCTGAACCTTGACCATTGTGGCCTCCAGCCCAGAAAAGTCAGAAGAATCATCGCCTACATCTGCGGTGTTTTGTGCCCTTAGTCTGCGTCTCCTGCGACTACTGTCCCTATGGTGCATAGGAGACTGGTCATGTTCCTGCCGTGCCTGCTCTTCTTGCCCTGGATGTGGCTTATCCTGTATGCTTTCAGCTGTCCCTCCAACTCCTGGAGTGGAGCCACAGTGAAACGTTGTTGTTTTTGCGCAGGTGTTGGCTGTGTTGTCTGCTCTGTTTCCTCTCCATCTGCCTGTTCCTGTAGCTGTGATGCCTCATCGAGTTCTGTGTCGTCACCTAGTGTCGCAGGTTCACCTGTGAATATAAGAGAACTACTTATTGTGTGTCTTCTTTTCTATTATTCACAAAATTATATTGGATACAGTTGGTGTACCTAACTTCTGTGTTTAATTTTAATTTTTTTACTGGTGTGTGTCAACTGCAGATATTTTGCTGTGTGTCAATGCTTAACTGTGTTATGTCTGTGAATACATCTCCAATGATGCATTGCTCGGTGACCCCAAAATTGTGGCATGGAGTGGCATTGATACTTCGATATTGGGGCCTTCCTGAGTGTGGTGTTTTGTGTGTAATGGGTCAGGGCTGATTTAGCATGTGTCTTACCTTGTCCGGTGTTGGGCGTGGCTGAGCTGTCAATTTCTGCAGCCCCACTGATGCTTTTTGGCCGTAGGGTAGACTCCACCAATTCCTCAAGGGATGTGGATGCAGGCTCCGTAGATGGACCTCCACCAGTTTTCTTTGCCTCCGCAAGCCTGTTGGCAACCTTTTCTTTTGCCATTGATTGCATGTCGTACCTGCGCTTGCGTAGGTCCCCGATGGAGCGTTGTGTGACACCAATGGCATTTACCTTAGCCTGTATGTCCAGCCAGATTTTTCGCTTCTCCGACTCTGGAATGTGCAGAGATTTCTTTCCAAACAGCAGTTCATGGCTCCTCACCATCTCCTCAATGAGGACCTCAAGTTCTTTCTCCCAAAATGTTTGTTTCCTTTTTCTTACAGCAGCCTCCTTTCCCTTCTCGTATGTATCCATGGTGGTTTGGATGGTGTCTTTGCACTACAGATGGACTTCATAGTGGTGTGCTCCTGCTCCCAGCCTCATACACAGTCTCAGGAAATCAGAAACAGCATGGGCAGTCACGCTTCCTGGTTGTGATGTCATCATTCTGCTCCAGAATAGCAAATTCGCAAAAATGCGGTTTCTTATCAGCGAATTCGCTAATAAGGAATTGCTATTTCAGAAATCGGTAATAGTGTTTGCAAATATTACCAAATCGCTAATTATTTGTGAATTTGTAAAACATTGCATTTTGCGATTCTCAAATAGCGATTCGGTAAAAATCGCTATTTAGGAATCGCAATTCTATTTTTGATACATATGCCCCCAAATTCTTTATTAATGTCCACTTGGGAGTTTACTACAGTCCCCGCGGTTGTGCGGATGGCACCGATGACAGAAGGGAGGCGATCAGACTGCATCAGCCAAGCCAGCAAACTACTGGCCTTATCCCCCAAGTCATGCTGATGTTTAGTGTACTCCCCATAGTCGAAAGTGGATAATCACTGGGAAGCCTCCCTGTGTAGATATCGTATGTCCTACAGTCTAAGAATCTCCTCAGGATCCGTCACCCCGTCCCAATCGGCCTACCGGAGCCGTCTCTCTATATCAAGCTCCTCCTGTTGATGAGCTTGTTTCATACCAACCTAAGTGGACATACAGGCCCTCTGAAACACCACCTTGAATGCATCTCACTCATTACCTGCGCCCTCAATTCCCATAAAGTATCTCATGATTTGTTAACCTAAATAGGAACGAAATGGAGTATCCACCAAAGCCCGAGATTGAAGCCACCAAGTGTGGATCATCGGGTGAGGTCTAACCCATGAAAAAGTCACCAGTAACGGCCAATGGTCCGCTAGTGTTCTAGCCAAGTACTTCGCCCTCTTAGAAGTGGACAACAGCATCATGCTACCAAATTTCAGGACTATTCTCGCTTGAAGTATGTGTATGGGAGAATAATAGGAATATTCAAGAAGTGGGAATAAAGAACACCAAACCTCAGTGACCTACAAATTGCAAGCCCATTGCTGCAACTGCCAGGTGGTAGAATGAGAGTGCACCCCTGGTACCGGGGAAGTGGACCTATCCAATGCCAGATCTGGAACACAATTAGTCTCCACACCAGAACAATGGAGACAGCAGGCAATAAAGAAGAGCCAGCGTGACAGAGTTGAAATGTAATGGCTTGCCCACATCCGGAGCATAAACTACCACAACTGTGAGAGGTTTGCCATTTAGTCTACCTTACGCAACAACATAGCGGCCCTCTGGATCCACCAATGTGTGATCAAGAACCAATGGGACCCCAGGAGCCACCCACAGTAAGACCCCCCTAGGAAAGGCTGAGTACATGGTGCCTAATACTGTGCCCTGACAGCGCTTACACAGCCTGGCCAGTTCTCCGGCTGTCAAATGAGTTACTTGGAGACACGCAATTCCGAGGAATTACTGAAAGAGGAGACAGGAAATATAGGCAGAAAACCAACATATTTGGGATGTCTAGAGAAGCAGTAATTGCTAGATATCGCTTCTCCCCCACGTGATCGTTGACATAGTTGCTGGGAAGAGGAGCTCTCTTCACATACAGCCCAATCTCATGCTATCCCTGCACATCAAAATGCCAGCTGCACTCAACTACATGATGACAGGATCTTCCCAGAGGGTCACAGAGAGCAAGGTGGGCATATTAGAAGCAAGCCAATCGTGGTCTTTAAACCTGATACGCAGACACCTCACCATTTGAGTGCACCAGTTTATTGCCATGCCACAGTCACTAGGTGAAAGGGAATGAGTGCCAATGGAATTTTATGCAATTGCCCATTTTCTGCAGGTATTAGGTAGCACTGGTTTCACCCATGTGGCTTCAGCCACCGCACCATTCGGATCCACCATTTCTGCAACAGACACTGCTGGCACTCCACCAGTGTGCAAGCTCTGATGCCAGGGTTTTCTTCACTAATGTCACGAAAGCTACATTTTCTGATAACTTGCTTTCCCACAAGAGGTGACTGCTGGGGGTTTCTGTGACATGTAGCTATTAGGTAGGTTTAGCCAACTCACACTGGGACTGCATGTGTACCTGGGGTATGAATTCCCAAAGTATTTGCAATTTTTATTTTTCATATATATCTTTATTGGTGTTTCTTCTTTTAATATAAACACATTAGTTTACGTTTATAGACAATCACATGGCATGTACAAAGTTTCCAACAACGTATAAATTGTGCCAATTACATCTTCACAAAGCTTAATTATTGTCCATAAACAGTGATACATCTAGAAGACAAAGTCACGTACACCTGGAGTCTGTACCCACATTTATGTGTACTCAAGGGAGTTACTTGTAATGATCTGCAAAGATATACATTTATTTACTATGAACTAATCACATCTAACAAACTATGATAACCAATTTGGTGGTGAGTCCCCCAGTGTCAGCCGACCTTGTGTTTGTCCATGTGTATTTGACTGGGAATATGGGCTAATCTATCTTTAAAAAATCCTGTTTGATATGTGTGTTGTTAGTGCGTCGGGGGAGGGGGTCAGGGGGAAGAGGCCAGTACAATGTGAGGGGGTTTCGACACAGTGATGGATCCCTCTCTGCTCTCACTTCAATCCTGCTCGTCTGTTGAACCTTATGACCCAGAGTTAGCTTCCTTAATGCCTTATCCCCTCCTTCATCTACATCAGGTTCATGCCTTGTCTCCCGAGTGGGAAGGGTATGTCCAGACGTGGGTCCCGTGCTCTCCATGCCACTGGAATCAAGCTATCCTGGCTGAAGAGGGGTGAAACCCCGAAACCGGTCCTCAGATGCTTGTTTCCATTCCAGGGAGGACCTGGCTTGGCAGTTCGGGCTGGACTGTTCCCATGAGGCACAAGGTCAAGACTGATTTGCATATGACTGGGTTCAAACTGGAACGGCATGGTGAGCAAAAAAACGATGGATTTAGGCCCAGATCTCTGACCTGGGGTGAATGTATGACAATGTTCTGCATTCTGTCCATCAACTGTTGTTTTTGCATTTTCACCCAGAGTGGGAAGGGTATGCCCAGACGTGGGTCCCGTGCTCTCCATGCCACTGGAATCAAGCTGTCCTGGCTGAAGAGGGGTGAAACCCCGAAACCGGTCCTAGGATGCTTGTTTCCAGTCCAGGTAGGACCTGGCTTGGCAGTTCGGGCTGAACTGTTCCCATGAGGCACAGGGTCAAGACTGATTTGCATATGGCTGGGTTCAAACTGGAATGGCATGGTGAGCAAAAAAACGATGGATTTAGGCCCAGATCTCTGTACTGTGGTGAATGTATGACAATTGTATGACAATGTTCTGCATTCTGTCCATCAACTGCTGTTTTTGCATTTGTCACCCCGAGTGGGAAGGGTATGCCCAGACGTTGGTCCCGTGCTCTCCATGCCACTGGAATCAAACTATCCTGGCTGAAGAGGGGTGAAACCCCGAAACCGGTCCTAGGATGCTTGTTTCCAGTCCAGGGAGGACCTGGCTTGGCAGTTCGGGCTGAACTGTTCCCATGAGGCACAGGTTCAAGACTGATTTGCATATGGCTGGGTTCAAACTGGAACGGCATGGTGAGCAAAAAAACGATGGATTTAGGCCCAGATCTCTGTACTGGGGTGAATGTATGACAATGTTCTGCATTCTGTCCATCAACAGTGGTTTTTGCATTTGTCTCCCATTCTGTCAGTACCTCTGTCCAGAGCTCTACCAGTGGGCGCCTATGGATCCCCTTTGCATCTTCCTTCAGTAATGCTCTCTGTTCTGTTTTAGCCCAAGTGTCAACACTATTCTAACATATCTCTATCCGTGGAGTAGTGTGTGATTTCCAGTGTTGAGCCACTTGTCTCCTCACCAGAACCAATTCAAGATCAATGAATCTGTTTCCTATTTTTTTGGCCTTTTGTCTGGGAAACACTCCAAGTAAGCAAACCTCTATTGTGTTCAGGAGAGTGCGTGCCAGTTTACAAAAAATCATTTACAGTACCTTCTCCCAGAATTCTCTCAGGTTCACGCATTCCCAAGTCATGTGAGCAAACCCCACAACCACCACTCTGCATCTAGGGCAACACTGTGTTGCGTTGCCTCTTATGATGTTCAGTCTGTGGGGCGTCAGATATGCCATGTGCACATAATTAAACTGTATCATCCTAAAGTTGGAATTTTTGGATGCCCGTCTGGGACTAATTACCACCTTGCTCCATTCTTTGTCCGTTAATACTCTCCCTATAATGTTATTCCATTTCTTACATGTGCAATCTAGTAGTTTCTTAACTGTGTCCAGTAGGGACCTGTAGAGCCATTTAATCAAGTGCCTAGCTGCTACCAAGGTTAATACTGTCTGGAGTAACCCATATGTTAGTGGCTCCTGGGAGGTGGTGTGCCATAGGTCTCCAAATGTCTTGATCAGTGAGTAATATGTCAGAAATTGTCCATGAGGGAGCCAGTTTGCGACATAAGATCATCTATGTGTATTAATGCCTCCATGTGAAAGCAATTCCCCACCTTAGTTATTCCTACAGCCCTCCATTTTGCAAGCTGATGTTTCGTGTATAGAGTAAGAGGGTCTCCACATGGGATCCCCACTAGGGGAATCTCAGGTGCATATGGATGGTCCACGTTCATGCGTCGGTGGCAACTCCTCCAACAATATAGCGTCGCTTGTAAAAGCACGTTCGATTTGGGAACAATCACTGCAGGGTGCAGCAATTTGGCCACTAGCCAACTCTGCCTGTACAATTCCAAATTTCTACCATCTACCCATTGGGCTAACCATTGGAGTTGGGCCGCTAAATAGTACAGCTTAAAGTCTGGTGCACCCAGCCCCCCCCCTTCTCTGGTGCCTGTTGTAAATCTCCAGGGCCACTTTGTTCCACCCTACGTCACATATTAGTTTGCGGAGGGTCTAATTCAAGTCTGCGAATCACATAGGTGTAACTATCACTGGTAAGTTCACAAAATGCCATAATAACCTGGGAAGCATGATTATTTTCGAAAGAGTTATCCAGGCCATCAATGGTAGCTTAAGTGAATGCCAGAACTGCACACAGGTTTTTAAGGAACTTAAAACTGGGTGTGGGTTGCCCTCCCTCAAATCTACTAGAGTATGGAATATTTGGATACCGAGGTATTTAAATGAGCAAGGGGACTATGTCAGACCCCCAGGGAAGTCCGCAGGTAGCGTGCTCTCATTATTCAATAGGAAGAAATATGCCCGTTCTGCTCCCCGACGCCCGTCTCTCAAATAAGATAATGTCATCGGCATAAAGCAAAATTACATGTGAGCTACTCCCCAGGCATATGCCCAGATCATGGCTCTGTAATATGAAGGCTATAGCGCAGCGGTAATCAAAGTACGGCCCGCGGGCCAGTTGCGGCCCGCCAGCCCTTTCCATGCGGCCCTCGAGTAAAACAACAGACAGTTGGCAATCAACTGCAATTCTGCCGGTTGTTATTCCTCGGGGGCCGCATTCACTGGGTAAGGGATGGAAGAAGCATTCGCAAAACCAGTGCCTCGCAATTTTCGGCGGCGGGGGGGGGGGGGGGGGGGCTTGAATCTTTAAACTATAGGCAGAGTGGAGCTGATTTCGGGGGAGGGGGGGGGCTGAATCTTTAAGCAATAGGCAGAGTGGCGCTGCAGGGCCTCTTAGAAGGGGTGAAACAGCGAGGCCTCATTAACATGCAAATGGTCTTTTAAAGACCTGTGAAGTGCTCGGGTGCGGCCCGGAAAGCTGTCTCATCCCGAGCTGCCACACAGGTGGTTAAATGATTGTACATAGATATTCCTTCTTGCCACATACTGCTCCAAGCAAAGATGTGAATAAACATGGGAAATGAAGCATGGTTTAATTGTCCACTGATGTTGCTGGACTGTGCTTGTTTTCCATTTTATAAAAATAAATGACAGTAAAATATTTTTAAAGTACGTTTGGCCCATATTCAGGGGGCTTGTATTTGTGGGCTGGCAACTGCCAAAGATCACCGATGACGCCAAAAATCAGCACACAGAATCTAATCTTCACCCAGTTACCACTTACAGGTCAGCATGGCCTGTAGAACTTGGCGGGTTTTAGAATGGGTGCATGTTTAATTTTCGTCACAAGGACAATGAGTTCTCAGACAGAGAGAGGCAGAGAGATGTAGAAGACGGAGAGGGAGGGAGGGAGACAGGGAGCGAGACAGAGAGAGGGAACAGAGGGAGAGAGAGGGAGGGAGACAGCGAGAGGGAGGGAGACAGAGAGAGAGAGACCGAGAGGGAGGGAGACAGAGGGAGGGAGAGAGGGAGGGAGACAGAGGGGGAGGGAGACAGAGGGAGACAGGGAGACAGAAAGAGGGAGACAGGGAGAGAGAGAGGGAGAGAGAGAGGGAGACAGAGAGAGAGGGAGAGAGAGAGGGAAACAGGGAGAGAGAGAGGGAAACAGGGAGAGAGAGAGGGAGACAGGGAGAGAGAGGGAGACAGGGAGAGAGAGGGAGACAGGGAGAGAGAGAGGGAGACAAAGGGAGGGAGACAGAGGGAGGCAAAGGGAGGGAGACCGAGGGAGGAAGAGGGAGGGGGAGACAGAGAGAGGGGGAGACAGAGAGAGGGGGAGACAGAGAGAGGGGGAGACAGGGAGGGAGACAGAGAGGGATGGAGGGAGACAGGGAGGGAGGGAGAGAGACAGAGAGGGAGGGAGACAAAGGGACACAGACAGAGGGAGACAGAGGGAGACAGAGAGAGAGAGGGAGACCGGGAGAGAGAGAGTGAGACCGGGAGAGAGAGAGTCCCTGTTTGGCAGTATGTCGTATGACCAAATGGGCTGCTCTATATGAGACAGCACGTTGCGTACGATATACTGCCAAACAAGGACTCTGGGAACTTTCATTCGCATACTACTGACTGTGTGAGCCTCTGAGGAAGAGAGTCATCGTAACGCGTCGGGCTCAGTCAGGTGTGAATGATTACAGGCAAGCGCGACGAACCATACCTAATAAAAGCTTGTGGGGAAAAGCAGCTTGTGTTCAAGTGCGGTTCTTCTGATGGACAAATCCACAATGAACTGTATACATATGTGTGTGTGTATGCTGGGTCTGGTGGCTCAGTGGATGAATGCGTCCGCTGCAGGGGTCTGTGTTCAACCTCATGGTCAGTTTTTTTTGTTGCTCTAGCCCCGCCCCCTCCACCACTGACCCCGCCCCCACCGGTGCGGCCCTCGGCCACAAACCACACTGTAAATTTGGCCCCCGAGAGAAAGTTTGTGAGTACCCCTGCTATAGCGAGTGGCTCTATTGCAATGGCAAATAGTAACAGGGACGATGGGCAACCCTGTCTAGTGCCTCTATATATGTTATACGCTTCCGACACCACTCCATTTATTTTGGGTGCATGTACAATATCTTCACCCATTTAGTCCACCTTTCACTCAGCTCCATCCTTTCCATTGTGGCTTCTAGGAAATCCCACCGTACCGAACTAAATGCCTTCTCCAAATCTACCGACATAATGAGGGCATCCGGCTAATGGTTCCTATGGGGTGATGCAAAACATGGAAGAGCCTCTGCAAGTTCCCAGATGTGGACCTAGTTGGTACAAATCCATTTTGGTCTTTATGGATCAAGCCTGTCATAAATGGTAATATTCAAGCCACTAGTATTTTGCTCAGAATTTTAAAGTCAACATTTAACATCGATAGAGGTCAATAGTCTCACGTGTGTGGGTTTGCCGACTTGACCTTTGGAAGCGAGGCAACCAGTGCATCTCTGGTCGAGGAGAGCAGTTCCCCTCCTTCCCAGGTTTCGTCATACATCGCCTCTAGTTTTGGTGCCAGTGTCTGTGCGTAGGTCGAATAAAATTCCACCAGTATGCAGTCTGGGCCCGGTGTCTTCCCCTTGGACATTTCTTTAATCGCAGCATTGATTTTCATTTCCGTCACCGGCCCTCCCAAGTCTTCCTATCTATCCAGCTCCAACATTTCCAGAGGTAAAGCTGCCAGGGAGTCAACTAACGTCTCCCGTGGCAGCGGCCTCGGTTCGCTATACAGTGTTACATAATACGTTCTAAATGCATCGTTTATGTCCTTAGGGTCATATATTAACTGGTTGTCTCCCAACTGAATTCTGGAGATGGGGGATCCCCTATTGTCAGGGTGCACCAACCATGCAAGCATAAGACCTGCTCTTCCCCTTTCTGCATGTACCCGCCCTTAATATTCCTGTTGCGTCAGCACTTCTGTCACAGCTTGGAGCGCTGCCTTTCTGTCCTGTGCCGTCTGTGAGGCTGAGGGTTTCCGCAGTTGCTCAGACTTCTGAGTCTTTTCTGTTGTGGCTTAGCTGTAGATGTGGTGTAATTACCCAGTCTGTGCACTGGAGCCCCCGCCCTGTATGTCAGCCAGGACCACAGTTCATCTGGAGAGTCGAAGAAGTGTGTTGCCCCATTTAACACTATGTGCAATTTTGCTGGAAATAGTAGGGAGTATGTGATGCCTTCCGATCTCAGTGCCTTTTTGCCTCCAGGAATGAAGCTCGTTGGGCTCGTACTTTCGCCGGGTAATCTGGGAAGGTAGACACTTTGCTATTGGCGATTACAAAAGGTCCATTTGTGCGAGCATTCTGTATAAGTATATCTCGGTCCTTATAGTGCAGGAGGTGCGAAACCACTGGACGGGGTGGTTTGCCTGGTGACAGCGGGTGCAAGGGCACTCTAAGTGCTCTCTCCGGAGAGAAAATGTTTGTGAGCTTCCCCGGGGCCATAGAGTCCTACAGCCATTTCTCAAGAAATGTGATCATGTTCGTGCCCTCAGGGATTCCCACCACTAGTATATTATTGCACCTATTGCCCCCTTTGGCATCTTCTGGTCGCTTTTTCAGGTTGATCACTCTTGATGTCAGGTCTTCTAGCTTACGCGATGTAGCTGTTTGTTCTGGTTGTATTACTTCAATTGCGTGTTAAACTTCCTTCATGTAATGTAATGTAATGTAAGTGTGCATTTATAAAGCGCGAACTGTCACTCCGCAAGGAACCTCCTGGCGCTGAGGGAACGAGGTAAGAGAAGCTGAAAGGAATTTCAAGATGGAAGACAAATTTAGATTAGCGCGAAGCAGCGGTCATCTGGGATATTATAAATCCAAGTTTTTAATGCTTTCCTGAAAAGTGATTCAGATTCCTGAATTCGTAGGCCGATAGGGAGAGCATTCCACGCTTTAGAACCAAGGTAGGCAACCGTTTTGCCTCTTTTGGTAGTGAGTTTAAAATGGGGAGGTTTTAGAAGATTAGCTGAGGAAGATCTAAGAGTCCTGGTGGTGGTGTAGGGGGAGAAACGTGCTGAAAGGTACTTGGGCCCTGCCCTGCAAGTGGCTTTATGGGTGATCAGGAGGATCTTGAAGAGGATTCGTTTATGAATGGGAAGCCAATGCAGGGTATTGAGCGCCAAGGATGCAGAGGATCTGCGTGGGAGCCGTAGAACCAGACGGGCTGCAGCGTTTTGAGCTACTTGCAATCTTTTTATTGTGGATTTGTTAGCACCTGCCAACAGGCTGTTGCAGTAGTCCAAACGTGAGAGGACTAGGGCCACTGTGACTGATTTCTTGGCTGCCAGTGGAATGAGATCAAAGAATTTCTTCAGAGATCTCATTAAGCTGAAGCAGGTGCCTGCCGTGGTTAGAGCATGGGGGAGAAAAGATAGGGCGGAGTCAAACTTGACCCCTAAGTTTCTAGCTACTTTAATCATTTCTGATGGAGGGGAGGTACCTTCCGGCCACCAACTATCAGGGATGAAGGTCACATTCGTGCCAATGGGTAGGATTTCAGTTTTGTCGGTGTTACATTGTAGATGGTTGTTCTTCATCCACTGTATGACTTGAGAAAGACACGCTTTGAAATTAGTTTCGGCCTCTGTATTATTTTTATCCAGGGAGACGATCATTTGGGTGTCGTCAGCGTATGAGGTGACTTCAATTCCAAAGGATTTTATAAGAAAGATGAGGGGGGCCATGTAAATGTTAAATAACAGAGGGCTCAAGGAGGAGCCCTGGGGAACACCTGTAGTTATGGTCTTCTCTGTAGAGAGGAAGGGGCCTAGCAAAACGGTTTGTCTACGGTTGGTAAGAAAAGATCTGATCCATGCCAGGGCGGTACCCGTGATGCCGCCGCGTTCGAGTCTTGCGAGAAGGATGTCATGGGAGATGGTATCGAACGCGGCGGAAAGGTCCAGGAGGATCAGAACAGCTTTCTTACCCGAGTCAGCGAGGGTTTTTAGTGCCTCTGTGATCTCTAGAAGGGCAGACTCCGTTGAATGTCTAGGACGGAAGCCAGATTGTTGAGGGTGAAGGATATTGTTAGATTCAATGAAGTTTGAAAGTTCTTTGAGCACGAACCTCTCCGTAATTTTGCCCAGTACCGGGAGCAGCGAGATAGGCCGTAAGTTAGAGAGGACCGATGCGTCCACATTTTCTTTCTTTTTGAGGGGTTTGACCAGGGCAAGTTTCCAGTCATCTGGGACAATGCCTGTATTTAACGAGGAGTTGACCATTTGGTTTATGACCGGGTTGATTATGTCAATGAGTTTGTGTAAAATCATGGGAGGACAGGCATCCAATGGGGATCCTGATTTACAGGTCATTAAAGCCTTGCGGGTAGAATCCAGTGAAACCAGTGTAAAGGCAGAGAAACCCAGGGTAGCTGGACCCGGATTGGGGGCTTCAGTCTCAATGCTAGAAGGGGTGAGGGAGAATTTTTTTTGTATTTTGGAAATCTTGTCTTCGAAATAATTAGAGATATTATTACACAGAATTTGTGAAGGGGGTAGGTCTTTCTGTAGTCCCTTAGGATTCGTAAAGGAGTTAACAATTTTAAAAATTGATTTTTGATCAAGTTTAGACTCCAGTATAGCTTTTGAATAGTATACTTTTTTGGTGGTTTTAATATGGACATGGTAAAGTCTTCTACAAGCTTTATAGGCTCGCCTATCCTCAGTAGTGTAGGACTTTCTCCATTTACGTTCTTTTTGCTTGCAATGATATGTTCTTTGGCTAGCTCAGGAGTAAACCAAGGAGGTCTCTGAGTTTTTGGTTTCCTCTTTCCTTTCTTATCCTGAAACTCTAAGGGCGCTAAATCATTGCAAATGGTGGAGAGCCAGGTATGGAAGTGGCCTGAGTCTTGGTTCGGATTGCCTGTTAGAATTGGTATGCATGCCTGGGCAAGAGGCAGAAGCTTGGGGTTATTCCTGAGTTTGGACCATTTGCGACAGGGTTTAGAGTTGAGGGGGGTGTGGTCCGGACTGACTGTATTCGAGTACTCTAAGGTAAGTGGGATCATGTGATGATCAGTCCAGATTAATGGGATGGGAGGGTTCACCGTAAGAGCAGTGAAATTGGAGCAGATCCCATCTAGGATGTGGCCAGCCTGGTGGGTGGGGTGCTCAACCAGTTGTTTTAGGGTGAGGAGTTCAATTATTTGAAGGAAATTGTCCGTACCAGGAGATCCTTTGGATTCCAAGTGGAGATTGAAATCCCCTAGCATTGTAAAATTAGCGTATTTGAGAAGTGGCTGGCTTAAGGTGTCTCCTAGCGAGTCTATGAAAGTAGTGCTTTGTCCAGGCGGTCGGTAGATAAGGACCCCTGAAAATGACAGTGAGGCATCCAGAGAAATACAGAAGCCTAGGCTTTCTGCACCTTTGAAGGAGACTAGGTCTAGAGTGGAGCAGGAGAGAGAGTCACGGATGATGATGGCCAGTCCACCTCTGTCATCTGTCCTGTCCTTCCTATAAATATTATAGTTAGGAGGGAGCGCGATGGCTATGTCCGGGTTGGACCATTCTTTCAGCCAAGATTCCGTGATGAACAAGAAATCGAGCTGCATATCCAGTATTACGTCCCTAATATCTTGGCAGTGTTTAATGAGTGATCTTGCATTGATAAGACCTCCTTGCAACTTGGATTAGCGGGTTGAAATGGGAGAGCTCGTCTTATTGGTCACTGTGGAGGCGCTATCAAGAAACGCCTGTCTACACTTGCAACATGTGTAGGAGCCCCATATTTTATCCGGGGCAACTTGATGGTTGCATTCACTCTTATCATTGAGTGACCTTAAAGCCTCGGAGCTGTACGTTAGTATAGGTACTGTTTGGGCAGGAATTCCGGCCTTAGGCACGGCCTTGGCGCGGACGGGCGCAGACGGGCTGCGCGCTCGTCCTGGCATGAATTTTATCCCCGGTGACCCGGAAGTGAGGGGGTGAGGGGGAGGAGTAAACGCCCAAGGTCCACCCTCCGTTTGATCGCCACTTGCCACGACGGACCAGGGTGCAGGGCAGCGTCAGAGTACAACAAGTAGGTCTGTTTGTTTCCCCACCGCCTTCCACAATATTCCCACAGTTTTCAGAGGAAGTTAAAAACGATATAAAAAGCAATTTTTTAAAAGCATGTGCAAAAAGCAAATTACTTCAAGGTGCGAGCAGCGCAGCTAGCAGCACTCTACCGCGTCAACCGTGTCAACCAGTTTGTGGTGTCCCGCCTGCAGAAGTCCCAGGCCCACGACACCGCTCCACGATCTTGTTGAAGGGTCGTTTTAGTGCCATCTATAGTAGCAAGAATCTTGTCCAGATGCACATGCAGAGCCTGGTCCAAAGGCCCCTGCTCATCTGCACCTTGATCCGTGGGTACCTGTTGTGTCTCGTTTGGTCCAGGGTTTACCCATGTATCTCGGTCTGTGTGCTCCCCCGCAGAAGGCGAGTGTCCGTTCTTCAAAACCGTCAGAGCCCTACCAATTGGACTGTAGTAGTGCCGGTGCCTTCCCTCATCCGTTTACAGGACCCTTTCATGGTATCCTCTATAGTGTTCTGGAGCTCCCCTGCCCTGGGTCATGTTTTCCAGTAAATCGTCGGCAGTATCTGGATCCCGTATTTTGTGACCTCTTAAGCGTTGGGCCCAACTCCGGTGCCTGTGGCCAGTGCAGAGTATTCTGTAGGGGTCAAGATTGTTTAGCACTATCACTCAGCAGTTCATGCAGGTGACCACCTGGTCATTCAGTAACTGTCAGTAAGTAGTTTATGCCAAGACAAAGAGAGAGGGTGGGGGAAAAAAGGATCAGGAGCGTCTCCATCCCGCTTCCGTCAGTCCACTGCCCCGTCAATCTTCTATATGAGCTTTCCGTTATGTCCCGGGGTATTTAGTTGTTTCAATATCTATTTCTCTTCAATTTATTCAACTGTACTGCACCCGTGTTCCTACTTGCAGCTGCTCTTATCGGGGTCTCCTGAAAGTCTTTTGTTAGACGGCGACCTCAGAGGAGCCCGGGAAGGGAGTCCTGACTACCCTGAGACCCACCCTCGAGTATCGTAGCCGGGCACTGGCGGGAGACTCCTCAGGAGGAGAAGTCTCGTATCGAGGATCGTACTTCGGGCACCACACGACACAGAAACAACACACCGTGCGTTCTTAGGAACCAATCTTTATCAAGTAGGTTAGCACTGCAAATATGTACAAGTAGAGCACGGGCTCAATGAGTCTCGGAAGGGATAGGGGGTAGCGGGACAGTCTTTGGCACAAAAGTTCAAGGTATGGACGTACCCGGCGCACAGCTCACAATCCTCGAGCTGGGGGGTAGGCTGGTTGTCGTAGGGTCCGGCGGGACCAGTGGAGTCTGTGGAAGCCGCGAGTCACTCAGCGGGCTCAGGTACAAGTTCGGAGGTCTTACGATCTTCAGGGAGCCGCGAGTCACTCAGCAGGGCTCAGGTACAAGTTCGGAGGCCTTACGATCTTCAGGGAGCCGCGAGTCACTCAGCAGGGCTCAGGTACAAGTTCGGAGGTCTTACGATCTTCAGGGAGCCGCGAGTCACTCAGCAGGGCTCAGGTACAAGTTCGGAGGTCTTACGATCTTCAGGGAGCCGCGAGTCACTCAGCAGGGCTCAGGTACAAGTTCGGAGGTCGTACGATCTTCAGGGAGCCGTGAGCCACTCAGCAGGGCTCAGGTACAAGTTCGGAGGTCTTACGATCTTCAGGGAGCCGCGAGTCACTCAGCAGGGCTCAGGCAGTTCTAAGTTCCAGGAGCCGCGACCGCGTCAGCAGGCTCTCGTTGTTCCAGCGTCGAATCTGCCGGACAGTCCCAGAGCACCCCTTGTTATAGGTCGACCCCTCTTTGATGTCCGGGGTCTGTGCAGGCAGGGGTCTTGTCACCTGGGGGTCGCTTGTCGGGGATTTCCTGCCATTGTCTTTTGATCCTTTCAGGGCCGGGTCGGGAGGAGTCCCAGACACCCAGCAGGCGTGGAGCCAGCCTTCAGGGAGGCCGGAGGGCCGATCGAAACCCATCGTCCCAGGGGAGTTCAGAGGTGCGATAGAAACTGCTCCTCCCTCTCTCAACCCCTGGAAGCGTGATGTCCTCCAGCCGGAGTGGCGCCTCTAGGCCCGGGTCGCGCTGGGGCCGGGCGGCCATCTTGGTGCATGAAGTGGGCACGCGGGCCCGGGGTGGCCGAAAGGAGAGAGGCCATGGACGAGGGTGTCCGGGTTGAGTGTGTGTGTTCTGGTGGAAAGGCTTGGTGAGGCCGGGGGATTGGGGCCGCCGGCACCAGGTTAGGGGGTGTGGGGACCAGTAGAGCCATGTTACGAGGCCGGGTCCAACACGCGTCCCCCCCAGCTGAAAGCCGGAGAGAACTGCCCATCATCCTGGGGGGTTCTCTTCGCTGAGGCGGAAGAACCGGGAGAGGCCATCGGCGTTGGCGTGGTCCGTCCCAGGACGGTGTTCCACGGTGAAATCCATCCCCTGAAGGGAGATTGACCACCGCAGTAGCTTGGGGTTTTCTCCCCGCATCTGCATAAGCCATCGCAAGGGCCGATGATCGGTTTGGACTTTGAAATTGGTGCCGAACAGGTAAGGGCGTAGTTTCTTGAGTGCCCAGACCACGGCAAAGGCTTCGCGCTCAATGGTACTCCATCGCTGTTCTCTGGGTAACTGCCGCCGACTGAGGAAGGCGACGGGCTGGTCCAGGCCTTGGTCATTCATCTGGGACAGGACGGCCCCAATGCCATGCTCGGAGGCATCGGTCTGGACTACAAACTGCTTGGAGTAGTCGGGAGCCTGGAGGACGGGGGCCGTGCACATGGCCTTCTTTAGGGCATCGAACGCCTCCTGGCAGGCGGGTGTCCACTGAACCTTTTTTGGCTGTTTTTTGGATGTGAGTTCTGTGAGGGGGCCGACAAGGCTGCCATACCCCTTGATGAATCTGCGGTAGTAGCCAGTGAGGCCCAGAAAGGCTCGGACCTCCGTTTGGGTGGTGGGGGGCTCCCAGGCCACGATGGCGTCGATCTTTGGTTGTAGAGGGGCGACCTGGCCACTCCCGACCTGGTGCCCCAGGTAGACTACTGATCCTTGTCCAATTTGGCACTTGCTGGCTTTTACTGTCAGGCCTGCCTGGCGCAGGGCGGTTAGCACTCTCCGGAGGTGCTGGAGGTGCTCACTCCATCCGGAACTGAAAACGGCTATGTCGTCCAGATAGGCCGCACTGAACTGTTCTAGCCCGGCCAGGACTCTATTTACCAGTCGCTGGAAGGTGGCCGGGGCATTTTTCATTCCGAAGGGCATTACGCGGAAGCGGTAATGCCCATCTGGGATGGAGAAGGCAGACCGCTCCTTGGCCCCCTCGGTGAGCGCAATCTGCCAGTATCCGCAGGTGAGGTCGAAGGTGCTGAGGAACCGTGCTGCCCCGAGTCGGTCAATGAGCTCGTCGGCTCGTGGAATGGGGTGGGCATCGGCTCGGGTGACGTCATTGAGCCCCCGGTAGTCCACACAAAACCGGAGCTCGGGGGCGACACCGGGGGCCGCTGCCTTCGGGACCAGGACCACGGGGCTGGCCCAGGGACTGTCAGATGGCTCGATCACCCCCATGGTCAACATCTTTGAGACTTCAGCTTGAATGCAGGACCGGACCCGGTCGGGGACCCGGTAGGCTCGGTGTCTCACCGGCGGGCTGTCCCAGGTGTCCACGTCGTGGACACACCAGTCGGTGACTCGGGGGATCAGGGAGAAGAGGTCGGCAAATTGTCCTAGTAGCTGGCGGCAGTCCTCCTGCTGCTGGGCAGTGAGAGCTGGGGAGAGATTCACTCCCTCCACGGAGCCATCCTGCTCCTTGACACACAGGAGGTCCGGGAGGGGATCGGACTCATCTTCGGCCCCGTCATCGGTGGCCAGCAGGAGGCTGAGTTCTGTCCGCACGAAGTGAGGCTTGAGGCGGTTCACGTGAAGGACCCGGAGGGGATCCCGAGGCGACTGGACGTCCACCAAGTATGTGACTGGGCTCTTCCGCTCAATCACTTTGTAGGGCCCGGTCCACCTGTCCTGGAGGGCGCCTGGCTTCACGGGAGCCATGACCCATACTTGTTGGCCCGGCTGGAACTCGACCAGAGTGGCATTCTGGTCGTACCAGCGCTTCATCTCTTCTTGGCTTGTCTCTAGGTTGGCCTCGGCCAGTGCTCGGAACTTCCTGGTCTGGTTCCGGAGGGTCAGAACGTAGTGGAACACATCTCGTGGGGTGGTCTGGGGTGCCGCCTCCCACCCTTCCTTAACCAAGCTGAGGGGACCTCGGACGGGGTGTCCATAGAGCAACTCAAATGGGCTGAACCCTAGGGACTTCTGGGGGACCTCTCGGTAAGCGAACAAGAGGCAGGGGAGCAGGACGTCCCACTTACGCCGGAGGGGCTCTTCTAGGCCGGTGATCATCCCTTTCAGAGTCCGGTTAAACCTCTCTACTAGGCCGTTCCCCTGGGGATGGTACGGGGTCGTGAATTTGTAGGACACTCCACATTGTTGCCACAGGGACGTCATGTACCTCGAGATAAAATTAGTGCCGCGATCGCTCACGACCTCGCGGGGGAACCCTATCCGGGAAAAGATCCCCATCAGGGCCCGGCCCACTACGGGGGCCGTGACGGTGCGTAGGGGGATCGCCTCAGGGTATCGGGTGGCGTGATCCACCAGGACCAGGATGAAACGGTGACCTTGGGAGGTGGGGGGGTCCAGGGGCCCCACGATGTCGATCCCGACTCGTTCAAAGGGGGTACGGACGACCGGGAAGGGTTGGAGGGGAGCCTTGCGCTTCCCTCCACTCTTCCCGCTAGCTTGGCACGTGGGACAGGACTTGCAGTGGGCTTCTACGGCTGCTCTCATCTTAGGCCAGTAAAAATGGGTCACGAGACGGCTGTAGGTCTTGTCTTGACCCAGGTGGCCGGCAAGGGGGACGTCGTGGGCTAAGCCCAGGAGGAAGTCTCGGAAGCGGAGGGGTACCACCAGCACCCGCCGGGATCCCAGCTCCACCGACTTCTGCTCACTATACAAAATGCTATTTTCCCAATAAATTCGGTGCGTGCCAGTTTGGTCGCCTGCGGCTTGGCCCTCGGCCTGGCGCCGCAGTCCGACCAGGGAAGGACAGGTGGCTTGCTCCCGGCAAAACTCCTCCCGGGTGGGTCCACCCTCGTGGCGCCATTGGGCCAACTCGGGTAGATCTCCTAACTCAGGGACCGGGGCGGTATCGGACAGGGAGGGCTCGTCGCTGGCGACGGGCCCCTCCGATGGGGGGACGGGAGGACCCTCGGGGGTTACTGCTCTGACTTCTTCGGTCGGGGCGTCTTCGACTTCTCCCAGGGGGGTGAGTCGGGCTGACATAGATCGGGTGGTGGCGCACACCCACTCGGGGAGCCCCATCATCCCTAGGTGGGCCTTGCGTTCGACGTGCTTCCAGGGCGAACTCTCCAGGTCGTTCCCTAGGAGGCAGTCGACCGGCTGGGAGGTTCTTACGGCCACCCTCAGTTTACCTATTACTCCACCCCACTCAAACGGCACCAGAGCTACCTGACACATACTCTCTCTATTATCGACGGAAATGACTGGGCAAAAGACGTTGGGGAGGATCTGCTCCTCGGGGACTAAGTGCCTGAGGACACCGGTGATGCTGGCCCCGGTGTCCCGCAGGGCCTCTATTTGGTGGCCATTGATCTTAACGAGCTGCCCGTATTTCTTCGTGTTGGAGGGCAGGAGGCTACCAGGGACCATCTCCCTATCTCCCAGGGATACTAGGGCCATGGCTGCGGGTTCCCATTCCCCGGCTTCCTCAACCTCCTCCCCCAGAGCTATGTTGGCTATCTGTCTTGCAGGGGTGTTTTGGGTGGCCATGGGGCACTCTGGGTCATTGGCGCAGTGCCCGGGCTTCTGGCAACGGAAACAAGTGACGGTTACCCTGTGTCCCCGTCTCCCGGGGGGCCCGGTTACTGGTGGGGGGGGCGCTGGGAAAGGTGGAGATTGGGTCTTCGGAGGACTAGGCTGGGACTCTCTCTGGCCTCCCTGGTTCCCCCCCCCTCTCTGGCGGGGCGGTCCCTGACTGGCTCGGGGGTATTCTCCTACCATGCCCCGGGTGACCCGGGTGTTGGTCCAGCGGTCTGCTTCCACCGCCAGCTTCCTGGGATCGGTGAGTTTGCTGTCGAGCAGATGCTGGCGTAGTTCCACAAAGCAGTTCGCAGCCAGGTGTTCCCACAATAGGAGGTCGGTGAGCTCCTCAAGAGTGGTGACTTTGCTGCCCTTGACCCACCCGTCGAAGGCCCGACTAAAAAAGTTTACATATTCTACCCAGGTGGTGCCCGGGATTTTCCTGCAGTCCCGGAATCGTTGACGGTACATCTCGGGGGTGAGACCGTACCTTGTGAGTAGAGCCTCTTTCATGTGGCTGTAGGAGGTCTGCAGAGAGAGGGGTAGGTCGAGCAGGGTGTCTCTTCCTTCGCTCAGAAATCGTCCCCACAACCCTGCCCCCCAGTCCTTCTGCGGGACCCGATGGGAGGTCATGGCGACCTCGTAGGCCCTGAACCATTGCTGAATGTCATCGTTTTTATAATATTCCTTGACCACATCTTTGGGGATGTGGACCTTCTGCTCCGCTGGGGAGGTCGCCTCTCGGTTTCCCGGGGGCCTCCCTTCCTCACTTCTGGCCTTGAGTTCGATTTCCTTCAAGCTGCGCTCGTGCTCCAGTTGGAGCTTCCTTCCTTCGTGTTCCCGTTGGAGCTTCTTCTCTTCTAGCTCGCCTTGCACGCGCATTTGCTCTACTGCTAGCTTTTTCTCTGCTAACTTTAATTCGCCTTCGATTTTGAGCTTAGCTAACTCGAGTTCGTGATTGCGGCTTCTCTCTCTGTCCGCGAGTTCCTCCGGGGATAGGCCCCCGTCTGGTACGATGTTTCGCACTTGATTGTTGCTGCTTTCGCCTTGGGGAGGTTCGGCCTCGTCGGGGCGCTCCCCCGTGTTTTCCGGGCGGGAGGCCCCGGTATCCACCCAGGCTTTCAGTGCTTTCTGCAAATCTTCCTTGGTGTCTAGACCGGTGGTAGCGATTCTAAGTTCTTTGCAGAATTGCTTTAGTTCTTTGTGTGTGTATTCTTCTAGTTGTTCCACCTGGAACACCCTGTTGGCGTTGATTTCTGCGGGGATCCCGGTATTTCCTTCTGCCATCTTTGTTGGTAGTGCGTCCGTCGTTCACAGTACGATCTCTCGGTGATGGGCCCGAATCCCGTCGCTTGCCACCAATGTTAGACGGCGACCTCAGAGGAGCCCGGGAAGGGAGTCCTGACTACCCTGAGACCCACCCTCGAGTATCGTAGCCGGGCACTGGCGGGAGACTCCTCAGGAGGAGAAGTCTCGTATCGAGGATCGTACTTCGGGCACCACACGACACAGAAACAACACACCGTGCGTTCTTAGGAACCAATCTTTATCAAGTAGGTTAGCACTGCAAATATGTACAAGTAGAGCACGGGCTCAATGAGTCTCGGAAGGGATAGGGGGTAGCGGGACAGTCTTTGGCACAAAAGTTCAAGGTATGGACGTACCCGGCGCACAGCTCACAATCCTCGAGCTGGGGGGTAGGCTGGTTGTCGTAGGGTCCGGCGGGACCAGTGGAGTCTGTGGAAGCCGCGAGTCACTCAGCGGGCTCAGGTACAAGTTCGGAGGTCTTACGATCTTCAGGGAGCCACGAGTCACTCAGCAGGGCTCAGGTACAAGTTCGGAGGTCTTACGATCTTCGGGGAGCCGCGAGTCACTCAGCAGGGCTCAGGTACAAGTTCGGAGGTCTTACGATCTTCAGGGAGCCGCGAGTCACTCAGCAGGGCTCAGGTACAAGTTCGGAGGTCGTACGATCTTCAGGGAGCCGCGAGTCACTCAGCAGGGCTCAGGTACAAGTTCGGAGGTCTTACGATCTTCAGGAAGCCGCGAGTCACTCAGCAGGGCTCAGGTAGTTCTAAGTTCCAGGAGCCGCGACCGCGTCAGCAGGCTCTCGTTGTTCCAGCGTCGAATCTGCCGGACAGTCCCAGAGCACCCCTTGTTATAGGTCGACCCCTCTTTGATGTCCGGGGTCTGTGCAGGCAGGGGTCTTGTCACCTGGGGGTCGCTTGTCGGGGATTTCCTGCCATTGTCTTTTGATCCTTTCAGGGCCGGGAGGAGTCCCAGACACCCAGCAGGCGTGGAGCCAGCCTTCAGGGAGGCCGGAGGGCCGATCGAAACCCATCGTCCCAGGGGAGTTCAGAGGTGCGATAGAAACTGCTCCTCCCTCTCTCAACCCCTGGAAGCGTGATGTCCTCCAGCCGGAGTGGCGCCTCTAGGCCCGGGTCGCGCTGGGGCCGGGCGGCCATCTTGGTGCATGAAGTGGGCACGCGGGCCCGGGGTGGCCGAAAGGAGAGAGGCCATGGACGAGGGTGTCCGGGTTGAGTGTGTGTGTTCTGGTGGAAAGGCTTGGTGAGGCCGGGGGATTGGGGCCGCCGGCACCAGGTTAGGGGGTGTGGGGACCAGTAGAGCCATGTTACGAGGCCGGGTCCAACATCTTTCTATACGCTTTGGGGCACCAGGTCTCAAGGTCCCTACAGAAGTAGGCCTTGTCATGGATCTGTGCCTGCTTGCCCCCAGTCGTTTGGTACACTTCGTGGGTCCCCTTGTCAATTTTCTGAAGTGCCTATATCTATTCCAGGCCGGTTTGCATCAATCCTATTCCCAGCAACCAAGCAGAGGGAGCATCCAATGCTTCTCCGAGTTCCAGGGGCTACCTTTTTGCTTGCCCCTCACCTCCAGCTTTGAGTGACTTTATAGTGGTCCCCCCATCTGCGCACTGAAATCGCTCTTCCTGGCTCAGATCCGCATGGCCTGTTCTTCGGGCTCAGTCTAGCCCTGCCTTGTGCAGCCGCTCTCGTCGCTCTGAGACTGGGCGGGTGAGGGTCACCCAGCTTGCGGTCTCCAGCTGTCCCTCCTGGCGCCTCATGCAGTCGTCCGGTTCCTCCAGGGTGGGCCACTATCTAGCTGGGCAGGGGGCGAAAGGACAGTCACAGGGTCCCAGCACAGCCAGGGCTCACATCTCTTGCCTTTCCCTCTATTCCGGTCCTTGTCTGCCTGCTTCTTTGTTTTCCGGTCAACCTCGAGGCACTGGTCTCTCGGCGCTCCGCCCTGCTGCACCTCAGACCACCACTCTCTGGAGTTCAGTATCTTCTGGGTTTCTGAGTATAGGCAGAGTCTCCGGGCTGCAGGTACTATGTTCTGGGACTCTCCCTGCTCCTCCTGTTATTGCCAAAGTTCATCTTGCGGCCCCGTGCCTCTGTTGCTGTGGGCCTGGATGCATCACCGTCACCAGCTCGCTTCCCGCTGATGTTGACGGATCCTCCGACGTCATGGCTTCCATGGCTCCACTGTTGCTGCTCCGGTGTTGCCTCACCAGTTTCCCTTCACACGGGGAGTGCCCGGGGCCATGGGGCTCCCGCAAGCAGTCCTGTATTTCAGGATTTAAGAAAGGCCGATGTGGAGCTTCTTGCTCACACGTCCGCCATCTTCGGCATCCAAGCCACGCCATCTCCCAAAGTATTCACTCATGACTTCATGCATGATATACTTCCATGAGACGAATATTGAATCCATGCATATACAAACAATCAGCTACATTCTAAAGATTATCATGTAAATAAATATAACGTATGTTGCAGGGGATGCTGTGCATACCTTCTCTCGCCAACCCCTCACCGAAGTTAAACCACAAAGCCTCAATAGAGATACACACAAATATGTCATCACTAAACGCACTTTTGACATTCTCAAATCACTCTTCACATGTCTTAATGAGGCAATGGGAGTGCTTGAATACTCCCAAGAAGTAGAGTGGAAGATCATTGTAGTCTGTTGCATTTTGCACAACATCACCATGAAAGAGGCTTACAGGTAGACTTTTTTTTTAAATAAGTTTTATTTTGTTATCAATAAACTCACAATAACAAAAAATACAATGTAACAGTATCAGAAACCTTTAGATGACGGGTGAGAAAGTGTATAGTACATTGGAATCAATCAACAAACACAACGAGCAGCTCAGTCAGTTCAATTTAAGTCAGGAGGCTGGGAACCCAAATTGTTGAGGAAATTCAACCTCCAACATTAAACGAAATGCACATCAGGTAGTTAGTATAAGTAATCGGAAATAAAGGAGGGTTCACAGTAGCTGGGCGTCAGAATTCAAAGTTAATTTTAATAGGATTACGCCCCACCCTGGTACTCTTGTTGCCCTCCAAGGCTTATAATTTAGCCTTCACCGCACCAGATCTTCTGCTTTAGCTCAAACCCACAACTCTCTGAACCATCTGAGAAGTAGGGGTGCACTGTTTGACTTCCAATAAGACTCACTTGGCCAGGACTAAAGTCAAGTCAATGAACCGACAGGTGTCTCTATTTGCCTAAGGCCTGTGCAACGGGTCCAAGAGGCATGCTCATGACATGCATGCAAAACATTTTCCCATCCATTTTGTCAATGAGTCCAAGACGTTCCTTGAAAAAGAGTATAGCACAGGACACAATCACATCATGTGGCAAACTACTGCTTTTGGGCCTGCAAGGCTGGGGCACCTTTTATTCACTTTTATCGCAGTTGCCACATAAACAATCATCTGCTGCATTATCAGCAGATTTTAGCAAAATAACATTTCTAGCTCACACAAATGTAAAGTTGCTATAAACGTGGCAAAAATGTTTGATGCGCAGTGGAGGGCCTTTTGGAAAGCTTGACTGGTCATCCTGCAGTTTCTTATTTGGTTGTCAGTCTGATAATAATGAGGTGAAAACCTTGACCAAATAGTTTAACATAAGTAAAAATGACAAAATTCTGAGGTAATACTAACACAAAATGTGACGCATTATGCTGCATAATTTGCCTTTTCTTGCCGCATAATTTAGTACACCCTGCTGTTTGGTTCCTCGTTATAGAGTTTGCAATCTCTATGGATGACACATTGTGAAAACATCAAGTGCAATTCTATTCCTTGCCAGATATTTCCTTGGTTCCAATATCTCTTTCGTCAACTTCATGAAAGAACAGATGAAATTACTCCAACAACAAGTCTGAGCTGCAGCAGCTATGTATAACAACTACCTAGCAAGTATGCTATGGACCACGAGAAAATCAAGATGGCAGCTTATGAGGAATTAGGTATTAGCTGAGTGTGTTAGGTATCCACCTCAAGTAATAGCCACAGTCCTTGTAAGGGCGAATCACTAAAGTCACTAAATTAATCGGAACTTAACCCACTGGTAGCTATGGCACTGAGCATGCAGGCTTAACATAGAGACAATATATAAAGTTTTTATGCAAGAATAAAGTCAAAACAAGACACAAGAAAAATCCCAAGCCAATTTTAAGAAATTAGAGCATATTTTAATAAACAAAATGACACCCAAACAAAAATCTAATATGGGAAATCAGAGATTTGATTTTTTATTTAAAGTTTAAATACATAAAATAGTGCTGTGAAGCATTAAGTGCCTTCCATGGTCATCTTGCTGCACTCGACCATTACCTACGGGCAAGTTAAGACCAACTGTGATGGAGCGAGGGTCGGATACAGAAATATGGTTTGACTAAGTAGGAATTTTTACCTTCGGACCTATTCTCTGAATAGGCAGTCAAGAATCTTCAGAAGGGCAAGGCAGCAAGCAGGCTGAGGCTGAGTCGCACTGCAGGATGTCATATACTCATTGGATGAGGTTCCGATAAAGCCACTGACTTTTGGCAGGAACGCTCTAAGCGAGAAAGTTTTTAATTTCGTGCCCAAAGAAGATCCCTCGCCGCTGGATACATTTGGCACTTTCGCCGGGTGGAGATTTCGACTTTCAGATGCCGTCACTTTATGGAGCTCAGATATCTTCAGTAGTGCAGGCTGCAGCCAAACAGGGCTCCATGAAGTCAGATACTGTTTCTGAAAGGTCACACTGTAAAGGGTGTGCTGCTTCAGAAAAGCTGCAAGAGGGAGAAACCTTAATCTTTGCCACAACTGCAATACACCTTTGTCGCATTTACATGTCAAGTCTGTCTTTATTTATTTATTGTATTTTCAAAGTGCAACACTTATCCCTTAGGGGATGTCATGGCGCTGAGTAGTTACCACACCTATCCAATGAGAGTACTTCACTTCTAGAGAAAACCCTAACTAGGGAAAAGCAAGGTTTTTAGTTTTTCCCTAAATCTGCTGTGGTTATCAATGAGCCGGATGTCCCCTGGGCTGCAGCCAAATAAGCAAAAGAACAACCACCTGTTCTAGTTTTCTTTATCAATTCAGATTTTGCAAGGGCTGAGTTCTGCGCTCTCAGGTCGTGAGTAGGAATACAGAATTCTACTCTGTGTTGTAGAATTTCAGGTCCAGAGTTATAAAGGACTTTATGTGCATAGCATTCGAGTTTGAAATTAGCTCTTTGATGTATATGCAGCCAGTGTAAGGCTACTAAACAGGCCGAAGCGGAGTTAAACCCGTCCTTGTTACAGATTAGCTTTGCAGCAGCGTTTTGGATTACCTGTAATCTACTGAACAGATACTCCGCCATGCCTACAAAACAGGTGTCACTATAGTCCAGCCTGCTCGTTACAAGAGTCTGGACTATTGTTTAGAGCCAAACTATTGGGATCCAAATGAACAGTCTTCTCAAAAGCTTGAGAATACCAAAGCATGTACAGGCAACTTTGACATGATCCTGCATCGAAAGCCTTTCGCCCATGATGGGAAACATCCTTTACATCGCGGTGATTACACCGCGTTGCATTTAGAATGCAGCCATTACAACGCGAGCGTTACATCGACTTGCACTGGAGGGCGCTATAACCTAAGGAATTGTAAAATTTACTATTCCAACACCTTCCCTACATATGGAGTCTATTCATCAATGCTCCATGCTGCTGTTTGCCCGAAAGCTCATCTGAGAAGGATCCAATAGCCTATTATTTTCTTAAAAAATCAGTCATCTGGCTATTCACCAGTTTTTCTAAAATCTTGGACATGAAGGGAAGGAGTGACGTGCCAATAATTGGAAACAATTGACATGTCTACACCAGTTTTTGTTGCCAATGGTAGTGGTACTGCTTCCTTTTAATTCCTTGGGAAGGTTGCCTCTTTGAGAGATGTGTTAAACTTGAGTGAAATCGGGGCTTAATATATAAGGTAAATGAGAAATGCGGACAGGGGTCAAATGGGGAGCCGTATTTGACCTTCAACATCAGTTGCAGTACCTGGGTTTCTGAAAATTGTTCAAAGGCTCCCAGATGTATGTTAGTATCTGGATGGGGGATCTAAAAAAGTCTGTACATTGTCATAAGACGATGGTTGGATCTCAACCAACAAACATTTTTTCAATTTTCTCTATGAAATAATCCCCAATTTCCTCACAGAAGGTCTCTGTGTGTGGGATTGACTAAATGAGGTACATGGGTGGGCCAGCTTCTGCACAATTTTACAAAGTTCTTTTGAGGACCTACTATTCACTTATAATCTGTGAATAAAGGGAAACAGCGTTTACAACGCTGTTGTTACCACGCAGGTAGGTAACAACGCGGTCATTATAACGACCGCGTTGTTACCACGCGTGGCTTTACATCGCGAGTCGTTTCTATAACTTGCGCTAGGTGGCGTGCAACACCAGGGAATGTGTTGGATTTTAAATCCAACACATTCCCTGCTGTTGTGCTAACTGGAGTAGGAATAGTAATTTATACTATTCCTAAGTCCAGAGCGCCATCTATCGCAAGTCGTAGAAACCACTTGCGATGTAAAGCCACGCGTGGTAACAACTCGGTCGTTGTAACAACTGCGTTGTAACTTACCACGTGGTAATAGCACACGTAGAAACGTCATACATTCGTGAATAAAGTAATCTTTCTTTGTTCTCTTTAACACCAAATTAATCTATCTTGAAGACCTTCACTTTTGTTCGAGATTTCTACACTTTCTTTTCAGATTTCTTAGTTTCACTGAATACCATTTTCCTGAAGGGGAGTTTCTGGTGGATTTCCTCATTTTCCGAGAATAGCCACATTCAGGGAATCAATTAGAGTGGATAGTGGCATGTTTTTTTTTTTTTTTTCCTGAGTTTTATCTATCGCAAACTTGACCAGAAGGTATCGGGTATCAGAGCGATTTACATAGCACCAGTTGCATTACATGAGGACACATTCATTTTTGTTAGGCACGGAGAGATTAAGTGATTTGCCCAGAATCACAGGATGTCAAGCGCAATTGCTGAGACTCAAAACCGGTTCCTCGGATCCAAGGTCGACTGCCCTAGCCGTTAGGCCAACTCCTCTCCCCAACATCATTCTTCCGGGGATTAAAATGGTTAGCAAAAGTTTGCTCAGTTATGTTTCTCCAGGATCTCTTGAGGACTGAAGTGGCTGCATCAAAGTGCATTCTAACATCAGGAAGTGTGGGTGAGAAAGTAATTAGAAAATGATCCATCTACGTAAGGGGGACAATGTCTAATATTTTTGTAGAAGCAATATTAGAAAACAATAGATCTAATATATGTCCTGCTTTGTGGGTTAGGCCCGTAATAGATTGTTTGAATTGTAACATACCAATTCTCTAATCGTCAGTCTAGTTCATTCTCAGAGTTTTCAAAATGCACATTGAAATCACCACTGATAAGGTAATATTCGTGTGTTATACTTAGCTCCACCAAGTGGGCATAAAGATTGTTAATCCACATCGTATCTTGACCGGAGGTCTATGAAGGACCATGCCTCAAGGTATCTTTCGAGCTTTTGTTTCCTATGGGTGAGTTGGAAAGCTAAAGCTCGCTCTCCTTAGACATGGACTTGCGTTGCATAGTGCAAGGGGAAGGGTTCTTTAAATATTATAGCTATTCCACCCACCTCCCTGCCCCCACCCGGTCGGTCCTCTCTATCACAGTTTAACATTTTGTAGCCTACTGGTGTAGCTGTTGAGATTTCAGGTAGAGTAGATGCCTTAAGCCAAGTTTCTGTGATAAATATCAAATCTGGTTTAACCTCAAAAAGCATATCCCAGATCTCTTGGCAGTGTTTTTGCAGAGACTTGGCATTCATAAATAGGAAGTTTAATGTGGAATCTGTCCCAGTCTTTGGTGTTCCTGTGTCATATGCACTCACTGGCCCACAATTCCATTTACAGTGCAAACATGAAATAGGTCACTCTGTTTTACCGAACAGGCCTCTCCCACACCAGGAATTATTATTAGTGGATGCTTTATCTAGATCCAGGAGGATATTGGGGGAATAGGTAATTATCTGTTTACCTGAGTTGGATTCAGCACGGTCCCTGGCCCCTGGTACCGTTCAGGCGCAGATGGGCTTGCCTTAGGCCTCCAGAGGCTGTTTAAGACAAAAAGTTACTAGGTTCCAGGGTTCAACAGATGATAGGAGGAGTACCCTTTCACTCAGCTCAGGGTCCAGGACCTTTGGGGTCAAAACTCACTCCACCAGAGGCCAGCAGGAGCGACCAGCGCAGGCCCAATTATAACTGGTTAGTTTGGAAGTTGCAGAAAAGTCCTCTTAAGGCTTTCTGTGACCCTGAACAGGAAGCCAACCTTGGTGTCCATGTTTTTGTACTGGTACAAGAGGAAGAGCAGGTGCCGTCTTCTAGGCTCTTCTAAGGTCACAGACAGCAGATGCACTTCTCTGCTGTTCTTCCACAGATCCAGAGTTGAGTAGGGTATTGGGGATGTTACATTTATGTCTGGCCCCAGCCTATGGGTGGGACTAGCTCCTGGTCACTCCCTAACCAATGGGATAAAAGTTCCCAGAGGTAAGCCTATCCACTTCTGTAGGGTTTCCTGAGTGCCTTATTGCAAACAATACCACGTGCTGTTCCCTACCTGAAGCCAATATGGTAACCTTTGTTCCCCAGAGCAGAGCTCCTGCACCCCCCCTACCCCAGAGATGTAGGCATGGAAATTAGCTGCCCCTTTTCTGTGGCTACTCTAAACCAGTTCTGAGAGCAGTTCACCTCTCTCTGGGACTGGTGCCTGCCTGGATGTGGGGAAAAAAGGAAGGGTGCAGGCCTGGTGTCAGATAACATTTGGTTATGAAAATGGAGACCTCTTTTAAGTTAATCAAGTTTCTGGGCACAGCCCATGGGCCATCCTCTCAAGAGAACCTAACACCTCCCCACATTCAAGGCCTTCTGTCCCTGCTCTGGGAACAAATTAACACCTCATCAAGAGTGCTATTCAACTGCCTGGTGACCGTTGAAACTCATTCAAATGGGCTTCTAGAAACTTTAGGCAGTGAAAAGTTAACTTTCCAAAAGTACCTCTTGCTTAATAATTTGATTTTACCATTACATTGGATTTGAAATAACTATGAATTATATTTCTAGCTGTTTCCCAACTGAAATTAGAATTCTTAAATGTAATAATCAGTGTTTCCCTATGGAACAGCCATCCTTGCTACAGTGAAAATAGCTTTGGCCCTTTTTCACTGTAAGGACATATGGAATATTAAACTTTTACATGCCTTTCTTTTAAATATCATATACCTAGCATTATGGGCAATAAGGCCTACATAGATGTGACTTATTAATATTTAAAAGGAAGGTTTATCTGTCAAAAGGGGTTATTTTGACAGCATGTATTTGCAGGTTAAAACTGCAGCAGTCAAGCTACAAATGGTAGGCCTTCAGTCAGGTTTTCACCATCACTGCAGCGAGTAGTATATTGGGTGCAGCAGCCCACAAGTGACATTTAACCTACAGGCCCTAGTTACACTCTGTACCCCTTTACTGGGTACTTAAATGTAGGTTAAATATGCTCATTAGGGGTATGCAAATTTCATCATTTTAAAAGGGGGAGCATAGACGCTTTACCACTAATTAGGTAGGGTAGAGTTCTAAAGTCAGCAAAAACAGTCAAGGAAAATAACTTGGGGTACACCATGCACAAGATGGTCATTTCCAACACCACCACATTCAACAAGTGTTCTGAGAGTCATGTGGGCTCATTTGACATGTAATCCTCCCTAAGGTGTTTCAAGATACGAGTCCTTCCGAGACGAGAGGCTTCTGTCCATGCACGGCCCACACTATACACCCTTCAAACTTCTTTCACTTCTGAAGACATGCACATTCATGAAACTTGGGCCCAGGTTTACAAACATTTTGCTCAGGATTTGTGTCACAAAATTAATGCAAATGTTTTATTTTATTTCAGCGTAAAACTTGTTTTGCTCCGAAAGTTGCCTCAACGTAATGCAAAGCAGCACTAAGTGCTGCTTTGCATTATTTTGTGTCAAGGGACCGTTCAACGGGTGGTACATGAACATTCCCATGTAACCACACATGGTTTTTTACGCAAGTCCCTATCTACTAACAATAGCAGACAGGGTATTGCAACAAAAAATAATGTCTATTTCAGACAGGCGTAAAAAATAAATGATCTTATTTTTCCAAACATTTCCAGCTTTGCATGTGTGCTAAACAGTACAGCACACATCCAATGTCAGAAAAGTTTGTCTAGGCATAGTATGCTAGACTTAAGCAGTCATCTTTTGCACTGGAATACTACTTGGTCGTGCACATTTAATATGTATTTAAATGGGGGGAGCAGGAAAGCAAAAATAGATTGCACCGTTGCATGCCACCCGCTATGGGATCTTCCCTGGGTGGCACGCCAACAGCATCCTAAAAGTTCTTATTTGGTCACCTCAACAAGAATTGTCCTCGAGATTTGGGATCACCTGTCCATTAGGAAGGGGATCACCCCATTTTATTCACCCAACACTCCCATCTCTCTTAACCATCAAACATTCCAAAAAGCTTTATTAGACAAATCATGTCATAAGAGCAAATCATGATAAAACAAAATAATAAGTTCCAACCATAAAATACAATGCAAATAATTATGGTAAAAGAGTAACATTAAAACATTTAAATGTTTGGGGCAACGTGTCATGGTAGGTGTTCGAACGAATGCGTATAGAGATAACAATGGTAACTAAATTAAAATCAAAACATCAGTCACAGTCATTTTAAATACATTGTTAGCTATCCCCCTTTCTCAATGGTCTAGGGTTCTCACATAAGTGGGGCATGATAGATTTTCAGGTTATAGTGAGAGTATGGAGTCTAATTACTCACATCAAGCTCAGGAACTTAGCAATTGCAGTGCACTGCGATGTGTTGGACACAGTATTCTTAGTGCGACCTTACACCTTCTGGTGCCCAAAGTCCTACAAATTGGCGTCAACCATGCCTTGCCAGGGCCAAAGTAGGCAGGGCAAACAAACAGGACGTGGGCATAGGACTCTTCGGATGACTCACAAAAGGGGCATTTTCTATTCTCTGAGTTAACCCATTTTGCAGTGTATGTTCTTAAAGGCAAAGCTCCCACTCTAAATTGGAAGTACAATTTTCAGTCAAAGGGTTTGGATATAAAGTTCCACTACTGCTCCAAGCTAGGCCATGGTTCTACAGCTAGGAATGCTCCCGTTAGCGTTGTACTGCCGCTTTTGCTGAATCTTTTATGGTACACCAGTTCCCAGTATCTTTCCTTAATGATCGCTTTGGATAGAAATTGGGAACCCTTTGGGTTTTCCCACAAGTTTAACATGCCCATATTTAGCATGGATGCTCTTACCTCTCATAGCCATCTAATCTTATGGTATCTATCAGCCTTAATTATGTCCCAAAGACCTTCAGCATAAGTTATTAATTCTGAGGTACACCAGATTATGCGCCAGTACAGAATAGGGTGCAGCCTAGCGAGGTCAGCCAGTGATTTCCTACCTAGGTCTTGTAACATTGGTAGCACCGGGGTACTTTGGGGGAGAGTAGAGATGTTTCATAGGAACCTATTTTCAGCGATGGTTAGCTGGGAAAAATTTTCAAACCCCCAGAGTTCCGCCCCGTATAGCACTGAACTCACTACTTTCATGTTGTAGATTTGTAGGACCGGGCTAAGTGGCTTAGTAAAGGAGGTGTTAAACTTGTTGGATATAACTCCTGACAAATGTCGATGTTTCAAAGTGGCAGTGTCGATCTGGCAATCCCATTTCATATTTTTTTGCAGGATAACCCCCAGATAAGTAAAAGCGTTGACTTGTTCCAAAGGCCGACTGTCCAAGAGTATGCCTCCCTTAAATGTTTTATGTTGGTTGAAGGACATAAACTTGGTTTTCACTACATTCATTTCCAAACCTTGTAGGGTGCAAAACTTTGTAAAAAGGTGTAAGGCTCGCTGTAGGCAACTCAGGGTTTTGGAAATAATTAGCGTATCGTCAGCGAACATTAAAATGGGGATTTTTATACCTGCGAGAGCCAGAGCATCCGTAGGGCCGGATGATAAATACGTGGCAATGCCATTTATAAAAAGGGAGAATAATGTAGAGACCAAGACACAGCTTGGCACACTCCCTTCTCTACAGGGAAGGGACTGGTGACATTTCCCTGCTTGCTCCGACGAATTTGAGCAAAATTGTCCTCTTGAAGACACGCTATAAGGGAAAGTAATTCAGGAGCCATCCCCAACTCCCGCAGCACAGCCCAGAGTTTGTGACGCGAGACCATCAATCAATTAATCAAGCAGTATTTGTATTTTAATGTTCGCTGACGATAACAAACCAGGGGTATTCAGGTGCTGAGTGGGGTGGGGCTTATTCGAACAGCTAGGTCTTGAGGCCACTCCTGAATTCGGCAATGGGTTTAGCGGGTCGGAGATGGATGCGGAGGTCGTTCCAGGTCCTGGCAGCGAGATGGGAGATAACATGACCACCGGCACAGGTGCAACGGATTTGGAGGATGCTGGCAAGGGCCAGGGAGGCCGACTGCAGGTGCCTGTAGGGCTGGCAGAAGGTCAGGCTGTTGTTCAGGTATTCTGGTCCTGTGTTGTGGAGGGTTTTGTAGGTGTGCATGAGCAGTTTGAAGTGGTATCTCTTCTTGACAGGAAGCCAGTGAAGGCTACGGAGGTGGGGGGGTGATGTGGGATCATCTGGGCAGGTCCAGGATGACTCTTGCTGCTGCGTTCCAGATGGTTTGGAGGTGCTTGAGTAGGAAGGTGGTGGTTCCTGTGTAAAGGTCGTTTCCGTACCAAGGTGCCTGGTGATGAGGGCTTGTGTGATGGTTCTTCTGGTGTCTATTGGGATCCATCTGAAGACCTTGCGGAGCATTTCTGAGGGTGTTGAAGTTGGTGGAAGTGACGAGTTGACCTTTTGTCTCATGGAGAGCTCGCTGTTGAGGATGTTACCGAAGTTGCGGGCGTGGTTGGTGGGTGTGGGAGCTGGTCCAAGGGCGGGTGCCCCCAGGAGTTATCCCACGGAGAGGGAGGTCTTCCGAAGAGGCTTCCTTCTCCTTCTGTGAGTGGTTGGGAGGGGGGAATTGAAAATCCCTAGCGATCAGCTTCCTTGAAGTGAAAAAGGCCTTACGTGACAAAGAAATCAAATATGCAATGATCTTTCCGGCCAAACTGCGTGTGGAGGCAGAAGGGAAAGTGTGGTTCTTCGGCAGTCCAGAAGAAACATGAGACTGGTTGGTGGGATGGCGCACGTTGAAGAAAGAGCACCAAATAAGTCAACGAAGCGAATCGGGACCGTCCCGAGCAGAGCAGAGTATGGGGGCCGGGATTGGGAACAATCACCTGGAGGAGGACGGAAACGACTAACGGCATGGTACCCCTTCACAGAGCAGACGAAGGCATTCTAATGTGTCCTCATCGAGCTGTTGGGGCACGTGTCCCTCTTTGATGACAAGCATATACAAACTTGAGTAAGAAAACGAGACTGAGCCAATGCAGAAACCCTGAGTGAAACACAACGGTTTGGCGGACCGGGTTCCGTGGGACTTATAATCATATTGGTGTTCAAGACTGAAAGAGGGAAACGGGGCACGGGGTTGGACCATGTAGCACATCTCAGGGGTGGGCGAAAGGCACTCTACAGAGTTGGGGAGACAGGGGGATTTGAACCCGTCATGCAGGGAGGCGGGGAAAGGGGAGGGTGGGAGTTAACTGGCGGGTGGTTCCTCCTGTCATCCAGAAACTTAGTTGAGATTTTGATGGAAGGCCCCAATATATTGGGACAGGGAATATACAGCATAACTTGGTCTAAGTCAATTATTTTTGTTCTGAGTGGTACGCTCCCATGTCCAGAGGGGCAATGCTCAAAGAAGCGACAGAAGGATTCCAATAGCTAGGTTTTTATATCAATCGAAACCTGGCTAGGTTCCATGAGCTGAATCTCATGCCTGTGCTTCAGCGACTCAGAAGCGACGTCATCCACTGGAAATCACTCCCAATAGCACTGCTTGGTAGAACAGCGCTCTTTAAGATGATGTCCCTGACACGTTTTCTTAATGCCCTACAGAATTCCACCAGAACGTAATTTTTTAAAAATATAGAAGCTGCCCAGACAGAACTATTGTGGGAGGGGAAACCGCCCAAGATCTCAATCCAGAAGCTCACAATAGAGTGTTTACAGGGTGGCGCAGCTTGCAGCGATCAACCAAAGTCAATATAGACCACCAGGTGACCCTGGGTACCAAATGGACAGGTGGTTATTGCCGGGGGGAGACTTCACAAGGGCATTCTTCTCCAAGTCAAATAAACCGAACCTCACGGGACCCACAATGCATGCAGTTCAAACTTGGCGGACAGTCACGAAGAACCTGGGCTGGGAGGGAAAAGTCACGCTGGCTACCCCACTGTGGGACACAGATAGACTAGGCACACTAAGGAAAACTAAGGGTTTTGATCAGTGGGACATGATTGGCATCTCCAAGGTAGGGGATTTACAGAAGGCGGGAGATGTGGTGGCTTTTACTCAGTTACAAACTGATTACGATCTTGCACAGACAGAGTATTTTCGTTACCTACAGGTCAAACACGCACTGCAAACACTATCACAAAAGATGAAACACTCCCCGAGTCTTCCCCACTGGAGGATAAGATCCTAGAAAGCTATATGCGAGAAAAGTAAATCTCGCTAATTTATAGAAAATAATAAACAACATGACTTACCCTCTCACTCGGCTCCGAACTAGATGGGAGATAGATTTAGCAGAGATGGAGGAGGATGAATGTTTAGAGGCAACCGCTTCCCCTAGAGAGATCGCTATTTCCTCCAGGTTGAGGCTTGTGCAGCTCAAAATCCTTCACAGGATGTATCCTGTGGGCCCGACCTTGGTAAAGATGGGCTATAGAACTGATTCAGAATGCAGGAGAAGCTGCAGACAAGAAGGCACCTTTATACACATAATTTGGAATTGTCCCCAAATACAAAACTACTCGGCCGAACTGATAGCATGAATGGAAGAGGTGGTGGGGAATAAAATAGAAAATAGCATTAAGCAGTGCCTCTTAAATGTATGGGGTCCATCTGACTTAAGTGGTAAGGAGAGAATATGGGTGGCGGAAGGCTTAATGAAAGCCAAACGAAACATTGCAAAACTGTGGGGGGCTCAGGAGTCACCATCAATACTGGAATGGGAAAGAGATATGGACTGGTGCATTGTGATGGAAAAACAGTATATGTATCCAGAGGATGTCCCAAAAAGTGGGTGCAGATTTGGGAGAACTGGAATAACTACAGGGGAGGAATCTGCGAGCCACCGCAGCTAAGGTCGGAACTAGACCCGGGGTAGCTTAAGTACAAGTAGGTCAGGGGCGGAATCGATAATTAATACGGCTGATTCCTGGTAAATAATACAGTGTGTAATGTAAACTACACCCCTAAACGTTAATGTAAGTATGATGATTGAAGCCTGTAACCTTGTCATCAATAAAAAGATTTATAAAAAAAAATATCCCCAGCGTTCTGTTTCAATGGAATGCCCATAAATACATTTGAACAGTATATACAAGATCTCCCTGTCCGAAGCAACACCTGCTGCAATGAACACTCCACAAGCCCAATGTGCTAGCCACTTCTACAACCCTTACGTCCTTTGAATAGCTAGTCCGTAGGTTTGTTGCTTCCAAGACATACAACACCCCATAGAACGCTACCCAGTGCTCCAAGTTCCCCCTCCAAAGCACCTGGAAACACAATATGGAAGCCTCTCTATCCAAACAACAGTGGGATAATCCATGGCGTGAAATCTCTAAACCACATCTCAGTATCCTCCATACAGAAGCTGCACACAAGCAGATGTACCAATGGTATTTCAAGCTTGCACGCTTCAAATGTACGTTCCCTGCTGTGTCAGATATATGCTAGCAGTGTGGACAGGCTCCTAGACCATACATAGATATTTGTTGGTCTTAGGTGCTGATCCAAATATTCTGGAAGGAAATTCATGGAGCACTTAAAGAGACATTAGGGTATCCTATTCTGGCATATCTAGGTACACTTCTCCTGTGTCTGATGCTGTTCATTCTAGAGGACATGACTTTGGGAGACTGGACTCTCGCTAGACAAATCAAGAGCTGCTAAACAACATATTGCCCTTCACTGGAAAAAGAAGGTTCAGTCTTCTATCGATATTTGGTTTAACAAGCTTGTCCTTGCTTTGGGCCAAATAACTCATTACCTCTTGAGACTGGAATTTATGTGTTTTGATTATAAAGTGTGGATTTGTCCTATTATCTCTCAACTGGAGGAATGGTCCCTTGATTGTAAATGCTTGAATTTCACTGACTCTTCTAGCTATTGTTAGAGTTAAAAGAAGACCTACCTTCCAGACGGGATACTTTGGATCTGCCCTTTGTATTGACTCCAAAAGACTCTTCATCAAATGAGATAGTACCACATGAAACTGCCATGATGGTGGAGCATGCATTATTGGCAAGACTCTAAAAAGACCCTTAAGGAGCACTTTAATAAGTCAATTAGACCAACAGGATGGTTGGTTCAATGTTCTTCTGAAACATGACATGGCAGCCAAAAGAGGCTTGACACAAACTTGATTTTGCCAAATGATGAAGATAAAATAATATTTGTTGAGGAATCAAAGATATAGAGTCTTTTTGGTAGATACTGGTCTGACTTGGGGCAGAATTTCCTAACAGTCTTTGGTAATGTCAACGAGCTTGAATTAATTACATTCACGAGTTAGGCTACCAAGTTCAAAGACAGTGGACCCGGGTGGAAAATCTGCCCAGTGCATTGAGAGAACAGGTTCAGAAATTGCTTCACTAAAGAGGAGAAACAGTTCTGTGAAACAGTACTATTTGTGCCACAATAGTTTATTAAAAGGAGACGGTATGGTTCCCTCTTCATCCTAGTTAATACTGTCAGGATTAGAGGAAGTGGAGGAAATGCTAAGATGTAAGTCCCTTACCAACTTATCAAAAACACCTTCCCCCCATGACCCTTGACGGAAATGTGAGCTGGAAAAGTACTGGCATTCTGGGTTCTGGTTCGTAGCAAACAGGTCTAGTTCTAGTTTGCTCCAGTGATGAAATATCCTCCTCAATTGGGTGTTGGGTTTGATTTAGCTTTCAATTGTGGCATTCATGTCTGCCCAGGAGTTTCTTATGCCGGAAGCCTGCTCTGCCTTCATCTGAATATAATTTTGTGTCACCGGATTCCATGTTCTGAGCTTCTTTGCATAGTAAGTGGGATCGTGTTCCCCTTTTTGTGTTGATACAATACATACTTAAGTTGTCTGTACATATTAACACTGAAGAATTGCTTACTTTTTAAAGGAAAGAGCATAGTCGAAGCGCAACCGCTCTCAGCTCGAGGACAGTAATATGAACTTGAGCGTTCTTTAAATATTACTTGCTATTGACTTATAACTTTTACATGTGTGTGACCCAACCTGTTGGTGAGGCACCCAGTCATTATGAACTGGGCTTTCTCCTGAAGAAAATATAATCCGATTATGGTGCGCTGAACCCACCAGATTAGATTTATTTTACACATTACTTGTATTAGGTCATATAATGAAACCACTTTCTGCAGCCACTGCGTGTCTAACACCCTTGAAATGACCTCATGTAAAGGGGGCAATATAGGTTCAAAGGGATGCAGGATGACTTCATCCGTACAAAGGACTTGAAAAGCCACATTATGATCTTTCTTGCTGCAGTTGAGTGACCAAGGGAATGAAACGTATTGGTCTGCCTCCTCAGATAACAATGCTTTGTTTCTGTCTGAATGCAGAATTGCACCCAGAAATGGGATTTTCCTGTGCGAACATAGAGAAAATTTGCACATGTTTAGTGTGATCCCTAGCTTGTCAAAGAGATGCAGACAGTCCCTGGTACATCCTGAGGCTGCAAAAGTTGGTCGCACACTGCTCGTCACACCAGCAAGTTGCCCCAAAGGACTGTGGTAAATGTAGTGGCGACGGCGGGTACGCCTATGCCACGATGTATAAAGAACAGTATGTGTTGCGTTAGCCATCCCTGGACACGTGTTTCGAGGTAGTTGCCTCTCGTCAGCAGGGAGCAGGTCAGTGTAAAGGGGTGCCGTGTGGACTGCCAAAATGTAATTAAAACAGGTCAAGTACCTCTCATGGCGCGCAGGTGCAGATCCAAGGCTCGTCAGCCCGTTGGCTCAAGGCAGTGTGCGACCAACTTTTGCACAATACATCCTGAGGCTGACGTGAAAACAAATTGCCTTGAAAAAAGCTGGGTGACCTGGTTTTCGGAGATGGGCAGCTATAGGTGCTATGCACGTTTTGGATATCCTAGTGTCATATTTGAGGAAAGGACTTTGAACTGATAATGGTACTCAGCCACTTGCAATCATAAGTATCTTCGATTAGTGGGGTGGAAAGGGGGGCTTTAAAGATATCACATAATTGCTTTGGAGAAGTTGTGCAAACTCCTGTAAGGTAATCATGCTTTTTCAGTTACTTGTTTAGATTCCGAAGATGTACTATTGATCTCCACCCACCTAGTTTTTTTCGTATTAGAAAGAAACAAGAATAAAAGCTTAAATTTCAATGGGAATTTGGGACCAGCTCTAGCGCCTCTTTTTTTTAAAAAAAGGGTGACGACTTCCTTCCTCAATAGATAATTGATATTGATGGGGTATTTTGAGAGGTGGCGTTGTTGGAGGCGGTGGATAAATTCCAGAGTGTAGCCATATTATACAAGATCCAACATCCAATGGGCTGATATTATGCTGGTGCACTAATTATAATGAAGTGAGATCTTTCCACCTACAGACACGTTCAGATTTCTGTGACCGTCACCAATATGCTGTCACTGCGTTCCTGATCCTTTAATGCCGCAATATTGGTTTTTATGCCTAACTTTATGTACTGGAGACCTTCAGCCACATGATGCCTAAATAAAGCACATAGCACAATCGGTCCTGAATTGCTTATGTGCCTGTTCAGGGAGGACGTGGCTTGGCAGTTCCAGCTCGACTGTTCCTACTGGAGCAGGATCAAGACTGATTTGCATATAGCTGGATTCAAACTGGGGGGCCTGGTGTGAAGCATAACGATGAACTGGGATGCAGCCTCGAGTTATCACCAATTGCTGAGATTAATTCAAGCATTCTATCCATCACTGTTTTGCATACTTATTGTGTCATCCTAAGTGGGACAGGTATGCCCAGGCGTGGGTCCAGTGCACACTGTATCACTGGAATCAAGCTGTACCTGGCTAAGCCCATAACTAGGGCAAAACCAGCCATGGGTTGCTTGTGTTCTGATTCAGGAAGGACCTGGCTAGGCAGTTCAGGCTGGACTGTTACTATTGGTGCAGGATCAAGACAGATTTGCATATAGCTGGGAACAAACTGAGGTGGCCTTGTGTGCAGAATAACAATGGGATGGGATGCAGCCCGAGTGATTACCAGTGGCTGAGATTAATTCAAGCATTCCATTCATCACTGGTCTGTGTATTTAAATACAGCAATTGACATTTCCAAAATTGTACTTTGTACTTCTGACCTGAAAGAAGTAGAGGGTAACCAGCCCTGTCTCCGCAACATACATCTACTCCTGTAAGTTGACTAAAACCAAGGAAAGTGATGTTCATTACAGAGTCAATTATTACTGAAGACATCCTCTCACCTTCCTGTAGAATAACTTTCACTTCAGCTTGTTTGTCCTCGCATAGATGTTCTAGAAATGGTTCAATGCACGACCATATTTGATGGTCGTATCTGCAAGAATTACGAAGGCATTGGAGATTCCGTTAGAGGAAGCTGTTGTAGCAGAAAATAGTTTGCCTATGTTGTCACAATGCCTGCCTTCTTTGCCATGTGGTGCTGCACAGTGCACAGTTGGGTTTCTGCAGCATCTTTGGTTTGCACGACAAAAGAGTCTGCACAGGGGTAACTAATTAAATATGCAGGAGTATGTTATGGTTGCCTTGAGTCTTGGAATCGCTACTGTTACTGTGCCTGGTGTTTTCATCATCTTTAATCCTCCTGATCAAATAGGATTGATAATTGGTACGGCCTTAATAGTTTTCCATGCAGGCACTTTAAAATTATAGTCTTTTGTAAGCAACAGTAAATCAAACCTCTTAGATGCTCTTACAATTAAATTATGAAAACCACCAATGCCTTCTGGAAAGGAATCTAATACTTGAGGAGGGGAATCACTTGGAGTTGATGTGGCATAATCCTCCCATTCTGGGCCAGTGTACTGAAGAGTATTTGCCAATTGCCCTTCTTGGTTGTCATCTCTATCTGGAAATTGAGATGGAACAGACTGAGGCACCAAACGTGAGTGATGTAATTCCTGGGCCACTCTTGGGCGATCAGAAGGAGGGCACAGACAGCCTTGCGGCCTAATTCTGAGAGTTGCTGACATGATTACCTGTTTTATTAAGCATATCTGCTGCAAAAGTCGTTAATTTGAAAAGTCAAACAGGAATTCCTTTTTTAACTCGAATTGCTTTCCAAAAGGTTTTTTTTTACTGTGATGATTGTTGCTTTTGAAAATTGATTTTAACTCAATTCTGCGTTGCCCGTGAATGTCATTTTAGTGTTTAATGCATTTGCACTTTAGATTTGTGACTTTGCTAAACTGCACATTAATTTTTCATTCCGATTAGAACCTGCAATGAAAATTACGATTTGCAAGAGATCTGTCGTTTTAAATCCCCCATTGCTTGCTATTACAACTTTCTATGGAGTGCCACCTTTTAACTGTTTTGTCTAAATCAATTATATGCATTGTTTGTCGTTACATTGGCATGTAGGAAGTCTATTTCGAATCTCTGCTTCTTTTATGGTATTTTACCAAAATCAAGAGTTTGACTGACTGTAATGAGAGGTTATTGTACTCTGACTAGGTGGTAAATGCACTGGCGCACAAGGCAAGGTAGGTCATGTAAGTAGTCTGGAACCTGATGGAATGATCAGTTTTGAAGGTAGTTTTTTAAGATTGAGGGAGTTTACTTCAGATATCACTTATAGTAGTCAGCAAGCATCAATCGTAGGTCTTTGACTAAGTATATAGGACCGTATCATCTCTTAAAGTGCTTCTTTCGTTTGTTCCTGTGTCAAATCCATACTGCCATCCTTCATCATCATCATGTTCCTCAAAAGAATACTAAGAACCTCTAGTGTCTGGATTGTCTATGTGACCATGATCCGTTGAAAACACGTTCTCCACATCCTCATATTTTTTTCTGCTCTATCTTGGTACTTCACCTTCAATAGTGTTGGACTAAATGCAGGTCCGAAAGGATCTCTGAGTCTTCTGTGTCCATTAGACGGTGTGGCGGATAAGGTGAAACCATTTTTGAGGAAGTGTGCTCTGTGTCCTTTCTGAAATTATGGTTATTTTTGTATTTCTGTCGACGGTGTCATCTTCAGTGTAGTGGTAAATGACTTGGCATTAGAAAATGTTATTGTCTGCATTATACCTAACACTGTTATCAACTGTGTTCTGATAGATGTACTTCTTGTCAACTGTGTTGTGAATACCAGTGTTCTTGTTGACATTGCTGTCGATGATGGTGCCTTTGTTGACAGTGTCGTTGACATATCATTGTTGAAAGTACTATCTTAGACAGCGGAGTTATAGGTGTTGTCAATAGTGATGCCAATGATGGCTTCGTCAACAGTAAGGATGTCGACTGTTTGTTTTCTTGATGGCACCATAAATACTTTCTCTTTCGAAGTAACTGATTCAGAAGAAGGCTTGTGAGACGTTTTAGACAGCATATTTCCTGTAAGAAGCACAACATCTGAGGCTCACCTCTTTTCTTTTGAGGACTCCTTTAAAGCCTTTTTAAGTAGTTCCTAAGAGGTTGAAGATTTTTCCTCTGATATGTGCTCCGTTTTTACAATTTACCTGATGCTTCAGAGGAACCTTTAACTTCTTCTTTAGAAGTATCGGAGCCTTAATAACAGTTTTGCTTCTCTAAACTTAATAGTGTTAGTTGACACAGCCCTACCGACCTTGCAGTCCCTTGCCCTGTGGCCTGATTGAAGGCAATACATACACTCTATGTGGAGAACATCACAGTGAAGCCTTTTATTGCCACAAGTACCACATGGTCTAAATAGACCAGTTTGGACCATTTAGACATGTTCAGACTTGTAAAAGCCTAGCTGCTTGAAGATGCAATGTCAAATCTCTCTGAAATGATGGAAAAGTCAACTTACTGGACTAACTGAGCATAGTTCAGAGAGACTCCATTCACACACACACATGGTTGAAATCAGAGCTATGGTGGCCTAGGTAGAAAAGGGTGAGGACAGTGCTTTGGTCTGATTGGCTGCCTTTGGGAGATTTTATAATGATGTGAATAGCCTTCTGTTGTGACTATGTTAAAGCCTTTGCTCACTACGTCAACTGAGGGAATCCCTGCTCGACGAAAGGAATGATTCAAGCATGTGAATCCATGAAAGATCCATTATTGGAGAAAGAGCCTGTCTAATAGAATATATCGCCATTGTGGAAGGGTTCCTAACAGCGAGGAGAACCTCCTTCCCTTCAGAAGGCAAAGTGTAACTTCAAACAGCTAACCTTCCAAGTTCTGTGCATGAACATTGAGGGTGTGTAGACTTAGGTGTAGAATTAGACCCTTCTTCTCCAAAAGAAGTTTCTGCATCGAGAGAACAGGCAATGATGGTGTGAGCCTGAGCTGAAGTAAATCCGGCTACAAGGAAGCAAAGACAACTAACTTTGAATGTGCCTTGAGTTGTCTTATTTCTGACGTACTATCTGAATCAATAGAAATAGAGGGAATGCATAATACCATTTGAACATCCACTCCAGAAAGCATGTCTCCCATTGAGCCTCTCATTGAAAAATCTCCCGCCAGATGACCTGTTAATAGACCAACATCTCTGTGGGTCAAACCATGTGCCCATAGCAACCTCACAAGGAGCTCTCAATCTGATTTATCTCTGTCTGTTGATGTCATCTTTTTTGTCCGAATGAGGATTCCTTAGATATTCTGACCCAAAAAAATCAAGATTTTATTAAAGACCGATGAGGCTTATGTTATTTGCATTTGTCTTTAATACTAAACTTTTTCAGGAGAGGTGTAACAAACAATTAGCAGCACAGATCATCGTTGTTAGGACACTGGAAAACTGGAGTGTTGAATGTAAACTTCTGGTCAATTCAACCTTTTTTTGAGCGCTCATTCTGAGAAACTGCAACCTTCAGCCCCGAAGCCTTAGACTGAAAGAAAAAGACACAAACAACCCATGTTGAAACAGAAAAAGAAAGACTCCTACTTACAGTTTCAGCATTGGTAGATCTGCAGTTTGTGAAGTTATATGTGTTTGTTATGAAAACGTTTTTGTTATGTTTTCTGCAAATAAGTATCATTGCCCTGCTTGATTTGGTTATTTTTAACTGTTGTAATATTTGCAGGATATTTAGCATCAGTTTTTTGTGTTTCAAATTCACATATGGATTTGTGCAAGATGAGTATTGTGTTGTCTTGATTTTAATAGTTTTTTGTTTTTCTTTTCAAGTGGAATATGTTCGGTGCTAGCTGTGTCTGTGCAAGGTAGGTGCAGTTGATCCTCAGTCTGGATGCCTGTGACAAGCGAGAGGTATCTTTGTGAAGCATAAAGTTAATTGTGTGGATTGTATTGATAGTTTTATTCTAGCTTATTATATGTCAATATATTTACTGTTTAATACAGCCACAGTTTGTTGACTTATTGGTTTGATTTTTGAATCTGCCTCTGAATATGAATCTGAGACTGACTGCATCTGAGGCAGAGGACCAAGTTGAAGATTCTGGCAGTGAATTTTCTCTCTGCTAGGAATCATCTGATGATGAGTCCACTAATAGTGCAGATGAAGTGCCCCTTTTAGAGGAGGACAATATTATGCCAGTAGTGTAGCAAGAGCAATCTGGATAGCAGCCAAGGGCTGGAAGTCTACTCATTGGAAGTGCTGAGCCCTGGGTTGCCCGTATCATGGTGCAGCCAGTTTTGCCTGCCTTTAATAGTGTGGCAGGGTGTAGAGTCAATACAGAGAACGTTTAGCCTATCAATTTCTTCCAACTGTTTATTGATGATTTGTTTTGGAGGAGATTGTTGAGCAGACTATTTTGTATGCAGATCATTTTTTGAGGAACAACAGTGCAACACTTCAGCCCCACTCTAGAGCTACCAGGTGAACTCCCACAAATCTCCATGAGATTAGGCAGTTTGGGTTTATAACCTTGTTGATGGGATTGCTAAAAAAGCCATCACTGTCTTCATATTAGTCTACTAGTCCCTTGATGGCAACTGCTATACTTCCAGCAAACATGAGTAGAGAACAGTATTTGTTCTGCACTGGATGCTGCATTTTGTGGATAATGCTACAGCATTAACATGAGATCACTTTGATTGTGACCATCTCTTCAAGATTCAGCCTGTTCTTGACCATTTAGTGGACACCATGGAAAGATATATGTGAATGAGTCTGGTTCTGTTCAGTGCCCGTTTGGTTTTCAAGCAATACATTCCCAGCATGATGGCACGTCATGGTATTAAGATGCATTTGTTGTGTGAAAGTGCCAAAGTGAAAAGAACTGTGTGGGAACTTGCCAGAGGACTTTTTAATAAAGGTCGCCTTTTATACGTGGACAATTGTTACACAGGTGTGCAATTATTTAAATAATTTTTCAAAGTGGGCACTGTGGCATGTGGTACGATTTGCCCTAAATGTAAAGGTTATGATAAAGATCTTTTGTTAAAAAACGTCGAAGAAAAGTACCTTGCATAGTAATGAAATTGCTGACAGAAGAGCTGTTCACATGCTCACAACTATACCTGTGACTATTTGTGCTAAAAAAGCTGAAGTGAGCAAACCTGTGGGCATGTTAGACTACAACAAACACATGGGAGATGTAGACAGAGTAGACGAAAGGTTGGAGCCTGCTCAACAATTATATACTGATCTGGTACAAGACATTGGCTGTTCAGTTGTTTTATTTGGCATCCTTCAATGCTTATTTGTTTTCAAAGCTTTTGTACATTTTCAGCAGACTGTAAAAGGCAGCATCATTGCAGTTACGTAGCATGTGTTCATGGAGTCAGAGTGGTGGAGGATGTGGCTAGATTGAAAGATTGCCATTTTCCAGAATACGTTTCTCCAACACCCAAAAAAGACTTTCCTTTTACAAAATATAGAGTTTGTGTCTGAAGACGAATTAGAAAAGATAGGCATATGTCCCGTCCTGAGTGCCCTTCCATTCCTGGCCTATGTGTGTCCACATTTATTAAATTGTACCATACACAACGCAAGTATTGGGAGTGACCATGAGAGAAAAAGGGATTGTCAGATACCTGGTTGGCAGCAGTTTGATGTGTTTAGTTACACCTGTTGTGTATGCATCATAGCTGATATTTCCTTTTATACTAATAGCTTGTTTTTTCTATTTGAATACAATTGACTGTTTTGATTTGGATATTTGTTTTCTCCTGCCTTTGCTTTGTGTTTGTAATCTGTTCATTGTGGGAGTGTTTTAGAAATGAAAGTGGTGTGAAGTTTCATAGTGATGAGTGAACTGGCTTGGCTGCCAGTGTGCGTGTACTGGCGTTTGGCTGGCAGTGTGTGTGGACTAGCATCTGGCTGGCGGTGTGTGTGGTTGGAGGTGTTTGTGAACTAGCGATCACAGGAATGTGACAGCAATAGATCAAACCAGGATCAATGGGAGTCCTTGCGAGGGTACTCCCATTGACCCTCGTTTCATCTGTGTCATTTGCAGGTGCTAGGCCCAGCCACACAAGTGGGGCAACATTTTTATTGAGACAAGTGGGGGAACGTTGAGTAGTGGGAATTTTGTGGATTGGTGCTGATTCTGGAAGTTTACGTCACAGAAATACAAGAATTTGCGGTTTTAGCCAGACTTTGAGGTTTGCAGGGTACGGTGGGAAAGCAAACTTTGTGGGATCCACTTGAGGCACACCCTTGGACTACCCTGGCTGTCTAGTTTTCAAAAATGTCTTGGTTTGGTAGCTTTTCCTGGGTGGCCAGCAAATCCTGGCCCAAAAACTGCATCTACCCTATTGACAAATCAGGTTATTTTTGTGACAGGAAATGTTGATGTCTCCAAATTGTGGTTTGCCTTTTCCTGTTGTGGGCACTAGGTCCAACCACACTGTGGAAATCGAAAATAATTGCGGTTAGCATGAGCTGAAGCCTTTCTATTCTGCTTGAGTTATCAGCTTTAGTTAACTCCTTCTATTTTAAGCTCAAGCAATATATGAGCTCAGAAAGGCCTGTAGCTGCTAGAATGCACCTGTTTGAGAATGTAACTGTCTATCATATCCTACTGATGTAAGCAGTTCTGTTCCCCCTCCCACTTTGCTGACTAAGTGATTACTCATCTGCCCATGTCTGGCTGTAACTATTCCTGTGTATGCTTGTACCTTCTATTTGTAACTACATGCTTACCAGTGCAGAAAACACAGTATATAAGCACCATGGTCTGTGTATTCAAGCCACTACCTCCTGGAACACTTGAGGGTGTTATATGGACATGGTCTCACTCATGAGTGAATACACTTCAGTTCCAATCTCTACTTTGTTAGTCTAAGAACCCGTGGACAGAGAAGGGTGACCCCTGCACCGGTGTGCCCCTTAAAAAGGCACATTTCCACAACACAAGTGAGTTAGCACTTTTATCGGGAGACTTGGGGGAATGGTGAGTGGTAGGAAATTTGCGGCTCCTCGCAAACTCCAGAAGTTTTCCATAAATAAATGCGCGGAAAATGTATGTTTTTAGTCAAAGTTTGAGATTTGCAAAAGCCTCTGGGTAGGAAAACCTGGTGAGAGCTACGCAGGTCACACTACCCTGGGTTGCCCTAGGTGTCAAGATTTAAAAAACGTACAGGTTTGCTAGGTTTCCCTAAGTGTCGGCTGAGCTAGGGCCCAAAAGTCACAGCTTCCCACATTGGAAAAAAGGGGTTCTTTCTCAGTGATAAAATATGATGTGTCTATGTTCTGTTTTGGGCCATTTCCTGTTGTGTGTACTAGGCCTATAAACATGTGGGAGACTTGGGGGAATGGTGGGTGGTAGGAAATGTGTGGCACCTTTCACTTTCCAGTCGTTTTCATCACGGAAATGTGAGGAAAATGTCAGTTCTTAGTCAAAGTTTGCAAAGGCTTCTGGGTAACAAAAGCTAGTGAGAGCCACCCATATAACCCCACCCTGGATTCCCCTAGGTGTCTAGTTTTCCAAAATGTGTAGGTTTCCTAGGTTTCCCTATGCGTTGGCCGAGCTAGGGCCCAAAAACCATAGCTACTCATATTGCACAAAAAGGGTCTGTTTTAAGTGGAAACGTGATGTGCCCATGTTGCGTTTTGGGCCTTTTCCTGCTGCGGGTACTAGGCTTGCACACACAAGTGAGGTAGCATTTTTATTGGGAGACTTGAGGGGGTGGTGGGTGTTAGGAAATCTATGAATCCCCATAGATTACAGAAGCCTTTCTCATAGAAATCTGTGTTTTTGTCAAAGTTTGAGGTTTGCAAAGGCTTCTGGGTCAGAAAAGCTGGTAAGAGCACATAAGTCACCCCACCCTGGATTTCCTTAGTGTTCTGTTTTCTACTTTTTAACTTAATTAGTACTTATAAATGCTTTACACATTTCTCCTAAGTAAAGCCTTTTTGCTCTATGCTTCATCTTCAAAGAATTGAGCTGAGGTTTAAATTATTGAGACATAACTGGGTCTAGTACGGAATAGTGCTGTTATTACTTGACGAGGACTACCATCCACATTAACTAAAACTCCACTTATCTCACATCCAGCATTGTCATTTTTCATATATTCACATGCTTGAATAATACCCCCACTATCAGCCTTGGAACTCCCAGTAACTATGCTCTAGGGCTACACACACAAGTGAGGTAGCATTTTTTTTGGGAGACTTGGGGGAATGGTGAGTGGTAGGAAATCGGTGGCTTCTGCAGACTACAGAAGCTTTTCTCAGAGAAATCTGTGTTTTTGTCAAAGTTTGAGGTTTGCAAAGGCTTCTAGATTGGAAAGGTTGGTGAGAGCATACAAGTCACCCTACCCTGGATTTCTTTAGGTATCTAGTTTTCAAAAATGTACAGGTTTGCCAAGTTTCGCTCAGGTAGCATCGAATTTCTCCTGCTCTGAACGTTCCCACCAAAAGTCAACAGCCATCGGACCTAGTGAAGGCCATCTTGACCACAACCTGCTGCCCTGGCCCGCTGAAGATTTTTGACTTCCATTTCAGAGACTCAGTCAGAGGTACAACTTTCAACGGACCGAACCTGGTCAATGTATCCGACCCATACTCCAGTGCGGTTGGCCACAAGTTTTTACTTTGACCCACTGTAGCACGAACAGATACTCTGGCCAGCTCTGAACTTTTTTTGTGCTTATAGCACATACAACTCTGAAAAAACATGTCTCTATTTCCTTACTTCAAATTTTTGTCACTTTGGAGTCTATTTGCTCATTAAATTTTACTCTAATTTTAAAAATTGGAGAGCGACTTTTATTGTTACATTATTTACTTTTAAATTTATTTAGTATTGATAAATGCTTTAAACATTTCTACTAAGAAAAGCCAGTTTGCTCTATGCTACAGCTAACAAAGAATTGAGCTGAAGTTTGTAATTATTAAGACCTAACTGGATCTAGTATGGAATAGTGCTGTTATTACTTGAAGAGGATGTTATATCCTGGCTTCCATGTGTACATGCTCTGCCAGTGAGTTCCTCCTAGAATGATGTCATATGGAATGTTGGGGGTCAGAGACGTCAGTTGCAGAAGGGCTGAGCAGCATGCTGGCTGCTCCTGGTGGGGCTACTCTTGGACTTAACATGTGAACATGTAACTACTTCAATAAATACTCCTGAAATACCACAACCAGGCTAGAGTAAGTTACTACAATTTTATGGAGACGAGTTGAAGCAAAGAATCTGCGTGTGCTACCTCTTAAGGCCTTCAATTTCAAGTCTGGAGTATCTCAGAACCTACATTCAAGTTGAAACAACTCCTCAATCTACAGCTGCGTATATTCAACCAACTGGCCCACCATAGCCCCACCAGTAACCTCCCATCGGTCGCCCTCTAAGCAAAAGTGCCAGTTCCAGTCTCTACGCAGTTCAAGTCTCTGTCTGCTGTTCCTACAGCATCTCAAAAGCTCTGTTATTGCTGTTCCTACAGCCTGTCTCAACTGCAGCAAGGCTCAACGAGGCTCCACAAGGCTGCCTACATCTTAAAGATGATCCTACACCACAACAAATGTCTACAGAGCCAAAACAAACGTATAAGGAGCCTCATCAAACGTATATTGTTCCTCTCCAAGTAAGGTAATCTGTGGCTGCCTGTGTTTCTAACCCCAATGAGGGTTAGATGTTCTATTTAGCGATTGGCATTCTGGTTCAAGATCGTTGTGTGATACTGTGTGCACAAGAGAAATACTGCTGACTTTCAAACCTGCTTTGTGTATGTGCTTTCGTCGTGCTTAAAGACTTTGTCAAAGAAGTGGGAGTTTGCCTTTGTTGCTGCCTCTATGTCGATGTTGGATCAGATGTGTAAGCACGCATGTGTTTGTTCACGATGTTAATGAGGGCACTCTCGTGTTATTCATCAAATGCGGGACTTTAATTCTTATAAAATTGTATTTGGGAAGGCACGTTTATTTTGGCAGCTTGTCAAGTCAACTGCAGTGTCTCCCTTTTCCTGCTGCAATATTGGGCTGTAATGTGGAAATTTTACAAGTGTTTAAAAAATGTTTTTTTTTCTTCCTCGTTTCTATACATTGAGGCCAATATAAGAAAAAAAACTGTTGAGCTACGCGTAAAATTTCAAATTCAGCTCGCGCACACATACCTTCTACTGGTCATGGTTTTTACTCTTCGTGCCACGGCTTGCTGCTGTACAACGTGGTGCAGCACGCTTTCACTGCAAGCCACCTGGCGCGGCGTCAGGAAGCATGCCGCCATCTTGGGGTTGGCGGATCCAGCAATATCGGTCAACTTTCATCACCAGTGAAGCACGTTTTCTAACTGTAATGCGCCAACCACATTTTGTTTGCTAAATAAAGTTTATTGTGGAATGGAAGTTCTCAGGAGCCTTGCGATGTGCGGATCTCCTCTCTCTGCATGGATTTTTCATCTTCAGTCTCGAAGAGATGGTCATATTGTCCCTCTTGGTCTGCCTCTACAGTCTCGACGTTTGGGCAGTTAGTTCTTCGTTGGGACACCGGTCTTTGCCTCCAATTCTTGCGGTGAGTTTCTACTTCCAAGTACTGTTTTTGCTGCCAAGTTCTCTGTTTCCATCAAGTCCTGGTGTCCTCCGGTCTTCACTGGGCAGCTGCAAAGCACTTTCAGGTGGCAAGTTTACTGGATGTGTTTCGTTTTTTCAGACTCTTGTTCGTATTCAATGAATGTCTGTTACTCACTATTGCGGTGACAGGCACACCAGTGACATTTTGTATTGTTATAACTACACAGCGTTTATTTTTCTGTCATAGCTCTACTGTGTAGTCCCGCTTCTACAATTCTTACCAGTCATGATACTTCTCCTGTTATGCTTTTTAATTAGCATTTATTGCACATTTCTTTGCACACACTGCACCACATGTGGTGCACAGGAGGTGTTTTGCATAGGTTTCAGTCCTATTGCCACAGTGCACAACAATTTTACCTCTACTCGAGGTGCGTTCTTTGGGTTGTTTTACCCCTCTTTGTTACAGTGCACAATGTTTATCGTTCCTGTTTTACAGTGCACAACCTCACTTAATCTTCATAATGTCAACATCATACTGTGCACAATATTGATTGTTCCTGTTGTACAGTGCACAATGTTTATCGTTCTTTTTGGTACAGTGGACAGTATTCTCCATTCGAGGTGCGTCCAGTGCACAATGTTTACCTCCACAGAGGTGTGTCACACAGGTTTTAGTCCCATTGTTACTGTGCACTACCTGTGCACAACATTTTAATCTTCGCTGGAGATTCCTTTGAACATTCGATTTGTTACCCTCATTGTGTGTATGGTTTGGGTTCCAGTCCCTTTACCATAGTGCAAGGTTTACGTTTTTAATAGTGCACAACATTTTAGTCTCCACACGAGATTCCTTTGCACATTCGAATTGATACCCTCATTGGGTGTATGGTTTGGGTTCCAGTCCCATTACCATAGTGCAAGGTTTACGTTTCTAATAGTGCACAACATTTTAGTCTCCACACGAGATTCCTTTGCACATTCGAATTGTTACCCTTATTGGGTGTACGGTTTGGGTTCCAGTCCCTTTACCATAGTGCAAGGTTTACGTTTCACTGGGCGTTTGTTTTACTCTAAATTTTTACGCTTTGTTTTATTGTCTACACTATAGCCCAGTGCTGTTCTCTATTTATTATTCAGTCTTCATTACATGATGGAGAAGTGTGAGTTATCATTTGTATTTCTCTTCTGCTCTGTTTTCTTGTTTCCTCCTGCTCCGACTTGCTTCTCGCATACCTTTCTGGCCAATGGGTGTGCAGGTGGCGGTCATTGATGGTTTTTCTCTGTCTCTTTCTTTCTTTGGTTATATAAAGAAGGGAGGATGGTTAATGGATTCTGTTTTGTTCTTAATTCTATTTTCTCCCACTACTCTTCTTGTCTCTCCCTGGCTCTCTCTACTCTCTTCCGCTTATCCAGCTTCTGTGTTATTCAAGTTATCCGCTATGGTGTTCTTTTCTCTATTCCTTTTTGGAAGAAAGGGGGATATGTTATATCCTGGCTTCTATGTGTACATGCTCTGCCAGTGAGTTCCTCCTAGAATGATGTCATATGGAATGTTGGGGGTCAGTTGGAGAAGGGCTGAGAAGCATGCTGGCTGCTCCTGGTGGGGCTACTCTTGGACTTAACATCTGAACATGTAACTACTTCAATAAATACCACAACCGGCCTGGAGTAAGTTAATACAGAGGACTAATATCCACTTAAACTAATAATCCACTTTCTCACATCCAGCATTTTGCATCTTTCATAAATTCACATGCTTGAATTATACCCCCACATACAGACTTGGAACTGTCAGTAACTATGTTAATATATATGTGTACATTTACACTCTATAACATTAGGCTTAACTCATAACATTTCCATCCAATTCACATAATTGTAAATTATCCAAATTACAGACACTCAGTGGGGGCACCCTCTGCTATCATAAGTGCTGACATTATAAAAAAGAAGCCTCATGAAGTGTACCCTTATCAACACCCATTTAGCCGCTAAACATGTAAATGAGATCTGAGAGCTGTCTGGTCAGCGTGAACTAGAGCATGATTTTCTGATGGTTCTGTGCCTGATATCGCTGGGCTGTGGCTGGATGGCTCTACTATTTTGTATCGTCCTCGCCCCCATAAACTTGGTGAAGGAGTGGCTATCATAGTGAATGCAAACACAAGGAGATGATGGACGGGGGGCTGAAACTTTCCAGACATTTACCATCAGTCACAGATCTGAGTTGAATCCATAATCGTTCTTAAACTCACTTTGCCACCCCAGTTCAGACCCAGCCATATGCAAACCAGTCTTGACCCTGTTCCTCATGGGAACTGTCCAGCCCGAACTGCCAAGCCAGGTCTTTCCTGGACCGTAGACAAGCATCCTGAGACCAGTTTCGGGGCAACACCCCTCATCAGCCAGGCGAGCTTGAATCCACTGGCAAAGTGAGCAAGGGACCCACGTCTGTGCAGAACCTGCCAACTTAGGGTGAACAAAGCTAACACAAGGAGATGATGGACGGAGCGCTGACACTTTTCAGCCACTCACAGATCTGGGTTGAATCCATCATCGTTCTTTAGCTCACTTCACCTCCCCAGTTCAGACCCAGTCATATGCAAATCGGTCTTGACCCTGTTCCTTATGGGAACAGACCAATCCGAACTGCCAATCCAGGTCTTCCCTGGAATGGAAACAAGCATGTTGGAACCGGTTTTGGGGTAACACCTCTCATCAGCCAGGATAGCTTAAATCCAGTGGCAAAGTGAGCAAGGGACCCACGTCTGAGCATACCCTGCCAACTTGAAACGAACACTGTACCTGTAGCCAGCTGCTGCTATGCACGAGCCCAAGGAGACCCACTCTTTTCCTCAACATCAGCTGGCGAAGCTCTGGGGGTACAGTTCACCAGTGCCAGGCACCCCTCTGAACCCCTGGGAAGGTTACTCAGCAGTGAAGTAGTGAGGACTGGCACCCTCAAGGGATCCCAATTATCTAAAGAAATGAAATCTGGCAGATCAAGGAAGGCTCTCGCAACCCCAAAGCAAAAAAAGCTGAGGTCAAGATCATCCGGTTATGCTGCCAATGTGGTTACCCTTTTCAGACCACCAGTAGATATGCCCATCCCGCACTCACTATTGTCTCCCACACTTGCTCCTGCAATCACCAGCATGACTATGAGCTCCTGGGAGCATGGCACCACTTCCTCGCATGCTCCCTCTGTGTTAGCCAACGCAAACAAAAAAATAGGAGGGGTGAAAGTGCCATACCCTAGCCCTGGCCAAGAAGTATCAAATGGAAGTTTACAGCAGATAATAACCAAGACCATAGTTCACCCCCTCCAAAGCCTAAAATCACGACACCGGAGGCTAGCCTCAGTGACAGCCCAGTTGTGAAAGATTTAATATCACCCTCAGGTCTACCGATTGAGCCTCAACCTCTGCCACCTTTGCTTCAGGACCTCCACCAACTGCACTCCTTGCCCAAACACTCACCAAGCAAAGCCATTGGGTCTTTTCCCACTTCTTTATAGCAACACACCGATCGACCTCATATGGACTCACAACAACCTCTGCAACCAATCTCTTCAGCATACCTGACACCACTTTCTCCTTGCTTGGACCTTCCTAGTCCCCATTCCGCGCAGTGGGCAAGATCACCAAAGGGAGACATTAAACCACTCTTGCCCCAAACCAATAAAGGCACAGCGACAGTCTCCACACAGCAGCAAGCAAGCATGGACGTAAAGAAAAAGGAAAAGATGACAATGGAATTGAGTTGTTAGCGCATCAAGTTATTCAGGAAAGAGTCAAAATGTACACTTGTTGGTTAGGCGTGCTCAATGGAACGGGGGACACTATGTCACCAAAATAGTGTCACATGTGTGAACTGGCCACACATAAAAGTCCAAAGATGAACTTGTGTTGAGACGGATGGCCGCTTTGCGTTCCGTAAACTGTTGGAAAATAAGGGCTAGTGACTTATCAAGGTCCTGGTCTCCATTTGTACACAGATCTATGGCACAGGAAGTTTTGGTCTTTTAATGAAGGCTCAATACAACTGTGTCTCGCTGAAATTAACTTATTATCTTTGGATGAGAAATACATCAGCTCATGAAACCATGTACTCGATCAACTACCACATGGTTAAGCCTTGAAAAAGTCGTCATTCGACGAAACATGTGTCTGCTGTGTGCTCAAGCTGAATTGTGAACAATTAAAGGACTTGAAAAGTGTTTTTCTGTGTATACTTATTGATGTATACTGTTGGACACAACTGATAAGGAACCACGAAGAACATGGACCTTGCTACTGATGTATAGTGGTGGTGCTCTGTAGAAACCAAGCATGGACGTAAATCACCATTCTCTCCTAGAACTTTCTTTCTTCCTTTCGGACTCAGTCAAATCCCCAAACCGAATATCAGGATCAAGTATAGCGGACTCCACACTCGCTCAAACATCGTGGGCTTGGCCGCAGGTACTTCAAACCCTTCAAACAACAGTAACAGCGTTAAATTATCACTCCGACAAATTAGACATCCAAGTGGAGCTCCTGAATACTCTAGCCCTGTTCACGGCGGGCACCGATAGCAAGCTTGAAGACTTAAACAAACTAATTACAACGGCTCAATCAGCCTCCAACTTAGTTCAGCTAGTGTGCTGCTGCTCTCCGATTATAGACAGCCTATTATCCCCTCCAACATTTTTAACTAGTGTTCTAGATGAAGTAAAACATCTCTCAAAGGGTCCAGGCTGGAAAAAGGAAAACACACTTTGGATCAGGACCTTTTAAAGTACTTCAAATTAGCTTCAGCTCCAACATGCATAAATGCACTAGTTCCTGTGGACCTTCAGTTGGTAGGAGAAACCCAGTGACTGTTCACACAGCACTAAATCACCCTCCTAAACTTCAAATCTTGAAATCTCCTGACAAGAGCCTTGTAACCACACCGCAAAGTCGACAAGTTATGAGCAACTATTCCCTGCTAGTTGATCCAAAGATGGAGTCGAAGCCCCTCCCGCCAGACGCACACATCTCTAAAACCAATGAATACCCATCTCATTTGCTTAGTAAGAGAGTAAAGAAAAGACAGAGCAAGCAAAGAAATAAATCACTAACAAAAACCAGAACTGACTCTCAAATTTTTTCTTTCTTTTGTTAACAACATCAAACCCTGTACAAGGTCTAAATTTCAGCCCAGGTAGGGGAGAGCGGTTGCTCTCTCCAAAAACATGTGCCTACAAAATATCCCAAAACATCGAGGAGACAACAAACAGTAACAAGGAGAAGGTCAGGACTCAGCAGATGCTCATACTTGCTACTGCCAACGTAAGCGATCAGAAGCTCAAGGACAGTGTTCCACAAGGTGTCCAACAAGTCCCCCGCGACTATTATTCACCAACTGGACCACAGTCTGCAGAAGCACCTCACCCACTCCATAGTCCTTGCCTTTCAAGCCCGACGAGACAGTCATTAAAACCCAACAATAAGGATAATACTAACAAAAGTACAGGATACTTAAAAAGAAGAGAAAAATGTATTGGTCATCAGCACTGAAATATCTCCTGTTTCATCCTGCTCTACAAATCATCAAGTTCAGTGCTCCACCATCAGTGCTGGAGCCAATAAACCAAAAGTTACTTTCAAAAATTCAAAATTGCCATTAGGAGAATGCTTGTTCAAACAGTCTGCACCCTCAGTAAACCATGCATTCAGCCATGGAACCCTACACGGACTCCCAGCTGAAAATACTGACTTAGTCAAATTACGAAACTGGAAACTGCCTGCGACCTCACTAAGATATTATTATTACCTGAATACTACTCAAAAGGCCAGCACAACATTCTCAGTAGGAGCAACATCATTAAACTACTTAAAGCAATTTTATTCCACACGGGTATGAGAGGCAATATATGTAAGGTAAAAACTCTAGAGTATTCACATCAAGTAAAATAATGAGTAAGTCCACGTCGTTGCTTCTGAACTTTAGTTGCTTTTATTCATGATGCACTTGGTGTTCAAAACAGCCAACACGTTTCGCCCAGACATGGGCTTCTTCAGGGCTGTAATGTTATATAATATACACAAAGGTTTTAGTTCAAAACCAATGGTATAGCCTGCTCTTCTTAAAGTGCAAAATAATTGGCGACTTATTTATTCAGTGAAAGGTTGGTGAGAAATCAAACGGAGTATGGTGTGGGACATTTGAGGTGTAATAAGGAAGGAGACTCTTTTTAAGAAAAGGGTGAAAAGTAAGGAAATCAGTGCTTGCAAGTGGTGAATAAGGACTGTTGTGTTACAAGGCCGTCTGCCCTTGAATAGTGCAAAGAAGAAAGAGTAACCACAAAACTCCCAAGCCACTGTGCTGGTAGAAAAAAGGTAAGCGAAGGAAGGGCTTCAAAAAGTGCTAGGTTAATGAGATAGCGCTTACCAAGGCAAGTCTTAGTCGGAGCGCCTAGGGGTGAGGTTGGCGTCAATTATTGATCAAGTCCATGTCAGGACAGAGGATATATGCGGTAAAAAACCCTGGTAATGTAAGGAAAAGCTCCATCAGAATGATAGTTCTTATCAATTATAAACGTAGGATCGGTGGAACGCAGTAAAGCACACTAACCTCTCAGTAATGTAGCAAAGGTGGTCCAAGATTTAGGGAGAAATAGTAATCTGCCTCCTTTGGGCTGATCCATGGTAGGGATGTTGGTATCTAAGTAGAAAGTTAAACTATTCAGTAAGAGAACAGGCTGGAATGACTGATAGAACGTATAGCGGCATGAATGCTGATGTAAGGACCTAGAGCAAAACGTATCGTGTTCCATGAGAAGCAAAGGCAGGGTTGGGGAAATAAGAACATCAGGCATAATCTACCCGTGCTGTGACGCTAACGTGGTAATAAGTATGGCAACCCCATGTGGTAACGGAGTGATTGTTGCAGTGGTGTTCTACACATATTCCTTATTTTGGCAGAAGGCATCAGTTTAGATGACCCGCAAAAACACCAGGGGCTACGTAGGAGCCCTGGGAGGTATGCACCTAACGTGCCAGAGGGGTAGGCGAAACGTAAAACTTTTGCTGATGGTTTGGAAAAATTCTTAAGTTTAAACTAGTGTTTAATAGTGCTACTCAGAAAAAACCTTACCAGAATTTACCTGCAAAAGAAAAAAATGCTTTATTGACTTTATCTAATGATGCCACGATAACAATAAAACCAGCAGATAAAGGAGGAGCGACTGTGATTCAAGATACTGAATCATGTCGCCAAGAATGTCTTCGCCAGCTTGGCGATTCACGCCTCCTTCGAGTAGACCCAACTCCTAGATTGACCAATGAAATTAAAAATCTAGTTGAAGAAGCCAAAACAGAAGGGTGGATTACATCAAATGAGGCTGATTTCTTGGTGACAAAATATCCAGTCATGCCTCATTTCTACACCCTCCCGAAAATTCATAAGACACAGCGACCTCCTCCTGGCCGCCCTATTAATTCGTGTATTGGCTCTTTACTGGAGCCGCTGTCTACCTTTGTTGATTTCTTTCTAAAACCTATGGTCAAAACAATGCCGACATATTTACAAGACACCAAAGATGTCCTTAGACTCTTATCTGAGACACCTTTTAATCTTGAGATGGACTACTTAGTGTCGTTTGATATAGAATCACTATATACGTCCATCCCACAAGGTGAAACTCTTGACGCCATTCCTGATGTTCTGGAACAAACAACACGAGATACAGATACGTTAACACCAATACCGTTCATTCTAGAATGTGCTAGACTTGCAATGACTGAATTTTTTTTTAGGTTTGAAGATAATATTTATCTTCAAATCTCGGGCACTTCGATGGCCAGTATTTTTGCTCCTTCGTTAGCTAATTTGTATGTCCATCTATTTGACAAAACCATGTTCTTACCCACAGCAATCCATTCTGGGATCAGATATTGCTGTGGAAGCGATACATAGATGACATTCTGGTCATTTTCAGAGGTACAATATCCGACATTACAGCATTCCACCAGTGGCTCAATCAACAGAATGCTTTTCTTTAATTCACGGTGGAATATAGCAAGAAATGTTTGACTTTTCTGGATATCTCTATATATACTTATCAAGGATATCTGGGCAGTGAACTATACAAAAAACCAATGGCCAGAAATCCACTACTAACCTTTGAAAGTCATCACCCAAAGGCTCTGCGAGAGAACTTGCCAGTAGGCCAGTTTCTCCGTATTCAGAATCAGCACATTTTCAGAAACATGCAAAAAATCTGTCAGCACAACTAAGAGAGCGTTGCTACCCTCAACACTTGGTAAAGAAAGCAAGGAAGAGAGCCTCCAATAATAACCGGGAGGCCCTTCTAGAACCTCCGATTATGAAACCACCTCTGACCAGATTAACTTTTGTTCACACTTTCAGTACCCTCACTAATCAGGTACAAAAAAGCATACGCAAGCATTGGCGTATTTTGAACATAGGATCAGAGTCTTTGCCATCTCCACTTTTTTCTTTCGAGAGAGGCAACAACATACGTGACTGTTTGGTACATACTAGACCCAAGAATGTAACACCAACAAGAGCAAACACATTGTGGAATTTACCCGCAGTGCAGGGTCATTTTCCCTGCGGATCTTGCTCAGTATGTGCACAGACATAACAGACCAAACAGGTAGATATAGGGACAGAAAGACCATGGATCCTTAAAAAACATACAAACTGTAACTCAGAAAAGGTCTTTTACATTATTACATGTCCATGTCATCTCCGCTATGTGGGGATGACCACGCGCAAAATAAAGCTGCGGATTAATGAACATAAAAGCAAAATTCGGTGCAAAAAACAGTCAACAAGATTAACCAATTATTTTCTTGCACATAGACACAAGGCTGAAGACCTCAAATGGATAGTGTTAGAACAACCATACATCCCTTCACACATAAGTGATATCACACGTTTCCTCTTTAAAAGAGAACAGAAATGGATTTATAAACTTAAGAGTGACACACAGGGATTGAACGACGAAATACCATGGACGGCACTCTAGCTCTTTATAAGCTGACAAGAATTGAGTAAGCCTGAACCACACAATTGTGTATGTAGGTGTTGACATATAACGCATGGCACCCGGAAGATAAAGAAATCTCCTCATTTACCTAGACACCTGCCATATGGATATTTCTGAATCTTAAGTTCTATGGCTGGACTAAGTATTTAGGAGCAATCAGATTCTTTAATTTATATAAGGCTAATACACACATTTGTAGTGGTCAAGAGGTCTTGTCATAATCAGGAAGACAATTTTTCTGTAGTTGCAGTGAATGTTTTGTTTAGCAAAATGATGTGACTTTAGGATTCTACACTAATAGCGAGCCTTATCCAAATAGCCAGCAGAGGGTGTCATTTCATTAGCTCCGCACTTTTCTGTTTATATAACTGTCGGAGATTCTAATGCGGATATCTTCGATGATTGTACAGAGACTTTGTGACTGCCTTATAAGTCCCTGGCGAGTCTTTGAAACTATAAACCATGCTAGTGATCAAGGCAGGAACTAAATAAAGATGCAAATAAAATGTTGTATGGCCCCATAAAACGCTCCGATATTTTAGATCCCAAGGAGCATGGTATTTCATAAAAGTATTTTTTTTTAAAGTATACGAGAAATTTATAGTCATCAAGTCTGGATAATTTTTGACTTTGTAACCTAATACGCAGATGTTGAACGCTTTGCTGAAAGCTCACGTTGAATTCCCTTTTTTGTTAAGAAAACTACACAATTCCCATGATGCTTCGGCGCATACTAATGACATTAGAAGAATCTCGCGTAAGAGTTTTCGTGTATTTAAACCTTTGTAACGCGCGCGCCGGCGCCTCCCCATCCTGCTCTGTACATGACCGAGGTACCGACGGACAGGTTAGTCAACTCTACACGACCTGATACTTACAGGCTAGATTGGATAGTGTTTATGACTCACTGATTTCCTAATATACTCCGGGATAGATGCCAAACGTTCTTGGTTAGAATCTGTTGATGAGTGAGTGTCTTTTTACCACCGGGAAGTATCTAGACAGGTGCATAGGCAATTCTTAATGTCAGAGCCTCATTCCTTCAGAGAAACAGTTGGGTCTTTTGATTAACCATGATCAACACTGATTTTCCTACATGTGTGACTATCTCTGCTGTTAATTGAAACCAGATAAACATTCATCTTTCACTATTCATGAGAGGTCGACCACAGAGACAGATACGTTAAGCTGAGCGATCGGATTGTGATTTTTACTTCATATACACGCTCGCAATTAATATCTTTTAATCAAAAAGAGGCATTTTTGTTTGGTAGGATTGCCATAAGTCCAGACACTTCTAGACACTTATGTATGACGTCTGGCAAGAAAAATGTGCGTTTAGTTTTTAATATAAAGACATAAGATCTAGCTCTTGAAATGTGTCTTATACCCGTTTGTCTTCATATAGAGCGGGGCCTCATTTCTCTGAGCGGATGCCAGGTGAGGTGAGGAGAGCTCCCGTACATTGACGGGTAAGCGTTTTTCTTTTCTTTTTCTTCCCTTCTTTAAGATAGAAATAGGCATATTTATAAAACAAAAGATTATGCCTTGAGTAATAAGAAGACTCACTATATACAGTTAGCAACGATGAAGCAGATTTTGATGCACAGCAATTGGCATTGAATGTCTCTCTTTTTAGGATTTGGATGAATACTCCTGAGAAATTCACAGAGAGTTTTTGAAAAAAATCCGCAATCAAAGTAGGTTGTATAATTTCCTTCACTGGTGTGTTTTTATTTTTTGGATCACACACGATTATATAGCAGTAGCATAAATTCTATGGTCCTGACGAAAGCCTGATTATCATTTAATCGTGAGGCTGAAACATGTAGACCCTTTCCTAGCTGGACTTGAGCAGTTATGTTTTTCAAAACTGCTCCTGCACTGGTTTTAACTTCGTCACTCGGACAGAACCAATAAAGCATTATATCTGTTCCGGTAGATGATTTTATGATTTTCACCTTGTCACATTAAAAAATGTTCTTTGCACTGCTTCCCTCACCACCATTAACACAAAAAAACGCATTATTAAGAACTATGGTACATACTACATCTTAAACCAATAGAGAGGTTCTTGTTGCCCACTCGGTCTGTAGCCCTGATTTGTTGGAGGGCTCAGCAAGGGCTATTGAATCCCAAATGATGTTGGTTGCTACTTAGGTGGCTGATGGGAATTATTTTTACTTAGGGAGGTCTCCACTTGCTTTATCTCTAGTCTTCTGCTCTGACCCTAGGTTTCCTGTTTGTAGTTATAATACTTTGGGAATTAAGGGATTAGGAACCTAGTGGTCAATAAATATTTTTCCCTTAGACCCTCTTGATATATCTGGTAAAATCAAGATACATATAGTTATTTACTCTTTGTTCTTTGCACTATTCAAGGGCAGATGGCCTTGTAACACAACAGTCCTTATTCACCACTTGCAAGCACTGGTTTCCTTACTTTTCACCCTTTTCTTAAAAAGAGTCTCCTTCCTTATTACACCTTAAATGTCCCACACCTTACTCTGTTTGATTTCTCACCAACCTTTCACTGAATAAATAAGTCACCAATTATTTTGCACTTTAAGAACAGCAGGCTATACAATTGGTTTTGAACTAAAAACTTTGTATATATTGTACAACATTATAGCCCTGAAGAAGCCCATGTCTGGGCGAAACGCGTTGGCTGTTTTGAACACCAAGTGCATCATGAATAAAAGCAACTAAAGATCACAAGCAACGACGTGGACTTACTCATTATTTTACTTGATGTGCATACTCTAGACCTTACATATATTGCCTCTCATACCCCTGTGGAATAATATTGTGATTAGTGGTCATGTGGCAGCTGGGCATCTGAGGCAGGCAATATTCAACTACTTTTGTGACTTGTCTTGGCGGTGCAATTCTCTGCAACCCAGCTGCCTGTTTCTCTTATCAGTATCCTTAAAGCAATCGCGGGATTCGACGCACTGGTATCCAGCGTCATCGAGAACATTGAATTCCTTCCTCCAAGAGGCTCACAATTGTTAGATGCTACCTTGGTAACATTCAAATCTACTATTTGGGCCTGCTCACTTTTAGCTAGCACAGAAACTCTCCGACAATGGGGCATTTAAATCCCCCCACACCTTGAAAGTATCCAGCTGCGCTGGTACCCCCATCGCCCACACTGCAAAGTGCCCGCTGGTCACTAGTCAAAGAAAGTTCCAATCCATATTCAATTTTAAAACGCTCAAGGCCAGATGGTCACAAAAGCAACCCCCACAAATCCCGAGCAAGAATGTGGTTGACTACTAGCAGCCTTGTCTACCAATAATCAGCAAACTCACAACAAAGTCATTAAAAATAACGAATGTTTTTTTACAATTTCTTCCCTCTATCACTGAGAACCAGCAAACTACATCAAATATATGTTCCTGGAACATTAGCGGCCTTCATCATTAAATAAGCTACCCAGACATATGTAATGTAATTTCCGGATTTGCCTTCCTTATAGTCCAGGAAACTTGGGCCACACAAAATCATTCCCTAAACGGTTACCTTGAACACTGGAAGCCTCCTTAAACAGATCAGAAATTTGTCCTGCTCAAGGGGGGGACTGTCAAATACACTTCAATCTGTTAAAAGGCCCAGTAGAGTAATTATACTTCCCAGAGAAATGGCTCCTAGGAATTAAAATCAACTCGTGGAGACAGAAGCGCCCTCTGCTACTTCTCAACGTTTACCTCAATCCAAACTCCAGACCAACAAGTTCTTAGTTAGAACACCTAACCACAGTTCTGAGTGACTTGGCAGGGGACATACCACATGCTGACTGCCTCATTACGGGGGATTTTAACACCAACCTGTTCCAAGCGTCCCCGGAGGAGTTAGTAACCCTGTTTCCAATCACTCTACCATAACTGAAGGCATAGGTAAAACCCACATATCAAATACGCTGTATCCTAGGGAAACACTGGGTTTTACAACTCTACAGTGTGGGCTTCATAGTAGTGAATAGGAGATTCACACAGGACGTTCCTCCAAATTAGACATGGACAAACAGCTGTAAGTGTACTTAACTTGATTATTCCATCTGAAATTCAGACCTGCTCCCATACATAGAAACTTATAGCATCATACACACTCTGAAAGTAACCATCGCCTGCAAGTTACTACGATTGCCAAGAACCTAGAGCACCATGACCCTGACAAACCTACTCACAATCCAAGAATCTAAAACGCCTAAGATGGAGAGACGCAATCAGTACAATGATCATGGGAGAGTCTGAGCAATTTTTAACAAGCCTTAACCAGCGTTCTGCTTCCCCAGTAATCGCCTGGGCAAACTTTTGCTCTCATCTTTTAAAGCAATTTAAACTGCCTCCCCGACATTATGTGGATTCCTACAATAACAAGGCACCTCTCTCATCCCAGACAATGGCGCTAAAGAAAATCAGACACTCCTCCCTTAGGGCAGCCAGGAGACACCCAGAATCGGAACGTTTATGAAATAGCTACATAATTTCACAGAACAATTAGCTATGGGCATGCTGACAAACAGCATCTTCAGCAACTTTGGTGATGCCTCCAATATGCACGTAAGACCTGGAACCCCAGAAAATTCTGGGCTTTAGTAAATAACCAATGGAAATCTCAGCTTGGGAAGCACATATATCGCTGAGCAGAAATGGGCATCCTTTCTGGACGGCCACTTAAAGGCGGATGAGTTGAAGGCATCCCTAATGATAAATCCTACCTGGGAGTGTCAGGACAATCTGCAAGGAGTTCAGAAAAAACAAATGGAAGTAATCTCCACTTCCCCCGCAAAGCTGGTCAAAATTCTAACTAAAGCCAGACCTGACAGAGCTCCGGGCCAAAACGGCCTGCCACAGCCCCTGTTTAAAAAGACTATTCCCTTCTGGTCCAAGCAGCTAGCCAGCCTGTTTGATTACTCTTTACGAAGTTCAACCATACCCGACTCTTGGTGGGGCGTGATTATTCAGCCTATTTATAAGTCTGGCTCAAGATCAGCTCCAAGTAACTACAGGCTGATTGCATTACTGGACAACAAGGCAAAATTCCCTGCTGGAAGACCTGAAGAGCTGGGCGACTTAAAAGGGCAGATACCCAAATATCAAACAGGTTTTGTGGCAAACTCAGGCACATCGACCAACCTTCTAGCTCTATCCACTCTTATCGACAAAGCGAACACATCCTTAACAGTGCTTTTTTGCTTCTTTGTGGACTTCAAAGCAGCATTTGACCATGTACCAAGGGAGTCTCTTTAGACCAAGCTAACCGGATGGGGAATACCTGCCAAATTAATGGAGCCAATCATCCAGCTCCACACCAACACCTGGATTCAAATGAAGATCGGCACCGTATCGTACCTATCCAGAACGACTTTAACGTCAAGGGGAGTGAAACAGGGATGTGTGCTAGACCCCTGCTTTCTAATCTTTTTTTAAGCCAATCTTTTAGTAGAACTGGACACAACAACCAGTCACCCCCCCCAGGATCGGGGGAGCTAGATTATCAACATTTTATATGCCGATGACCTCGCCCTTTTAAGCCTTACAAGAGTCGGACAGCAACAGCTGCTAAACACTCTACACTGTTACGCCACCATCAATAAATTAGAGGTAAACCTAAAGAAAACCAAAGTAGTTATATTTGGCAGGAAGTTCTACAGAGGTGGCGGCTGGTTGTATAATAACGTCCAAATTACAGCAGGCAAAACCTACAGGTACTTGGGAATCCTTATTGATTCAATTGGCACACTAACTAAACATTGCAATGAAATTGCCATGAACGCCTTGGCTCTCCAAGTTAGCCTCTCCAAGCTCTCCAAAAGTCTGACCGGTCCCAGTATAACTGCATTGCTGGAAGTTATGCAAGCCAAGATAGGTCCTACCTTGTCATACGGGTATGAGATCTCTCTTGGCAAGTTCTACATTGTTCTTAACCAACATGTGATCAAAATCTATAAGGGGGTGCTCCGGTTGGCAAAAACTTTGTCTGCTGCACAGATCCGACTAGAGCTGAGCCTTGCAAACTAAGCCCAGCACAGCTCGGGGGTCTTTCTCAACCTGTGCCACAGGCTGAGACATGTCAGAGTTGGCTCACTTGAGACCCTTTTGTGCAGTGACATCAGTGCCAATAACCCCAGTAGGTCACACAGTCAATACTTCAACAAATGCATTTTACAACTATCAGTAGGAGATCTGTGGTCTCTCAATCCTGGCAAAAAAGCATTCAAACTAAGCATCAAGAAGCAAATTCAACTGTGCCCCAGAATGTTAGATAGAGAAACTCTAGCCAAACATAAGCATACACAGGAAGTAATTAATTCCTACCAGCTGGCCCCTCTACTTCCACACTTGGCCTGTTCATACCCCCCTACATCTGAAACAAAGATTTTTGGCCCTCATACTGGGTGATAGGCTCTTCTTGAAACACCTACCTTCCTGGCGGGCGCTACTCAGTCGACCTTGCGTGCAGGGGTTGTGGCAAATCAGATTAATCTCTTGAGCACGTATGAATTTGCCCATCTGTTGGCCCTGTGCAGAACAAAGTTGAGGCCGAGTGGAACAAACTGGGAGTCCGGACCTGCAGGCAGGGCATCATCGCCGCTTTGAATCCTGAGAATACTGCTCTAAACAGCTGCTTTACAACTTTTATCCCTCTGACTTATCGTCAGTGCAAGCAGCACTATTCAATCAAGGCCAACTGAGGCATCCATCACCGTCTGTAAGAACGGAACACTCATAAAAGTAGTAGCCGCGGCTGTCTGTCAAATCCTCGAACGGGAGGACTGGCTATTCTCATTCCCTTATTATCTCAGAGCCATCCTGATCATCTTGAATAATCTGCTATAGTATTTTATGGAACATTTTTAGCTTTCTTCGGACACTCTTTATTAAACCCTTTTTACCACTGGACTAATGAACAGCTAACAGCTGGGGCACCTGGTCTTCTTAGTACCACAGTGATCCACCTCTGTGACCCAGCAGCTGCCCACCATTATGTTAGCACTTTAGAGCAATTTTTAAGGGAATTTATTATTGTATATATATACATATATATATATATATATATATATCTATATATATAGGGCATTGGAATAGCTCTATAGAGGTAGGGAAGAGGTGAAAGAGGCCCGGCGGTGCAAAATGGGTTTGACAGTGAACACTGCAGTCTTCATTCATTCCCAGACATTTCTGGGAGCCAGATTGGACACAGTCCAATGCAAAGCATTTTTATCGGAAGAACGCCACATCTTTCTACGACAATTGGCTATGGCCATTTAAAAAAGAAAGTCCGTTTTAGTAAGGAGATACAAATTGCTCCTAGGAATGTGCTCATCAGCAATACTGTCAATTACGATATCATCAGACTAGATAGACCGATCAAAGTGGGGGGAGGCTCTGCTTGTATTCACCGCAACAGCCTTTCAGTTAATCAGTTACAGTCCCCTACCCTCTCTTCATGTGAATATCTCTGCATCGAAATTGCTGAGAACAATCGGCCCGATTCACAAAAGTAGTCTGAGACAAAATCCTAAATTAGAAATCCTAACTTTACTACTACTAAATGCCTTTTGTGAATACAGAAAGTCGTAAAGTTAGGATTTTGTCTCAGATTACTTTTGTGAATCTGGCCCAATAATCCCCTTTGTAAACTACACACAGTCTATCATCTACCAGGTGACAATCTCACCTTCTTAGAGCAATTCATGGACACAATCACAATAAGCAAGGGTCAAATCAGCACTAAAATCTTCCTGGGGGAGGGGGCGTGGTTACGCGGCGAACAAGGTGGCCGCAGGCTAAGGTCGCACGGCGCAAAACCCTTCCTTTCCACATCAATCCGTTTGACTGATCCGTGCCCCGTGGGGGGAATCGGCTAGCGGAGGAGCCGCTGACAAGAACGAGCCCAAATTCGGACCGCCGGGACCGCAGGACCAGGGGATCGGACCACGGCCAGGTGGGGCCTTCACTGCCATGTAAAGCCGGAGCCTAGAGTTGCGGAGGAGCCCGAGGTGGTGAGGCGACTCGTGGGTGTGCGCCGATCTCGGATCTGGTGGTCAGACTGGCGCTCTAGTGGTTCCAGCAGAGGGGCGCCAGCGAGCTCCCAGGCAAGCACGTCTCATCCTGGCGGTGCTGCGCCATCGGCAGAACTCGACGTAACTGCGACACAGAGACCGACCGCACTGCGGCCCAGGTTGAGGGATCCGGCGCCGCTGTGGACACCCGGGGAGGTGAGAGCGGCAGAAACGGCGGAGCGAATGCGTGGTGCTGGCGACCACTGGAGAGTTGGGAAGCCCTGAGAACTGAGCTACACTAGGGGCTGACATTAAGGGTGAGACGACAGAGAAGCGCATCCCCCCGGGGCACCGGACCCCAATATACGGGAGTGAAACCATAGGGAGTGTGGGATCCGGCGCCTAACAGGAGGAAGCAAAACCTAGCTACTGGCTGGCTGTTCCATCAGGCGGTCTTTGACTGTTCACCTGAAGCGCGATTACACAGCCCTGCTCAGGCATCAGCCCCCTCCTCCACCCCCTCACACCAACTAAATGAATGCCGCCATCCAGTCGACAATCGCCAAATCCTTAGGCTGCAGTGCAGTCTACGAGAGTAGCTGGCATTGAGGACCAAAGACTGTGGAGGATGCGTTGAGGGTGCCAAGCAGTCACAGGGGTCGCTCCCAGGGAACCATTTCATACTACAGTAACATCAGATCGCGGCAGACCCTCAGGGGGGGTCAGGTACTGCCGTACAACAGTTGCACTGCAGAGCCTTGTGGCCAGTGGCGAGCCAGCGGCGATAAGGGGCTCGACCGAAGGCGACCACAGACTTCCCGGGGTGGGACACGGTGTATTCCCCAGGCCTGGGGCCCATCAACCTAGCTCTCCATGGCCCCCGGGACGGGATCAGACTGTACCTGGGTGTCGCAACACCGCCTGTAAAGATGAGAGACTGCTGTGAAACCAATCTCCACCACCATGTCATCCACCAGAGGCCCTAAGGTTACCCAGCACAACAAGCTAGACAGGTACACCTGCCCGAGGGCGGCCCTTCCTGAGCAGCAATTACCCAAGGATAAACCGACGGGGGGAACGGAAGGTGACACCCTGGAACCTACCTTGAAAGACGTCATTGAGGCGATCGGCGGGATCCATACGTCTTTGGAGCAACGAATGGACACTATCTCCTCTGAGGTGATGCTCATCAGGGCGGACCTTGCTACCAATAGGGAAAAGGTCAAACAACTCACAATTACCACGACGAGCCTGGTGGATGACACCAACCAGTTGCAAAATGAGATCCAGGAACTGCAAGCATTCCGGAAATTTGCAGAAGGGAAACTTGACGATTACGAAGGGCACACTAGGCGCAATAACGTGCGTATCCTAGGTATGCCGGAAAACGCAGAAGGACAGGCTACTGACCTATTCGTAGAGAACTTAATCACTGCTCACCTGCAACGGAAAGGCCTATCCAACATCTATGAGGTTGAAAGAGCCCATAGGGTCCCAGGGGACCGACCAAAGCCGGGGGGCCCCCACTTCCAATACTGGCTAGACTTTTGAACTCTCGAGATAAGGATGTCATCCTGCAAGCGGCCAGAGTGGCGCCGCCGCTCCGTTTTGAGAACTCAGAAATCACCTTCTTTCCGGACTTCACGCAGGCGGTCCAACGACAGATAAGATCGTTCATACCAGTCAAGAAGAAACATAGCAACAAAGGCCTGAAATATGCGATGCTGTTCCCGGCCCGACTCCGAGTAGAAGCCGGGGGAAAACCAGATTCTTTGATTTTCCGGAGGCCGCTGCTGAACGGCTAGATGGCTGGAGAGACGCTAAGGAGCACAACTCTCATGGACACTAGAAGGTATAGTCGTTCCTGATGGTACCTTAACTGAACTTGGTGCTCTGGCAACCACCTGCTCCACACTGTCTCTTACCTGCCCAAAGCGAGGGGTATATAAAGTGCAGCTGGGATAGATACTGATCTATGGGTTCATACTGAGTATTCTGAGACGGTAACGGGTCGGCCCTGCCCGGGGTAACTGCTTGACTACACAGCTGGGAAGGGAGGTGACGGGCGGGACGGCATATCCCCCCCCCTGTTTTCTTCTCTTAGTTTGATCTTAGGGTGACAGGCACTCTGCATTAAAGTAGGTATGTGCAGTTTTGAGTCCGGAGTGCAGGGGAGCAGGGAGAGGGTAGTTGGGTGGGGTTATTGTATTGTTGTTTGTTTGTATCGAATCGACATGGTATCATTGATCCGTCACTGGGAGTGGTTGGTAACACGTAGGTCCCAATGAGTACGCAATGGGATAAGAGCTTTAAATTGATGAGCTGGAACATAAATGGTCTGGGGGACAAAGTTAAAAGATGTGTGGTGCTGCAACATATCAGGCACCACGCCCCGGACGTGATACTGCGCCCGGAAACGCATCTGGTGGGGAACACTTGTAAGGCCCTTAATCGGTGGAGATACAAGCTAGTAGCACACTCTGGCTTTACCACAGATTGGAGAGGAACGGGGATACTGTTGAGAAACTCCTTTCCAATAACAGTGAAATCCACCTGGGTTGACACATGGGGAAGGTACATTGGCATCACGGGACAATGGGAAGGAAATACGTTGACACTTATGTGCCGCCCAGCCTTCAGGGGCTTGCTTTCAAAGATCTGGGTTCTATTCTACTGTTGGTCCCAGACGGTCTCTTAATAGTAGGAGGAGACCTCAATTCAGTGGTCTCCGGCACACTAGACAGACACCCTCCCCGAGACCTCCGCCCCTCAAACCGTTGGTTTCCAGACTTCTTGGAGACTCTGGGGGTTGGTAGACGCCTGGCAAGCTTATCACCCTGATACTGTCCAACACACCTATCACTCAGGCACTCACCATAGTCAGTCGCGGATTGACTACTTGCTGATCCCATCGGCCCAAATCGCACACATACAAGAAGTCAGGCACATGGCACGGGGAATCTCGGATCATTCCCCGATGTGGGCCCAATTCGTTATCGGACAGCACAGAGTGGGAAGGTTTGCCCCCATTAACCCCTGGCACCTCCGTAACCCGGAGGTTTGTAAAGCACTACATGCAGCAATGGAGACCTATTTCCAGGACAATGAAGGATCGGTACGCTCACACCAGACACTGTGAGAAGCGTTTAAAACAGTAGTAAGGGGACAAGCACTCTCTCAAATATCGGGGGTACGAAAAGAGAAAGGGAAAGAGAAGGTGACCATCTGGAGGCAGAGATTGAGCAGGGTTCCACGCCTGACAAACTCCATATCCTGCAACTGAAGAGAGATAGCTACAAGGCCATTGTGACGAAGAGAGCTAAAGTAATGGGGAGAGAGGTGCAGGGCAGGATATATGACCATGAAGACAAGGCGGGGAAATTAATAGCGTGGTTGGACAAGAAAGAACTAGTGAGCAGATTGGTGCCTGAGTTGACTGATATGGCAGGACAATCGATCACTGACCCCCAGGAGATAGCAAACACATTTGCGGCTCATTATCAGGAAATATACCGTTCACAGATGGCATATACGATGAGCGACTCCCAAGATCTCCTAAAGGACATTGCCCTGCCAACACTTTCGACAATCAACTTAAAGTATCTAGAGGACTATCTCTCTACTGACGAGATAGCCCAAGCAATCAGAAGCCTTAAATCTGGAAAGGCCTCAGGCTCAAATGGCTTGCCGATTGAGCTCTACAAACTCAGACCTGATAAACTTGCCCCGTACGTACGTGCGATGTTTGAGGAAAGTAAGGATAAGGGGGAACTGCCACGAGATCAGAGGATTGCGACGCTGGTCACTATACATAAGGAGGGCAAGCCAAAGACGGACTGTGCCTCATACAGGCCAATCTCCTTACTGAATGCTGAGCCTAAGATCCTGGCTAAACTCCTCGCTACTAGGTTAGTTAAGGTGATTGGGGGGCTGGTTCATCCAGATCAATTGGGCTTTATGCCACAGCGTAATACTGCATTAAACCTGCGCAGAGTACACGGAGTAATGGGGAGGGCAGCCACTATTCAGGAGGCGGCGATAATCGTGTCACTGGATGCCGTAATGACATTTGACATGATCAAATGGCCATATCTTATTGCAGCCCTCGAAAAAATGGGATTTGGTCCTCAATTTATCCAGTAGGTACAGCTCCTATATTCTAAACCTTTAGCCCACGTGGTTGTCAACAACAAAAAGTCAGAAGTATTCATGCTGAGTAGAGGGACTCGTCAGGGCTGCCCACTCTCCCCCCTCCTATTTGCGTTGGCTTTGGAGCCCCTGACATCCTGGGTACGTAAGAACCCAGTGATACATGGCCTGAAATGGGCGGACACATGGGAAGACCGCATCTCATTATATGCGGACGACATACTTTTATTTCTGGCCTCTCCAAAGGCGTCCCTCATGTCTGACCTGGATATAGTTGCGATCTTTGGCAGATACTCAGGGTACTCGATTAACTTGAATAAATCGGTACTATACTTCCTTAATGGTCCCCAGCCTGTTCTCCCTAGGGGATGACAGGTGCAAGTCACCACAACAGGCTTTAAGTATCTAGGTATTTATATCACAGCTGATCCAGATTCACTCAAAATCTCCTCTTCCCCCTACAATGATTAAAGCGAGATACGGCGCGCTGGAAAGAGATTCCAGTCTCGATGCTGGGCAAGGCATCCCTATTTAAAATTATGTCCTTGCCTCGCTTTCTATATGTATTGCAAAATTCCTCTGACTTAGTCCTGGCAAGCTTTAGGGAAAACGAAAGCCTGCAGAGAAATCTGTTATTGTGGAGCGGGAAACCCCGCATAGCAATTGGTATGATGGGGGAATTGGCCTTCCTGACCTCAAAAAGTATTACTGGGCAGCTCATCTAGCCGCCATCAACCATGGAACATATCAACCTGCTGACAACACGGGCTCCGCAATGAATAAGTGGTTGTTACCAGACGGCAACTACAATAGGGCTCTATATTCGAAGACTGGGAAACGTCATATGACAGGACCGAATAAACACTCGGTCCAAGTCTCGCATGCTGCTAATAGAAGCCTGGGTTGGGAGCACAAAGTGACATTGGCAACCCCCCTGGGGGATTCAGACCTACTTTGGAATTTGTGGAAATCCAAGGGCTTTGACAAGTGGGACCTCATAGGTATCTATAAAATAGGTGACCTCTGGGTAAAAGGGGAGGTCAAGTCGTTCGCATCCCTACAGCAAGAACATGATATGGCCGCCACAGAACACTTCAGATACATGCAGGTCCGACATGCACTACAGACACACCTCCAGAAAGGGATCATCCCGCCTGAATCCTCGCCTTTCGAGGATAGGATATTGGATTACTTGCCGACAAAAGCCATTTTGCTAACCTACAAAAAGCTGGTAAATAGCTCCAGTGACCCCCTCCAAAGCCTAAGAGAGAGATGGGAAAGAGAGAGCATAATCCTGGATGACGAGGATTGGACGGTGGCAGTGGCCTCCCCGCGAGAGGCGGCTATACCCGCTGGACTACAACTGGTGCAGCTTAAAATCTTACACCGCATTTCCATAACAGGGCCATGCCTTGTGAAAATGGGGAGGGCAGAAGCCGGTGACTGCAGGAGGCGCTGTGGGGGTGAGGGGCCCTAAGTGTGCCAGGTATGCCCAGACGTGGGTCCTGGGTTCACTGTGCCACTGGAATCAAGCTATCCTGGCTGAAGAGGGGTGAAACCCCAAAACCGGCCCTAGGATGCTTGTTTCCGGTCCAGGGAGGACCTGGCTTGGCAATTCGGGCTGGACTGTTCCCATGAGGCACAGGGTCAAGACTGATTTGCATATGGCCAGGTCTAAACTGGGGTGTTATGGTGAGCAAAAGAATGATGGATTTAACCCAGATCTCTTGACTGGGGGTGAATGTTTTGATTTGTTCTGCATACCGTCCATCAATTGTGTGTCTTTTGGTGAGGGAATATTCGAACAAGTTACTTACCTTCGGTAACGCTTTTTCTGGTGGATACAGTATCTGCCTGTGGATTCCTCACCTTGTGAATATCCCTTGCGCCAGCATTCCACAGAACTTTTTTCCCCAGCTCTCTACGCCGACGTGGACGACGTCATAATGCATCGGCTCCGCTCGCGACTCCGTATGACGTCACCGGAGCCATAAGAGAGCCACGTCGGCGTGATGACGTCAGTTCCACCCATTTTTTCCGTGCCTCCGAGGCGCACAGGTGGACCAACGACAGATTCAAAGTATATACAGTGTACAATATACAATCAAATATACACAGTACATAAACAAAAGGAAAGCTAAACAAAATAAGCATTTCCTACAAATGTACCAGAAAGCATAACAACATCTCAAACAAGACAACTTTTAAGGTATACAAAGGTGGACAACGGGGAGGCGGGTGGGCCAGTGAGGAATCCACAGGGAGATACTGTATCCAACAGAAAAAGCGTTACCGAAGGTAAGTGACTTGTTCTTCTGATGGATATATCTGCCAGTGGATTCCTCACCTTGTGAATAGATTCCCACAGCAGTCCCCACTCCCGGAGGAGGGTGTCCACCTTCCTATACCAGAAAGTCTTGCAAGACAGAGCGCGCGAAGTGGCCCTCCCTCCTCATCTCAGAGTCCAAGCAATAATGCTTTGCGACAGTATGGAGGGAGGCCCAAGTCGCGGCTTTACAAATATCTGCCACAGGAACACCCCGGGCCAAAGCGGATGTAGATGATTTAGCTCTAGTTGAATGAGCCCTAATACCCTCAGGAGGAACCTTACCAGCCAGGGCATAGCAGATCTTGATGGCACGGATGATCCATCTTGACAGAGTGCGCTTGTGCACCGCTCTTCCTTTGGAATGTCCAACATAACCCACGAAGAGCTGATCGTCCAGACAAAAGTCCTTCGTTCTGTCCAAGTAAAAGCTTACAGCTCTCTTTGGGTCCAGGCGATGAAGCCTTTCCTCCTCCTTGGAGGGATGAGGAGGTGGATAAAAAACAGGGAGAGTAATAGACTTCCCCAAATGAAACGGAGTAACAACTTTGGGCAGGAAAGCAGCCCTGGTCCTGAGCACCATCCTTTCAGCATGTAATGTTAGAAAAGGGGGTTTAGAACTAAGAGCTTGAAGCTCACTCACCCTCCTTGCCGAGGTTATGGCTACAAGAAAGACCGTCTTAAAAGACAACAGCCTCAAAGGACAACTATGAAGAGGCTCAAACAGGGACCCCATCAGAAAAGTTAAGACAAGATTAAGGTCCCACTGCGGCATTACAAAAGGAGTAGGAGGAAACTTGTTTGTAAGGACTTTGATAAACCTCAGTACAACCGGAGATTTAAATAATGACGGTTGATCAGGTAGACATAGAAAAGCTGATAAGGCCGAAAGATAGCCCTTGACCGTGGCCACAGCACAGCCCTGCTGAGCCAAGGAAAGAGCAAACTGGAGCACCTCAGAAAGATGTGCTATTAAAGGGTCAATGGATCTCTCTCCACACCATTTAACAAACTTGGACCACCTGTAGGAGTAAATGGACTTGGTGGAGTGTCGCCTGGCCGATAAAATAACATCCACCACATCAGGTGGGAGAGAGAAAGAACTCAGGTTGCCCCGTTCAAAATCCAGGCATGAAGGTGTAAGCTCCGGAGGTGGGGGTGTAGAACCTGCCCCTCCAACTGCGAGAGGAGGTCTGCCCTCAGAGGGAGACGGAGCGGAGGGCACGAGGAGAGGTGGAGAAGAGCTGTGTACCACACCCTTCTTGGCCAATCCGGGGCTATCAAAATGACTTGGGCCCGGTCTTGGCGAATCTTCCTCAGAACCCGAGGAATCAAGGGTATGGGAGGAAACGCGAGTCGTGAACCCCATCTCAACTGAAACGCATCCCCCAACGCCCCCTGCATCGGAAACTGGAGACTGCAGAATGACGGACACTGCGCGTTCTCGCGGGTGGCAAACAGGTCCACCCGAGGGATTCCCCACGTCTGAAAGACGTAACGAACCACCTCCGGATGGAGCCTCCACTCGTGGTCGTCGGAGAACTACCGGCTGAGACTGTCCGCACGCACGTTCAGCACCCCGGCCAGATGATTTGCCATCAGACAAATCCGATGGTCCTGAGCCCAGGACCAAAGACGCAGGGCCTCTCTGCAGAGACAATGCGACCCCACTCCTCCCTGCTTGTTGACATTCCACATCGCGGTAGTGTTTTCCATCAGGACTTGAACAGACTGACCGCGAAGGGAAGGGAGGAAGGCCTTGAGTGCCAAACGAATCGCCCGCAATTCCAAAAGGTTGATGTGAAGCAACCTCTCCTCTGGAGACCAAAGACCCTTGATCTCCAGGTCTCCAGATGAGCACCCCACCCTAAGGTGGAGGCATCCGATATCACCGTGGCCACCGATGGAGGTAGATGGAAGGGCTTTACTTGAGACAGATTGCCCTCCACGCTCCACCAAGATAGATCCGCTGCAGCTTCTCTGGAGATCCTGATCGACTCCCTGAGAGCTCCGTTGTGCTGATACCACTGTCTGTGGAGGCACCACTGGAGCGCCCTCATGTGCCAGCGTGCATGGTTGGCCAACAGAATGCAGGAGGCGAACAGACCGAGCAGGCGAAGGACCTTCAGAACCGGAACAACCGCTCCATTGTGGAATAAAGGGACCATCTCCTGAATGTCGAGAATTCTTTGAGGTGGAGGAAATGCTCGACACACAGTAGTGTCCAGTACTGCCCCTATGAACAGGTTGCGTTGAGAGGGCACCAGGTGAGATTTGGGCACGTTTATCGAAAAACCCAATTCGAACAACAGCTGAGATGTTACCTGCAGATGATGCTGCACCATCTCTGGGGACTCTGCCTTCAGAAGCCAGTCATCCAGGTAGGGGAAAACCGGAATCCCCGACCTCCTGAGATGGGCCGCTACCACTGCCATCACCTTCGTGAAGACTCGAGGTGCGGTAGTAAGACCAAACGGGAGGTCCGCAAACTGGTAATGTTGCGACCCAACCGTAAAACGGAGATACTTCCTGTGCGACTTCAGGATTGGGACATGGAAGTACGCGTCCTGCAAGTCGAGCGACACCATCCAGTCTCCTTGCTGCAACGCTTGAAGAACCTGTGCAAGGGTCAGCATCTTGAACTTCTCCTGTTTCAGGTAAAAGTTTAAGACTCTGAGGTCCAGTATCGGACGCAATCTGCCGTCCTTCTTGGGAATCAGGAAATACCGGGAGTAGCATCCCTGACCCCTTTCCTGCTCCGGAACCACCTCTATCGCACCTTTTTGAAGCAAAGCTAGCACCTCCTTCTGCAGAAGAAGCAGATGGTCTTCCGAGCAGTAACCTTGGCAAGGAGGGTAAGGGGGAGGAAACTCCCGAAAGGGAAGGGCGTACCCAGTCTCCACGAGGTTCAAAACCCAAAGGTCTGTAGTAACAGATTTCCAACCCCGCAGAAAGTGGGACACCCGACCCCCCACAGGTCTTACATGATCCAGGATGGGGGATCTAGGGCTGCTTCCCTGAAGCCTCATTGGGAGCAGAGGAGGAGGAAGAAGAAGAGGGGTTGCGTCCAGAACCTCTCCGACCCTTTTGTCTCAATGTGGCCTGAACATCCGTAGAAAAGCCAGATGAACGGAGCCATGCCTGCCTTCTCGTGGCTATAGACGAGCCCATTATCCTTGACACTGAATCTGCTTTATCAAGACCCGATTGAATCACTTGTCTTGCAGCAGCTTGAGTATCTGCGACCACCTCCATGAAGGACGCCTTATCACCCTCAGGCAGCTTAGGGGCTAAAGACTTTATTGAGTCCATTAAGGCATGCACATAATGACCCAGCAAGCACGTGGCATTTGTAGATTTAAGTGCCATACTATAGCCTTATAGCCCGCCGTAGCGAGCTATACCGGCTGTTAAAGGCCCGCTGCAGCGTTAAAGGCCCGAGCCGAAGGCGAGGGACTTTAACAAAGCAGAGGGACTTTAAAAGCCGGTATAGCCCTGCTACGAAGGGCTATAAGGCTATTAGAACATTCTGCCACTAGAGGGCAGAATGTTCTAACAAAACAAAGCCTTCAGGGAGCGCGAGGGGAATGAAATCACCTCAGGCTCCCTGAAGTCTTTGTTCACAGCCAGAGCTGTGAACAAAGACACATTGGAATGTTGGTGCTCCGGACTTATACCAGCCATTATAAGCCCGGAGCACTCCATTGTTTTCAATGGAGCTCCCAACATTCCAATGTTCTAATTCCTGATGAAAAAGATTTCTTAGCTGCCTGGTCCACCTTTTTGGACTCCCTGTCAGCAGGAGACTTAGGGAACGCTCCCGAAGCATGCTTCGAGCAGGACGCCTGCACAACTAGGCTCTCTGGAGACGGGTGCGTAGAAAGAAAATCTGGATCCCCAGGCGCCACCCTGTATCTTCTCGCCACCTGCCTGGAAACCGCTGGAGAAGAAAGTGGTTTACGCCATAGCTCCAAAACAGGCTCCAAAATAGCCTCATTAAAAGGCAGTAAAGGCTCAGAAGTCGAAGTAGGTGAATGCAACACCTCTGTCAGCAGGTTAGATTTATATTCCGCAGAGGGTAACTGCAAATCCAACAACTCTGCGGCCTTCTTTATAACCATACGGTAAGGAACCAATTTCTAAGGTGGAGAGGATCTAGATGAAGTATGCTCTCACTCAGGGGTCGTATCCAGGCCACTAGCCTCTTGTATCCCTTCAAACTCACCAGAGGACGTGTCCACTTCACCTTCCTCTACCTCCACTCTATACCTTTCCTCATCCAAAACCCTTTGGGCCTCCCTTCTCGACCGAATCCGTGGAGCCGGCGTCGTACGCGTCGTACGCGGCGTCGGTGGAGCCAGAGGTGTAGGAGTCAGCGGCGCAAAAGACGGAGTCGGCGGCACCGAACGCGGCGCCGAGGGAGTCGGCAACGGCGTCGAGGAAGGCTCCGAAGCATGACGATCCAGCCGAAGTCGTGATGGATCCCCAGACGGCGCCGGTAACTGCCACGAAGGCGCCATCGGCAGAAAGGGCATAAACGGGGCCTGAGCATAATGCTGCGGTACCCCTAGAGTATACACCATAGGACCCACGGGACCAGTCGGTGCACCGGATGGGAAGGCAGCCCGATGGAAGATTCCATACATTGCATTTAAAAAATGCGAAGAATCCGTACCCGGAGCCGGGAACTGCGGATAAGGAACCGATCCTGGATCCGTCTGCGGAGTACCTGGCAACGGCGCCGGAGCCGTAAGATCCTCAGGCCCTGGAGAAGGCTCCTTCCTTTGTTCCTGCTCATCTTCAGAAACAGACGACTCCACTGGAACCGGAGATGGCGCCGGTGATGGCGCCGGTGACTGCGCCGAGGACTGCGCCGGTGACCGCACTGGAGTCTGCTTCGGCGAAGGAGGTCCTTCTGGAGACTTAGAAGGAGAAGGAGAAGGAGACAAATCCTTACTTCGGCGTCGAGGTGAAGTCGATCTCGACGCCTTGTTCTTCGAAGACCGGCGCCGAGAGGAATGCTTCCTTTTCTTATGATGCTTTTTCGACTTCGATGAACGTGAAGTCGACGACTCCGGTCTCGACCGCTCCTTCTTTCTACCTCTCTTCTCCTTTTTGGCCTTGGCCATAAAAAGCTTGGCCTCCCTTTCCTTCAATGCCTTCGGATTCATCCTCCTGCAGCTTGAACAATCTTCGACGTCGTGGTCAGATGAAAGGCACCACAAACAATCATCATGGGGGTCTGTCATAGACATGTGGCCCCCACATTCCCTACAGGGCTTAAAACCCGACTTTCTCCGCGAAGACATAATAGATTTTCTCTAACATTAACACCGAACAACTACAAAGTAGCAGGAGAGTACTGGAAAAACCGTTGCGCGTCGACGGCGCGGAAAAAAGGAAACCGACATCATCACGCCGACGTGGCTCTCTTATGGCTCCGGTGACGTCATACGGAGTCATGAGCGGAGCCGATGCATTATGACGTCGTCCACGTCGGCGTAGAGAGCTGGGGAATAAAGTTCAGTGGAATGCTGGCGCAGGGGATATTCACAAGGTGAGGAATCCACTGGCAGATGTATCCATCAGAACTACATATACTCTGGGAGTGTGTACATATACAGCGGTACTGGCGGAAAATACATGACATTCTTAGTGAGGTACTTGAGCTTACTATTCACCCAGAAGCCAAACGATGCCTTCTATATGTGTGGGAGCCCACTCACCTTAACAACAAACACATTACGTGGGTTACGCTGGGATGGATGGTAGCGAAGCGCAATATTGCCCAGCTCTGGGGGGCCGCACAGGCACCGACCGTTGCAGCCTGGAAGAGGGACATTGACTGGTGCATGTTCCGAGAAAAGGCAGTGTATGTGGCAAGGGAATGCCCCAGGAAGTGGTCTAAAATATGGAACAATTGGAATGTATTTCGAGGTAATATCTGTACCCCTCAACCACTCTGACAAGTGATGATCCACCATCGCCTTAATTAGTTATTAACTAGTAATTATAACCTATGCAACTATTTAATAGTAAATGTAATGCTTGAACCAAACTTCATACTATGATATACCTTGCAATGTCAATTCCTTTTTTGATTAATAAAAAGAAATTAAAAAAAATGTTCCTGGGGGGACTTTAATCTCCACTGGAGTGACTTAAATAACCCTATAGTAAATAGTCTCAAAATATTTCTTACTGATTTTAACTTGGTACAAATTTGTGATAGACCCCTCACAACAAAGGGGAGATCTTGCATCTTATCATCGCTAAAGATAATGCTACCCAACTGGAATATATCATCCCTTGTGATTGGACTGACCACCGCCAAGTCATCTTCCACATCACCACTCCCTCGAGAACCACCATCTCACAGTCGCTTAAACCAAAAATCCTGAAAAATACGTGAGACACATCGACCTCACTGAATTGACATCACTCAGTGATAACATCCTAGCGCCCCTGGAGAATCTGGTTGATGTACAAGAACTCATTGACCACTTCAAAAGCTCCATGAAAAATATTCTTGATGCAACTGCACCCTTTCAACTAAAAAATATACCCACAAAAGTCTTGCAACCAAGGTACAATGACAACCTCAATTGTGAAAAACGCAATCTCAGAGTAGCGGAGTGCAAGTGGAGAGCCTCCCAAATGTTGGAACACCTCATACAACTAGGAGCCCTCAGGAACATCTATCACAAAAGCATCACACGTGCCAAAACTCAATTCTTTAGAAAACAACTCGATCAAGCCAAAAAGCACCCCAAAAAACAGTTTGAGCTGGTGAAACTACAATCCAATGGCCTACCCAACCCTGCTCCAAAAGAGTGCAAATCTACTGACCAATAGTGAAGATTTTGCTTGCTTCTTCCTGGAAAAGACAAATAACTTGATAGCAGACCTGCAGAATCCACGACAGCAAACTCACCAAACACCAATCTTCATAATCACCTCCACTGACAAAGCTGACCCCATCAATTGGCTTACGTCCTTAAAAACAATGCCTCTTGGTCTTCGTTCAAAATAATTGACCAAAACATAATTCTTAGCATGCTTTCAGACTTAAAACCCTCAAACCACTTTAGTGACCCCCTTCCCTCCATCCTCCTCTAGGATATCAAAATGTCGATTCTTCCGTTCTGGACTAGAATTTTAAATGCCTTACTAAGCCAGGGTAAAATACTGGACTGTCTAAAAGCTGGACAGGTTACCGCTATTTAAAAAAAAAAAACATCCCGACACTGGCCAAAGTTCATGAAAAATGTTCCCATATCTAACTGTGCAATCACATCGACCAAGACTTCAAACTGGCAGTGCAAGCACTAGTAACCCCCAGATTGGATTATGGAAACACTACTCTCATTGGGCTAACTAGGGCCACAACAGCCACCTTAAGGGCTTCACGCAACCTGGTGGTAAGGCTTATCACAGGGTCAAAACGGTACAATCATATCTCCCCGGACCTTAAATCCCTCACGAAGCAAGAATCCAACAAAAAATTGCATGCATGACATATAAAGCTCTACGTTTCAACACCCTAACCTATCTCACCAGCAAATTTGATCTATCAGGAGGCACTAGTTCCATCAGAAGTGCTCCCACCCTCCTGATTAAGCCACAATGTTTCAACAAGAAAAATAACTATAACAGATCATTCCCGGGCCTTGCTCCCAGAATTTGGAACGCTCTCCACCCTGATATAAGACTGACTCCCTCCAGTATCTCCTTCAAGAAAAAAGTCAAACTTTTACTAATGAACAGATTCCTGATTTAGATCCTCAACTCTCTCTTCCATTTTGTTATTTGTTTTCTGCTACACTGTATGTAACTTTACCGTGATTAAATGTTTTATTGATCATTGTTCTCCTTATCGTGTAAAGCGTTCTGATACCTGCATGGGCCTAGTTTGCGCTACACAAAACGTTTCAGATACATTTTTAAATAAAATTGAAGACAAGCATTCATGTATCTGGTCACATGAATTGCTGTTGGTGCCTTCAGCAACCAGTCGTCTAAGTAGGGAAATACTTGGTGATCTTGAGAACGTAGGACTGCAGCATCTGGTGCGAGGCACTTTGTAAATATTCTTGGCGCCAATTTGAGACCGAAGGGAAGGACATGGAGTTAGCACTGGGTACCAGCTACTGTGAATCTGAGGAATTTTCAATGCTTTCGATGGATGGGGATGTGGAAGTATGCGTCTTCCAACTCGAGGGAGGTCATGAAGTCTCCTTTGTTGAGACGGCGTAGGATCTCGGTCAGATTTCCCATCCTGAATGTTTGTTTTCTCAGGAACTTGTTTAGCTTTCTGAGATCCAATATCGGTCTCAATTCCCCAGTCTTCTTCATAATTAGCAAAAAAACAGGAGTAGAAACCCTGAACCCTTTGCAGAGTTGGAACTTCCTCGATCGCTCCTTTTATAAGCATGATCTTTGCCTCTTAATGCAACAAGTGAAGACGACGGTGAGTTACTCCCTTGGGTGGAGTAGTTGGAGGTCTCTCTACGAACTACAGAGTATGACCAAAGGCAACCTGGTCCAGTACCCACTGGTCCATTGTTGTATTCTTCCATTGCTGAAAGAAACTGGAGATCTTTGCACCCACAGGAGGGGATAGGGAGACGTAAGCTGGCACCCTGCTCAGATAATTTTTTTCTCCTGTTATCTCTGCGTTGGGCCGATGCTCTTTTGCAGTCTCTCTGACAAAAAAAAACAGCCGTAGAAGATTGAAGGTAGTTGGCAGGTTGATAGGTTTACCACTTAGCAGCTTATAGGGTTGGTATTGTTGTGCTCTCTGATAATTGCCTCTGTGGATAGCAAAAACGCGTCCCTTTATGCCCCTAAAAGGTGTTTTTCTGTACTGGAGGGAACCTAAAGATTTTGCTGTATCTGTGTCAGTCTTTATGGACAATAGCGCCTCGTCGATATGTTTACCGAACAAAGTATCCCCATCAAACACCATTTCCAGGATCTTTGTACTTCAGGTCTAAAAGCGGTGGCTTTCAACCATCCTAGGCCCTTCAACACCGCCGTACTTGCAAGCTGGGGAACCCTGTGTAGGCTAGTTGGCTATGTCCATAGCACAATCGATAGTCGCAGAAGCTGTTCGTTCTCCCTCTAAAAGGATTTTTCTAGCTTCCTGCTTCTTGTCTTCAGAGATGAGTTCTAGCAAAGAGGTCATGTCAGACCACATCTGACGATTATACCGGCTGATGATAGCCAAAGCGTTGGCCGCTTTGATGGTAGTCGCAGTCATGGTGGAGAAGCGCATCACCATAATGTTTAGCCTACGTCCCTCCTTATCCGGGGAGTTGAGTTTAGGGTGGGCGGGTTCTTTGATCTCCTTTACGCCACCTGAGAAATGACTGGATCCGGCCCCGGGTGGCCCATCAGGCAGGAAGGGAAATCTTCTGGGGCACTGTATTTTTTGTCTATGCGAGAGAGCACTGATAGTATTGTGGCTGGAGGTTTCATTATTGTCACTCCCTCTTGCCAAATACAGTCAATTATCTGGATTGTCTGAATGGATTTCCTGGCCTCCTCCTTGAAATCATACAGGAAGCAATCTGTATGTTTCACAGCCACGGGAAGATGGAATCTGGTGGAAGCTGTCTCCATAAAAATGTGGAAACCGCCAATGTCCTCTGGAGGCGAATCTGCTGGTTGGTGTGACAGAGGAGAGGGAGTGGGAATAATGTAATCTTCCCAGGGATCTACAGGTGTAGGATCTGGGATCTCGCCCTCTTCTCTCTCCTCACCCGAGGAGGAAGGGTTGACCGGATCAGGCTCCTATTTAGGAGGGCATGGTACTGTTGGCGTCACTGGTAAAGCGGGTTTTCCAAAGGACTGGGGCTGAACAGGTGGTGGCTCCATTTGAATTAAAGATGGTGGTACATATCCCATCTCACTAGGGCGCAATTCAGGAGGATATCCACAATGTTGGTAATGGCACGGTGGTGCCAGATATGGCTGATGGTATTGCTGCTCGCCTTCATTATCCTGTTCCTCTTGCAACTCCATATAATCCATCCTCATCATCTTCATCCGACTCCTGTAGGCCCAAAAGGTGCGAGGGAAGCAACGGGGAGATCTTGCTAAACATCGACAGCTCTGGATGTGAAAATGTCTTTGACACCTTTATCATTGTCAGCGGTGGCGTCGACTGTATTATAACCACCGATGATGGAATGCCGTTGACAGTGCTTTTGCACCCAGCATTGCCGTCAACGGTGTCGTCGTCGACGGTGTCTTCACTTACTTCACCGACAGATGACGATGAGATAGCCGTCGACGTTAGTGAGAAATCCTTGTTAACGGTATTGGGACCGGAGATGGCCACTGTCGTTATTGTCTTCATTGTCCCATCCGTCAACGGAGCAGACAATGTCACAGTATTACTTGTCGACGTCGACGATCTAGTAGTTGTCGTTGATGGTGCCGTAGTCGATAATGATTTTTTGCCTCTGACCCTCCCAAGAACTGAGGAGGAGGATGTATGATGCTTCTTTTCCTTTCTCAAGGGAGTAGAAGAAACTGAAGATGCAGACTCTAAGGAGAACTTAAGATGTTTCTCCTTTTTAGAGCTCTTGCTCTCTTGGGGAGGGTTTGAGGTGTTCCTTATCTCTCCAGAGTTGCCAGTGGCGGCTGGTCCATTAGGGGCGTTGGGGCAGCGCCCCACAAAAGAATCGGCCAGTGAACAGGATGGAATGTAAACAGACAAATTGACAGCTTACAATTCGTCTGTTTACATTTCCGGGCCGCCTGTGCGCTTCATTGCCGGTGAAAGTGCGCTGTGCGCATGTCACGCACAGCGCACGCAGGCAGAGACGAGCAGGAGTTAAAAAGATGGTCTGCGCATGTGAGAGAGGAGCATAGCCCCTCACTCACATTCACAAACCATTAGGTTTACTGCACATGCCCTGTGTAGAGCAGGAGTTTGAAGATAGGCTCCTGCTCTGGCGGTGATGCGTTTTGCGCAAAGTCGCCCCATGCCCTATCAAATACCAGGAAAGTAAAGAAGGTTCAGCCGCCCGGCCCCCCAGTCTCCTCCTAATTGGCAAAACAAAAGAGCGGGGAGAAGTTACTTCCACCACGTTGCAGAGCAGCAGACGTGATGCGACGCGGGACCGGAGAAGATGGCTGGTAAGTTCTTTTATTATTGATTAAAAATAAATTAACTTCCCCCCCCTACCCTCTCCAGTCATGCCGGCCGCGCCTGCTTATATTCTGTCCTTCTGTTTCTTCTACTGTATGTCACAAGGGCCCGCCCAGTCACTCCGAGCCCTACGGGAGGCCCCGACAGCTTCTCACGTGTGGGCCTGTGGGGCGATCCCCCGACCCGAGGGCCTGTCTCTTTTCCATCTGGCGATGGTTTTACAAGCCAGGAGCTGGCAGCTCCCACCCCAGGCTGGCCCCACTGAGGAGCAGGCCGAGGCCTGCGAGACCACAGCCAATCCCCACGCAGCTCACTTGTTTGCCGCAGACGGGGCTGAGCTCACTTGGGCATCTGTGCAGCAGGGCCCGCCCAGGCCTTCTCTCAGGCCAAGGTTCACAACAGGGGCTCATTACCTCAGGTCTCGGAGGCTCCCCTGTTCAGGCCGGGTGCAGGGCCGGCACCTAGGGCCTACAGGCTGCAGGGGAAACTTCCGAAGAACCTGCAGGTCTTCTCTGCGCAGGGCCACCCACTCTGCCCTAGCCCAGTTGAGTAGTGATCGGTGCCAGGCTATTGTGTGGGGTGCTATCGGGGATTTCCTGTGATCAGGCCCAAATCGAGAAATCGGGAAGTTGCCCTGTTTTTCTTATTCCTGCTAAAAAGATGTATTATATATACCCTCCCAGCGAAAGGGAATGTCGTGGTTTGTGCAATTGGCCAGTGTAGTCGCTACGTTAGTCCAGTATTCACCTAGGGCAGGGCAATGCCACAACATGTGAAGTATGTCTGCATCTGACAAGCAGCATCTAGGGCAGGCTGCATTGGTTCAGTGGAAGTACTTATTAATCTGGGCTGGGGCGAGGTATGCCCGATATAGTATGAAAAATTGAATCTGCTGAAACGCTGATTGCGTGGGATATATGTTAGGCCTTCCATAGCGGCTGTCCACTCCTTATCTGTGACTGCGCGCCCCAGAGCCTCCTCCAAATGTTGTCTTAGGGAGCTTGGTCAATTCCTGTGTGTTAGCAAAGTGACAACGCAAACCAACGAGTCAGGTGCCCCCAATTTCCCATCATGTGCAACTACTGCAACGTATGGTGCGTGGGTGGCCCCAGGGCGAGATTGCCCCATTTGGATGATAGGGAGGCTATGAGCGGACGATGCAATAAGAATTGTACAGGGGTCATATTCTCCTCAGACATAAGCTCTGGGTATGGGATGAGGGAGCCATCTCGATAAAGGTCCCCGGTGTCTTGAATGCCTTCTGTGTCCCAGTTTGCAGTTCGGCTGCTGTGGTGTATGTGTCTCCTCGTGGCGTTCCCAATAAGGGAATGGCGAGAGCATACGGCGTGATGTCCCTGGTGAGAAAGAGGCATTTGCGGAAGCAATTGTATGCCATTGTGAGTAATAATGCTCACAGGGCTCTGGGTTTCGCACATGGATGAAAAATACTAAGCAAGGTGTGATGTGGTGCTGGGGGCTGTAATGAAGCAGTGTCTGCTAGGTGCCGGGAAGACAGCCATTGGGCTATCCATTGCAAGTGGGAGGCTAGATAATAGTGTTCGAAATTGGGCACCGCAAACACCCCCCCTGTTCTATTGGCAAATATAGTTTCCCCATAGAGACTCTGTGCCTCGACATTCCCCATATAAAATCCCTGATTGTCTTTTCCCATTTGCGGAAAAAGGAAGGGGAGATGACAATAGGTAGGGTAGTGAAGTAATAGAGGTGGTGAGGGAGAACCACCATCTTTGTGAGGGCAATCCTACCAGAGACAGCTAATGGGAGGGTCTTCCAGAAGCTCATTTGCGACTGGATGGCTGTAGTGGCTCTAATTATGTTTCCTTCAAATAGATCCCCCTTGGTACAGGAGATTCAAACACTCCATTGGGGAAAACACTATCACCTTTTTTGGACATTACTATTGAAGTTGAAGAAGGATGCCTAAAAACCAAAACATACTATAAACCGACAGCAAGAAATACTCTCTTGAAATCTGATGGTTTTAATTCTAGGGCACTTAAAGGAAATCTACCATTTGGACAGTTTCTTCGACTAAGAAGAAACTGTACTCACATGGATGACTACCATGTCCAGTCAAAGGCCCTATCGGAGAAGCTAAGAGACCGAGACTATCTAGAGTAAATTGTCAGGGCTTCTAAAAAAAGAGCACGTAATTAGAATAGAGATTCCCTATTAGAGGAAAATCGGCAAACAAATGTAACAACAACACTCACTTGTGTTACTACATATAACACCATTTCAAACAGAATGACAAAAATTACCAATAAGCACAGGGTATCCTGCAAACAGGAAAACTCAAGTGGGAAAAAACCCCTATTTTCTTTCAAAAAGGCCAGTAACCTGAAAGATAGTCTAGTATCAACACGTCCGAAAAAACCTATTGCTCACTCAGACAACACCATACTCAATGCGTGGGGGTTACTAAATACAACAAGACTTTACCCCTGTGGAAATTGCAGTGTGTGCCATTTGCCTGCCATTACAAAAACTCTGGAACTAGAACCAGGAAAAATCTCCCGTCTAAGACCACACACCAACTGCAATTCTATGAATGTTATATATCTGATCACATGTCCTTACGGTCTACAATATATTGGTATGACCAGCAGAAATAGTCAAGGTGATCTGTGAGCATCATCGTAGCAACGTACGATGCAAATGTAATACTACCAAAATGACTGATCATTTCTTACAAGCTGGACATACTACCAATGACATGAAATGGGTCATCATTGAGCAAATAGATTATATCCAAGACAGCTTTCAAAACCAACTCCTGGAAAAAGAGCAACACTGGATCTGCCGTTTATCCACTGGACAATGGATTAAACTATAATATCCCCTGGAATGCTATCAATAAAGGATAGAAAGGGTCTAAAAACGACAACATCCCTTGGAATGCCATCATTAATGGGTAGATCTCTCCCCGTTTTTTCCACCTTTGAATGGTGATGACTGTGGGATTACCCAGAATCTAATTCAAGTTTTTCCAAAGCTCTCTTGCTTAGAATGACATATACCCCTACCACTTAGATGGCACACGCTCTTATTACAAACATATTAGCCAGTCTTATAGTTGGGATAAATAAAAAACATAAAGGGCCAAGTTTGCCTACAGAAAACTGTTTTTCTAATTATTCTTCAAAATTTCTTTCTTTTTTTGTCGCTTTCAATTGTCCTCCTGTTTAGATAAAATAGGCGGGTCTCCTTTAACTAATAGGGCGGCTCTTGCCGTCCTGTTTACAAACCAATATGCACGTGAACTTGTGACCCTTCGTCATCGCTGTAGTGTGGGCGTGTGACGTCAATACGCTAGCATGGGCATGTGATGTGGTGCACGCGCCTTCTGATACACACGCTAGCGTGAGCGTGTGATGTTGGACGCGTGCAACGCTCTTGACGTTTTTATCTCAGATCCCCTTAAAAAGCCAGTGATGTCGGAATACTGGCATCTTCTGGATCCCCTGTGAAAGACCAGATTAGGTACTCAACACCGGCAGTGGATCTTGACAAAGTAAGTGGGCTATGCGGGTATCTTAAAGCGAGTTTAGCATCGGCCGTTAGAAAAACTATTAGAACATCTACAGCTTCAATCTAACCAGCTGACACTTTCTTTGTAGAGTGTCAGTACAGGTACTGCCCCTTCCGGGAACCATGTCCCCTAAATTCAAAAGCGACATAAGTAAGACACTGTTTCGATAACTTAAGTCTCATTAATAATTTTTAACCCTTGTTTCCTCTGCCTCTTGGGTCTTAATAGTCACAATTGTTCGACTTAAGCACAACTAATAATTCCACTCACTATGTCATAATCGGTGCATAGCTCGGAATTACGCAATTTTTGACGCGCATTCAGGAAATATTAACAACGTGCCAAGTAATTAAAACTAATATGGCACTCTCACCAAAAAAAGGCATAAACGAAAGTATGGGATATAAGTGACATGCACAGGAATCCCTGACTGGTGCATGCTATGATAGATGGTACATATGATATTGCACTATTTAAACGTACTGCATCAAATTTGTTGTGTCACATCTGCAGATAGTCTTTTCTGCTTTTACCTTTCGGATGCATTAAGTTAGCTGAAAATCGTAAGTTAGCTTGCCACCAGGAGAAAGAAAATTCTCTTGCACTTAGCACACCTTTCTGTCTGTGCACTCACATATCATAGACTGAACAGTTTGTTTAGTCTGTTCACCGTTGATTGGCTCTTACGAAAGCCCCAAAAAAAACCTTCTTGGCTGAAACATGTAGACCACTTAGAGGATATAAAAGACCAGTAAAATCTCTGCGATATCCGCATTCTTTTCCTTTTTAATCCTACCACAGGGCCCCAATATAAAAACCTTCCTACTGAGGAAGGGGACCCTGTAGATAGTTTTAACCCATCAGTATCACCTTGCACAGAAAAAACACCAGCTCTACTGTAATCAGACATCGAGGCACACCTGGGATGGTGGGTGAGGGTTCTTTTTACAAACCTATTGGTTTCTTTAACACACCATTTTTTGATGCAGAATTAATAATTTTTTGAGCCCGTTCTTTTTGATGGTTAATATTCCCCCTAGAAATATTGAACTCTTGCTTGCCAACAGTTTGATTTAATCTTGTTGCATGGCCAGTCTTATCTATGATAACACATTCATTGTTTAGTTGTTCATGTACTGGGCTTCCTGTTGACATTTTTCTTTTATCAACTAGCCATCTAGGTATGAGTAAACCATACCACCTCTACTCATTAGGAAAGCTGCTATTAGAGCCATACATTTTGTAAATATATGCAGACCTGACTTCAGTCCGAAGCCCCTTGAACTGTTAATGATTGTCGTAAAGTGCTCCCTTTTGCATGGTTATCCCATTCCCCCCTTTTTTTGCCTGATATCTAATGCACTTTGACTCAGTGTGCACTGGGTCCCTGAGTGTGCACTGGCACCCTGCCAATCAGGTTCCCAGTGCATGTGTTCTTTCCATAAAGTGTTCTTTTATCTCCACAATTGCCACACCTCTGGCCCACATGTACGTCCCTTGTAAAAGGTACCACTGGTATCAAGGGAGTTGTGACCAAAAAGGGTCTCTAAGGGCTGCAGCATGTATTGGCCACCCTCAGAGACCCATCACCTAGCACATACACACTGCCATTGCAGACTGTACGTTTTGGTGCAGGCAAAACTTAAAAGTCGACATGCCACACATCCCTGTGTGTAGAGGAGGTGGCCTAACGCAACTGGTACTTGTGTTAAGCGCTCTGATACCCGATACCCTTGGGTCAAGTTTGCGCTATAAAAAACTCTGTAAAAAAAAAAGGCCTACCTAACATTGCCTGTGGCATAGGTAAGTCACCCCTCTAGCAGGCCTCACAGCCCTAAGGCAGGGTGCACTATATCACGGGTGAGGGCTTAGCTGCATGAGCAATATGCTCCTACAGTGTCTAAGTCCATTCTTAGAAATTATAAGTGCAGTGAAGCCATATTGAGTACACAGGCTTGAAAGTTGTCATTAGGATCTCCACAGCTCCATGATGGCTTTACTGAATGCTAAGAAGTTTGTGAACTCCAGCGCTACATGATGGCTTTACCAAATGCTAAGAAATTTGCGAACTCCACAGCTCCATGATGGCTTTACTGAATGCTAAGAAGTTTGGTATCAAACTTCTCAGCATAATAAACCCATACTGATGCCAATATTGGATTTATTGCAAAATGCACTCAGAGGGCATCTTAGAGATGCCCACTGAAAAACAACCAACTCCCTAGTGTCCAGCTAACTGGTCTGCACCAGCCTGCCACACACAGGAGGGGGCCCTTGTACTCTTGTTGGTCAGGGACATAGGCTGCTTGGGGTGGAGCTGCTTCACACCTACCCCCACGCAGGAACAGCATTCAGGGCGGTGAGCCTCAAAGGCTTCCTGCCCTTTAATATGCTAGCCAGAACCTCTCCAGCTAGCGGAGATGCCCACCCCTTGACCAAGCCCCACTTTTGGCGGCAAGGTCGGCAGTAAAATTAGTAGTCAGGAGAGGTGTGTCCCCTCTCTGCCAGGACCATAGTCAGGAGAGGTGTGTCCCCTCTCTGCCAGAACCACCCCCAAGGTGGCCTGGACCACATTGAGCCCCTCCTTGGAAAATCCTCCATCTGGAATGGAAGGATTTTAGGAAATTAGGTTAGGAGATGCCTCCTTCCCACAGGGAGGGGGATACTAAGTGTGTAGCCACCATAAAAGGCAAGTAGCCCATCGGCTACCATCTAACAGTACCTGTAACGCCCCTAAATTTAGTATTTAGGGGCACCCCTGAACCTTGATCCTCAGTTACCTGCGACCTAAGAAGAAAAGGACGAAGAAGATGCCATGCAGTTGAGCCTGAGGACGACTACTGATTTGGCCCCAGCCCTACTGCCTATCTCCTGCTCAAAGGCCCTGCGAAGAGGGTGCCTCTCCTCAAATCTAGCATTGGGTGACCTTCCCTGGACCTCACCAAGACCCCTGCAGCCTCATCTTGAAGAGTCCCCCTGACCGCGACCGGCTCCAGTGAAGAAAATCCGACACCAAAGCACACCCCTGCATCATCAGCGCCCGACCTTGGGGAGCCCAGCTGATGGGTCCTAGCCCTCCTTCAACATCTCAACTTACCTGCAGTGCCAGAGGTGGTCATCTTCCAGACCCCTAGGCCGAGCCTGCAGCCTATGTGTGCACCCCGATTCCCCATTAAAAGCATTAAGCCCCCACTGCTGATATGCACCCTGCACCTGGCTGTCCCTGTGCCACTGGTGGTGTAAGGTTGGTGCTACCTTGTGGCCCCCTATGCTTGCTTTAACTCCTGGGGCCTGTGCCCTGAATCCATGGGTACTTACCTGCAACTGCACCTCTCAGTCTGCATTGACTAACATTGGGCCCATAGACTTCTGCATCCAGCCACCCAAGTGCCACTGGTGGTGCAGTCCCTACCTTGGTCTGGCCCTTGCGCAGTGTTGGCCCAAAACCTCGAAGACTGGACGTGTAAGTTGAGTACTTACCTGTAACTACATCTACCTGTTTTCCTTCCATAGGATTGCATTGCATTTTTCTGCATATTACACTAAATGTGTCTATTTTTTATACAACTGTAAAGTATTTGACTGCCTTTACAAAATATAACCTACTGCATTTCAAAAGTATCGCTAATCTTGAAATTATTACGTACCTGCAACTGAGCTCCTTTTGGATCTAAAATAAAATGATAATAAAATGTGTACAACAAGTGCTTAACAGAGCCTTCTGAGAAGCCTAACTGCTCAACCACACAACCACAAATAGAGCTTTTAGTATTATCTACTTAAGCCTCTGGGGATCCACTGGACTTTGCACACTACACCTTGCTTTGGTAAAGTATATACAGAGCCAGCTTCCTACAATGATGACCAGCGATCATAAATTGAAGAAAACGTCTGTGTTTCGCAAGAATTTGGATGTTGAAGTATGCGTTCTCTAGGTCAATATATGTTAAAAAATTGCCTTCATAATGAACAGTAACATTTCTTGCAATATTATCACACGAAAACCTTGTTTTATTTTTTGTTCCAAATTTGTAAAGATTCCTTTAATCTGTTACTGGTTGCAACTTTCCTGCATTCTCTAATTTAAGTAAGAATATTGAGTAGAAGCTTATATTATTCTGCTTCAATTGTATTTTTTTCATGGCTCTCTTCTTTATCAATTGTAGTACCTTGTGTTGTAATTCTTGCAACCATTTGTGCCTTGTTAGGTTGTGCCTAGACAGCGCAGCTGTCAGGTGATCTGTTGTATGTACTTTGTGGGGTCTGACCCATCCTACTGGTTCGGATTGGCTTATGTCTGTGTCATTCCATAATCATAGCCTGCAATTGGCTTATGGTTGGTGCATGCTCCACCTTTTCTTGCAAGTTAACTCCCATGGAGTATTGCCTTAGAAACAAGCAGCACGTGCACCCTACTTCATGCCTGTATTTTCTTATTTGCTTCTGCCTGAATGCAGCTGCATGCGGCGCACGCAGTGGGCCCTGTAACAGGGCAGCCCCCTTAGAGCCTCATTAGGCACCTCCCCGCGCCCTGTTGCAGGGACCCCCTACTCTGGGAGTCCCTCTTAAGTCCAGCGCCTCTGTGGCGTCATTTTGGGTGCGCAGTGGGCTGGGGTCAAGTACTTATACCTGCTCCCACCCACTGGCCACCCTCTTTGTCCCCCGCTGGACAAGCTGTCCAGCCGTGTCGTGTCACATCCCTGGGTCCGGAGGTACATCAGGCATTGGGTTTGTCGTGGTGAGTTTAGTAATTCCCGCTCTTAACACCTTCTTTTTGGGGCTTGTTGTTTTCCGGCCTCCAGTCTGGCCGTTCAAAAGTGTAATCGAAGCGGTGGGGGAGGACAAATGAGCAGTACAGCAGGGGCCACTGGTGTCGGGCATCTGTGTTTGTGTAAGTGCAGGGCGCGGTGGGGCCTGTTGCTCCCAGTGCTCTTTGGCAGGGGCTAGGGGCTGTCCCGCTGTGCCCAGGCCTCAGAATGGGGAGCATTGCAGGTGGGCAGCTCTGCCCACCTGCAAGAAAATGTGTCTGCTTTTCTGCTGTGTTCACTCGCTGTGCTCCCAGACGCTGTCTTTTTAGGCGTCTCTGTCTGGTTCCTTCAGGAGACTCAGAGACTCTCATCACTGGGTATTGGAAATAGTGCTGGGTGCTTCAGGCAAAGTGGTCTTCTGGATGTCACATTCACAGACACTGTCCACAGCGTGTCTCACTCTAATGACTTGGGAGGATTCGGATTCGCACCCCGAGGAGGAACCAGGCACCCGTCCGCATTGAGGGGATGTGTATGACCGCATTTGTGGCATGCAGGTGAGCTTGGCAGGGCGGATCGGTCGGATGCATTGGGGTCTGCTTGCCACTGTAGTTGCGGGCCTTACCCATAAGGGTAGTGTAAGCTTTTCCCACAACACGGCCAAGACAGGCTTTTCATGTGTCTGGAATTCTTGCCAAATTCGGCGGCACGGGGGTTGTGTGCAGTCATTTAGATGTCCAGAGTAATTCATGCCTTTATGGACGCTTGGCACCAATCCTCAGCTCTCCCCGAGGCACATTATTGCTTAGCTTTTGGGGCTCATTTGGTTAGGGTCGCCCAGTATTCCGTTGTGCGGATGAGGTGGCTCCAGGTTGCATTTCGGATTAATGGGTACTGGACGCCTTGGCGGAAGTGGGGCTAAACAGTCTGGTTCGACACAGAGTGAATAGGGGTCGCGTTAGCAGTCTGCAATGGTGCCGTAAGGTGCTAAAGCCACTCAGTGGCAATGGTGCTACTTTAGCTGAAGAGTGCAGGAAGAGTAGGGCTTGTATTTAGTACACTGAGTAAATACTTTGTGGCTTGGCCAACAGGGTCCTTGTGTCACCCGGGGTTATGCATGTTGCCCTCTCAATGTCTTATTAGAAGAATGCTACTACTGCTGACAGATGAAAAAATGGTCATCTGTTCTGGCCTGGGCTCGGCGAGTATGGATTAATCTTTCTTTCTCAGAGGGTTGAGACATGTGGTCACAACATGTGAAATGATGAGTTTTGACCTTTATTTCAATTACACGTAACATCATTGTCGAGCGCTATCAAGGTTTCCATTAATTTAATAACTCCTTGTCTCACACCTGTACTTCTGCCCCACTCTGCCAGCGCAGATAATTCTTATTCAGTAGGTTGGAGCTCTACATCCGTGGCCATTCCCTGCTTTAGGGATACAAAAGCATTAGTTCCCTGTATTGAGTGCAGGGCGCGGTGGGGCCTGTTGCTCCCAGTGCTCTTTGGCAGGGGCTAGGGGCTGTCCCGCTGTGCCCAGGCCTCAGAATGGGGAGCATTGCAGGTGGGCAGCTCTGCCCGTGGTCCGCTTGCGGGTCGGGCACTGATGGTTGGCACTGCTGCTCACGGCCGGTAGAGGGGCCCCTTTTCCTTGGGTGGCTACTCTTTTAGGGGTGTGGCCATCACTGGTCCTGTGATCGCTGGGCTTGCCCTCAGCAGTGGGGTGGGCACCGGCGGCTGTCGGGTTTTGCCGCAGCTGCTTTGGGGCCAGTTGTTCCGGCCTCCAGTCTGGCAGTTAGTGGGGTGCTCCGGGTGCAGTGAACAAGCAAAGCATCTGAGCCAAGTTAGCCAATCGTCTTCCTTGGGTGTATGTTGTCTAGTTGCTGCATGTCGACAGGGTCGAGGGTTTGACCCATGCAGACATATTTTAATAAACTGGAGAAATCCTTCATTTAATTCGCTTGTGGGTCCAATTTGTTTGAAATGTTTTGGTCGAATTACAAATGGTGCCTAAGCTCATCGGAACTAGTTGAGTAGAAAGGAGAATGAAGCCTGATCCCTGCCTAATCCAAAATCACCTGATCATAAACATAAATGTCCCTCTAAACAGTGTAGTGAGACTAGCTATTATTTCTTTGGGGTCTCAGGGGAGCGAGCAGTGGGTACATGCTGGGTGTTGGTCTAACGGCTTCATGTGGAAGTGTTGGCTCTTGGGGGGAGGGGTATTAGCAGGCCTAGGGCGGTGCAGCCACGGAATGGTTGGGTCTGAAGTTGAGGCCGTGTGACGTGATTTCTGAGGTGGGGCAGGCGATGACTTCGCAGGAAAATAGGGTGGATGTGTGATGGTGAAGGGCAGGTATTTTTCAGATTTACCCCCGCTGCATTCCTCAAAGCAAGGTATGGGTTAACCGTGTGTGTGGGTTGGTTTGCACACTACACCAGGATTATTGAGGACTGCAGTTTAATATTGACCTATCCCCCACGTCCCACCTGACAGAATAAGCACTGTGGGCCCGATTCACAGAACTAATTTAAGACAAAGTCCTAAACTTACTACTTTTGGTATTCACAGAAGTTAGGATTTTGTTTTAAGTTTGTCTTAAGACAAACTTAAGACAGACTTAAGACAGTCTTAGAACAGACTTAAAACAGACTTAAGACAGTCTTAAGACAGACTTAAGACAAACTTAAGACAGACTTAAGACAGACTTAAGTTAGGATTTTGTCTTAAGTTTGTCTTAAGTCTGTCTTAAGTTTGTCTTAAGTCTGTCTTAAGTCTGTCTTAAGTCTGTCTTAAGTCTGTCTTAAGACTGTCTTAAGTCTGTCTTAAGTTTGTCTTAAAACAAACTTAAGACAAAATCCTAACTTCTGTGAATACCAAAAGTAGTAAGTTTAGGATTTTGTCTTAAGTTAGTTCTGTGAATCGGCCCCAATGTCTCTCTTGCCATCTGAAAGTATCAGGAGTTTTCTTGAAGGTGTTTGAAATAGGTCGTGTCTTCTGTCTGTGAGAGGCATTCCCACAGTGTTTGGGGGGCCCTCCCCTTGGGCACTAGTGGTCCGAGGGCGGTGCCTGAGACACCCAGCGGTAAAGAGGCCAGTCCTTCCTCGGAGTCAGCCTGTCTTGTTCAGCGCAGTCTCTGTTATGTGCCTTCAGAGTGTTCGGGTAAGTTTGACGTAAACCTGTTTTTGTTATGTGTTCATCTTTGTGGCGTTTCCACACTGATTCGACCTATAAAACGTTCCATTATTAACGTTTTGTGGAAGAAAATGTGTCTGCTTTTCTGCTGTGTTCACTCGCTGTGCTCCCAGACGCTGTCTTTTTAGGCGTCTCTGTCTGGTTCCTTCAGGTGACTCAGAGACTCTCATCACTGGGTATTGGAAATAGTGCTGGGTGCTTCAGGCACAGTGGTCTTCTGGATGTCACATTCACAGACACTGTCCACAGCGTGTCTCACTCTAATGACTTGGGAGGATTCGGCTTCGCACCCCGAGGAGGAACCAGGCACCCGTCCGCATTGAGGGGATGTGTATGACCGCATTTGTGGCATGCAGGTGAGCTTGGCAGGGCGGATCGGTCGGATGCATTGGGGTCTGCTTGCCACTGTAGTTGCGGGCCTTACCCGTAAGGGTAGTGTAAGCTTTTCCCACAACCCGGCCAAGACAGGTTTTTCATGTGTCTGGAATTCTTGCCAAATTCAGCGGCACGGGGGTTGTGTGCAGTCATTTAGATGTCCAGAGTAATTCATGCCTTTATGGACGCTTGGCACCAATCCTCAGCTCTCCCCGAGGCACATTATTGCTTAGCTTTTGGGGCTCATTTGGTTAGGATCGCCCAGTATTCCGTTGTACGGATGAGGTGGCTCCAGGTTGCATTTCGGATTAATGGGTACTGGACGCCTTGGCGGAAGTGGGGCTAAGCAGTCTAGTTCGACACAGAGTGAATAGGGGTCGCGTTAGCAGTCTGCAATGGTGCCGTAAGGTGCTAAAGCCACTCAGTGGCAATGGTGCTACTTTAGCTGAAGAGTGCAGGAAGAGTAGGGCTTGTATTTAGTACACTGAGTAAATACTTTGTGGCTTGGCCAACAGGGTCCTTGTGTCACCCGGGGTTATGCATGTTGCCCTCTCAATGTCTTATTAGAAGAATGCTACTACTGCTGACAGATGAAAAAATGGTCATCTGTTCTGGCCTGGGCTCGGCGAGTATGGATTAATCTTTCTTTCTCAGAGGGTTGAGACATGTGGTCACAACATGTGAAATGATGAGTTTTGACCTTTATTTCAATTACACGTAACATCATTGTCGAGCGCTATCAAGGTTTCCATTAATTTAATAACTCCTTGTCTCACACCTGTACTTCTGCCCCACTCTGCCAGCGCAGATAATTCTTATTCAGTAGGTTGGATCTCTACATCCGTGGCCATTCCCTGCTTTAGGGATACAAAAGCATTAGTTCCCTGTATTGAATGCAGACAAGGGGCTAGTGCATAGCCGACTAGGGCACCCACTATAGGGGTCTGTGTTTTGATCTCAGGGCCCAGGTTCATATGCCGGCAGACCCACTCAGGCTTTCATCCTTCTCAGGCTGATAAAATGAGTACCATTGAGCCAGGTATCTATAAGCACCTGTTAATCAGCATCAGGATATCTCCCGGGCGAAGTGGAGCACAAATACACTTGTTATGTTTGGTAGAGTCAATGTCAATCACATTTGGCCATCTTTCCTCCTTCTGCGGCAAGGACAGGAAACACATACAGAGGGTAGCACGTGCCAGAAACAGCGATGAGATAGCAAAGCATGGTCTGAAGCGCTAGGTAAAACACTTTTTATCCAGCTCCAGGTGTTAACTTTATTCAGCGTGGGTTGGTTTTCAGGCAATGTGGAAATGCTTGGGGCAGGTCAGCAGATCTCAAAGGTGTCGCTGCGGGTCTATGAGTCTTTCTGGCCGCGTAGAATCAGTCTAATTTTGCATAATGCCTGAGGCGGGTTGATCAGCTGATGCACTTAAGAGACATTTAGAGGTGGGTCCAGGTTAAAAAACTCCTTTTCTCGTTAAAAAAAACCAAAAACTGCAGAGTTGGATGGGGAAAGTGGAGCCAAACCTGTCGGTTGGTGCGTCAATTCTGTTAAATTCACTGGGGTATTACGAGGAGTGTGAGACTGGTGCGTGAGAGGAGGTCTGCCCGCAGAGGGAGACGGAGCGGAGGGCACGAGGAGAGGTGGAGAAGATCTGTGTACCACATCCTTCATGGCCGATCAGGGGCGATCAAAATGACTTGGGCCCGGTCTTGGCGAATCTTCCTCAGAACCCGAGGAATCAAGGGTAAGGGAGGAAACGCGTAAAGGAGTCGTGAGCCCCAACTCAACAGAAACGCATCCCCCAACGCCCCCTGCATCGGAAACTGGAGACTGCAGAATGACGGGCAGTGCGCGTTCTCGCGGGTGGCAAACAGGTCCACCCGAGGAGTTCCCCACATCCGAAAGACGTAACGAACCACCTCCGGATGGAGCCTCCACTCGTGGTCGGTGGAGAACTGCCGACTGAGACTGTCCGCACGCACGTTCAGCACCCCGGCCAGATGATTTGCCATCAGACAAATCCGATGGCCCTGAGCACAGGACCAAAGACGCAGGACCTCTCTGCAGAGACAATGCGACCCCACTCCTCCCTGCTTGTTGACATACCACATCGCGGTAGTGTTGTCCATCAGGACTTGAACAGACTGACCGCGAAGGGAAGGGAGGAAGGCCTTGAGTGCCAAACGAATCGCTCGCAATTCCAAAAGGTTGATTTGAAGCAACCTCTCCTCCGGAGACCAAAGACCCTTGATCTCTAGATCCCCCAGATGAGCACCCCACCCTAAGGTGGAGGCATCCGTTATCACCGTGGCCACCGATGGAGGTAGATGGAAGGGCTTTCCTTGAGACAGATTGCCCTCCACGCTCCACCAAGATAGATCCGCTGCAGCTTCTCTGGAGATCCTGATCGACTCCCTGAGATCTCCGTTGTGCTGATACCACTGCCTGCGGAGGCACCACTGGAGCGCCCTCATGTGCCAGCGTGCATGGTTGACCAACAGAATGCAGGAGGCGAACAGACCAAGCAGACGAAGGACCTTCAGAACCGGAACAACCGCTCCATTGTGGAATAAAGGGACCATCTCCTGAATGTCGAGAATTCTTTGAGGTGGAGGAAATGCTCGACACACAGTAGTGTCCAGTACCGCCCCTATGAACAGGTTGCGTTGAGATGGCACCAGGTGAGATTTGGGCACATTTATCGAAAAACCCAATTCGAACAACAGCTGAGATGTTACCTGCAGATGATGCTGCACCATCTCTGGGGACTCTGCCTTCAGAAGCCAGTCGTCCAGGTAGGGAAAAACTGGAATCCCCGACCTCCTGAGATGGTCCGCTACCACTGCCATCACCTTCGTGAAGACTCGAGGTGCGGTAGTAAGACCAAACGGGAGGACCGCAAACTGGTAATGTTGCGACCTAACCGTAAAACGGAGATACTTCCTGTGTGACTTCAGGATTGGGACATGGAAGTACGCGTCCTGCAAGTCGAGCGCCACCATCCAGTCTCCTTGCTGCAACGCTTGAAGAACCTGCGCAAGGGTCAGCATCTTGAACTTCCGCTGTTTCAGGTAAAAGTTCAAGACTCTGAGGTCCAGTATAGGACGCAATCTGCCGTCCTTCTTGGGAATCAGGAAATACCGGGAGTAGCATCCCTGACCCCTTTCCTGCTCCGGAACCACCTCTATCGCACCTTTTTGAAGCAAAGCTAGCACCTCCTTCTGCAGAAGAAGCAGATGGTCTTCCGAGCAGTAACCTTGGCAAGGAGGGTAAGGGGGAGGAAACTCCCAAAAGGGAACGGCGTACCCAGTCTCCACGAGGTTCAAAACCCAAAGGTCTGTAGTAACAGATTTCCAATCCCGCAGAAAGTGGGACACCCGACCCCCCTCAGGTCTTACATGATCCAGGATGGGGGATCTAGGGCTGCTTCCCTGAAGCCTCATTGGGAGCAGAGGAGGAGGAAGAAGTAGAGGGGTTGCGTCCAGAACCTCTCCGACCCTTTTGTCTCCCTCTATAGGACCCATAGAGGGGATTCTGCTGTTGTTGCTGATGCTGCTGAGGCTGTCGGAAGGAGCGAAATGAAGACCTTCTGAAACCCATAAACTTTTTAAAACCAAAACCTTTAGCAGGAGCTTGCAGACCCAAAGATTTAGCTGTTACCCTGCTGTCCTTAAATCTCTGTAGGGCGGAGTCAGCTTTTCCTCCAAATAATTTTTGTCCATCAAACGGCAAATCCACCAATGTGGCCTGAACATCCGTAGAAAAGCCAGATGAACGGAGCCATGCCTGCCTTCTCGTGGCTATAGACAAGCCCATTATTCTTGCCACTGAATCTGCTGTATCAAGCCCCGGTTGAATCACTTGTCTTGCAGCAGCTTGAGTATCTGCGACCACCTGCATGAAGGACGCCTTATCACCCTCAGGCAGCTTAGGGGCTAAAGACTTCATTGAGTCCATTAAGGCATGCACATAACGACCCAGCAAGCACATGGCATTGGTAGATTTAAGTGCCATACTTCCTGATGAAAAAGTTTTCTTAGCTGCCTGGTCCACCTTTTTGGACTCCCTGTCCGCAAGAGACTGAGGGAACGCTCCCGAAGCATGCTTCGAGCAGGACGCCTGCACACTAGGCTCTCTGGAGACGGGTGCGTAGAAAGAAAATCTGGATCCCCAGGTGCCACCCTGTATCTTCTCGCCACCTGCCTGGAAACCGCTAGAGAAGAAAGTGGTTTACGCCATACCTCCAAAACAGGCTCCAAAATAACCTCATTAAAAGGCAGTAAAGGCTCAGAAGTCGAAGTAGGTGAATGCAACACCTCTGTCAGCAGGTTAGATTTATATTCCGCAGAGGGTAACTGCAAATCCAACAACTCTGCGGCCTTTTATAACCATATGGTAAGGAACCAATTCCTGAGGTGGAGATGATCTAGATGAAGTATGCCCCCACTCAGGGGTCGTATCCAGGCCACTAGCCTCTTGTATCCCTTCAAACTCATCCGAGGACGTGTCCACTTCACCTTCCTCTACCTCCACTCTATACCTTTCCTCATCCAAGACCCTTTGGGCCTCCCTTCTCGACCGAATCCGTGGAGCCGGCGTCGTCGGCGTCGGTGGAGCCAGAGGTGTAGGAGTCGGCGGTGCCAAAGACGTAGTCGGCGGCGCCGGACGAGGCGCCGAGGGAGTCGGCAACAGCGTCGAGGAAGGCTCCGAAGCATGATGATCCAGCCGAAGTCGCGATGGATCCCTAGACGGCGCCGGAAACTGCCACGAAGGCGCCATCGGCAGAAAGGGCATAAACGGGGCCTGAGCATAATGCTGCGGTACCCCTAGAGCATACGCCATAGGACCCACGGGACCAGTCAGTGCACTTGATGGGAAGGCAGCCCGATGGAAGATTCCATACATTGCATTTAAAAAATGCGAAGAATCCGTTCCCGGAGCCGGGAACTGGGGATAAGGAACCGATCCTGGATCCGTCTGCGGAGTACCTGGCAACGGCGCCGCAGTGTCCTCTACCGGAGCCGTAGGATCCTCAGGCCCTGGAGAAGGCTCCTTCCTTTGTTCCTGCTCATCATCAGAAACAGACGACTCCACTGGAACCGGAGACGGCGCCGGTGATGGCGCTGGTGACTGCGCCGGTGACCGCGCTGGAGTCCGCTTCGGCGAAGGAGATCCTTCTGGAGACTTAGAAGGAGAAGGAGACAAATCCTTACTTCGGCGTCGAGGCGAAGTCGATCTCGACGCCTTGTTCTTCGAAGACCGGCGCCGAGAGGAATGCTTCCTTTTCGTATGATGCTTTTTCGACTTCGATGAACGTGAAGTCGACGACTCCGGTCTCGACCTCTCCTTCTTTCTACCTCTCTTCTCCGTTTTGGCCTTGGCCATAAAAAGCTTCGCCTCCCTTTCCTCCAACGCCTTCGGATTCATCCTCCTACAGCTTGAACAATCTTCGACGTCGTGATCAGATGAAAGGCACCACAAACAATCATCATGGGGGTCTGTCATAGACATGTGGCCCCCACATTCCCTACAGGGCTTAAAACCCGACTTCCTCGTCGAAGACATAATAGATTTTCTCTAATAGTAACACAGAACAACTACAAAGTAGCAGGAGAGTACTGGAAAAACCGTTGCGCGTCGACGGCGCGGAAAAAAGGGAACTGACGTCATCACGCCGCCGTGGCTTTTTTATGGCTCCGGTGACGTCATAAGGAGTCGCGAGCGGAGCCGATGCATTATGACGTCGTCCACGTCGCCGTAGAGAGCTGGGGAAAAAAGTTCTGTTGAATGCTGGCGCAGGGGATATTCACAAGGTGAGGAATCCACTGGCAGATGTATCCATCAGAAATTTATAACAGTGTGTGGTATATGATTGGTGCATACTGAGGAGGGGGTTGTCTTTCCGGGTTATGCTATGTTTAAAGTATTTCATTGGCTGCTGTTTTTGCCAGTAAAGTAAAGAGAAGCATAATCCTCACCTCCGTGTCCTTAATAGAATTGAAAGTTCTTGTTGAGTCAGCTAGAATTTTTTTTATTCCTGAGCTCCTCCTGTGGTTGGAGGGCTTCTCCCGGTCGTCTTGCCTCCGCTCGGATCTTGGAACTTTCACACGCCCGTCAAGAGCGTGTGTGCTCACACTGTTTTCCTGGGCGTGTCTTTCCTGACGCGTTTTCCTTTTCCCGTTTCTAGTGTTTGGAGCCACAAACTTTGGTCGGGGATCTTATTGCTGCCAGCTCTGACTTCGCTGCCATTCTTCCTGCTCTTCCATCAGGGTGACGGGCGCAATACGGAGAACGGATTCTCGTGCTGCTTGTCATCCCTCGCTCATAAAACTGCATCGGTAGCTCCTGTGAAGGAACACGGAGCTACTGGTATATAGGAATACAGATAAAGGGGGAAGTCTTGATGCTCCTTAGCTCCTACCGTTTCTTTTATTTTGTGACTTTAGTTCATTGACACTAGGAGTTAAGTGACTTTATGTATGCACTGGACTCTCCTGGAGGAGAGTAGTGATATTCTGGACCTCTGTGGGAGTATTCCTGAGGTGTGCCTTATCACATGTTCAGGTGGACAAAGTCATCTTGGGGCTTAGTTGTGTGCCTGTCAACCTTTTTACAGTGTGACGTATGTAACGGAATGTGAGTACTAGAACCAAGGGGTGTAGCATAAGATAGGGCGTGTGTGTGTGTACATGTTTCTTATCTTGTTTCCTCTCTCGCACACAGGGCTTTTCCCACGAGGCCGATGTTCCCTACCATACCCTGGTGATCCGAGAAGTCCAGGGGGTTTCTGGACGGGTGCTGCTTCCGTACTTGGCAGATTTTTGTTGTTTTCCCCTATTCCCCTTTTCCCCGGTGTGCTTTTGCGCAAGGCAGTGATCAGGTTGCACTCTGTGTGTGGCAGCGTATAGGGGAATTGAGGAACTCACAGTCTTCCATCATCCTGTAGTGTTGTGCCTGTGACGCAACAGGCGCCACACCGTAACGTGAGGGTCATGTGACCCGCGAGGTAAAAATAAAGGCTGGTCACGTGCGTGCGTACGTCAGTAGGGCTACGACCGCGAGACCAGGAATAACATCCAATGCTGGCTCCGAGTCTCCTTTACAGGCCCCATTCAGCAACTGGTGCCATCAGCTGTCGTGGGCTCCCGCGCAGTGGCAGTAGCCCCCACGACACAACAAAGTGGCGACGAGGGTGGGCATGCCTGTTCGTCCCGTGTGCTGGTGTGGCGGTCGCGAGCGTTTTCATCGGCTCGCGGCGCTCGTGCCCCTGTGTGCGCGTGTCATCACGGGCCCCATCGGAGTGCAGCACAGCACTCCCATTGCCTTCCGGGTATCTGCTAAGGCCGACGTCTGCCCTATGAGAGGCGGGAGACGAGCGGAGCGCCGTATCGGTGCCCACGTGGTTCAGGCCTCGCTACCCGATATGCAGCTGATCTCCTCAGGCCCCGTAGGCCGCGAACACGTGGTGAGCCCTACAGTTCCCCTGCAAACAGCGCATGGTGCCTGGAACTGCCTGTGAGTACCTTTCCCCGGTTGTATGGTGGAGGGGGTGTGAGACATCTGAGGCAGGTCTACACTGAATGAAAGTAGGCCCAGTGCAGCAGCACCCAGCACCACGAATAGGCCCAACAACAGAAAGGGCAAGGCACAGCAACTAGAGCAAGGGTGCCAGCATAGAGGGGGTGAGAAGCAGGAACCCCAAAAGAAGGCCAGCTCACGTGCACCCGACCTGCACGTTCGTACCCAAGACAAAAAGAACAAAAGAGGAAAGTCATAGAGGTCAGGAGGGACCTGGAGGACAGGGCACGACAGGAATATGGCCACCATTCCACCCATTGAGCCATTCACAGTGGAGGGGCCGCCATCGTCGCTAGCGGCCAGATGGAAGGACTGGGTGGACCGCCTGCGCATCTTCTTCGAGGCCACCAATGTTCATAAGGACCAGAAGCGGGCAATGCTAATCCACTTGGGAGGCAAAGACATACCAAGAGCCATCACACGCTGATAAATTCCCTCAACGAACACTTCGAACCGATGGCCAATCAGGACTATGAAAGGTTCATCTTCCGGCAAGCGCACCAGCTTCCGGAAGAATCATTAGACACGTACCACGCACGATTAAAAAATCTAGTGACCACATGTGGGTTTCACGACGAAACCGAAGAAATTAGGGGACAGATAATACAGGGGTGCGCGTTGGCCAAGCTGCTAGAGTGCATACGAGAAGAGTCCGGCAAGTCCCAAGCAGAAATATTGACCATGGGGCGGACCGAAGAATTGTCCAAAGCGCGCGCAGCGCATATGGAGGGGGCTCTCCAAACACCAGTAAAATCAGAACCCGTAAATGCAGTGACGACCAAACCCCCACAAAGGTGGAGTAGGAAAGGACAAGGGACACACGCCCCGGGGCAAGCCAAGTCCTGCGGATACTGCGGAGGACCACCGCACTCGGCGGCTGAGTGCCCCGCGAAAGGCAAACGGTGCTCGGGATGTGGGCGATTCAACCACTTCGAAAAAGTCTGTCGTCAAAGAGGTATCGCAAACCTCGCCAGGTAGCTTAACACTCTCAAAGAGGATGACCCAGCGCGCAGTGACATGGACGATGATGAGGAGGAGGAGAGAGTGGTGCATAAAATCCACATGATCGGTACGGCCACCAATCAAGACGCCTACCCCAATGCAGCATTCGGGTAGGATCCCAGGAGGTCACCGCCGTAGTAGACACAGGGGCCACTATCAACATCATGGCGGCCACCCTGCACAGCACCATGGATCCAAAACCCGTGCTCCACCCCTCAACCATCACGGTGTTTGCGTATGGTCAAGATGATCCTCTGAGGATACGGGGGCGATTCTGGACAACCATAGCACACGAATCTCGGTCCATCACCACCAATGTCTACGTCACCGAAGATGGCCAGGGAATGCTCCTGGGGTGCCGAGCAGCGGAGGACCTGGGAGTCGTAACATTCGCCTTCGGAGTACACCAAGAGTCCCTTCAACACCTACTTGCGGAATTCACAGAAGTATTCCAAGGAATTGGGAGGTTTAAGGGGAAAGAAATTCACCTCCACATTGATCCAACGGTCCAGCCTGTCGCCCTACGACACCGGCGAATAGCATTTCACCTGCGGCCCCTGGTGGAGGAAGAGCTCAAGAAGCTGGAGGCGGCAGGGATAATTGAGAAGGTGTCAGGTCCCACGCCCTGGGTGTCCCTGATCGTCGTCGCACGGAAGCCCAAACAGCCGGGCGCGGTGAGAATCTGTGTCGACATGAGGCTCCCCAATGTCGCGATCAAGCGGGAACGTCACATCACTCCCACGACAGATGACCTCATTGGAGAAATGGCGGGAGCCTGCTGGTTTTCAAAACTAGATCTGAGGTCTGAATATCATCAACTGGTACTGGACGAGGCTTCCCGCAACATCACCACGTTTTCCACACACGTGGGACTCCAGAGGTACACCAGGTTAAGTTTCGGAGTATCCAGCGCCGCAGAAGTATTCCAAAACGTGATACAGGAGTTGATCGCAGGCATTCCCGGTGTCATCAATGTCAGCGATGACATCATGGTACACGCGAAGACCATCAAAGAACACAATGAACGTCTTCTTCAAGTACTACGCAGGTTGCGGGATGCAGATCTCACTCTTCACCGAGAAAAATGCGAGTTCTTACGCCAAAAGCTACAATTCTTTGGCTACATATTCTCCACGGAAGGGGTCAACCCAGACCCAGAGAAGGTGCGGGACATTAAAGAGGCCACCGCTCCCACCAACGTAACGGAAGTCCGCAGCTTCCTGGGGCTGGTCAATTACTGCGGGAGATTCATACAAGATTTGGCCAACCTGACATCCCCACTAAGGGAGCTGACCAAGGAATCCACCACCTGGAAGTGGGGCCCTGAACAAGTCCAGGCCTTCGAGAAAATCAAGGAGGCCCTCTCCGAAGCCACCACCCTGGCATTCTTTGACCCCACGAAACTGACACTAGTTGCAGTGGATGCTGGCCCTGTAGGATTAGGAGCGGTTCTCCTGCAAAGAAGGAACCCTCAGGAAGAGAGGACCCCCGTGGCGTTCGCCAGCAGATCGCTCACCGAGACTGAACAAAGATATTCACAAATAGAAAAGGAAGCAATCGCTATCCACTGGGGGTGTCACCATTTCCACTTGTATTTATAGGGGAAACCTTTTGTGGTAGCAACAGACCACAAGCCACTGGTAGCACTCTTCTCAGGAACGTCGACCAAACCGCCGCCACGAATTGAAAAGTGGATGCTGCAACTCCAGAACTATAACTGTAAAGTCGAGTACCAACCCGGGTCTAAAAATCCGGCCGACTTCCTGTCTCGCCATTCGAGGAAGGCCACGGCACAGGAAATGGAGGATGCAGCAGACATGGAAGAATACGTCAGGTGCATCACGGCTCGATAATGCCCCATACCCCTTTCCATGGAAAGCCTCCGGGAGGCAACGAGCCAAGAAGAATGCCTTCAGCGCGCCAAGGCAGCCATCCAGAACAGTAGTTGGCACAGAGCCAAGGAGGAGTGGAAGAGTCTAACAGCCACGGACCAACAGGTGATGGACAGCTTACACCATGTCCGAGATGAGCTCACCGAAGATAATACAGGGTGCCTGTTGAGAGGACATAGACTAGTAATTCCGACGTCTCTAACTCAAAGGGTGGTGGACCTTGCGCACATTGGGCATCAGGGCATGGTCAAAACCAAGTCGCGGCTTCGCACCAAAGTGTGGTTCCCGCTGATGGACGACCTGGTGGAGGCCACGGTCCGGGCCTGCACGGCGTATCAAGTAACTGGGGAGACACCCAGACCCGCTCCGATTATCGTAGAACCCCGGCCAAGAACTCCGTGGTCTCGAGTGAGTCTTGATTTTGGCAGCCTACCGGATGGTCGCCACACATTAGTGGCCATTGATGACCACTCCAAATATCCGGAAGTGGAAAAAGTGTCCGTCCTCAGCGCCACAGAAATCATACCGAAGATTGAAAAAATCATGGCGGCCCATGGTATCATGCAGGAACTGAGAATTGCCAATGGGTCTCTGTTTCAAAGTCAAGAATTTGCATCATATCTGCAGTCCCTCGGCATTCACCACTGGAAGATCACCCCTCGGTGGCCCCAGGCCAATGGGGAGGCTGAAAGATAAATGCGAACGCTCAACAAAGTGATACGGATTGCGCATGACAAGGCCCAGTCCCTAGAAATGGCTATATTCACGTTTCTTAGGAGCTATCATCAAACACCACACACCACCACCGGCATTGCCCCGGCTCATTTGTTGATGGGGCGAGTAATTAGCGCCCCCAATGACAGCCTCATAGATGCCCATCGCCGTAAAACACACGCGCATGTCAGCCTCCGACGAAGGTCCACGGTGCCCAACTTCCGTAGAGGGGACATAGTGCTACTCAGAAATAGAGTCACCAGTCAAAAGTTTCGCTTGACTTTTGAAAAAGAGCCATGGACAGTAGTCTATGTCAAGGGAACCCGTGTCGTGGCCACTCGAGGGAGGGAGAGAGAGAGTAACACGGAATGTGTCACACTTCAAAAGATATCACCCTGAAAGGTCCGGACAGTCATCCAACCAAGGGGAGAGCCGTCCCAATACGCGAGGGGCAGAAGAGGGTAGACCAGATGGTGCCGAAACGAGGCCACTTCTCGAAGATGCAGAAGACGCCGGAGGTTCAGAGATGCCCATCCCGCGCCAACGAGAACATGGACCAGCGGCGGGTGATGCCAGCTCATCTCAAAGGGTCGGGGACCCTACCCGTTTGCCGGACAGCAGGGGCGAGGACTCCCAGGGTCGTGGACTGTCGCAATACAGCCTGAGGGGCAATCCTGAACCATCCTGCCGGTTGAGAGACTACCTAACGTAAGACTGTTTTGTTTTTGTTTATTGGGTGCTATTTTGGGGTCCGAAGTTTGACTTTGAGATTTCAGTCAGCAGCCGTGTTTTGCTTTAATATTGTTGGGGAGGAATGTAGTGTTGCGCCTGTGACGCAACAGGCGCCACACCGTAACGTGAGGGTCATGTGACCCGCGAGGTAAAAATAAAGGCTGGTCGCATGCGTGCGTACGCCAGTAGGGCTACGACCGCGAGACCAGGAGTAAAATCCAATGCTGGCTCTGAGTCTCCTTTACAGGCCCCGTTCAGCAGCAGGTGCCCTCAGCTGTCGTGGGCTCCCGCGCAGTGGCGATAGCCCCCATGACACAACACATCCCCGCTGGAAGACTCAGCAGGTCAGTGGCGTTTCATATTAGACAGGCCTGACCGTGTTTGCCACAGCTGTCATTCACTTTTTCTCTTGTGCACATATAAGTGGCGTGTTGGTTCCTAGTTTGTTTAACAGTGGATATGTTGCGTAATCAAGCTTAATGCTACTGCATTGTAAGTGTGTCTGCGAACTAAACAGCTTTCCTCATTTCTAGGAGGCTGAAAATGTAAATACTTTGTTTCTAGTCACATGATGCTCAGTTTTATTTCCTTTTAACACGCTGTTGCTTGTGGACAAAGAGAGTGTGGTCTCGGGCTCTAATGTTTCCTTATGTTTACTTTCTCTGTCAAATAAACGTTATTGCTGCCCGCAGCACACGTTTCTTCCTTTCAGTGCCATGCACCAACCCCTGGCGATACTCGAGGAAAGACTCATAGCCTAGGAAGCTAGCTTACTGAGTTCTCTGACAATGTCAAAGAGGAGAGGGGGGCACACAGGGCCCCTCCCCCACGTGTGGCTTATCATAGGAAGCAGAGAGGCCTGGGGTCTGAATACATACTTCGCACACAGCCTTGCCTATTGCAAGAAGTTTAGAATCCATAATTAACCGGAGTACAGACTATCATTTGTGCGGGTTTCATTTTAAGCCCTTCCTCTCGGGTGTAATCAAGAAGTTTTTACTATCACTGGTTGAGGTTACAGTTGAAGGGTTGATTTATTTCTGTTATCTGCATTCTTTAAGTGATGTTAATGTTTCACTACTCCAGCTGTATGAGTATGATCTTCAGTCGGTCATGTCGTGATGGCTTACTGATATGTGTTTGTTCCACCAGCTGTCAGAATAGAGGTTGTGGTGAGTTTTTGCGTTAGTTGGGCCTTTTGTTGGATTTAAAGTATAGCCTTAATAGCAGCCTGGGACTCTCTGTTTATTGACTTACTCCTTTGTGTTATTTTGAGGTAATTCCCTCTAGCATGTGCCTGTAGCCAATAGTCAAAGTTGGAATAGTGCGATAACAGGAACGCTGTGTTTTTAGGTCTCTCCTAGGCAGTACTGGTCTCTTCGAGACATGCTGTATTCAGGTATGGACTTTAGGCTCCTCCCATTTTCCACCCCATCTTAATTATCGGCTCCTCTTCCTGACCTTTGTAAAGGAGGGCTTTTGACTCGTGAATAGGCTAAGTAGTCCCTCCCATAAGGACAGTTCCTCTTACATATGTCTGTATTACCTCATTTGCTTTTTGGTTGTATATCAGTGATGTGAGGCATAATGCTATATTTGTTTCAATGTAGCCTATATGTTAGAGAAGCTGTTATGGCCATAAAATACCCTATCATTTTAAATTTTGACACAGAATAGCAGCACCCAATAAACCCATGAAGATTAAGCTTATGATTCAAAACGTTGCCATGGCTGTCTCTGTCGATGTTTTTGTTGTTATTCAATTGCAAAACGAAACAGAGCTTTTTTATGTTTTTTTTACACCCACCATGGTACCAGATAATGAAATTGGTAACTAAGAGTATGTGTGCGAGTCATAGCATAATTTGGGACGAGACGTGCTGGTTACAGTGTACAGGTTCTTGTGAGCATCCATAATACTATAGACTTCTTGAGGCACATCTATGCAGCACGCATTGTAGCATAAAAGCTTTTTATGGATTAGTCTATGTGCAGCTCTGTAGCCCTTGCTTTTTCATTGTCTATAAAACTGGGATGCGTAAGTTTTTATGGAGGCAGGCCATAATGGGCAACCTAGATTTTACTGTTCTACAAAAACAAGGCAGTAAGCAAAAGTCCTAAATATCATATGGTTACTACAATTACTTTTGAAAAAGACCATAGCGATTGGGGTTGTCCCACAATTACAGGTCTGTGGTGCAGCAATACCTCATGGCCTACGATTGATCATCGTGTAAGCCTAGGTGTGGAAACTGTAACTTTCTAGCTTGCTGGATAATGACGACTGGGTCAGATTCAGAAAGATTTTGCTGTGACTTATTTTTAGAGTTCTTCTGGCTAATCGTTGCATAAGCCAAGAGTATTCCTTACTTGCCCCTGCAATACAGGAGTAAGTTAAGAGCACTTGCTACAAGAGAAGTCACATCCACTAAGCAAAATCTTTATGGATGGGGTTCATTTAATAGCTGAACACTCAACTGACAAATAGGTCTGGCTTTGTGCGTCGTATTTTTGGTCTGATGTTGTCATTGAGTTATGTTGGTGGGTTCATAATTGCCGGTCCTCATTGCTTTTTAGGTCTCGCCTGACCCAGCGCATGCGCTGGTCTGGCGAGACTTATTGAGAGGGCTCCAAAAAGTGCTACCAGGCCAGCCTAGAGCTACAGTGCATGTGCGCGGGCGGGCGCGCGCGCCGCGCTTTACAGCGAATACTTTCACTTTCGCGGCCGCAGGGCCGCTTTGCACAGCCAATAGGTGTCGCTTTTGGGACCTTATAAGTATTTAGTTATGCAACTGTTGCATGGCTAAACACTTATAAGGTCCCAATGCTTGTTTGTGTTCTATTGGTGCCAGGGTTGTGTATGTTCTAAATCAGTTACTAATTTATTGAAGTAGTATCTTCATTGCATAAAAGCAGTGTCCAAGCTTGAAATGGAATGTTACCAAATGAACTTTGGGAGGATCAGTAACCACTGGAATTCTGTACCGCTCTACACTTTAGCCAAGCTCAGTCTTTTTATAGCTGATGTTCCCACTGTCATAACTTCTTTATTAACGCTAGGAAAATACTTATGATAATGGTTGCAAATTTATTGTACTGTTAGATGTAGGAGACTGCCAACCAGGTCCCTTTAAACATGTTTTGGATTATGGAACATAAGCAAAACTGTTTGAATGCTTTACACATACTTATCATTCAAGTTTGCAAAGCAGGTCGGTTACAACTCCCAACTTTTTTGTTCGGCTCCCCACCCACATACTTGTATTGCTTTACCCCAATCCCCATGTCGCTTTGGTGTCAGACCCCCATCCTACCTTGTTGTTTTGGTGTCAGCCCCCCATCCTCCTCTGTGTTGCTTTGGCGTCCCCCTCCACAGTATTGCTTTGAGGAGTTGTTCTCAAGCCCTATGGTGTGTGTAGTTTTCTATTACCTCTGCAAATTCCATCACCCAAGTGCAGAACTGGTCGTTCCTTGTACTCCCCTGCTGCGTTGATGGGCTCCAGTTGTGTAGACTGCTTTGTCAGTTGTAAATATTGTATAGGTGGCAGGATAAGTTCTACTTTTATTTCATCTCTTGACTGCTCGCTCGCACACCCTCCTCCCTCCTGTCATTCAAACATTTATTCATTACTTTTTAATAGCATGCCAGGCCGCACTTTCACTTTTGTAGTAGCGGCCACGACGTCCTTTTCTGCACACCGCGCTACATATTTAGATTAGTGACCGCGATTTTGTTTTCTTCTTCACAAGTAGCTTTTCACACCAAACACCTGGTCACAAACACTATCTTGCAGGAAGAATAGCGGTCGGCAGCAGCAAAGTAACTGGCACAGGATCATCTGATAACACATTATAATATATTCACTTTGGTCTGTTTTCCTTATCTTACATGTGCTTAATAGTTAAATACTTTTAGACTCTTTCTTTATTTAGCATTTGCTTTTTATTTGACCCTAAATACGCTCAAGTTTACATCTACTACTTTAAAAGCATGTAATCAAACCAAACCTCAAATTTTAGGGATAGGTAAAAAACTTTGTTATTTCCAATGCCAATAGCTCTAATTCTTGAAAATGCGAGACCTATTGCATTGCGAATGCTTGTTCTCCTTTGCAGGAAGAAATAAATTACTTACCTGTAACGGTAGTTCTCCAGTATTGGAAGCTTTCATAGATTTACATGCTTGAATCATTCCCGGTCGTCATGATGAGAGTCCTCGATCTTTTAAAACAGTAGTAGTAGTAGTAGAACACTGCTAGGTATAGACTAGAAAAAGCCTAGGCCTCTTTGTTTATTAACCTATCATAGTCATTATTAAAAAAGAGAACAACGTTTTGCCTTAACCAATCAGAATGAATCACCCTCTAGAACACTCCTGAGAGAAGCTCAGAACCTCAGATTTTCGAGCACTAGTGCTACAGTTAATATGCTGAGATAGACAAAGGTGAGCTTCCCCCGGGGAGTAGGGTGGTTCGCATGTGAATCTATAAAAGCTTCCAATACTGGAGAACTGCAGTTACGGCTAAGTAACCTATTTCTCAGTCCAGTATTGGAACTTTCATAGATTCACATCCTTGAATCAGAATAGCAAGAAGTTGAGTATCACATTTACCATAGCCGTGAACAGCTTAACAGGAATATGCATCGCTAAAACCTGCAATAAGCACTAAGAAATCTGACAATCATAATATATGAATAACAATTAAGGAATAAACTTCTTTTAAGCGTTAAGCGAGTGAATGGTTTACACCACAGAAATAGAGGTTGGAGGGTAGATGGGGTGGCTTACCTTAGTGAAACAGATTGACAGAGTACTGCTTGACACACCGCCGTATAGTTTAAAACTGCTGAATACAAGCAGTAGTGTCTAGTAAATGTGTCTATTCTTCCACATTGCTGTACAGCAAATTGTGATACTCCCGCAAATAAAGCTGTAGACGTAGATACAGCCCTCGTGGAGTAGGCTTGAACTCTAGAAGACAGTAGTCTGCCTGCTTTGTGAAGCCAATATTATATTGCACTTGAGATCCATATAGAGATACTCTGCTTGGAGAGCGTGAAACCTTTCCTTGGAGCACTGTATATGACAAATAGTTGAGAAGTTTTGGAAAAGGCTTGTGTCATTTGCAGATAAAACTTTAGGCAACGCCTTACATCTAACGAGTGAAGAGCCCTTTCAGCAGCTGTCGATGGATCCGGGAAGAACGTCTTTAGTACCACAGGCTCATTGAAGTGGAAATGAATGAATGAAAATATTCTTATAAAGCGTGCACATACCCGAGGATGTCGTAGAACTAAAGGGGAGAGCAAGAAAAGAGAAGGAGAGGCGAAAAAAAAGAAGACTGTAAAGTCGATCGGAGTGAACCTGGTACATACTGCAGCCTATTCTACTACTTTCGTTAACTCAGATGGGACTTTGGGTATGAATTTTGGATTTGTGCGGAGTAGAATTCCATCAGTTCTGAATTGTAAAAACGGTTCCTCTATAGCAAAAGCCTGAGGTTCGCTGACCCGTCTGGCTGACGTCAGGTCAAGAAGTAATGCCAATTTCCATGACAGGAACTTGGTCTCCGCTTTGTGAATTGGTTCGAACAGAGGCTTCATCAATTGCGAAAGAACAGTTTTCAACTGCCAGGCCATATGTGGAGGCCCTACCGGAGGAAAAACACTTCTTTTATTACTCTAGAAGACCACAAAGGTGGAGAAGAAAGTGATCTTTTATAATGGGAAATGGTTGCTAAGTGAACCTTTATCAAGCTGTGCTCTCAGCCTGATTTAGATAGCTGTAAGAGGTATGGTAAGATCTGTTCTGGAGAAGAAGACAGTAGATGTATACCTCCTTGATGGCACCAGATGCAGAAACATTTCCATTTGAGACGGTATGTATTGTTGGTACTGTCTGCTCTGTCTCTGGCTAAGATATTTCAACATTCCCCAGAGATGTTCAAGTGCAGGAGCTCATTAAACTCAGGATCCTTGCCGATAAGTGGAGGTGCCTGGGATTCGGGTGTAGGATCTGTCATCGGATCCGGGTGTAGGATCTTTCATCGTCAGAAGATTGGGAAACACTGGAAGTTGGAAATGCGGGACCTGGGATAGGAGAAGCAGTTCTGTGACCCAGTGTTGATGTGGCCATGCTGGAGCAGTGAAAATAAGTTTGCATGGTTCAATCTTCATCTTCCTCAGAACTCTTGGGAGAAGAGGAATGGAAGGAAAAGTGTAAGCAAAGATGCCAGACAATGCAATTGAAAAGGCATTCCCCCATGACCTCTGTTGGGAATGCCAACTTGCACAGTACCAGCATTTTCGGTTCCGGGAGTTGCGAATAGATCCAATTCTGGTGTGCCCCAGTGTAGAAAAAATGTTTTGCAGGGTTTGGTGGTGCAATTCTCACTTGTGGCACGATGTTGTGAGTCTGCTGAGTGTGTCTGTGATAGTATTTTGTCTTCCTGGAACATATTCCGCTCGGAGGCAGATTTTTAAAATTATAGTTGGTTGCTGCACTCCATTCATAGATGTGTCCCCCTGGGCACAGCATTTAGCAAATCAATGTTTTTAAAATATTTGAGGCGACTCGTAGTTAGTTGAATTGCGATTCATGTATTTATTCATACATTATGCATTTCCGCAAGGGATTAATTTTTGCTATAAGTAGCCTTTGTCAGGGATTAGTCCTGTGATAAGAATATAACTATCATGAACCACTGTGCACAATGGTGATTTTGTATGTTAATCTATTAGTTCTTTTAGATCAAACGAGTATGCATTAGTGATCAGATTTAAGCAAGAATATGACTTCGTATATATCAGTTTCATTGAAGGTTATTGGAGCGTGTCATTGGGGTCGTCGACTACAGCGAGTTTGTGAGGAACGTGTGTTAGTACTTAGTGTTGTTAGTATTTTGTATAGATTGTACTGAATAAAGTGCACCGGTTAGAAAGCTTAATGCGCGGTGAAAGAATGTCATATCGATACGGTTAAAACATGGTGAAAAGGTGGTGAAAAGATATCGTGCCGATACGATTTTCTCAGCGGGTGTGTCAATTAGGTGAAAAGTGTATTTGTAACAACGGGTGTATGCCGGTTAAAATATTTTATAACGTTGCGTATTTTCAAAGATGAAAAGGTGACGAGTTTCAGTTGGTGATAAATACGGTAAGATGTGAACGACTATTGATGTGTGCAACGGTTAATGGCATGTCATGCAAAATTGACACTCGTTGTGCATCAGAATGAGGTTGATAACGGCGGATATGGTGCCCAAAAGTTATCGCGCTGTGTGATTTAGAAACTGAGGGATTTTAAAGCCCGTGCAATGCACAAAGGTGAAACGAGATGGGGTTCATTCCGTTACGTACCTTGTGTAAATTACTCCGTCGTGTACTTCGTTTTAGAGAATATCAGTTGCCGGTATGGGCGAATTAGGTTTGGTGGCCATCTTATGTTGTGCGTTATTTGTGTAAGTGACATAGTGAAAGGACTATGGTGCGATGATTTTGGGGGCCATCTTGGGAGTGTGTTAATGAATCGATGTATGTTGTGTAAGAACAGTGGATAAATGTAAAGAAGAAATAAAAAGGATAATGTAATTGAAAAAATAAAACTATAGAGAAACTATAGAAAAAACTATAGAAAAAAATTATACCAGACATATACAGCCTGTTCAAAGATAACAAGCAATTTCAATGCGTTCATTTATCCCATGTGGGTGTACGCTGTCCAATTTTTTGATCCAGAAATTTTCTCGCTGTAGTAGGAATTTTTTATTGTCGCGTCGTCCTTTTTTTTGTACTACTTCGAGGATCAGGAATCGGAGTTGACAAATGTTGTGTTGATTTTCATGAAAGTGTTGGGCCACTGGATTTAAACTGGTGCGAACGTTGTATTTGTGTTCATTAATTCTTATCTTGATCTTTCTTTCAGTTTTTCCAACATAAATCTTGCCACATGGGCATTTTAACAGGTATACTGCGTTGGTGGTGTCGCAGGTGGCTGTAACTTTGAGTTTTAAGGTGTTTCCTTTTCTAGGGTGCATTATACTTGTACCTGGTATGATGTTGTTGCAGTTATTACAATTGTGGCATGCCATCGTTCCTTTGTAGGTGTTTGTATCGGCTTTGTGAGTTTGTTTGAGTGTCTCTCCCAGGTTTTTGTTCCTAGTATATGCAAAGGTGGGTAATTCTTTGAACAAGTCTTTGAAATCAGGTTCCATGGTTAGCATTGGCCAATGGCGTTTGATTATGCGTTTCATGTCTTGGCTGGCTGTGGAGAATTTAGACACCATCACTAAAAGGTTTGTTTTATCTTGTGTTGGTTTAGATAATAACTCATTCCTATTTGTTGATTGGCATCGGTTAAGTGCTTCATCTAGTAGTTTCGGTGGGTATCCTCTCTGTAGAAAACGTTCTATAGTTTCTTGCAAGCGTATGTTGGTGGTTTGTGGGTTGGATACTATGCGTTTTATTCGTAACATTTGTGAGTAAGGTAAGTGCTGTTTTAGCGGCTCTTGATGAAAACTTGAATAATGCAGTGTGTTATTTCGGTCGGTAGGTTTCCTGCATAAATCCGTTTCAAATTTGAGATTGATGAAGGATACTTGAACATCCAGAATGTTAATATGTTCGCTTTGTATGTCATGTGTGAATTGTATACGTTCGTTGATTTGGTTGAGATTTTGAATTGCTTCAGTTAGTGTGGATAGTTGTCCATTCCATACAACGAATATATCATCGATATAGCATAAAAATAATTTGCTGTGTTTCTTCCATGGATCTTTCATGAGTATATGTTCTTGTTCAAATTTGTCCATGAACAAATTAGCGTACGCTGGTGCGGCGCAATTGCCCATGGAAGTTCCGGTGGTTTGTATGTACCATTCATTTTTCCATTTGAAGTAGCTATGAAACAATGTGAATTGTAGAAGCTCCATTAAAAAGACTTGGGTGTCCATATCTAGATCTGAGTGTAATAGTGCTTGTTCAATGGCTTCTATTCCTAAGTTGTGTGGTATTGACGTGTATAGTGATTTCACATCGATGGTGCACATTAGAATGGTGTCTTCGGAACTTATTTCAATTTTTTGTAGTTTTTGGAGGAAGTCTGTGGTGTCTTTTACGTATGTCTTCATTTTGAGGACCATGGGTTGGAGATATCGATCGATAAGTTGTCCAATGGGTTCGTGTATGCTTCCTTTTGTAGATACGATTGGTCTGAATGGAGGGTTTAGTGGATCTTTGTGTATTTTTGGTACCATGTAGATGGTAGGGCTCCTTGGAAATTCTTGGATTAGGAATTTTCTGGTTCTGTTGATGATTCCTTTGTCGTGGGCTTGATTGATGAGGTTTTTCAAGATGTTGTGAAAGGCCTCGGTCGGGTTGGTATCCATTTTTATGTATGTCGTTTCATCCGCTAGATGACTGATTACTGCCGTTTCATAATCTGTTGTGTTGAGGATAACCAGCGCTCCTCCCTTGTCCGCTTTTTGACAAGTGATATTCGGGTTGTTGGCTATGCTTTTAATGATGCCAATTTCTTTTTGCGTTAGGTTGGTTTTTCTTGTTCTTTTAGATAGTTTCAATTTCTGTAGGTCGTGTTTAACAAGGTTTTCAAAAGTGCCCAGTGTTTTATGGCTGATGGGTGCCATATATGTACTTGGTATGGATAGTCCCTTAAGTTGGTCTGGTTCAGGGTTGATTTGTGGTGGTAATATGTTTTGAAAGTAGTGTCAAAGGCGTAATTTTTTCATGAACTTGAATAGACTTCTTTCAAGTTCCAAGTGATTGGTGTTGGTTGTTTGAACGTATGAAGTTCCTTTTTGTAGAGTTTTTAGTTGGATGTCGCTGAATTGTTGATCAGATATGTTGATAACTAAGCTCATGTTGCTTGTTTCTTGGCTTTCTCTTTCTTTGATCCCGTTGTGCTTCTGGTATTTGGAGTTTCCTTTTCTTTTGCTCCTCCTGGGTCTCCTTTTTCTAATCGATTTACCTCTAAAAAAGAGTCTCCAGATGTATAGGCTTGTGTAGTATTAGGTTCACTTGATGTAGATGCAGATGCAGTAGGCTTTGTTGGTTTGGTAGTCTCCGTAGTGTTGGTGGTTCTTGGTGGTCTATTAGAGTTGTCTCTGTCAATTGATGATGTATTGGTGTGTTGTGTGTATGTTTTTTTTTGTCTGCGTCTGGCGTAGACTTCCGCCCAACTGTAGACTTCTCCTAGTTTATAGTCTACTGTGTCTCATCTGAATTTACGTATTTTTCTTTCATTAATCTCTTGTGATTGTTTGGTAAGTTGCTCATTGATGTCATCAAGAACTTTAGACCATTCGTCAACTGACATAGAGTTAGTGAGTTCATTAGTGACGGTGACTATTTCTTTTGATAATTCCTCGAGGATGGCTGACAGTTCTTCTATGATCAATAGTATTAGATCTAGTGAACATTTGTTGAGGATTGCGTACCAGCGGTCCTTGAATTTCTGTGCATTTTAGCAGAGGGCTGGCTTCAAAGGTATTCTTAATCCTCGTGGTATTCGTTGTGCTCGATGGTATTTGATTAATGTGCTTGCGTGTAGTCTTTGATTTCACGTTTTGACAGATATAGTAGTTGTTTGATGTTTTGTTGTTTGTTGCGATGTGTGGTAGTTTGTGATGTTTCTTCATGTATTAGTGCGTAGATTCGGAATCTTTTCACCACCTTTTCACCATGTTTTAACCGTATCGATATGATATTCTTTCACCGCGCATTAAGCTTTCTAACCGGTGCACTTTGTTCAGTACAATCTATACAAAATACTAACAACACTAAGTACTAACACGCGTTCCTCACAAACTCGCTGTAGTCGACGACCTCAATGACACGCTCCAATAACCTTCAATGAAACTGATATGCAAAGTCATATTCTTGCTTAAATCTGATCACTAATGCATACTCGTTTGATCTAAAAGAACTAATAGATTAACATACAAAAACACCATTGTGCACAGTGGTTCATGATACTTATATTCTTATCACAGGACTAATCCCTGACGAAGGGTACTTATACCCGAAATGCATTGGATAAAGAAAGTCCACGCGACATAATAACAAAAATTAATCCCTTGCGGAAATGCATAATGTATGAATAAATACATGAATCGCAATTCAACTAACTACGAGTCGCCTCAAATATTTGAAAAACATTGATTTGCTAAACGCTGTGCCCAGGGGGACACATCTATGAATGAAGTGCAGCAACCAATTGTATGAACGATGGTTTTGAATGAAAACGCCGCCCCAGGAGCACGCATATAAAGTTCATAAAGTTTAAACTAATCAACAACCCACGACAACAAAACAATCCAAAGGTAGTAGCGCGTATTCAGATCCACGTATTTTAAAATTATAGCCCATTCCCACAACTGCTGTGCCTCCCTGGAAAGCTTGCGAGATCTTGTGCCGCCCTGTTTGTTTATAAAGTGCATCACTGTGGTATTGTCCGTATGGACGAGCACTGATGAATGCTGTATCCTAGGAAGAAAAGCTTGAAGGGCGAGATGTACTGCTTTTAGTTCCAATACATTTATATGGGATTGACTTTGAGTCCGATGCCTCTTGTCAGTGGGAAACACCTTTACAACGCAGTCACTACATCGCACTACCTTTACATAGCAGTCATTACATCGCAATATCCTTTACATCGCATGTCATTACAACGCAGCCATTACATTGCATGTCACTACAATGCATGTCATTACGACGCATGTCACTATAACGCAGGCATAACATCGCAAGTCATTACAATGCATACCATTACAACGCATAGTACCCTTACACTATCCAACACTTACCCTAATGTTGCATCCACTGGAGTTAGAATAGTAATTTTTACCCCTACACTATCCAACGCGTACCCTACTGTTGCACTCACTGGAGTTAGAATAGTAATTTTTACCCCTACAGTATCCAACAATTACTTTAAATGTGATGTAATGGTATACATTGTAATGGTATGCGTTGTAAAGGTCTAATGCGATGTAATGGAATGTGTTGTAATGGTAGTTCTGAAAATGCGATGTAATGGCATGCGATGTAAAATAATGCGTTGTAAAGGATGTTGCGATGTAAAAACTGCGTTGTAAAGGCATGCGTTGTAAATGTATGCGTTGTAACATCATACATTCCTTGTCACTCACTTGAAGCTCTTGGAGATAAGCTCCCCATCCCTCCAGGGATGCATCTGTGGTAATCACGAAGAGTGCCTCCATCTGTTGGATAGACAGCCCTGCTAACAGATGGTTTTTGTCAGCCCCCCAACTCTAAGGCTTTTATCATGAGTGGAGTTATCCTGATGAAGTTGTCGAAAGACTCTTTGGATTGAGCCCACTGCTTGTCCAGCTCCTCCTGCATGGTTTGCATTTTGAGGTGACAGAATAGGATCAGTTGTATGCACAATGACATCATTCCCAAAAGAGACTTGTACAGTGGGACCGAAAGAGACTTTCTTCTGATGGATTTGGTGAGCATGAGAAGCCAGTGTTGGGGTTCCTCTGCAGGATAAGACTTTAAGCGCACCGTGTCTAACTTGGCTCCCAGAAGGACAATGGTTTGCGATGGGCTCTGTTTGGATTTTTGCAGACTGAGAGTAAGACCCAATTGCCGGAAGAGAAAAGTGCAGGCCTTTGTGGACGCTCGCGCTGCTGTTTTGGAAGGTGCCTTTATCAGCCAGTCGTCCAGATATGGGAAGACTTGATGTTGATGTTGCCTGAGAAATGCCGCGACCGGAGCAGATTTGAGACCGAAGGGGAGCCCTTTGAACTGGAAGTAGTGTCCGGTAACCAAAATCTCAGGTATTTTCTATGCCTTGGGTGAATGGGTGTGTGGAAATAAGCGTCTTGGAGGTCTAGGGAGGTCATGAAATCGCACTGGTTTAGGAGTTTCAGAATCTCCTGCAACATGATCACCCAAAATAATTGTTTTTTCAGGTAGACGTTGAGGCTTCGGAGTTCTAAAACTGGCCGCCACTGCCTTAGCTTCTTTGTGATTAAAGAATAAACAGGGGAAGAAACCTTTGCCCTTGTGAGAGACTGGGACCTTCTCGATTGCCCCTTTGAGGAGCATGGCTTTTACCTTCTGTTGAAGAGCTTTGAGATGCTTTTGGTGGAAGGGTTGTGGTGGGGTTGCCGGTGGAATATAGATGAACTCCAGAGTATTCCTGAATTGCACAAACCGTAAAACACACCGGTCTGTGGAAATGGTTTTTCATTGTTGAAGGTGGATGGAAATCTTGCCTGCAAGGTAAGAGGTTTTGATGGGAGAAGTTGTCGAGAATATAGTGGAGGAGTTGGAGCCGGAACCTGTACCCTATCATTGTCGACGGCCAACATCCTTGCCTGCCTGTGCTGATTTTCCCCCATTTGACCTGACATAGGATGTCTGAGGAGGTTGTCTTTGTTGAACTTGGGAACGGCAAGACTGATTATTCAATGAATATTTCGGGGATCGGTATTGCTAATACCGCTTTCCCCCCAGGAAGGCTGCCCTTTTTCTATGGCTCCTCAAAAAGGAGTTTCCAGAAACTGCAGCATCCCCAAAGACTTGGCGGATCTGTCAGGAGCTCCCCATCCTCTCTGGTATGTTGACACCCTCAGGGGTTCCTGCTTGCTCACGTTTCTGTCAACTAAGTTGTTTAGTTTTTTTAAAATTTTCTTGCCACTGCCAATGTTTGTTTCTTTTTATTGTATTTGTTGGTGCCAATGCTTGTTGTGACAACAGTGTGACATTATTGGACATGTGCACCTGGCATGCTTATGGGCGTGGCTAAGGCACCTGCATGCTTATTGGCGTGGTTAGCCATGTGTAGTTAACTGCCACTGAACTGGCTATAAAAGCCCAAGCCTCGCACTTGTCAGGGCTTGCCTTAATCTACTGGTTCCCTCTTCAGCTGGAGACTGCTTCTGTCACCGCTTCGGGATTTCCTCCTTCACCATTGGACAGAAGCACGCGCCACTCCGAAACTGCAGCAAGCATCGGACAGCGCGCTTTAAGGCTGCATGTGAAGTGAAAGGCTGTGTGACTTTGACATTTTCTGTTGGTATCGGAAGGCTAGTCCTTGCATATTTGCCATGGGAATTGGCCATTTGGTATTTGGCTCAAGACTATGGTTTTGTTTCTACATCTATTAGCATAGAAATGTGATATTAAGACAAATATTGTGAACCTGATACAGCACCTTGCGCATGGAAGCATACTGTTACCCCTCTGATCACTATATTGTTTGGACTCTGGCATATGTAGCCCTTTGGGCCTGTTCCTAGCTGTGAATATTTGTTTATGGGTGTTTTGTGCAAATGAAACGACGTGTCTAGGTGCCATGCTTTTACCTGGCTGTAGATGACACATAATCAAAGCCAGTGGCTCCTTTTAGGCAGCATTGTTCTTAGAGAACTATTATTTGGATTGTACTTTCATGCAACCTACAGACAAAGGCTAAGAGAGTATGTCAGCTCCTCTTGAGACCCGGGTGATTAACATAACTCACTTATTATGAATGTTCGTGTTGGGTGTGCCTGGGTGTCCCAGAAGAACAAGTTACTTAAATTCGGTAACGCTTTTTCTGGTGGATACAGTATCTGCCTGTGTATTCCTCACCTTGTGAATATCCCCTGCGCCAGCATTCCACTGAACTTTTTTCCCCAGCTCTCTACACCGACGTGGACGACGTCATAATGCATCGGCTCCGCTCGCGACTCCGTATGACGTCACCGGAGCCATAAGAGAGCCACGTCGGCGTGATGACGTCAGTTCCACCCATTTTTTACGTGCCTCCGAGGCGCACAGGTGGACCAACGACAGATTCAAAGTATACACAGTATACAATATACAACCAAATATACACAGTACATAAATAAAAGGAAAGCTAAACAAAATAAGCATTTCCTACAAATGTACCAGAAAGCATAACAACAACACAAACAAGACAACTTTTAAGACAACGGGGAGGCGGGTGGGCCAGTGAGGATTCCACAGGCAGATACTGTATCCACCAGAAAAAGCGTTACCGAAGGTAAGTAACTTGTTCTTCTGATGGATACATCTGCCAGTGGATTCCTCACCTTGTGAATAGATTCCCACAGCAGTCCCCACTCCGGGAGGAGGGTGTCCACCTTCCTATACCAGAAAGTCTTGCAAGACAGAGCGCGCAAAGTGGCCCTCCCTCCTCCTCTCAGAGTCCAAGCAATAATGCTTTGCGAAAGTATGGAGGGAGGCCCAAGTCGCGGCTTTACAAATATCTGCCACAGGAACACCCCGGGCCAAAGCAGATGTAGATGATTTAGCTCTAGTTGAATGAGCCCTAATACCCTCAGGAGGAACCTTACCAGCCAGGGCATAGCAGATCTTGATGACAAGGATGATCCATCTTGATAGAGTGCGCTTGTGCACCGCTCTTCCTTTGGAATGTCCAACATAACCCACGAAGAGCTGATCGTCCAGACGATAGTCCTTCGTTCTGTCCAAGTAAAAGCTAACAGCTCTCTTTGGGTCAAGGCGATGAAGCCTTTCCTCCTCCTTGGAGGGATGAGGAGGTGGATAAAAAACAGGGAGAGTAATAGACTGCCCCAAATGAAACAGAGTAACAACTTTGGGCAGGAAAGCAGCCCTGGTCCTGAGTACCATCCTTTTAGCATGTAATGTTAGAAAAGGGGGTTTAGAACTAAGAGCTTAAAGCTCACTCACCATCCTTGCCGAGGTTATTGCTACAAGAACGACCGTCTTAAAGGACAACAGCCTCATAGGACAACTATGAAGAGGCTCAAACGGGGACCCCATCAGAAAAGTTAAGACAAGATTAAGGTCCCACTGTGGCATTACAAAATGAGTAGGTGGAAACTTGTTTGTAAGGCCTTTGATAAACCTCAGTACAACCGGAGATTTAAATAATGACGGTTGATCAGGTAGACATAGAAAAGCCGATAAGGCCGATAGATAGCCCTTGACCGTGGCCACAGCACAGCCCTGCTGAGCCAAGGAAAGAGCAAACTGGAGCACCTCAGAAAGATGGGCTTTTAAAGGGTCAATGGATCTCTCTCCACACCATTTTACAACCTTGGACCACCTGTAGGAGTAAATGGACTTGGTGGAGTGTCGCCTGGCCGATAAAATAACATCCACCACATCAGGTGGGAGAGGGAAAGAACTCAGGTTGCCCCGTTCAATCTCCAGGCATGAAGGTGTAAGCTCTGGAGGTTGGGGTGTAGAACCTGCCCCTCCGACTGCGAGAGGAGGTCTGCCCTCAGAGGGAGACGGAGCGGAGGGCACGAGGAGAGGTGAAGAAGATCTGTGTACCACACCCTTCTTGGCCAATCCGGGGCGATCAATATAACTTGGGCCCGGTCTTGGCGAATCTTCCTCAGAACCCGAGGAATCAAGGGTATGGGATGAAACGCGTAAAGGAGTTGTGAGCCCCAACTCAACTGAAACGCGTCCCCCAATGCCCCCTGCATCGGAAACTGGAGACTGCAGAATGACGGGCAGTGCGCGTTCTCGCGGGTGGCGAACAGGTCCACCCGAGGGGTTCCCCACATCCGAAAGACGTAACGAACCACCTCCGGATGGAGCCTCCACTTGTGGTCGGCGGAGAAATGCCGACTGAGACTGTCCACACGCACGTTCAGCACCCCGGCCAGATGATTTGCCATCAGACAAATCCGATGGTCCTGAGCCCAGGACCAAAGACGCAGGGCCTCCCTGCAGAGACAATGCGACCCCACTCCTCCCTGCTTGTTGACATACCACATCGCGGTAGTGTTGTCCGTCAGGACTTGAACAGACTGACCGCGAAGGGAAGGGAGGAAGGCCTTGAGTGCCAAACGAATTGCCCGCAATTCCAAAAGGTTGATGTGAAGCAACCTTTCCTCTGGAGACCAAAGACCCTTGATCTCCAGATCCCTCAGATGAGCACCCTACCCTAATGTGTAGGCATCCGTTATCACTGTGGCCACCGATGGAGGTAGATGAAAGGGCTTCCCTTGAGACAGATTGCCCTCCACACTCCACCAAGATAGATCCGCTGCAGCTTCTCTGGAGATCCTGATCGACCCCCTGAGATCTCCGTTGTGCTGATACCACTGCCTGTGGAGGCACCACTGGAGCGCCCTCATGTGCCAGCGTGCATGGTTGACCAACAGAATGCAGGAGGCGAACAGACCGAGCAGGCGAAGGACCTTCAGAACTGGAACAACCGCTCCATTGTGGAATAAAGGGACCATCTCCTGTATGTCGAGAATTCTTTGAGGAGGAGGAAATGCCCGACACATAGTAGTGTCCAGTACCGCCCCTATGAACAGGTTGCGCTGAGAGGGCACCAGGTGAGATTTGGGCACGTTTATCGAAAAACCCAATTCGAACAACAGCTGAGATGTTACCTGCAGATGATGCTGCACCATCTCTGGGGACTCTGCCTTCAGAAGCCAGTCGTCCAGGTAGGGGAAAACCGGAATCCCCGACCTCCTGAGATAGGCCGCTACCACTGCCATCACCTTCGTGAAGACTCGAGGTGCGGTAGTAAGACCAAACGGGAGGACCGCAAACTGGTAATGTTGTGACCCAACCGTAAAACGGAGATACTTCCTGTGCGACTTCAGGATTGGGACATGGAAGTACGCGTCCTGCAAGTCGATCGACACCATCCAGTCTCCTTGCTGCAACCCTTGAAGAACCTGCGCAAGGGTCAGCATCTTGAATTTCTCCTGTTTCAGGTAAAAGTTCAAGGCTCTGAGGTCCAGTATTGGACACAATCTGCCGTTCTTCTTGGGAATCAGGAAATACCGGGAGTAGCATCCCTGACCCCTTTCCTGCTCCGGAACCACTTCTATTGCACCCTTTTGAATCAAAGCTAGTACCTCCTTCTGCAGAAGAAGCAGATGGTCTTCAGAGCAGTAACCTCGGCAAGGAGGGTAAGGGGGAGGAAACTCCCGAAAGGGAAGGGCGTACCCAGTCTCCACGAGGTTTAAAACCCAAAGGTCGGTTATAGCAGATTTCCAACCACGCAGAAAGTGGGACACCCGACCCCCCACAGGTCTTACATGATTCAGGATGGGGGATCTAGGGCAGCTTCCCTGAAGCTTCATTGGGAGCAGAGGAGGCAGAAGATGAAGAGGGGTTGAGGCCAGAACCTCTCCGACCTCTTTGTCTCCCTCTATAGGACATATAGAGGGGATTCTGCTGTTGTTGCTGCTGCTGCTGCTGAGGCTGCCGGTAGGAGCGAAATGAAGACCTCCCGAAACCCCTGAACTTCTTAAATCCAAATCCTTTAGCAGGAGCCTGCAGACCTAAAGATTTAGCTGTTACCCCACTCTCCTTAAATCTCTGTAGGGCAGAGTCAGCCTTTTCACCAAAAAGTTTTTGTCCGTCAAAGGGCAAATCCACCAAGGTGGCCTGAACGTCCGTAGAGAAGCCAGACGAACGAAGCCACGCCTGCCTCCTAGTGGCTATAGACGACCCCATTATTCTTGCCACCGAATCAGCCGTATCAAGGCCTGACTGAATCACCTGTCTCGCAGCGGCCTGAGTATCTTGGACCAACTCCATAAAGGACGCCTTATCACCGTCTGGCAGCTTAGGGGCTAAAGATTTCATCGAGTCCATCAAAGCATGAACATAGCGCCCTAGCAAGCACGTGGCATTAGTGGACTTAAGCGCCATGCTCCCAGGTGAAAAGGTTTTCTTAGCGGCTTGATCAACCTTTTTGGACTCCCTGTCCGCAGGAGTCTGAGGGAATGCTCCTGAAGCATGCTTCGAGCATGACGCCTGCACCACTAGACTTTCTGGCGAAGGGTGCAAAGATAGAAAATCTGGATCCCCAGGAGCCACCCTATATCTTCTCGCCACCTGCCTAGAGACCACTGGTGAAGATAGCGGCTTACGCCAGACTTCCACAATTGGCTCCAAAATAGCCTCATTGAAAGGCAGCAAAGGCTCACTGCTCGAGGAAGGCGAATGTAGCACCTCCGTAAGAAGGTTAGGCTTATATACCGCAGAGGGTAACTGCGGCCTTTTTTATCACCATATGATAGGGAGCCAGTTCCTGCGGCGGAGAGGACCTAGTAGAAGAATGCTCCCACTCCGGAGTCGTGTCCAGGCCACTAGCCTCCTGAATTCCCTCAAACTCATCAGAGGATGTGTCAATCTCACCTTCCTCCACCTCCATTCTATATCGTTCTTCATCCAAGACCCTTTGGGCCTCTCTTCTTGAGCGGATCCGTGGAACCGGCATCGCCAGCGCCGTACACGGAGTCGGTGGAGCCAGAGGTGTCGAGGTCGGCGGCGCCGGATGCGGCGCCGAGGTAGACGGCAACGGCGTCGAGGAAGGCTCCGAAGAAGGTCGATCCATTCGAAGCCGAGATGGATCCCCAGACGGCGCCGGAAACTGCCACGAAGGCGCCATCGGCAGGAAGGGCATAAACGGGGCCTGAGCGTAATGCTGCGGCACTCCCAGAGTATAGGCCAAAGAACCCACGGGACCAGTAGGTGCACCGGATGGGAAGGCAGCCCGTTGGAAGATTCCATACATTGTATTTAAAAAATGTGACGAATCCGTACCTGGAGCCGGGAACTGTGGATAATGGCCTGGTCCCAGATCCGTCTGCGGAGTACCTGATTACGGCGCCGCAGTGTCCTCCACAGGCGCCGCAGGCTCATCTGGCTCTAGAGAAGGCTCTTCTCCTTGCTCTTGCTCAGCCTCAGAAACCGAAGACTCCACAGGAACCGGTGACGGCGCCGGTGACTGCGCCGGGGACTGAGCCGGGGACTGCGCTGGAGCCCGCTTCGGCGAAGGAGATCCCCCAGGAGACTTAGAAGGAGAAGGAGAAGGAGATATATCCTTACTTCGGCGTCGAGGCGAAGTCGATCTCAACGCCTTGTTCTTCGAAGACCGGCGCCAAGAGGAATGCTTCCTTTTCTTATGGTGTTTCTTCGACTTCGAAGAATTCGAAGTCGACGACTCCGGCCTCGATCTCTCCTTCTTCCTACCTCTCTTCTCCTTTTTGGCCTTGGCCATGAAGAGCTTCGCCTCCCTTTCTTTCAACGCCTTGGGATTCCTCCTTCTGCACCTGGAACAATCTTCCACGTCGTGGTCGGATGAAAGGCACCTTGCCGAAGACATGACAAATTTTTTCCAATAGTAACACCAAACGACTACAAAGTAGCAGGAGAGTGCTGGAAAAACCGTTGCACGTCAACGGCGCAGAAAAAAGGGAACTGACGTCATCACGCCGACGTGGCTCTCTTATGGCTCCGGTGATGTCATACGGAGTCGCAAGCGGAGCCGATGCATTATGACGTCGTCCACGTCGGCGTAGAGAGCTGGGGAAAAATGTTCTGTGGAATGCTGGCGCAGGGGATATTCACAAGGTGAGGAATCCACTGGCAGATGTATCCATCAGAAATCTCTCTCTACTCATCTGTTGCCCTCAAAAAAGCGACCCTACTCAGCACACAGATCCCCTCGAGCGTGCCGGGTTGGCCTAGGCTGTGTGGAGTGGCAGTGTTATCTCCCTTTTTTTCATCCCATTCCCCTTCCGTTTTGGGACTCCTGCCGGAACTCCTGAAGTAAGTTCAGTAGTGCTGAGAGGTGTTCTAGTAGGAGAGGACAGTTCATTGCTCTTGCAGACAACCTGAACTTCAAGTGAGTGGCTGTGCCACAGTCTTACATTAAGCCAAGCCACAAAATACAGGCCTGCTTGAGCGATGGATTCTAGGAGAGTTCCTTTGGCGATTTAGCACAGGCAATACATACAGACACAGACAGCTACACCTTACAAGATATTATGAAAGCCCTAACTAGTTTACAAAAGGAGGTCTCAAATCTGAGACAAGAGAATCAGGATTTGCGACGGGAGTTACAGCGATATAAGCCTCAAGACAACCCATGGGATGAAAGTAAGGTAAAACAACCCAAGACATTTATGCAACCACCTAGGTTTGAGTATCCGTTACACTCTCCACCTGTTCAACCTGCCACTAATGCAAATATTTTACCACAACCCTTACATCTGAATGTGACAACCCCAACTCCTGTCCCGTTAGCCCCACCTGAGGGCTTCTTTGATGATAAATTCAGGGCTTTTATGACAGTGTCATTTATAGTCCTTGTGTCACCCCAACGCCTTTCCAAATGATGTGGCTAAAGTAGCCTTCATTATTCCTTATCTTGGGGGTAATGTGGCCGCATGGTCTATTCCCCTTGTTGAGCAGAATGATCCTTAACTTTTTGGTTTTGAAAGAGTTAAATATGCCATGCACAAACTCTTTGCAAAACACATATTTGTGCAGGCTAGCGGCAACAAATTGCTATATTTACACCAGGGGAGTTAAAATTTGTTGGCATACATTACTTCTTTTAATCAGCTCATTGCCGAAACAGAATGGCCTGAGGAGAAAAGAGCCTCACTTTTCTATCGTGGGCTACGGGACGACTTAAAGGACATCATAGCCCAGATCGTAGAACCACCAACTGAATGTTCTGCTTCACTGACTTATCAGTTAGGTTAGACAACTTTCTAGGGGAATGGAAAGGTGAAAAGTCATGGGGGATACTCAAGTGCTACTCCTGAAAACCGATAAGAAAGAAACAGCCGGTCGCTTCCAGGACAACATTGAACCCATGCAAATAGGGAGTGTCTGGGGACCTTTATCCAAAGAGGAGAAAGATAGAAGACGGAAACATAATCTTTGCCTTTATTGTGGGAAGGCTGGGCATTTCACCCAGGATTGAGGTAATAAACCCAGTTTCCCAAAATGGTAGTAGCATTAACAGTAGGAGTAGAACCTGGTATGCAGCAGCCAGATAACGTCCTGGCTTGGTAAAGATGGAGACCACCTTATCGAGAGCTCCCAGGATCGTGGTCTCCCATCTCCTAGCTAAAAGCTACTAAAACACCCCGTCATCTTACCTTAATTGCGACCTTGGTTTTGTCTCTCCAAGAAGATCCTTCCCATGCTGCTTGATTCAGGAGCAACAGGTACATTTTTGGATTTAAATCTAGCAAAGATCCTCGGTATTATCATGATCCAGAAAAAGACACCGGAACCACTCCGAGCTGTGGATGGCTCTAAATTATTCTCTGAATAAATCATGTATGACACAGGTTCTTTAACCATGATTTGTGCCAACAATCATACTGAACCGATTCAGTTCGACCTCTTAGACACTCCAGTATTTGGAGCCTCTTTGGGTATCCCGTGGTTACAAGTACATGACACCAAAATAGACTGGGTTGCAAGAACAGTTACGCTTGTTTCCAAACATTGTTGGCAAGTGTATTATCAGGAGAAACCCCATCTAGTGATCACGTTAAAAAAAGTTACTTACCTGTACACTGTGGTTCTCCAGTATTGATATCTTTTGAAGATTCACATGCTTGAATCTTCCCCGTCGTCATAGTGGGAGTCCCACAGTAACATAAGAAATAGCAGTAATGCAACATCACCATAGACCTCCATAGAACAGAAAAACTCACGTAAGTCACTTTACAGACTCATTTTAAAACATCCAAACTTCAGCTAATCATAGCTGAGACCTCAGAGTTCCCTTCCCCACAAAGCCACCATACCTCAGATTTCGAGCACAAGTTTATAGGTATACAAAAACTCTAAGGCAATTGGCGAGCCTAATCGGGGAGGAGGGAGGGTCGCATGTGAATCTATAAATGATATCAATACTGGAGAACCACAGTGTACAGATAAGTAACTTATTTTTTCTCCAGTATTGAATCTTCTATAGATTCAGATGCTTGAATCCGACTAGTAAGCAGTACAAACACAATAAGAGAAAAAGAAAGGTGGTGGGCAGGCACACCATCCCACCATGATGTAAACTTGTAGCATCAGAAACCAAGAAGGAACAATAAGCATACAAATTGCATGTAAAGTACATATAAGGCTAAAAGCCACCTACCTTAGGCAAAGAGATGCCGAAGTGTAGCTTGTGCAACAGCGATAAATGCCTTTTTTCAACCATCAATGCAGTAATGCTTTGTGAATGTGTGAGCGTTCGCCCATGTTGCCGCCCTGCATATGTCCGGGAGTGATGCTCCCGCAAACAGGGCTGAGGAAGTCGCCATTTTCTTAGTAGAGTGAGCTTGTGCTTTCCCAAGAAGCGGACGGCCATCTTTCTCATGACAGAAAGAAATCGTGGAGGTGACCCAGTGAGCACTGCTGGCCCATGTCAAGGCTTGTCCTCTCTTCTAGGTGCCGAGAAAGAGATCAGTAGCTGAGAGGATTTACGGAAGGTCTCCGTTCTTTGCAGATATAACTTTAAACCATGTTTAATGTCCAGAGAAAGGCCCTTTCCGCTGCTGAGGATGGATTAGGAAAGAATGTTGGTAAAACAATCGGTTCAGTGTGGTGGTAAATTGGGGGCACTGATTTCACTGATACGTCTGGCTGACGTAATGGCCAAGAGGAAAGCCACTTTCCAGGAAAGGAACTTCAATTCACATTTGTGTATTGGCTCAAAGGGAGGGTGCATTAGTGGTGACAGAATGGTGTTTAATTGCCACAAAACTGTAGGAGGCTTAACAGGCGGAAAAGCTCTAAAAAGTCCCTTCATAAATTCTTTGACAAGTTGGTTAGACCACAGAGACGTTTGATTTCAGCTTCTTCTATACCTAGAAATTGAAGCAAGGTGAACTCTTATGGAAGAGTGAGAAAGTCTTGATTTTGCTAAGTGCAAGAGGTAAGGCAGCACCTGCTCCGGAGATGATGGGAATTGATGTAATGCTTGCGAGATACACCAAGCACAGAATCGTTTCCATTTAGCTGTGTAACATTTCAACATAGACAGAGCACGAGACTTCTGTAGAATTTTATAACTCTCCATGGAAAGCCTCAGATCCCCAAATTCAGCGTGGTGAGGAGACAAATGAAGAGAGGGAATTTGTGGATGAACCACTTGGCCCTGGTTCATGCATAGAAGATCCTCCTTGGGAAGAGAATCGGAGCACACTCTGAAAGGCAATGAAGCTCGGTGTACCAGAACTGTCTTGCCCAACCTGGAGCAATGAGAATGATCAGACAAGGCTCTTGCTTAATTTTCTGAAGTACTTGAGGAATTAGTGGAAACGGGGAAATTTGTAGGCGAAAATCCCTGTCCAAGGAAACTGGAAGGCATCTCCCCATGAATCTTGATGAGGATGTCTGCTTGCAAAAAGAGGACACTTTTTGTTGAGGAACGTAGTGAACAGATCTAATGTTGGGTAACCCCAGGATTGAAAAACCTCCTTCAAATGTTGGTTGTTGAGCTCCCATTTGTGGCACTGTTTGGAGGCCCTGCTGAGAGAATCGGCCTTCTTGTTGTGAATCCCTGGCACGTGCTCCAATTGCAAGGAGATGTGGTTGACAAGGAGCCATTCCCATATCTGTTGAGCAATAAGGGAAATCGCTTGAAATCTCGTTCCGCCTTGCTTTCAGAGGGAAAACATTGTCGTAGTGCTATCTGTCCTGATGAGCGCTGACACACCTTTGATTCGAGGCAGGAAGGCCCTTAGACCTAAAAACACTGCGTTAAGCTCCAGAATGTTTATATGACACTCCGATTCGTGTTTGGACCACTTGCCGTGAACCTGTAATTCTTGGAAGATAAGCTCCCCATTCGTCCATCGACGCATCCAAGGTCATCACCAGCTGTGGCACAGAGTGAATAAAAGAGAGACCTTGCGACAGGTTGTCCTTGGCCATCCACCAAGCCATAGCGGCTGTCATTGATGCTGAAATACAAATCTTTTCATTGAATGAGCCTTGAGACTGAACCCACTGCACATTGAGCTGTTCCTGCAGCAGTCTCATGCACAGCAATTGGGAATGAGCGGGATGCAAGAAGACATCATCCCCAGCATGGACTTGTACTGCCTCACAGAAACAAACCTTTTTGTTGAAAGAATCTTTGTGGTACCCAGAATCTGCATTATTCTTTCTTGAGTGGGAAAGGCCTTGCCCACCTCTGTGTCAGGACGTGCACCCAGGAAGACCAACAATTTGGCTGGGATAATGGACGATTTTTCAAGACTAATGGGAAGACCTAGAGACTGGAAGAAAACTTGTTGAAATTTCTGCCGCTTGAAAGGACAGAGCCTTTATGAGCCAGTCGTCCAGGTATGGGAACACCTGGTGACCTGAACGTCTTAAGAAGGCTGCTATTGGTGCCATGCACTTTGTGAACACCATAGGAGCGGACTTCAAACCAAATGGAAGCACTTTGAATTGGTAATGGTGCCCTGCCACTTTGATCCTGGGCAATTTTCGATGTTGAGGGTGGATGGGAATATGAAAATAGGCATTGAGGAGATTCATGACGAGCCAGGGAATCCCCTTTCTCCATGAGAAGAATCTCCTGAAGAGAGAGCATCCTCAAAGATTGACCCTTGATGAACCTGTTCAGCATTCTGAGGTCAACGACGTTTCTCAGTTTTCCATTTTTCATTTTGATGAGGAAGAAGTGGGAATAAGACCCTCGGTTTTGCTGGGTGAGTGGTACTTCCTCTATGGCCTGCTTGAAAAGAAGTGAAATTATGTCATTTTTTAGATCTGGAAGGTGACGGAGCAGAATTTTGTGTGGTGGAACATTTGGAGGATGCTTAATGAATTCTAGCGTGTGGCCATGCAGGAAGATATCTATAATCCCTATGTCTGAAGAAATGGAGTTCCATTTCTGAAAGGTTTCAGAGAAGATGTGATCATGGTGTGGGCTATGGTAGCAGGGGCCTGATGAGCTTCATTGTCTCCTATTGGAGTTTTGGGACTTTCCAGCAGATTGCTGCCTCTTGCATGCTGCCGGTCTTGAATAAGTCTAAGTGGTGTTGGACTAGAAGGACCGGTTGTATGGCTGGTAGGTACTCTGCGGATATGGCTGGTACCGCTGCTGAAATTGCGGACGGGATTAGAATTGCCCCGACCTCTAGACCGAAAAGACTGAAAGTGGCGCTGCTAGAGATTACCTATGTCTTTGACTGTATCCGTGTCTTTCTTTATAGGTTGTAGCTCCTCGTCTATGTGCTTATCAAACAAGCACACCCCATCAAACGCATGTCTCAAACCTTGGCTTGGAGCTCTGGAAGGTGGTTGCTTTTAGCCATCCCAGGCGATGATGAACCGCTGTTCCTGCCATTTGACAAAATGCAGTGGATGAAATGTCCATGGCTATCTCAGTGAACTCCGAAGACGCTCTTTCTCCCTCCAAAAGTATACCTTTTGACTCTTTCTTTTTATCTTCCCGGAGATACTCCAACAGAGTAGAGATGTCCAACCACATCTGCCGATGCTATATTCAAAATATACTAAAATGGTCATGGCATTACAGGCTCTAATGGAGGTAGCCGCCAGAGCCGAGAACCTCTTACCAATATTGTCGAGGCGATGGCCCTCCTTGTTCTGTGGGGCAGTACAGGGAGATGCTGGATTCTAGGCTCTTCTCTGTGCTGCTCGCATGATCACAGAGTCCGGCCTCAGGTGACCAATTAGGCATGCAGGCAAGTCAGCAGGAACCTGGTATTTTTTGTCCAGTTTTGGAATAAAAGCGAGAACAGAGGCAGGTGTTTTCATTAACTTTATCCCTTCTTGCCAGTGAAAGTTAATTATAGGAATTGCTCTCACTGAACGTTGATTGCCTGGTTTAAAATCATATAGAAAACTCTTAGTTTGTTTAGTTGGCATTGGCAAACTTTTGAAGGCATGCTCTAGAAGGTCATGAAATCCCTCGATATCCGCCGGAGGGGAATTCGTGGCAGGAGGATTAGGAAATGGTGGCATAGGGGCTATGTAGTCATCCTATTCATCGTGGGCATCTGTGTCCGTTTGTATCTCCCCTTCTTCTATCTGAACGTCCTTAGTATCTTCCGTTATGACCATAGGAGGAGGGGGGGGGTCTTCTTCTTTGTGGATTTGGGAGTACTTTGGCCCAGAAGAATAGTAGATACCTCTTGGGGAGGTAAAGGCCTCTGAAGAGCATTTGCATCTGGAAAACATCTGTAATAGTCATTAGACATGTGACGGTAATCAAACACCAGAGAAACTCTGACGTTCATTGATAGTTTCCTAAACTGATGACGCTCATCCTCTCTGTTGTTGTAGGCATAACGTTCCTGGAAGGAATCCTGCCTCTGTATGACGGACGTGCCTCTTTCTGCAAAAGAAAATTCCCCTGCCAGGTAAGAAGATGGATCATTGCACTCAATTTCCTCTTCATCAGAATCTTGGCACTTGACTCTTAACTGTGATGGACTGTATGCAGGGCCAAACATACCCTCATCCTCTAACTCTTGGAAGTCCAAAAGGCAAGAAGGAGGCAAAGGAGATATTTTGGAGAAATCCTGGATCTGCCTGAGTTGAAGGAGACTGATTTTTCCCTCCGTCGACCGGCTCGACGACGGTGCAACCGTCGATGCCATCGTCTGTGGTACTCTCGACTGTGCGTGGATGGCTTTCATCTGCCAGGAAGTTGTCGCTGGAATCGTCGATGGACCTGAGGTCAACAGTGAAATTGTCGTTGACTGTGAAGGCCTCGTCGATGTTGCTGCCGTCAACGTCTTGACTGTCGCTGACAAAGCCGTCAACGGTGCAGGAACATCTGGTTTTCTTGAAGAGAGTGGAATCTTCGACTACAACGCCGTCGACGGTTGAGTGGATTGGTCTCTGAGAAGAGTCAGAGAAGCAGACGCAGGAGCTGAGGAGGGCTTTGAAGCCTCTGACTGAGGTTTCTTGTGGTGTTCAGGCTCAGATTTGTCCTGGGACTTAGATCTCCTAGAGTCCCCATGATGTGAGGAGGGACTGTCCTCCTTTCTTTTCCTTGAGGAAGAATGGGCCTTCAACTCAGGTTCAGACTCCAAATCTGAAGCAGCCTTTCTCTTCTGAAGCCTACCCTTCCTATCTTTGAATGTTTTAGCTGAAAAAGTGTGCCAATACTTGGATTCACTGGGTTTATGGTCAGGGTAGAAGCAATATAGGCACTGTTTGTGGGGGTCTTCAGAAAACAGCCTACACTTCCCACAGGTCTTACTAGTCCTAAAAAGCCCCTTTTAGCCTCTGGAATCTCAAAAACAGGAAGGTCAAAAGTATAAAGTCCAAGAAATACCTTGAGAGTAGCTAAAGCTGAGACTAGAGGTCAAAGGTTGAGAAGAAATACTGTAACTGAGCAGAGCTCAGGGAGACACCCTATCACATGACGTGCGGTAAGAAATCTGAGGTGTGGTGGCTCTCTGGGGAAGGGAACTCTTCGGTCTCAGCTGTGATTGGCTTTGATTGGCTGAAGTTTGGATGTTTTAAATTGAGGCTGAAAAGTTACTTAAGTGAGTTTTTTTGTTCTATGGAGGTCTATGGTGATGTTGTATTACAGCTATTTTGTATATTACCTTGGGAATCCAACCATGACGACGGGGAAGATTCAAGCATGTGAGTCTATAAAAGATTCAATACTGGAGAAACATTGTGCTTCCACCCAACCCATGGCCAGTGGCGGCTGGTGACATTTGAAAGTGGTGGGCGTAAAAGTATTGGCATACTGCACCGCAGCGAGCGAGCGTAGCGAGCGAGCCGGAACAACCTAAGGGGGGTTCGGGGGGAAAATTTTGAAAAACGAGTGGACAAATGGTGCATTTTCAAGCAAATTTGAGAAAGCAGGAAGGTTAATAAAGCAATTGTGAAAGTGCAGTTATTACATTAATAAAGAGATGTCAAATAACATAGGTAGCTGCTTATTCAAGCTTTCTTTCACCCCATAGTCCAGCAGGGTCTTGATACAAGACAGATAAGAGAAAAAGCAGTGTGGTCCTCGACCAGGAAGACACTCATATTTCGGTGGTAAGAAGTAAAAAGATTTGTCAAATAGAAAACCTGAACTGCAATACGCAATCCAACAATTATTTTCAAGTACATCTCATCTATGTTCAACAAGCCATGTTTTACCCATGATTGGAATTGTGAATCACCAAATAAACTGAGCCACTGCAATCAAAATCAACCAAAACTGTGGCTCAATATGTAGGCAGAAACAGTATAAAACAGAAACACAGTCTAAATAACTATGAAAGTGACACACAAATATTGACCATGCAACTCAAACTCAGAAATTCCAGATCCAATTCACTGCCAAAGCAGGCCTCCCATGTGTCATTTCATGTGTGTTAAGTGCAGTCTACATTGAACAGACTGCTAATGGGAAGACACTACATTCCCCCTGCTTTAAATTACATATGTGCTTTATCACAATCACTGCAAAAAACCCTCACGGTTTGTAAACAGTGGAAACACTGTTTTTGTGTATTTTGGGGGTTAGGCAGCTGAATAAATACTGCTAAGCAATGATTTCAATAGGTTCAGAAACACTGAAAAAACCCAGCGAATGCACATAAAATAAACACAGAAAACACCAGAGCCTGCGTATTTTCTTAGCGCACTGAAGAGTTTAGAGTAATTTAAGTGTCTCAAAGACACGAGGGGGCTCTGTATCAGTGTGTGTAGGCACCGAAAGAAAGGAACTGATGTCAACACACCACACGGATGGTACCTATATTGGACTGTGCACATCACACCTGGTGCAGAACCATGTCGATACAGGGCCACGTGCACCACCTACTGGTGTGCAGCGGTACTGCTGAAGATGTTTTAGTCTTGATGTCTGGGTAAGTATTAAAACATTGAGGAATCGGCAGGTAGAAGTCTCTATGTGAATGGCAGCTTGTCTGATAAATACATTGGGGCGAATACTTGTAAGAATGTTTGTAGGGCCACGGCCTGCCAATCCCTATTGAGCTAGTGCAGGTCACGCGCGGCATCTGAGAGTGAGCCGTGATCTCACCTATGAAATCCCAAGAGCAGCCATTTGGACGAATCGGGAGTTTGTGTCATAGGTACTTGGTCAGTCCCAGCTGCAGGGAAATAGCTTAGTCCAAGCAAGAGTTCGGCAGGAAGCAGAAGAAGTGGGGGTGACTCTCTGTGTCACGATTGCCTACTTCTGTGTCGTGGAGAGTCGTGACTTCAATTGTAGCACGTTTTCAAGTGCGCTCTCACCTCCCAGGTCATCCCAGCACTCAGTGGATTGCTATCAAAGCCCAAGGAAGACAGAACTGGCCTGAATCGCCGCCTCCTGGCCTGGAGCAGTTCCTACTGATGGCTGCGCAGACGAAAGAGACAGACACACTGCGCACACCACACCCTGCGGAGAGACGGCTGGCTGGGATTACACCAAGTGGAGTCCTTCATGCTTTCCTTATGTCATAGGCTAACGTTTGAAATTCAGCACCCCTCCCACCCGCAGCTGCACACATTTGAGTCTGGTCAATCTCGACTCTATGACTATATGAGATCGGGGTCATCCCTCTATGAGCCAGGTTTGGGACGATACCAGCGAGACTGTACTGGCATTGACCTGTCCTCGGCACAGTCACCAGCACGGTATGTCCCAGGTAGTTCATCGGTGCATTCTGAATGAAATATAGTAAGCAAAAAACTTACCTGAGTCACAGCCGGTCCACGCCACCTCTCAGACCTCTGCTCGACTGCTCCCCTGGGCGCCTTCACGAACGGCACTGGAGGGGCCTGCCAACCCCTCTCAGCCAATCCTGGCGCTGCCAGCAGCGCCAGGATTGGCTGACGGCACAGCTTACGCTACGCCCGCCGCCTGCCCATTAGGAGACCGAGGGGCTCCTAATGGGCATGCGCAAGCCAGTGCAAACACAAGTGCGCATGACTGGGCACGGGTGAAAATTCGCCCTCCGTCCCCACTCATGCGCACTTGTGCTGCTGCCTGTTGCCCCTGGTCTACTCTGACAATCATGTTAGTCAACATGACGCCGGACCGCCCACCCCCTTCAGACTCTGAAGGGGGTGGGCGGTCCGACGTCATGCTGACTGACATGATTGTCAGTTGGTTCTCCCTCGGCGTCTTGAGTTTAAATAAGTTTGGAAACGATGGAGCTACGGGCGGGGGGGCTACGCCCCAACGCCCCCAATGCACGCACCACCACTGCCCATGGCTGAGACAGCAGTTGACTTGCCTGCACCATACAGTGGCTTTTCTGATGTTTTCGGCGAACAAGAGGCCACAAACTTACCACCCCATCGAACATATGACTGCTGAGTTTATGCTCTATCGGAACCAGAAGTCTTGTATGTCCGGGAGTATATAGATGACCTTTTGGCTAAGGGTTTCATTAGACATTCTACCTCCCCTGTGTCATCACCACTCTTTTTCATCCCAAAGAAGAATGGCGAATTGTGTGCCTATATAAATTACCACGCAATTAATAAGGCAACCGTAAAAAAAAACATCCCTTGCCACTGATACCGGTTCTTTTGGTCTAAGTCTGTAACTCCACTATCTACATGAAAATTGATCTGAGGGGAGCCTTCCACCTAATTCGTGTTATGGAGGGAGACAAGTGGAAGACGGTGTTACCGGACCAAATTTGGGCTTTTTTGAATATACTGTGATGCCCTAAGGTCTGCAACGGCCCTGTAGGGTTGCATTTTTTTTTTATCAATGAAGTGCTGCAGGAATTCCTTGACGTCTGTGTCATAGTTTACATTGACGATATTTTGATCTATTCGTCATCTTCAGAAAAACACATAGAGCGTGTAGGGACGGTCCTTCAAAAACTCAGAGAACACGACCTCTTCGCCAAGGCCAACAAAATGCATTTTTCATGCCACAACCATTGAATTTTTGGGGTATGTCATCTCCCCAGATGGGATTGCTATGGACAACTCCAAGGTGCAAGCCATTTAACAATGAAAGGCCCCAAATTCCATGAAGGAGATGCAGCAATTTTTAGGGTTTATAAACTTCTACCAGCACTTCATACCCCAGTTTTCTTTGGTGGTGTCACCCATCACCCGCTTTCTGAAAAAAGGGGTTCCCTTTTGTTGGGATTCACAAGCTAATGAAGCCTTTCAGCAACTTAAAAAGGTCTTCACGGAAGCCCTTTTACTTTGACATCCAGATCCATCTCAACTATTTTTTGTGGACGCCAGTGCATCACAAATTGCTATGGGTGGTGTCCTGACGCAACAAGACCCTGAAACAGGATGTTTCACCCTGTTGCCTATTTTTATAAAAAATTGTTACCAGCCGAGCAGAATAATATGGTGGCAGAAAGGGAGCTGCTTGCCATAAAGCTCGCCTTCCAAGAATGGCGCTATCATCTCTTGGGAGCAGGACATACCATAAACATCCATACTGATTACCATAACCTTCGATTCTTCCAAAACATTAAAGCCTTGACTCCACGACCGCTCCGCTGGTTGCTCTTCTTTACCAAATTTGATTTCGTTATTACATATAGACCCGGTAATGCACAACAAAAAGCAGACACACTTTCACGTTTCAATTTTTCGTCACCCAATTCTGATCAAAACAAGACACAACCTATCTTACCAACTGAGAGAATTATAGCAATCTGTTCCTCTCAAAAATGTTATGAGAAACTTGGTCAGGTAAAAGATATGAGGTCAGATGTACGATGGATTTTAGAGTGCGCAAAGGGGTTTTAGACCCATTTGCGCATGCTAAAAACCTTGGGCCCATGTACAAAGCCTAATTTGCAAATCAATTAGCGACTCGCAAAATAGGTTGTGCGGCTCGCTATTAGGAAGGGGCGTTCCCTTCCTAATAATGACTCATGAGCCATGTATTAATGTTTTGCGACCGCAATTGTGGTCGCAAAACACTCGCATATTACCACCTACTTCAAGTAGATGGTAATGCAATCGCAAATGGAAAGGGGTCCCCAGGGGACCCCTTCCCCTTTGCATATGCACGTGAAAATATTTTTAAAGTTCAGGCAGTGGTCCCAGGGACCACTCGCTGCCTGCCCTTAAAAAATGAAACAAAAACGTTTCATTTTAATTTCTTTAAAAGCATCCCGTTTTCCATTAAGGAAAACGGGCTGCATTTAAAAGCAGTCCCAGACATGGTGGTCTGCTGAGCCCAGCAGGCCACCATGTCTGGGTGGGCCATCCATTCCCAATGGGGTTGCAAAATGGGAGTGCCTAATTAATATTAATGAGCCTTGCATTTTGCAACCCCATTGGGAATCGCAATCCGTGTCTCTGACACTGTTGTAAATAGTAAATTGCGACTCGCAATTTGCAACTCGCAATCAAGCGAAAATTGCGAGTCGCAATTTACTAGGGTCGTACATCTGGCCCATCACTCCTTATTCGTCTGCTGTGCTTGAACAAAAGGGCTTCTTGTATCATGGTAATGAACTCTTTGTTCCCACCCAAGAATTGCAGGAAACAGTGTTACACTAGGGACATGACTCTATTCTAGCAGGGTACTCAGGGGAAAAGAAGAAAATGTACCTATGTCAACGCTGGTTCTGGTGGCCTACGTTAATACAGGATGTTAAGACATACATTCAAGACTGTCCTACCTGTATTAAAGCAAAAACACCGCACATAAACACACAACCTCTCCCAGTTCAGTCTACACCATGGTACGCCATACGTATGGATTAAATCACGGAGCTACCCTCCTCCAATGGGCACACAAACATTTGGGTAGTGGTAGATCACCTGACAAAAATGGCACATTTTATTCCCATAAAAAACTTTCCTACAGCTAGTGCACTAGTCACTTTGTTTATACAACACAGTGCGTTTTCATGGGTTACTTTCTTCCATCGCGTCCGACCATAAGCCCCAATTGATATTGCGCTTCTGGCAGGGTTCATGTTCCTCTCTAGAGATGGATGTCTGTTTGTCTTCTGTGTATCATCTGCAGACAGATGGTCAAATGGAGCGCACAAACCAATCCTTAGAACAAATCCTACGGTGTCTGATCTCCACGTGGTCCTCTGAGTGGGCTACTGGCTGAATTAGTCTATTATAACAGTATGCATACTGCTACTGGGGTCTACCAGTTTTATGGTTTGACTGGTCATCATCCTAGAATGTTCCTTATTCTTGACCCTACCAACGCAGGAAAAGTCCAGTGCAGTAACACCACACTAAATGTAATGATATCCAGCAACAGGTACAACAACATATAGCTCAGTAAAATGTAAATTTGATACTTGTATAGCGCACTACTCACCCGCAAGGGTCTCAAGGCGCTTGTACGAATATCGCTGTGGAACCCATCCTGGCTTTCCCTGTGAGGTGTCCACTCCTGGGCACCCCCAAGGTGGAGGCCAGGCATCCTTAGCATTGTGGGGGCTGTTGTGGAGATTAAGCAAGCTATTGCCCAGAGTTGCAGAGTGGGACTCCATGATTGGAATAGGCACCGAGGCAAGCATTATCAGGTCCGTGGAATTTTTGAGCACAAGACCTGCCGAGGCGGGGAATTGAACCATGGTCCCGGGCTAGATCTCTGCATCAGGGTCTGCCGCTCTAATCATTGAGCCACACTTCTCCACCAAGAGGCATGTAAAACACAAGCAGATAAACATGGAATACCTGCTCCTGACTATCAAAGTGGGAATTGTGTTTGGCTATCTTCCAAGAATTTACATGTGGCAGGATCGAAAAAACTACTCCCCAGCTTTCTTGGTCTTTTTAAGATCCGTACGTTAGTGAATGCTTTGGCCATGGAACTTGAGTTACGCGAGGACTACAAGGTGCACCCTGTATTTCATGTATCCCTGCTTCGTCCCTATTCCCCTACCACTCGCTCAGCTCCTTCGCCTCCCCCAATCTAAGTGAATGGACAGTTGGAATTAGAGGTGGCAAAAGTTCTGGATTCCAAACGCATCCGGGGCGTGTTGCAATATCTGCTGGCCTGGAAGGGCTACGGTCCCGATGACAACTCTTGGGAACCCGCCTCTGTGGTCCATGCTCCTCGCCTTGTGCGTCTCTTTCACCTTCACCATCCCATGAAGCCCTGCCCCTTACGAGTACCTTTGGTGGGGAGAACTGCCAGGAGCTCCCTGTCCTGTCTGGTAAGTCGGCACCCTCAGGGGTCCCTACTTGCTCACGTTTCTGTCCACTAAGTTGTTTTTTTTTCCCTTTTCTTGCCACTGCCAATGTTTGTTTCTTTTTATTTTATTTGTTGGTGCCAGTGCAATGCTTGTTGTTTTGGGGTGCTAGCAACAGTGTCACATTATTGGACATGTGCACCTGGCGTGTTTAAAGGCGTGGCTAAGGCACCTTGCATGCTTATGGGAGTGGCTAGCCATGTGTGGTTAACTGCTACTGAACGGGCTATAAAAGCCCAAGTCTCCCACCTGTCAGTGTTTGGCTTAATCTCCTTCAGGATTTCCTCCTTCACCATTGGACAGATGCATGCGCCGATCCGGAACTGCAGCAAGTATCGGACAGCTAGGTGCCGCGTGCTACATTTTCTGTTGGTATCGAAAGGCACGTCCTTGCATATTTGCCATTTGCCATTTGAATTGGCCATCTGGTATTTGGCACAAGTGACTTTTGATTCAAGACTATGGCATTTACATATCTGTTTCACGCTTAACGCTTAGAGTCATTTTATGTTTGAACTCATTTCATATGTGTATTCAGCTTAGCACTTAGGGTCATTTTATGTTTGAACTCATTACCAACTTCTGAGAGTTTCGTTGCTGCACTATTTGCATAGAACTTTGATATTAAGACGAATATTGTGAAGTTGATACTGCGCCTTGCCATGGAATCATCCTGTTACCCCTCTGATCATCATATTGTAAGGACACTGGCTTATCTAGCCCTTTGGGCCTATTCTTAGATGTAAACATTTGTTTATGGGTGTTTTGTGCAAATGAAACGACATGTTTAGGTGCCATTCGTTTACATGGCTGTGGATGACACATAATCATAGCCAGTGACTCCCTTTTGGCAGCATTGTTCTTAGAGAACTATTATTTGGATTGTATTCTCCTGCAACCTACAGACAAAGGCTAAGAGAGTATCTCAGCTTCTCTTGAGAACAAGGTAATTAACATAACTTATTATATATTATGAATGTTCTGTGTTGAGTGTGCCTGGTTGGCCTAGATGTGTCTCTGTACTCATCTGTTGCATTTCTTATTTTATAGAGATATGCAAGTCCCCAAAAAAGCAACCCTACTCTGCAAACAGATCCCCTCAAGGGTGCCGGCCTGGACCAGGCTGTGTGGAGTAGCAGTGTTCTCTCTCTTTTTCTCGTCCCATTCCCCTTTCCTTTTGGGACACCTGCCATGATTCCTGTAGCGAGTTCAGTACTGCTGAGAGGTGTTCTAGGAGGAGAGAGGACAGTTCATCGCTGCTGCAGACAATCTGAACTTACAGTATCCGTGTTCGCTTTGATTGTTTTAAGCGTTTCCTCCACTTGACTTCCAAAAAGATCTTCTCCGTCATATGGAAGGTCTAAGATCTAATTCTGAACCTCCGGGTGGAATGAGGTGGCTTTGAGCCGTCCTTGTCTTCTAAGAAATGCCGCCCCTGCTAACTGCCTGAAACCTGTGATGGCGACATCCCTGGCAGAATCTATAATTTTATTGGGTGCTCTTTCTCCGTCATGTAAGATCTTTTTTGCCTCCTACTTCGCGTCCTCTGGCAGTTGGTCCAGGTATAGGGCTATGTCTGACCACATCTGGCGATCATAACGCCCTAAGATTGCCAGCGAATTTGCCGCTCTAACTATCAATGCCGACATTGCAGAAAACCGCTTGCCGATGGAATCTCGACACCTGACATCCTTATCAGGAAGAGCCAAAAGAGGTGCTGCCGGATTTTTCGAGCGGCGCTGAGCAGCTTGCATGACCACGGAATCCGGTTTTGAGTGAACTGTGAGACACTCTGGTGGATTATCCGTAGCCTTGTATTTCTTGTCAAGACGTGGGAGCACCACCGGCATAGAGGCTTGAGTCTTTATAATTCTAATACCTGCTTCCCAGATGCAATCAATAATTGGTATAGCACTTACAGACTTACGAAACGGTTCTTTAAAGTCATAAAGGAAACAGTAAGACTGTTTCAAGGGCATTGGCAAAGCAAATCTTTTTTCTGCGTGTTCTAAAAGATTATGGAAACCTCCTATGTCCTCAGCTGGAGAGTCTACTGGAGAAGGTGTTGGTGAAGCAGGCAAAGAAATGGAGTAATTCTACCACTCCGTGCCCGTGTCGCAAAGTGCTCCCTCTTCCCGCTCTTCGTTCAAAGAAATTGCTTCCTGGATCGGAATGGACTGTGGAGTATTTGGGACTGACAGTCTCGTTGGGTTGGAGCATTCAACTGATGAAGCCTTTGGAGGTGGAGATTCAACCATAGGCACTGAAGGTGGGAATCGTCTGCGGTAATCTTCCAACATAAATTGAAGATCTGACAGTAAGGCAGATGGCATTGTGACCATCTCCTGCTGATACTGCTGATGCCCGTCTCAGGTTGGGCATAGTCTGTCTTATCATAGTAGTCTTGTTCGTCCTCCTCTCCATCGTCTTGGCACTTCAACATGTAAATCCGATGGTCTATACACATCCCCAAATCGGCCCTCATCTTCGGAATATCCCTCCTCCAGAAGATGTGTGGGTAGAAGAGGTGAAGTATGTTCTGAGGTAAGCTCTGTGTCCATAGGTGGTGATTTGGCTACCAACAGTGATTTTGATCACAAAAGAGTCTTCGTCGATGAGATACCTGCTGTTGACAGCTGTATCATCGTTAATAGAGGTGGACTCGACGACGACTTGTTTACCTCTGGTGATAGTTCTATCTTCTTCAACGACATTTGTGTCTTAGACAATGTCTTTGCCGATGACGGTGTCTTCTTACCTCATCGATGGTGTCTTCATCGTCACTGGTGTCTTCATCATCGATGGTGTCTTCGTCGTCTACGGTGTCTTCATCGACAACGACGGTGTCTTGGCCGACAACGATGTTCTCGTCGATGGCGGCATCTTCGATGACTCTGAATTCTCCGCCGCTGCTGACTGCTTCGTGGACGGCAACTTCTCCGTTGGTGGCCTTATTTTCTAAGCGAACGACCAAATCTTCGTCGACGATGCCAGAGGGATGGTTGCCAAAATCGGGGCCTGAGTGGACGACGACAGAGAGGTCGTCGAGGATCAGATGGCCATGGAGAAAGATGTTGATGTACCAGACGTGCATCCCCTCGCGTGAGCTGACGAAACCTTCCTAGATGGCAGAGAGCTCGACGACGGCTCTGAAGAAGGCTTTTTGAATGTCCATTTTAGTCCAAGAGGTGGAGTTTTAGGCTCGGATACTGTAATTGAAGGCTCTTCTCTCCTGTGAGACCCTTTCTTGCTCTCTGTGATAGGGTTACTTATCTGAGTGCGAGGAATCCCTTTTCCTTTTGAGTGAATTTTTTGAGGAGGTAGACAGTTCATTCTCCGAGTCTGGTTTTCATCTTCTGGAGCCAAATGAGAAGCCGTCCTTCACGGTCTCGGAGAGTCTTGTTTGAAAAGGAGCAAAACATTTTGCAGTCTGACACCTTATGGGATGGATATAAACAATAAATGTACTCTTTATGAGGGTCTACCACATATAACCTCTTCTTTAAACCGGTGGCAGACTCTCTAAAAAGATCCTTTTTTGTCTTGTCTGACATAGCTCAGTCCGTTTTGGAGGCCAAACAACAGATCTAAAGAGTAAAATAAATATGTTTGAGAATAAAAAACAAATAAAGTCACTTCCCTGAAGGATGAAGTCTTTAGATGTGAAAAGCAGAGCTAAGTCTAGAGGAGACTACCTAGAAAAGCATGCAGTAGAAAATCAGAGGTGCTGAGCTTTTCTCAGGAGTGTTCTAGAGAGTGATTTATGCTTTGGTCTCTTTTTAAATGATTACTATGATAGGTTAATAAACTAAGAGGCCTAGGTCTTTTCTAGTCCATACCTATCTATTGATAATGCCAAGCCTGTTCTCACTGGGTCATAATTAATGAAGAGGTGATCTGACTTCCTAATATCTTTGATTTTATCTAGGTAGAACTTCAAAACCCATTTCACATCAAGAGAATGTAAAGCCCTTTCAGCTGGAGTAGAAGGACTACAGAAAAGATTTAGCAAAAGAGATGTTTTGATTAACGTAGAAGTCTGAAACTACCTTTGGAAGGAAGTTGGGATGAGTTTTCATCACAAATCAATTGTTATGAAAAAGAGTAAATGGTACTTCAGAGCATAGTTCCTGAATCTCACTAACCTTGCGTGTTGAAGTGATGGCCACCAGAAAAGTTGCTTTCCATGAGAGATGCTGCAAATAGGCTTTATGGGTAGGTTCAAATGGGGGATACATTAATTTGGAAAAGACAACATTAAGTTCCCATGGAGGAGAGGGTGATCTAATTCGAGGGAACACTTTCTAAAAAAGTCTTTGTTTACTAGCATTTTAAAGAAAGATGTCTGTGATGGAGATTTCCTACAGGTTGTGAAAGAAGCAAAATGCTACTTAACGGAAGAAATTCCTAGGCCAGATTACGCTAAATGAAGAAGATACGGTATAAACACATCTTGGCACAAAAATGCATCATAGATAAAACCTCTTCCACTTAAAGGCTTTTGATTTTCTAGTGGACAGTCTTTTAGCCTCTCTTAAAATGTTCATAGTCTTGAGAAAGACCTAAGAGCACAGATTGGAGGAATTCAGGAACCATGCTATCAAGTTCAAGTGATAAAAGATTGTGGTGCAGTATCTGTCCTCCGAACTAGTACAGGAGATCCTGTCTGCACGGTAATCTCCTGTGTAGTCATTCTGAATGGTGTAGAAGGCCTGAGGACCACCAATGACGAGGGCCATTTTGGTGCTATCAGTGTCATCATAGTCCTGTACTTGGTACAGTTTGACAATCACTGTTGGTATGAGAGGAATAGGGAGAAATGTGTAGAGAAATTTCCCTGACCAATTTATCAAAAGCGATTTCCTCTTTGACCCTGGTTTGACAAATTTGGATGCGTAGTTTTGGCATTTGTCTATTTGTGAGTATCCGTAGTCCTTAAAAATGCTTTGTAAAACCCTGTTGTTTAAAATCCAGTCATAAAGTTCATGATTGCCTTGCAGCCTGCGATAGACTCAGTTTGTCTTCCCAGCCGTAGGAAAGTTGATTCCACTGGTTCTCTAAGAATTGCTGCAGAGATCTTCTGTGTAGTCTTGTGTGAGAGACTAAGAAGATGTAAGAGGCCACTGACCTCAGTAGAGATACGATATGTCTCGCTGATGGATGGCGAGCCTGTAGAAGATTGCAACACTTCAGAATTATTGATAATAGTCTCTCCTCCAAAGGATACACCTTTGCAGATTGTGTATCCAATGCTGCTCCCAAGTATTGAATATTTTGCACTGGGCATACTAAAGACTTTCTGAAGTTGATCTGGAGACCCAGAGTGGTTAATATTTTGACACAAATCTGATAATGCTGCTCTGTCTCTGGTGGTGATGAACTTTTTATTAGCTAATCATCTGGGTAAAGATAGACAGTGATCTGCTATTTTCTGAGATTCGTCAGGGCTTGAATTGGAATTTGTGGAGTAGGGTGGGATTCTCAGCTGTGGCCTCTACATCTTCCCATTTCTTAGCAGTTCCCTCTGTGAACATATCTCCTATCGTCAGGACATTAAGAGAGTGGAGTGCTCGGGTAACACCCTTATCCCTACATCGAGGCAGCCAGTGACACCAGTCCAGCGGAGTCATCGGGGGGTACAAGATGGCTCCGGCCTGAAACTTCAACAAATGGTGCCATGCCTGTGTGGTCGCATTGATAGAGTCCATAATCCCTGTACGACGGTCAGGTGATTTAAACAACAGGGCTGGAAGTGGGTGCGGTGTCGCTACAATTCTTTCTATCTGCAAATGGGGTATATCAGGCAAGCCATGCATCCAGTAATGGACATGAGCGCACTGCGCCGCCCTGTAGTACAAATCGAGGTCAGGGGCACCAAGCACCCCCATTTCATATGGAAGTGTGAGAATGTCCCATTTAACCTGCGCGTGTTTCCCCGCCCAGGCTAGTTTTATCAATAATGAAGTGAGTGTGTGAAACAAGGTCACAGGTAGTACTATCGGTATGTTGGTAAAGAAAAAGAGGAGACGGGGTAGTATCACCATTTTCATTATCGCAACCCTGCCTGCCAATGACAGCGACAATCTGTTCCATTTATCTATGTCGTCTTCCAGTTTGCTAATAGCTGCCCCCTAATTTTCTCTAAACACCAACTCTGAGTCAGTATGTATTTTGACACCGAGGTATCTTACCGGGTCAGTCGTGCACTGGAGTGGGTAATTCGGTATAAATGGTTTTGTATTCCGGGGTGAGGGGGAATATAATTGATTTTGTCCAGTTGACCTTTAGGCCCAAAACTGTGCCAAATTTCACTACTTCTCTCAGTATTGTGGATAGGTTGAAATCAGGATCTCTCATGTAAAGTAGCTTATGTGGATACTATGAGCTCATACCCCGGGAAACATATTACCCTATGCCTATGGTAGTCTCCAAGTGCACAGGCCAAAGGCTCCACCACCAGGGCATATAATATCGGGGATAGTGGGCACCTATGCCGTGTACCTCTAGTTATGTGTATCGGGCCGTGACTAAGTCGCCTACTTTGACTCTAGCTGTGGGGGAGTTATATAGGATTCCTACCATGTGCAAAAAGATGTCTCCCAGGCCCATCCTGATCATGACCTGCTTCATAAATAGCCATTCGATCGAGTCGAACGCCTTTTCCATATCCAGGAACACTACCATGGCTTGCACATTTTGTCTAGTGTGATGCATTGCTCTGAATACCGTTCTTAAATTGTAGGTTAAACTTCTACTGGGGACGAATCCCGCCTGTTCTGGGGCCACTAGTGTCGGAATCAATGGTGCTAAACGGGTCGCTAATATCTTGGCATAGATCTTGGCATCCACATTAAGCAGGGACAGTGGTCGGTACGACAAGCATCCGGTCGGTGGCTTATCTGGCTATAAGATGGCGACTATAACTGCTTCTCTCATGGACTGTGGCATAATCCCTTCCTCGTACATTTCTTCGAACAGTGTTGCCAGGTGCGGGCCAGCAAATCCCTAAATTCTGTATAGAAGTTGACTGTCAGGCCATCTACTCTCGGCGCACTGCCCGTTTTCATCCCTGCCAGTGCTAACGTTATCTCCTCCGACTCTAGAGATCTCATGAGGTATTCCCGATGCTCATTAGTGAGCCAGGGCAGTTTGATATGAGTCAAGTAATCTAATATTTTCTCTTCTGTGCCTGCAATCTGAGAGCTGTATAAGGTCGAATAATACTGCTTAATCGTTCCGCTATGTCCACCTCTTCTGTCAACGCCTCCCCTTCTGCTACAACCATTGCGTCTCTACACATCTTCAGAAGTGAAGCCAGAACCGCGCCAGGGCGTTCGTCTTCGCCATAGGTGCAGGCCGTAGCGTATTTGCCGAGATGTTTCGTTTCCGAGTCCGCCACCTCAAGATACTCTGCAAGGAGTGTTTTCAGTTTCTCCGTGGCTCTCTCGTCAGGACCTGTCAGGAGCTGTCGCTCCACTGCTTTGAGGGATTTCTGTAAATCTGCCAGCCGTTTATGGATCGCTCTAAGGTCTCCAGAGTGCTTTGACATGGCTATCCCCCGGATGTACACCTTAAATGCTTCCCAAACTACTGTGAACCTGTCCACAGAACCTACATTGCATGCAAAGAAGGTTTCTATAACCTCTGCTAATACAGCTTTGAAGACCGTGTCCAGCAGTGAGTACGGTGGGAATCACCATGTGAAGGGTGGAATATGTTTTGGTGGGGTTTCCAATAGCAACAACACCGGGGAGTGATCTGAAAGAGTACGAGGGAGCACTACGCATTCCCGAATCCGGCCGTACATGTTCTTGTCGGTCAACCAGTAATCTATCCAGATATGTAAGCCGTGGAAAGCCGAGTAATGGGTGTAGCCGCCCTCGTTCAGGCGGGGTTGCCGCCAGACATCGTATAGTTCTAGTTGAGTCATGGCGTCTGCAATAGTACGTGCTGACGCAGTGGTGCGTCTTTCCAGGCCTCCTGATCTATCCAGCTGTGAATTCAGTACACAGTTAAAGTCTCTCCCCCAAAGTTGGTTACCCCCTTCATACCTTCTCATCTTATCCAGCAGCGACGCATACAATTTCGGGTTGTCATAATTGGGGCCATATATATTCACTAGTGTTAGGTTCATCCCTTTCCCCCAGCACCTAGAGATCGCAAACCTGCCCTCCTGATCAGTATCTAGGGGCTCCCGTTTCAGATTGGATTTAGGATTCAACAAAGTAATAACACCACATGCGTTGGTGGTAAAGCCTGCTACATGTACGTTGCCCTGCAATCCTCTGCTGCGGAGTATGTGGCTTGTCGTGGGCAAGTGCGACTCTTGCGGCAGCGCTATGTCTGTATTTTGTCTCGCTATATATGCCATGACCTTCCGTAACTTTATGTGGTCGTTAAGGCCTCTAACATTCCACGTTATGGCTCTAATCATATTACATGTGTTCGTGTTTTTAGTTGTATGATCTGTCACCTTATGGGCTGTACATGTAGTTGTAGTCTGTGCCTTGCCTTGTGCTTGCCGTACATACTAATATGATCCTGCACCACAGTTGTCTCATAAAACATCTGACAGTTCTTACATCTCTGTATCCCCCCTCCCCCCACCCATGCCAAGCACCCCCCAACTCTGCAATGGCGAGACCCCCCATACAAGCTCCATATACCATAACCAAACTTTACATTTAACTGTATTGATCACAAAATACTGTTTTCTGGTTCACACGCGTTGTCGGATGTTGCCTGCCCATTCTTTTAACTGAACCTTGTTGGGATAGTTATTCCCATTAGTCTGCCATCTAGCACCTCTAGAGCATCGGGTGTCATTATTATCTTACTTATGCTATCTAAAATTCCCATCTGCTATGTATCTTTGTTGTATTGCATGACTTATCTAAGTCCCCCTATAGGTCCCCGGGCCACCTCCAATCTCACCCCCCCAGTAACGTAAGGAGTGTCCTGTCTACACAACACATCCCCCTTAAGTGCCCAGCACTCTTATCTGTGTGTATGCACATCTCGGGCATTAGTCCTGGTCGTCCAGATCGCCTCCAGTTGCTCCCTCTAGGGTGTGCTGCTCAGGGCTGCATTGCTTCTCCTTCGACCACTCCTTTATTGCTTTTTGCAGCTGTTTAGGGTCTGCGAAGATCTTGGATCTGCCCGGTCTGTTGACTCACAGTCTCGCCGGGTACAGCATTGCGTAATCGAGATTTTGTTCTTGCAGTTTTTTTTTAACATACTTTATTGAAAACCTTGACAGCGTACCATGTGCAAATGTTGAAACAGAAAGGTCTTTTTTGTTGTTACAGCCTCAACCGAAGCATTGTACTGCTCTACTGCACAGTGTCCAAACATCGTAAAAAACCTGAGCTACAAATATTTCCGGATAGCAGCTATGAATGCGAAAGGTCGTAAAACAAGAAGGAAATGTTACATAGATGTTATTAATAAAAGCATGTATACATTTGCAATCCACAAGCTTAACTAAACTCTGTCCTATTCCCACCTCCCCCGCCCTCCCCACCCTCCTGATCTGTTAACGGTAGAATCAGTAGTAGCCTAGGGAGATTATCGGGGTGTTCTTAAGGGTCCGGCATCCTTAATGTGATGCAGTATCTATCATAGGGTTCGAGGGGTGCAGATCGATTGGTCTTGGTGCCCAATCATGACTCAAGTTGTTGGGGTAACTGTGGGGGGGTAAGAGGTCGAATAATTCAAACTCGTGTAACATAACGTCCCACTCCATAGAAATGGGTTGTTTGCGTAGTCCTTTCGCTTCCTCCCTTCGTAGTGCTGCACTTTCTGCTTTCCCCCATTGTATCATGTCGCCCTGCCAGCCGGCTAACAACGGGCATCTGGGGGATTTCCATCTCATAGTAAGGACCCTGACTGCGAGGATGAGGGCTATATCTAGGAATCTCAACTTCACTTTCGGCGCCCCAGTACGTTTGTGGAGTCCCATGAGGCATGTCAAGGCATTGTCCTGGACTGGGAGAAGCGTGACCTCGCTTAAGGCGTAACAAACTCCTCTCCAGTAGTCCTGGAGGTGGGGGCAGGACCAAAGCATATGAATAAAATCCGCATCGTCCCCTTTACAGCGTGGGCAGCAATGTTGCGCCTCTGGGAACATATGGCGAATTCTCTGTGGGGTGAGATATGACCTGTGGAGGGTCATTGTTTGAATGAATTTTAGTTTGGCGTTGCGGGATACGCTCTTAGGATGTTCTAGCATGTTCTCCCAGGTTTTGTCCGAGAGTTCCGTATCTGTAGCTTCTGAACATTTGGTTCTGAGAGAGGTAAGGGTAACTGCAGCGTGGGCCCGTATACCAGTATATATCCATTTTACTAGGTTTCCCCCATTTCCCATGTAGTATAATAAATGGACGAGGTTGTGTTGGGGTGGTTCTCTACGCTGTGGGACCCAAGTGTTCTTAATGTAGTGGGAAACTCTGGCATGCAATAAGTATAAATGGGCTGGTGCGCCTGTGGTCTGTATAAAGGAGTCATGATCCAAGAGATTGCCATCGCCAAAGAAAGCCCCAATGTCTTCTATCCCAGTCTCCAACCACGCGTGAATTAGATGCTTCGTAAGCCTACCTTGGTGTAGGAAGGTGGATATCTGACTATGGTTACCCCCAATTTTTTGCCTAGTGTCTAGCTGGTTTTTCGACCTAGTAGGCCTGAGATCCTGCCATTCAGGGTCTCAGCCTGTCTGCTCTCACGCTAAAATGGACTCCATGCACCCTAGGTGCATAACCCATTGGATTTGGATCACCCTGTGAGCCCCTGTACCAGTGTACACTAGGTACCCAGGGCATTGGTGTATCTAAGGCCTACCAGGGGCTGAAGCATGTATTGTGCCACCCCTGGCCTGGCCTAACAAATATGACACAACTGGCTGATCACTCAGCTGGGGTAAGTTGGTGTAACCACCTCTTACTTAGGTGTAGTATACCTATACCTAACCTTAAATGGGACACATGTTAACCTATAAGTCACTCCTATGGCAGGCCTTAACAATCCTGAAGGCAGAGTGCTTGGTTCCATGTGAGATGGTGCTCTGGCATGAGCTGAGCCTGTCTGCAGTGGTCGGAACAACTTCCTTCTACTGTTTCCAGATATCGTCATACCATATACTCTTAAGTGCATTATGAACCTTGCGGTTAAATGCTATCTTTGGTTTGGCTTTATCAAAACATGTCGAGTAAGGTGTCATACGAATTGGAATACTAACCCCTCGCCAATTCTGGCGACGGGGTTAGCATTCCACCCTTCTAGAGGGACACGACATGTACAGTACCTGAAACCCGGGTAAAATCAGACATAGCCTCAGCTCCACAAAATGGATGCTGCCACCACAGACACAAGTCTGCCCTCCTGCTGCTGGGAGTCCTTCCAGCTTGGGAGGTGTGGACAAAGGGTTTCCTGCCAGGGGAGGTGCGTGCACCACCCCAGACAGGATTTTGTGTATTGGTCAGGTAGGGCTTCAATAGAACCAGACATGCCTGAGGCTCACAAGGAGCCTCGGTGCATATGCCAGTTCAAACCGGTCCTGGGGCACACCAGCCCTGCACCTGGGGCGAGCTGGACAAAGGATTGGGGGTGTAACCACCCCCCTTCCTGGTCCCACCCTTAGGGAGGGACCTAGCAGGTAGTCCGGCCCCTAGAATCCGAATAAAGGTAGGAGCTGTGTCCTAAGACTTTAGACATCCCGGAATCAACTTGAAACTAAGAAGAAGACGGGAACTTCGACGCTCTGCCGCACAGAGGACTGAAGCCAATCTCCCCTGTGGTCAGGGAGTGACCACCTTGCTAGCGCAAGCACCATCCAGCGAATCAACGTCTGCTTTGCCGCCGCCTCCCGCCGGAGCCCGAGCCCAGAGACTGACAAGACCTGGACCTCCAGACCTCTCACCGCCCGATCCACAGTCCCTGAAAAAGAGAGACCCGTGGAGGCAACGAGACACGTGGAGCCAGCCATCTTGAAACGACCACGACAAGCTGCAAGTGCAACAACCGAGGCTCCCTCCAAGTTGTGCTTTGGGATTTGAGAAGCCCAACCCTCGAGCAGCATCTGCACCAAAGGTGAGCCCTCCAGCATCTCCACGATCTGCGTGGGGCCCTTCTGCATTTTGCCACTCGACGCGCCTAACCGGTTGCTGGCCCGCTGGCTAGTGGCCATCTTGGCGACGAACTTCAAGAAATACACCACTGGTCTGGTTGCTCCAGACTGGCCCTTGCTCCCCTCCAAAGGAGCAGTCCCTCTGACCTTGCTGGTCAGAACCATCAGCTTATTTCGTTTTCCACAACAATTGCTTTTGCCAAGGCTTGTCTGCTTCGATCAAGTCGCCGACAGCGAGAGCCTGCGTGGGACAGCTCGTGAACCGACTCCTGGACGTCGTCGACCTTCAGGGACCACGTGGCTGCAGAGACAAGCTGCACCTTTCTTCCTGTTTGCACCCGACATCGCCTGGTACCCACCTGGTGCCACGCTGGTCACTGGCTAGTGACTGTGAACACTGTCCCCTCTGCTTACAGGTCTTCTACAACTCCGATCCACTCTTGGATCCACCGTATCTCTTCCGGACCGACCGCCTGCAGCATCTTTGTCCACAGGCTCCACTGAACAGATAGAAGAAACCCGACGCACTTCGAGGCCTATGCACCCGCTTCCTGTGGGTGAGGTAAAGCTGGCACTCCGGTGCCCAAGTGTAGAGAATCATCTCTAGTGTCTGTGTTTCCAATCTTGAGTTCATAGTCCATCCGGAAGATCCTTTTTGCAGTAACTTTGTAACTTTTACGCACCCATTGAAAACCTATGGGAGCATGCGTGTGACTATTTGCTCTGCACACGCAACCCGTGGACCTCCTGGTCACTAACCAAAGTTAGCTCCTTGTAGGCCCAGCAATTCTAGAGGCCCTAGGCCTTTTCCCTTTTCTGTTCGTAGTACTTATACCACTATTTTAGTATATGGTTCGAGCGGCCACCAGGGCCTATCCATATAAAGTGCAACTTCTGTGTATTCTAACGTATTCTTGTTTAACGATTTGTGCTCCTGTGCTCATAAAGAGTCTAGGGGATACTTTGAGAAATAAATACATATATATTTAAAATATATATCTGTGTGGTGTCCTTTCATTGGTATAAAGGGGGGTTACATTTGGTAAAACAGCCTGCTTAACACGATTCACGAGTTTAGCCTCAAAGACTGCTTAGCCTACGCTACCACTAGGGCAGCTGGTCCGAAAAGGTTGACTTACAACCACACCATAAGGGTTGCTTGGCATGGTACAAGGTGGTCACTTTAACTAGTGAACATCATATACCAGGCCAACTTCTCACACTTGGGGCTTAGGGATACCCAATAGGGGAATATTTGCCGAGTATGGGGTCCTTGTAGAGGTATATGCTTTCTTCCAGCATTGTAGTGCCGTCCTCAATAGGGGGGGGGGGCTTTCTGTAGGGATTTTTACATTAGGTAGAAGCAGGGAGTGTAATGTGCCCCGGTCTATATCTCTGGATGTAAATCCAATTTCTTGCAGATTCTTCCCCGCCGTCCCAAAAGACAACCATTGTAGCTGACACGCATAGTAATATGCTCTGAAATCTGGGACTCCCAGACGCCTGCGGTGAGACTCTAATTGGAGTTTCTGCAAGCTTACTCTCCTACGGCCCTTCCCCCAGATAAGTTCCACCAATAGAGTATTTAGGGTAGTAAAAATAGACTGCTGGACCACAATAGGCAAATTGACAAAGTAATATAATAAGCGGGGGAGCATCACCATTTTTGAGATGGCAATGCGTCCCATCACCGACAGGGGTAGGGAGGTCCAGAAAGCCGTGCTAGCTCGTAGGGCCGCTATGGCCTTCACGAGGTTGCCCTCAAGTTGATCCACCTGTTGTCTGTATATTTGGATGCCTAAGTATTTGAATGTAGTGTGAGCCACAGGCAAGGTGTATATGCCAAAGTGTAGGTCGTCCAGGTATGGACCTAGTTGGAAAAAGTAGGCCAAGGATTTCCTCGGGTTGAGGGCAAGGCCCGAGATCTGTTTGAAGGTCAAAAAAATATCAGGGAGGGGAGAGTGATCGGCAGTCAGGTCACGAAGATATAAGAGGATGTCATCTGCATAGACAGAGACAAGGTGAGACGTGCCATCTATGTGAATACCCAGGCGATCCGCAGCTCGTCTAAGTGCCACTGCCAGATGTTCCAATGCGAGAACGAACAACAGAGGGGACAGCGAGCATCCCTGTCGTGTACCTCTGTGAATTGTATACTGATCTGAGATATATCTACCTGTACGGGCTCTTGCGGTGGGAGAAGTGTACAACAGGCGTACCCATTTAAGGTAGGTGTCAGGGAACCCGAATCATTGAAGTGCCGCAAACATGTAATCCCAGGATAGGGAGTCGAAGGCCTGCCGAAGGTCAAGTGCCAGGCATCCTGCAGCTTGATAGTCAGGCAAAGTGGCCTTAATGACGGAGTGTAGTCGTCTCGTGTTAAGGGACGTACTACGATTCGGCAGAAACGCGCATTGATCACTATGTATAAGGGTTGTAAGATAGGGTTGTATGCGATTAGCAAGGGCTTTACTCAGAATTTTATATTCCATCGCTAGTAAAGAGAGGGGCCTGTAACTGGACAGATCCGTGCTATCGCGACCCGGTTTCGGCAAGGAGGTGACCAGTGCCTGCATCGTGGATTGTGGGAGGCGGCCAATTTCCATAGCGTTCTTATATACTGCTTCTAGTGCGGAACCAGGGTGTTTGAATAAGTGTGATAGAATTCAATTGGTAGGCCGTCTATTCCAGGCGCCTTGTTACGATTCAGGCCTTTGATAGCGGCTCGGATTTCCTGTTGGGTTATGGGGCCATCTATGTCCTTTTGCACGTCTTCTGGGAGGGCCGGAAGTACAAGATCTTGTAAAAAAGCCCAGATGGAGGGGTTCATGTCTATTGTGGGCGCGGCATAAAGGGTGCTGAGATATGTGTAGAAAGCTTAATTTATCTCTCTTTGGGTATGGACTATGCAGCTGTCTGGGACGCGAATTTGGGTTATAATTGGAGGGTCTGGTCTGTCTCGCACCATGCGGGCTAACAGTGTCCCAGTTCTATCCGCCTCTGAGTGTTTTTACTGCAGGAAGGCCCCACGATCTATTGTCCGTAGAGTTTCGAGCAGTTCGGCATGACCAATGCAGGCGTCCTGCAGCGCTGCCTGCTTTTCTGGGTCACATACTGCTTCTAGCTCTAACTCAGTCATTTGTTGTTCGGATCCAATCAAGCTTTTGTGTGTCTCCTGCCTGGCTCCCACTATCTGTCCAATTGACGCCCCCCTCACCACTACCTTCAGTGCGTCCCATTCTATTAGGTGAGAGGAAGCTGTGTGCGAGGTGTCTGCTAAGTAATTAGTGACAGTGGCAGAGAGCATTGTACCGAATGGAGCGTCCTCTAATAGTTGGGGATGTAGTTTCCAGGTGGTTTCCATGTGGGTACTGGGGTAGGCACATGCCCCCATGTAAGTGTGAGCTCTAGGGGGTTGTGGTCGGAGAGGGTTTTCGCTAAATATGTAGAGTGGCAGACCTGGGTGACAATAGTATTGGAGCAGAGAAATCTGTCAATCCTAGTATGGAGATTGTGGACGGGAGAGTAGAATGAATATTCCCTATGAGTAGGATGTAGACTTCTCCATACGTCCGAAAGCACCCATCCTTTTGACCAAGTATTGAGCATTTCGGCTAATTTGTGGGCATTAGTACCGTGCAGTGGAGGGTGGGATCTATCCATTAATATGACGAAAACAGCGTTCCAATCCCCCCTCAGTATCCAGGGGATAGCATCCCATCCCGCCAGGGCAGTGCCCAGCCTGTGAAAAAATTGGTCTTGATCAAAATTAGGCGCATAAATACTCCCCAGGACCACCAATGAGCCATCTAATGTACCCTTCAGTAGGATATATCTCCCTTGGTCATCTAAGCGGCGGTCTAGTTTGATAAATGGGACCCCATAGAGTAGCCAGATGGCCGTCCCCCTAGCGAAAACAGAATAATTAATGGAATAGAGCTGTCCCCGCCATTTCTTGCGTGTTTTCTGTGCTTCTGACTCAGTTAAATGGGACTCCTGTGGGAAAACTATGTGGGCTTTTCATCTAAGGAGATAGGCATGCACTCTGTGTCTCTTTTGTATCGCCCCCATCCCCCGCACATTCCATGTTAGTAGGTTGTAGGACCCTATTGTGGTATTGGTTCTAGGCATGGAGTATTATACACTGTGAGGCTCTTTAAGGTATGGAGCCCGGAAATTAATTCAGACCAGGAGTTCCCTTTCCCGTGAACTTGAACAAAACATGGCTCAGTGCTCGAACTGCGCTGGGCCCAACAACTAATTGCAACAAATACATAACAATTAGCGATGCATCCGCTTAGAGGGGGGTTGCTGCTACCATCCATATTGTTGACTAGACGGGGTCTAGCATCCTGGTGGCTCTACGGAACCCATAGGGTGGTATACTTGGACATGTGAGCAACTGTAGCTCCGCCCGAACCTTCCCCGGCAATCGACAGTCAAAGTCCATCATAGTATTGTTAAAGGCACAGAATAATAAGCCATAATATGCCACACTGACAATCTAAACATATTACAGTGTTGTACAGATTGGGGCCATGCAATAACAGTTTGAAATGACATATGTAAAGGATACATGATTCACTGGGAATCAAAGTTTGTGTGTTCTGCACAAGTGATCAGTGTGTATCGAGTCTTGGACTGAGATATTTCCAGTAAGCATCGGTAACCTGCTTCAGTCATCTATCATCTCATCTGCCTTTCGGGGTGTAATCGTTGGGAAAAGGGTAATACTGTGTTCGGAATCTGAGTGTACGGTTCTGTCCTCGGAGTCAGTGGGGATCCTGGTGGTATCTTCTCGAAAGGCCCCCACAGCCGCCATTGTCTTCTCTTGTTCAAGTGTTTGTTGTTCACGTGTCAGACCGGCAGTATCCTTATTCAGAGTGGTCTTCGGTGGCCTGTGGTATCGCCCTCTTTGCTGCTTGTGGGGACCCTGCGAGGACTAGTCCGAGTGGCTGCCCTGGCTTGCTCCGATACCCATAACCTTGAGCCATTTCTCGGCATCCGTCGGGCTCTCGAAGAAGTGAGTGTTTCTGTCATAGATTACTTTTAATCGGGCTGGGTACAATAGAGCATATTTGAGCTATGCCTGTTGTAGTTTCTTCTTCACGACTTGGTAGGACGAGCGTTGTCTTTGGACCATGATAGTGTAGTCAGAGTATAGAGAAATGCGAGGATTATCGTACTGAATTTGTGCTTCTTCCCTTGCTCTTTGAAGGCGAACACCGCGGTCGCTATAATTTAACATTTTCACTATCAGCGGCCATGGTGGCGAGCCCAGCTTGGGCGTCCTGGTTGGTATCCTGTGGGCTCGCTCAATGTAGAAGTAGGGGGAGAGACCCTCTGGGCCCACATTCTTTGAACCAGGCTTCCATAAAGTCCGTCGCCTGCGTACCTTCACTGCGTTCCGGCAGGCCAATGACGCGGATGTTATTGCGCCTATTCCTGCCCTCCGCATCTTCCACTCGATCCTGGAGTCTCGTTACTTGCTGTTGGAGGCGTTGTAGAGTCGCGGTGTTCCCTGCAAGTTGGAGATCCATGTCTTTGAGGGTTTGATCGTGTTCTTTGACCATGTCGGTCAGTCTCCCATGATCCGCCTTGAGTAGGGTGAGGCCCGTGATGAGTGTGCCAATCTGTTGTTCAAGGGCCGCCAGAGATCCAGTTTGTCGGGCTGGGTCTCAGAAGGTGTAGCGGATATAGCTGTCGGCAAAGGGGGTCGACTGGAAACTTCTGTGGTAGTGGAGAGGCCCCCCGCTCCTTGCTGGCCATCCCCCGTTTTTCCTTTAACCCTGCCCATGATATGCATGAGGTGTGGTGGTAGATATTATCCTCCAGGGGTCCAAGACAGTGAGGTGAGGGAGGGCAATGCAGCATATTCTCAGGCAGTGAAAGGCCCCAAAAGAGAGCAACCCCCCTCGCATAGAGGCCTTGGATAGGAGTCTTGGTCTAGGGTCCTCCCTCCACAAGGACCCACGACGTGCCTGTGCTGTCCCTAAAGAGTCTGTATGTCTGGTAGCAGCTGCACTGTTCCAGGGCAGGGGACGTGCGTTTCACGTCTTCAAGTGCTGCCGAGGCGCGCCTTATAAGCAAGAAGTGCTGCGCTGTAATGAGTGGTGCTGCTCCTTCAGAGTGCTCTGCCGGGAGCCAGTGTGCAGCAGTGTAAATATGGTGCCTGGACCGCCGTAGTATACACGTGTGGGCCGAGGTAGTTGGATCCCACCGAAGCATAGTTTATTTGTGGCCCAGGTCCTGCAGTATCACTCCCGTGGCTGTGGGGGGGAGCCTTGTGACAGCCAGAGGATGGTGTCGGTAGGAGAGTTCTGTTTGGGGCTTCCAGTCGATGGGGCAGTACGCGCTGCGAGCACTTCGCCCCGAAACCCGGTGTAGGGAGAAGTCTGACAGGGTCCAGGGTCTGGGGTCAGAGGAAGCAGTGGCCGCAGCGGCGCAGGGCAGGCCCGTTCACTCACTGCTCAGCTGCACAGTACGTAGTCGCTCACCATGTCAGGGGCACCCCGATATCTTGGAAGCGGCTTCCTCCGCTGCAGCACTCCGTAGGGTGGCACCGGCCATGCGCTAATACTGGAGTTCACAGGTTGTCGGTGGGCTGCCCGCGCTGCGCGCAGGGCCGCCTATACTTCACTGTGGCTCCCGGTCTCGATCTAGTCCCGCATGCGAGCAGGCCTGGTTGGTGCACTTCGCGGCTTCACGGATCTGGGGCCTGGGCTTTGCCTTAATTCGTTCTGGGTATACTAGCAGGTGACAGCCGACCCGTTGGGACGAGTTGGAGCCAGTAAGGGCGGTGTAGAAGAAGTGAATCCCCCCCCCCAGGGTCCGGAGCTCTACCCAGACACGTTCGCCATCTTAGGCAACTAGCCACGCCCCTTGTTCTCGCAGTTGATGCTTAAGAGGTGCAAACTGTCTGCGCGCCTCCTGGATTCGCATTGTGAAGTCCGGGTAAAGGGAAATGGCAGATCCCTCATATTGTAGTGACTTCTTGTCTCGAGCTGCTTTCAACGCTGCGTCCCTGTCACGGTAGTTGAACAGCTTAGCTATTATAGGCCTCGGTGGGGGGGGTCCAGGGTTAGGTCTCGGGCCGAACGAGCGATGTGCTCTTTCTACTACAAACATTGTAGAGAACGTTTCTGCGCCCAACAGGGTGACTAGGAGCTTCTCCACAAATAGCTCCATGTTCCCAACTTGAGTGGTCTCTGGAAGGCCTGTAATTCTTATGTTGCTTCTACGAGACTGAGCTTCAAAGTCCTCCGCTTTATCTTGCAGTGTTTGTAGCGCTCTTCCCATCTGCTTACGTTCAATGTCCATTTCTGTTTGGGCTTCTTCCACCTCCGTGACTCTGCGTCATGTCGTTCCTCTCGACCTGTTTATCCATTCTTTCAGTCATGCGGTCCATGCAGTATGTCAGTGAGTCCAGTTTAGTATCAATAGCGGATAAGCTTTTTTGCATGGCAGCCAATATGACCCGGATATCTCCTTCCACCTGTTCTGGTGTCATCACCAACAAATTATAGGCTCATACTAGCACATGCATCAACAATGCAATTTGTGATTCCTTATTAGTGAAAAATAAGGATTCGTAAATAAGGAATAGCAAAAGGCTATGCATGTAGAAATCGCTTAAAAAATAGCGATTTCTAAACATTCCTTAATTGCGACTCGCAAATTAAGGAATACCTCCTCATTCATTCCTATGGGCCTGAATGGGAAGACATTCTCAATTTGCGATTCTCCATTAGAGAATCGCAAATTGAGAATGCAATTTCAAGGGTGCCAGGGTGTCAAAAGGACACCCTGTTGTACCCCTGAAATCTGCATATGAGTACATCTTGCACACAAATATGCCCCAAGGGCATGTGTGTGTGTAAAATGGAACTTTGAAAAATGCACTTTAGTGCATTTTTCAAAGTTTTTGCAAATTACCATGAAGTTCAACTTCATGTTAATTTGCGCCCCCTATTAGCGAAACCGCTAGTTTTTTTACTTTAATGCATTGCATTTAAGGAATCTCAATTTGCGATTCCTTAAATGCAATGGCAATTTAAGTAATCGCAATTTAGAGATTACTTAAATTGCGATTTTTGCATTTGGGATGATGCATCTCAAATGCAAAAATACCGGTAGCAAAGGGGCAGATTCTGGGAATCTGCCTGTTTGCGACCGGTTTTTGCTTTGATGCATGTGGGCCATAGCCTTAATTGACGTGGAAGCAAAGCTCTACGCCTCCTGCTTGTTGGAGCACCTTAAATCATGGACAGAGGACAAAAAGCTTATACCGCGGTTCCAAGCAGGATTTAGGGCCGGGATGGGAACATCAACAAATTTAACAGCATTAACATTCTTAGCTGAACTTGCATATGTACGCTCCGGATACCGTGCTTGTACATAATGGATGCAATGTATTTTCTTTTTCTTGTGTCTTTCTGTTCTTTTTTATTGGTTTATGTTTTATGTATTTTTTTATTTTTTTATTTTAACGATCATTAGTGAATGCATACCTGTAATGCTGATGTGGTTGATGCCCTGCCGACGAAACATAATAAAATGTGTTATAAAAAAAAAAAAAAAACATTCTTAGCTGAAAAGGCAAAAAACAAGAAGACCCGGCTCTTTGTCTGTTTTATAGACCTTAAGTTCGCATTCGATCGAGTGCCTCGCGAGCTCTTGTGGCAAAAATTGGCTAAATGGGGCATTAACAGCAGTTTGCTGATGGCTATTATTGAGTTATATATAGGAACCTGGGTACAGGTTAAAATTGGAGATGGCAGACGAGCGACTAACAAAATAGAGACAAGGAACGGATTAAAACAGGGTTGTGTGCTAGCGCCCAGCTTCTTTAATTTATATCTTGCCAACCTTGCAGAAGCACTTCAGAATGACAACTGCCACCCGCCTTCTCTGGCGAACGAGGAAATAAGATATCTTCTGTATGCAGATGACATCGTCCTATTAAGCCAAACACCAATAGGACTGCAACGCAGCATGAAAGCTCTAAAAATGTATATGGAGAAACAAAGATTAGAATTAAATCTGCAAAAAACAAAAGTAGTTTGAGTGGTAGACTGTAAATATAAGTCATACTCCTGGTTCCTGGAAGGGAAAAAAGTTGAAGGATTCAATATCGAACATCAAATGAAGTACAAACAGTACTCTGCCGCAATGATGGCAAAAGCCCAATCGCTAATTTATGGTTTTAAGCTATTAAAAAGGAAATTGAGCTGTCAGTCCTTTGCCCACCTGTTATCTGTAATGCGTGCGCAGTTAATACCCACAGTTACATACAGCACAGAAATGATGAAGGGTCGTGAAGCAACCATCCTAAACAAAATTCGGACGAGAGTATATAAATCAGTCTTTAACATATCAAAATCGGCTCCTCCGGGTCAAGTTCGTCTTGAGTTCGGATTGATAAACCAAATACTTCAAAGCAAAGCAACCTTTGATAAGTTATGTTGGAGACTGCGCGCATCTAAAAGAGAAATTATTGATAACTTGTGCTGGCAGGAAATATAAGAACAAAAATTGATCAATAAAAAATTATCTTGGGGAGCTTACTTAATACAGGCAATAGAGGAACTGGGCGTGCATGAAGTTTGGACGGCGAGTATAGGAAAAGCCGCCTTTTATCAGGCAATTAAAGCCACAGCCATAATTTTGTCTCATACAACTGACAAGAATATTCTGACACGAAGACGCCACGCCTGGACAGTGATCAATTCCTACAAAAAAAGTCAGCCGCAGGAATACCTTTCAGCTCATTTCTCACAGAACATAAAACAACAGTTCATGCAATTCCATTTCGGCATGTGGGAAATTAAAGATCTTGCTCCCAATTGGAAACATCAGTTTCAAAATCAAGAATGTCGGATGTGTAAACATAAGAAAGAGTCTTTAGCGCAAATTCTGTGTGTGTCCAAAGTTTGGATTAGAAAGGAAAAACTGTTGAAAACCATTTCTACAATATTAAAAATCCGTACGTGCAGGCAAGCGGTAACAACTTAGCTGGAAGGCATTTCACTCCCACTTGTCTGCAGAGGGATACACATTTTAAAAGTAAATTTAAAAGAACTAGCCCAAATAAAGGATCAATAACATAAAAATAACACATGTAAAAGTTCCATTGGATTACAAAGCGAGTAAGAGTTTAATGATCCTAAACTAAATGATAAAGGATGGTAACCTATCAAGAAGAAAATATGGATCAAGAACAATATTGAAATTAACCACGAACTGTGGAAATATGGATTTTTATGATCAGTTATGTCCCCTATCTTGGACCCCAACGGTTTCATGTATAAATCACAAGTACATGTATGTTTCCTCCAGTTCCAGTTATGAAGACGCAAACACATGTGCGTCCACCGTCAACATGGCCTCTTTCAGATCCGCCATGAATGGGCCGGATATTCTATTTCTAAGTATGAAAGGCCACCGGCTTTATATGGTTCATTCATCCCATTTTACAGTCCAGGCGAGTAGGCCCTGATTCTGCCATTAAGCCTTTTCCTGCTTTCTGCCTCTGAAAGCTCCAGTCTGAGCTCACATCTGTATCCATGAACTTTGTCCTACTCCCTGTGCGGCTAACGGTGCCTGACTCGACCTGTCTGCTTGCCAAAAACTGTATTTCACCTTCAAGATTATCTGCTCTGCTCCGCTCCTCATCCAATGCATTCCTGTCTAGTAGTTTAAGTAAACATTCTTTCAGCTACCGAGCAAAAGGCCCGGCTTCTCTGTCTTTATGCAAGTAATTCATAGCCCTGTTACTATGGAAGATTTCTGCCCTCGCATCTAGTGTAGACACTTAGACGCTTGTACACGCACTAACAGTCAGTATAGTCAGTATAGAATAAGATTCTATCCTAAGAGACCTCTCTTTTTGGATAACACAGTTCTTTAAACATAGGATATTAGATATGATTTGGGATTAGGTTGACATAACCCCAGACTTCTGTCTCCACATGTAGAGCTAAAATGTCAAGTCCCCTTCACCCCCTAGTTGCACGTCAATCACACGTCATGCTGCTGCGCGCGCATCTCTGCCAAGTATTTCTGCTGACATTGCGAAATTCTTTCATGGAACCACCCAATTATGACATCATATCCAATGACGTTCTTTAGTTACGCCTAGTTACACCCATTTCAGTTACGCATGTATGTTTTATCTTTGTTATCAACTGTTACGCCTCCTGCATCTGTTTTCACTATAATGCCTCTGTATAAAAATGATTACTTGTCAATAAAGTTTGTTCTTCACTTCCTGAACCTTCGTGGTGATGGAATATGGAGTCCATCAATTCGAATTGATTTTGGAATAAAGCCCGTTCTGAACCTCTAATACCACGGATTCTGCCTCTTATTTTACTGAGCTATTATTATAGATTTTCCGCATCAAATTAAGTCCCGGTAATTAAATTATTTACCACATATATGGCGCCCGAATAGGGACACTTTCTCATCTCACGCGCCGGCGGTGCGTTGCAGGCCCGGTCTCCTGCCACAGCTGGACGGACAACAACGCGTACCCACAGGATTTCCTGTATCTCCCTCCTGCCGAGCGGGGGTAACTGATGCTGCGATCAACACCCAGACGAGGCGGTGAGAAGTGCGAAGTATCCCGACCAGAGCCTAGCTGAGAGAGCAAGATCCGAGGTATACAGAGGCCCACCAGGTTCCGAAGTTCCGAAGTTTCGAGTCGAGTCCAGTCCGGTCCGAGTCCGAGTCCAGTTCAGTTCAGTTCCGAGGCCTTCCGTTCCGAGCTACCCGGTGAGTACCATTATCGGGGAGGCGTTCTGACGTGCACATAGGTTGTGCCGGTCAAGACGGGTTTGGGTACACAAATCCGGTCTGCACTGTTTCAGCAGTGTATCTGTACTGTTCAGCAGTATATCAAGTATGTCTAGTATATAATTCAGAATTACCTAGTTAGTGTCGAGTATTATGCTTAGTGACTAGTTCCCTAAAATGGCCATCATTGTTGTTCATTAAATGTTAAAATGTTTTAAATACGTTCTGCATATTGTGGTGTGAATGACTGTTCATTATTGTGTTTTGTTGTATTAAACGTGTTCAAACTGAGGTATCAGGTCAGTTCTCAATATGCCGCTCTTTTCGAAATTAAGACAGATCAAAACTAGAAAAGGGGTACTCGAAGAAGCTGTTCCCATTCCTCCTAGGGACACTCCAGGGTACTTCATGTATCATAAACATGGCCTAGACGCCATATTATTTCTTGATTTATGGGTAGACTACACCAAGGAATTACCAGAAAGTCAGAGGTGGCCCGCAGTTGGGACCTGGGATGCAGATTGCATCATGAAAGTAGAGGAAGAATTATGGAAAAAGAAAGCTAGACAGTCACAGAAAGATGCCATTGAATTATGGCGTAAAGAATCATATAGACGTACAGAAAAAGCACTCAGACAGGAAGAGAAGAGTTAGGAGAATTCAAATAAAGTCCGAGAACATCTATTAATTGAAGAAGGTACTCGAGTAAAATCAGAACAAGTAGACAGGCAAAGAAATACCCTTATGAATGGTATGTATCCTCTTCTGGCCGAAGGGTTACCTAAGGCTACTCCGGAGATACCAAAAGACTTGCCACCCCCATTGTTTCCGATAAAAGCACATCCCAAAGGGCATCCCAGAACCGCAGAAGATGTTTTTCTTTCTTCTTATTTAGACGACGCAGCTCCCGAGTATGCTAATACCGCGCCACATAGACCGCCTGCCGAGGGGGTTCAACGCCAAGACCCTCCTCCGTCTGTACCTCCGCAACAACAAACTCCGATACAAGTTCCGGCAAGCACATCTGTTTCTACAGCTGTACCCACACCTATGGTTGCTATATCACGTTCAACGAATCCTTTCACATCCAGCACCCCAGGTGGTGCTACAGGAGGTGCATCAAACATTTTTTCCACGCCACCCAGAGTAAACAAACTTTCCTTTCAAGAATTAGCCCACCAACGTACGCCCAAACTAGTAACTCCCGACACGCTTAAGGAACTTCTAGTAGATTGTAGATATGACCCTGTGCCCGGAAAAAAGGACGAAATGCTGCTGGCATCATTACGTATCCGACGAGCTGCAATATATTTAGGGAGGCTACCAGGAATGACTACACATTTAGAAAATATATATCACTTTGTCCAGTCAGGACGAGATTCTGAAAGTATTAATAGAGCCTTGGAGTACCAGAAAGTGGAGATACAGGGGGAACTGTTACGTTTCCTCATAAATTGTGTGATCAGAAATCAAGACCGACCAGGGGTAAATCCGGAAGAAATGCAAATTCTTACCACATGGAGTCGGAATATATCCGAGGGGAGACATGATAAACGATCATGTATAGTAGCTATGTGCCGCAAGATCCGCAAAGAAGTAGAACGAATACACGAAGAAAGATTAGCAGTAGACGAGCCTGAACAAACAGAGGAGGAGGAAGAATTAGAACTGCCCACAGGACAGTTAGAAACCATGGCCTATGTAGGTAGAGGAAGATCTTGTAATAATACTAGAGGCTTTACTGATCCGATACGTCCGATACGTCCAGATAATAACAGAAATTTCCAAACCCCTATAATAAATATAAGGTCCCCCGAGCATTCGTTCCAAGCTGCTGACAAATTACTCCGAGAACGAAGGGGTTATCATATACTCGATTCTATGGACGAACAAGAATTAGCCAGGTCAGCCGTTCACTGGGTTGACAGTCCCGGAAAATATAGTGATGATACATTAGCGCACACGTTTTTGAACCTCACCCCAGATGAACAGCGTTTAGCTGGTATCTATATGATTCAACAACTCCTTATATTATATAAAAGCCAACACTCCGATCCTGGCCCCTTACCTAATATCTTGACTGAATTACTCATGAATAAATGGAGAGGTTCAGGTACTGAGCTAATTAGAGAAATACTAGAATCCAGAAAACAGTACATTCTTTTTGTATGTCCCGAACATGTCTCACTGCCCATAAAAGAAAGAACGACGTATTATATGGATAGACAGAATCCCTTACGCGAAGTGCACCCGATAAAAGGTGATGACAATCAGTTTAAACGTGTGTTTGTATACACACCCATATCTAAAATAGAACTATTAGAAATGAAGAAAGTGGTACCCAGTCATGACAAAGACCCAGCGGGTTTCCACCGTGAAATTAAAGACATGTTGCTCATGGGAGAGTATACCTATCCCGACATTATGACAATATTGAAGGTATTAATGCCTGCGGGCATTTACGAAAAACTCAAGGAAAAGGATTGGGAGGTGGGAGACCAGAAGATAGATTGGACAGCATTAGAAAACGAAGAAAAAGCTCGAGGTCCAGGTTCAGGGCTTGGGGAAAAGACCAAAACACTACCAGGTTTACTAGTACAGGTACTGCCACGTTTATTAACTACGAAAAAGGAAGACTGGGGTGCAATATCAGCCTGTAAACAAAAGCAAGATGAAGACACTAGTGATTTCTATGCCCGATTCGAAAAATGTTTTGGTATAAATAGTGGGATAAAAGCAAGTAGCGAATCGTATCCACATCTGTTTGTGACAAAATTAGTTGAAAATTCCTTGCCCCAAGTTAAGAATAGAGTATTGAAATTCGAGAGTACCTGGCAAGGTAACACTCCGTCACAAATGTTACAAATGCTACAGTACCATCACAATAGAATAAGAGAGGAACAAGAACATGAACAAAGGCGCATGAAAGACACGAAAATGAAAATGCTAGTTTCTCAGACAGTTCCAGCTGACGGTCATAAAAAGGGTATGACACAGTCCAGTGTTTCAACAGGTCCTGTAAAAGGGACATGCAACTATTGTAAACAGCCAGGTCATTATGTACACGATTGTCCAGTTTTAAAACATAATATCGCCATAGGTAATACAAAAGAAAGACCACGGCCACTTAGACAGGATCAGAACCAACAAGGAGCCCCGCAGCATGCACAGTCCATGCCAGCTCCGCAACAGTCTCTGCCAGCTCCACCACCGCAGCCTATTGCTGCCACACAGACAACGACACAACAGATGTATCAGACCGCACAGTATGACTATCCTGATTATCAACGATACTCGTGAAACTGCCTAGAGAGGGAAGTCGGCTTACCCCTTATTGAGGTTCCTGTAGATCAAGAAGGACCTTATGTACACAGTGAATTATTAGGCCAAGACAGAAAATTTTTACTTGATACAGGGGCAAGCCGAACAACCATAAAACGTAGTGAAGTTCCAGGGGCACCCCTCTCAGGCTCACAGAATATTTCCCTTGGTTTTTCAGGAAAACCTATCATTAACGAAGTATCACAGCCTCTTCCCCTTACGATTGGTCCTTTGACACGAACTACAGATTTATTGCTTACTAAATCATGTCCAGAAAACCTGTTAGGTATCAAAACATTGAAAGCTCTAGGAGCTATAATATGTTGTTCTCCGGAAGGAGTAAGATTGTTTTTACGTGATTTCAAAGGGCACTATGTGTCCCGAGACATGGATCACCGACTGCAGACTTTACCCGCACATTTATGGGCGCAAGGCCCTACAGATGTTGGTTGCATGAACATTACACCATATCGAGTCACACTAAAGACAGGAGTGGTACTACCACGAATGCGACAATACAAGTTACCCACAGATGCTGTATTGGCTTTACTGCAAATCATTGACGAGCTTATTACCCAAGGAGTGGTTGTGGAAACCGACTCCAATGTATGTAATTCCCCGATAATTCCGATTCTTAAACGAACTGATCCAAAAGCCCCGCCAGTATATCGATTGGTTATTGATCTGCGCGAATTAAATAAATGTATTGTACCACAATACCCCGTAGTCTCAGACATTTCTTCATTACTGACAGCCATTGATTCCGAAGCAACATTCTTTACTGTAATTGATCTCAAGAATGCATTTTTCAGCGTCCCAATAGATCCGGAAAGCCAATACTTGTTCGGATTTAGTTTAAATGGACGAAGCTTTAAATTCACACGCGCACCTCAAGGATTCACAGAAAGCCCCAGCATCTATAGCCAAGCACTGAAACGAGAACTTGACAGTATCCACATGCCAGTCAACACTGCCCAGCTTCAATATGTCGATGATCTGCTGATCACCGCTAGAAGCGAACCTGAATGTGAAAAAGCCTCACTGACGGTTTTACATTTTTTGGCCGAAAAGGGGCACAAGGTGTCCCCTTCTAAGCTGCAATTCTGTGTCCAGCGAGTTGTTTACCTTGGTCACTCGCTGTCCAAGGAGGGAAGGCAGCTTACACCCGACCGCATACAGTTAATTGATAACATGTCAGTACCCAAGACACAAAAGGAGGTGCGGGCTTTTATAGGCCTCACTTCATATTGTAGGCAGTGGATCCCTCAGTATGCATTTCTAGCAAAACCACTCATTCAGTTGACAACACAGGAGGCAGCCACATCGACTGTCCTCCCTTGGACTCAGGAACATACACACGCCTTTGAAAGTTTAAAGAAAGCTTTATGTCAAGCACCTGTCCTAGCAACACCATGTTACAGTAAACCGTTTACACTCTTTGTTACAGAACACGAAGGTACTGCTTTGTCAGTACTCACACAGTAACAAGCAGGATCACACAAACCATGTGCTTATTTTTCTAGTACATTAGATCCCGTAGCTCAGGCTCTGCCTGCGTGCCTGAAATCAGTGGCAGCGACAGCTTTAGCAATCAGACAAAGCGATGCCATAGTGTTAGGACATCAATTGACAGTACAAGTACCACACGCAGTAGAGGTTCTCTTGAACCGAACGCAAACACAACACTTGACTATAGCAAGACTCACTGGTTACGAATTGACATTGTTTCAGCCACACATAGAAATCAGACGTTGTAGTACATTTAATCCTGCCACACTGTTACCAGTAAACGGAACAGACCCACTAGCACATGATTGTATTGAAGTTATTACTATCACGACGAAACCCAGACAAGACTTGACAGACGTCCCATTGTCAGACCCAGACCTGACGTTGTATGTAGATGGTTCATGTATGAGAACAAGTACAGGAGAGCTAGTGGCCGCGTATGCAGTCACAACAGACACTGAAGTCATTGAAACAAATCGTATTAATACCTTGTCAGCCCAAGCAGCAGAGCTCATCGCTCTGACACAAGCCTGTATTCAAGCCACAAATAAGAAAGTCAACATATACACTGATTCACGTTATGCATTCGGAGTTGTACATGACTTCGGCGTGCTGTGGCGAGAGAGAGGTTATTTAACTTCTCACGGTGCCCACATTCAGCACGGACCCCTCATTCATGCCTTATTAGATGCAATACATCTACCCGCTGCAATATCAATTATGAAATGTAAAGCTCATACGAAAGTTACTGATATCATTTACCAAGGCAATGATCTAGCTGACAAAACAGCTAAACAGACTGCTCAAACTCACACATCTGACATGACAAAGACAATAGTTCCGACACCAACACATTGCATGATGGTTAAGGATCCCGCTCTTGACGTAATTGACATACAGACACATGCTACACCAGAAGAAATAAAGACATGGACTGAATTAGGAGGGATCCAAACGGATCAAGGATGGATGACGAAGGAAAAATCTGTATGGTTCCTTCCTGATTCAATGGTCCAAGTTATCATTAATACAATACATAGTCCAGCGCACCTAGGAGAAAAAGCTATGCTAGACAGCATTCAACACATTTGGTTCAACAAACATTTACGAACAGCAGCTAAACAAAAAGTTCGTACCTGTATGATCTGTTGTCAGTTTAACCCAGGTAAAAGCATTCCCGTAGAACAAGGTGGATTTCAGCCTCCTGATCACCCTTTTGAAGTCCTCCAGATGGATTATATCCAGATGGAACGATGTCGAGGATTCAAATACGTTCTTGTAGTTGTTTGTGCTCTTTCCCGTTGGACAGAAGCATACCCGGTTTCAGATTACACTGCCCCGACTACTGCCAAACAGTTAGTTCGAGAATTCTTCCCACGGTACGGTTTACCACGTGCTGTCTACTCAGATAATGGCCAGCCGTTCTCATCCGAACTAATGAAACACGTTTCACTTTTGTTAGGTTATCAATGGAGATTTCACTGTGTCCGACACCCCGAGGCAGCAGGTCTCGTGGAACGACATAATCAAACTCTGAAAATTAGATTGTCCAAAATATGTAGAGAGAAAGGTGTCGACTGGGTAGTAGCCTTACCAGTTGCACTCTTTTACATGAGAATGGTAGCACATTCTCGAACAGGGCTATCCCCTTATGAGGTGATCTTCGGTAGACCACCAAATATGTGGGGGACGCCTATACCACGCAAAATAACTGATGTAGACTGTAATATGCTGACAGATTACCTGGCTTCCTTGATGTCTGCACTACAATCTTGTCGTTCACAGGTAGCTGCAGCCTTTCCCGACAACACCGAGGTGAAACCCCATGACGTAGTTCCTGGGGACCTGGTGTTAGTGAGGAATTTTGACCGGAAGTCTCAGCTGGATCCTAGGTGGAAATCGCCTCAACTCGTACTGCTCACCACGAGGACAGCCGTGAAGATCGAAGGTCGCAAAGGCTGGATACATTCAAGTCATATCAAGAAATTTCATGGACTACCATCCGATATAGAGACTAAACCCTGTATTTCCTCAAAGACAGACTCAAAGCTCCCCTTGGTTGAGCAAACGAACTCAGAACTATATAGACTAAAATTGAGGTCCAATAAGTCAGACAATTTGATTGTTTAAGTCCTCTTCAAGGTGAATCGGTTGAATTTGTCTCTGACATGTATCCTCTGGACCGGAATAGAGAAAGAAATAATCAAATCCAGTTGAAAAAACATGCGTACTGTAAATCACTGCGTAGTCATTGCACAGTGACGTTATTAATTCTGTTTTTCTTATGTCTTTTAATAATTGCTGCAAGTATATTAATGCACATATATTATCCTATTTCTAAACATGTTTACAATGTTACTGCTGAACATTCTTTTAGTGAATTACCCCCGCATGAGTTGTCATATAGATTTGCGCTGCGCAATAACACTTTTATTAGTATGTTACATCACTCCCATCAGGCTAGCAATGCTACAAATTGTTGGATATGTGGCCGACTCCCTCCCTATCAGAACTATAAGGGAATTCTGCCTCTCTTTCCATATCCGTTCACACACAATGGCTCCTGTGGAGCATGGTTTAGTTTAATTAATTCCCTAGATTCGAATTCCGCAGTTTATCAAGACAACTGGGTATGGGGAAACCTGAACTTAGTTTTGCTTAAAGTCTGCTACCCTAACAAGGAGGGACTTCCCAAAAGAACAGGAACTGATCTAGAAAATGAAGTATATGGATTAGGTAATTTCACGCTTAATCTCATGATCCTGAATGTCGAATCTGAAGCTACACCAATATTACCCGCCATGTCCGTATTCCCAGTAAAAGGGGAACCATGTATAAAAAAGAATGGCTCCATACACATGGGCCATAGTAAATGCACCACTGTAATAGAATTCAGTGATCAAGGCAAGTCTACATTTAGAGCTTCTCGTCATTCCTACTTCATATGTGGCCAGACCGCATATGTACGTTTACCTTTAGATTGGGATGGTACCTGTTACATAGCGTTCCTTCTACCACCTGTTTTCTTAGCTCCTCCTGATTATCATAGAAATATTCATTTAGTACACAATAGACAGCAGAGAGATCTCCCAATCGTCGATTACACTGAAACAGCATGGGAAAAATACACAGATTTCAATAAAGGTTTCTTTCCTTATATAGGTACAGTCACTAATAGTAAGCTGATACGTAGATTAACCAGAACCCTTGAAGCAGTAGTGAACGAAACTATTTCCGCCTTAGGCAATTTAACAGAAGAGCAGTCTGCTATGCGGATTGTTGTGCTTCAAAATCGTCTTGTCCTTGACGTCATCTTGGCCGATAGGGGCGGAGCTTGTAGGGTCATCGGATCAAGTTGTTGTATTTTCATACCAGAAAATTCGCCGTCTGTATATAAAGCCATAACCCGCCTTCATAAGATTGTAAGCCAGATACATCAGAATCCAGGCACCTGGACTTGGTCCGGTTGGTTCTGGGGCGTGTTGTCAGCCTGGGGATGGAGAATGCTCTCCTTCCTAGGTATTGGCTTTCTCATACTATTCAGTTGCTGCTTATGTCTACAATGTGGGCCAGCGATTTGTGGTCTGTGTGCCACCTCGTGTATCCCACATCCAAGTTTTCGTTTGAGATCCCGGAAGAAGAAAGAAGAACAAATGATGTTATATGAACAGATCAACGGATTGATGAAGATTGATATCTCTTAAGGGCAAGTAGGGGACAAGGAGGGAATGTGGAAATATGGATTTTTATGATCAGTTATGTCCCCTATCTTGGACCCCAACGGTTTCATGTATAAATCACAAGTACATGTATGTTTCCTCCAGTTCCAGTTATGAAGACGCAAACACATGTGCGTCCACCGTCAACATGGCCTCTTTCAGATCCGCCATGAATGGGCCGGATATTCTATTTCTAAGTATGAAAGGCCACCGGCTTTATATGGTTCATTCATCCCATTTTACAGTCCAGGCGAGTAGGCCCTGATTCTGCCATTAAGCCTTTTCCTGCTTTCTGCCTCTGAAAGCTCCAGTCTGAGCTCACATCTGTATCCATGAACTTTGTCCTACTCCCTGTGCGGCTAACGGTGCCTGACTCGACCTGTCTGCTTGCCAAAAACTGTATTTCACCTTCAAGATTATCTGCTCTGCTCCGCTCCTCATCCAATGCATTCCTGTCTAGTAGTTTAAGTAAACATTCTTTCAGCTACCGAGCAAAAGGCCCGGCTTCTCTGTCTTTATGCAAGTAATTCATAGCCCTGTTACTATGGAAGATTTCTGCCCTCGCATCTAGTGTAGACACTTAGACGCTTGTACACGCACTAACAGTCAGTATAGTCAGTATAGAATAAGATTCTATCCTAAGAGACCTCTCTTTTTGGATAACACAGTTCTTTAAACATAGGATATTAGATATGATTTGGGATTAGGTTGACATAACCCCAGACTTCTGTCTCCACATGTAGAGCTAAAATGTCAAGTCCCCTTCACCCCCTAGTTGCACGTCAATCACACGTCATGCTGCTGCGCGCACATCTCTGCCAAGTATTTCTGCTGACATTGCGAAATTCTTTCATGGAACCACCCAATTATGACATCATATCCAATGACGTTCTTTAGTTACGCCTAGTTACACCCATTTCAGTTACGCATGTATGTTTTATCTTTGTTATCAACTGTTACGCCTCCTGCATCTGTTTTCACTATAATGCCTCTGTATAAAAATGATTACTTGTCAATAAAGTTTGTTCTTCACTTCCTGAACCTTCGTGGTGATGGAATATGGAGTCCATCAATTCGAATTGATTTTGGAATAAAGCCCGTTCTGAACCTCTAATACCACGGATTCTGCCTCTTATTTTACTGAGCTATTATTATAGATTTTCCGCATCAAATTAAGTCCCGGTAATTAAATTATTTACCACAGAACAATGATCTTGACGGGAAACAATAATCCCATCTTATACATAAACTCTGAAAGAAAAAAGGAGTCACTGTGTATCTTAGTCTGACTGTAAAGAAACTTTGTTAGCCAATGTTCTGTCGCGTGAGAGAAATGTGAAGTATATTTTAATGAGATGACACTATGAATTCTGTCGTACATTTATACTTATTTTTAAACTTTTGTGAAATAAGTGTATAAAAGGTTTTATGAATGATTTTTATATGTTTTTTATATTTTTCATATAGAGTAAGGGTTTTAAAAAGACTAAACACTAGAATAAATTACTTGAACTTGAACTCAAACTGTTCTTGTGTCTCCCCCCGTTCGCATTGGGTTTCTTTCTGGGGTGCCTTTTCTCGTCCTCTATTTTCACTGCCCAAAGGAGAACCTTGGGCTGTGCCTTATCTACTTTGCCCATGGTTTTGGAACAAGTTTGGGCTGCGTGGGAGCAAGTGAGGTTTTCGGTGTCGCTGTCTGCGGCTCTGACGGCTTCAATCAATTATAGCGTTCACTGTGGTCAGGCCAGCCAGCCGGTGCATTGCTTCTCAGGGATCCCACTGTGGGTATCAACCAACAGTACTCGCGCCGTCCCAGAGCTTGCAGAAGCTGCGATGGTAGGTACAGTAGTCAGGTTGGGCTCGGGCATGCTTCTAGCCGCAGCTCCCGTCACACTCTCACGGCAACCAGATTAGATTGTCTCTGTAAAGTTGCCAGTGTTGGGACCCCTTGCTCGTGCGTTATGTCCTTCAATGTGCTGTAGCAGGCCTATGTCGATGCCTCATCAACACAATCGTCAGTTTCCAGTGTCTCACTTAGGCAATGCGCGCAGCACACATTCTCCAACACCGCGCTCAATCACAAAACCGTGGGGAGCGCTCCGGAGGTGTGTCTCATCGTCGGGGGCATCGAAGAAGCAGAATGCTACACTCCAGACCCCAGCTCTATCCGTGCTAAACTCTGTAATAGTGCCATGTCCCCGTGCCTTTCGAGCTTGCTAAATAGGTGTGCGTGAGCCGCACGCTCCAGATCCTCGCCTCACCTCAGAGCTCCGCTTCCGCTGCAGCCGATGTGCAGATCCCGGGGATCACTGACTTCCAGTCGCGCCCTGCTGGCTATCGTTTAGCTCCCAGCACCAGGTACAGCCGCTCGGGAGACCATCTCGGCCCAATGGTGTCTGGTGTATCTGCGCAACCCCCGCTGCACTCACGCTGGGTTTCTGGCCGGGTACTCAATCTCTCTTGGGGTCTCCAACACTTCCAAGGCTCCGCACTGGTTTTGACTGCTCGTCCGCAGGTCGTTGGCTCCATGCTCGTCCCTCTAGGCGTAACTAATCGAGCTCCGCAGTCCCAGGCCTCATGACGTAGCTCCGGGCTTTGGAATTTTCATCAGTTTACTCCGGTCAGAAGCCGTCTCAGCTGTCGCGGGTAACGCCGGTACGTGCAGCACTCCTTCCGACACACGGGCATTTGTTCTTCCCGAGGCTATTTTTGCTCCAATGCAGGATTCTTGTCGGATAGTTGAGATGGCTCGACGGAGCTCAGAACTTAGGCGGCCATCTTGGGCTCAGGCAAGCTCCGCCCCCTTGAATGCAGATTGCTGTTGCAATCTGTTCCCTCAGATGGCTTACGAGGGTGGTAGTGTGATCTTCCCTGCTGTTGATGTTGTTGAGTACAGTGAGGGGTTTGAACCCTCTGCTGGAAAAATTGCCTGTCATCCAGTCTGTATCTCTTGCAAAAGAAACTCTTTTGTCATATGGCTTATATGATGAAGAATTGAGTGCTATGTTATATTATTATAACTTCTAAAGCGCACGATTACCCGGAGTTGTCTTGGCGCTGAACTGAAACGCAAGCCCTGTTAAAACCAAATTCATCAGTTCAACAGCAGAGCGTTCTGGGAGATAGAGTCCATTCAGTAGAAGGAAAAAGACTGTCACAAAACCAATCCAAAGGAAGAGGAAAAGTAACAAAGTTGTAATCCAAAGGTATATCTATGGAGAGACAAAGTACGTCTTTTTTCAGCCAAATGTACAATTTACGCCACCTACCTCGGGGAGGTGGTGAGTCTGGCGAATCCAAAGAAAAGTCATCAAAGTCGACTAAGAAGCCAGACACTATTCGATCTATTTTGGGTAGCTCTAGAGTCTGTGCAGAACTGGGAGTTGACTCAAATGTCCATACGTTAATGTAGACAGCATCAGGGTCTGGTTTAAAAATTGAAATTCTAGTTTCCGTACATGTTGATTGTATGGAATCTGCTGGTGTAACAGGTAGAAGCGATACTTCAGTGTTAACCTCCCTCAGCTGGGGAGGAGAAGCATCATCACTGATTAAAGTTTCTATCTGGACGTCCTATAGGGTAGCGATAGAAGACAGGTACCTACTGAGTAGAATCAGCAACATGATGTGGTCTAATGCGATCTATTGACAAAAATCTCTTCTTTTTCGCAGACAACAAGGGGTGATTAAAGTACAGTTCTGGTACCTTCAACAGTCAGGACAGGTACAGGTGCTCTTGTCCACAATCTTCTCTCCTACCACATCATCGTTCTGTGGAATCCAACCAGAAGTTGTTGGTGCATCCTTTACTTTTCCAGTGGTGTAACGTTTCTGCTGGATGTTGCACTTAGCTTTTCAGAAGTTGTTCAGATCCTGTAAAACATCCAAACATTCACTGATATCAAATGGTGTTTTAGCCACCACTGTCCTGGGACTGTCATGGTCTGGAACCCACATCTTACCCTGAACAAGATCTCATAGGGAGTCCAACCACCCAGGGATTTTCTAGGCAGATTGTTGAGAGCTCTCTAGACCCATATTGGTGATGAACCCAACTAAAATCTGAACCTAATACCCTAGCTGTTAAAGACTGCGTTAAGTCCCAGTTCTTCAGAATGACAGGGGAAGGAGTACCTAATAGTCACACCTAGTTTTCCCATTGTGCCTCTGTAAGCCCTAGAGACAAATGCCAGACCTTTGTACGAATGGAATGTGGCTACTGCGCATGTCCGATAAAGACTTGCAGATCTTTTATAACAGTTTGGGCATCAGACGATCGCTGAGGCCAAACCTATGGGAATCAAGAGCAAGAATCTACTGCTACCAAGATATATTTGTAAGCCCCATCTGATTATAAAGGGCTGCAGTGGTCCAGGTAAACAGCTGCAGTAGTTTGCATTGTTGCTTTTGCTGCTTCATCAGCCATGGAATTCCCTGCAACGTGTATTCGAACACGCTGATGACTCTAGGTGTGAATCACATGAGTCTGTGGCAAGCATGCTTTTAGCTTGGCCACCTGTCCTCAAAGAAACTTGTACTTTATCGTGCACCCTTTGGAATCTCTGAATCCATTTTGGATCCCATAGTGTAAGTACTCATTGTAAGATTGGACACAATAATACGAATCATACACTATGAGTCTGGGGAGTCCGGGATCTGTATTCTCAAGTGCCAGAATTAAATCTTTGAGTTCAGCCAGGTACACTGTGGAGTCACCAAGTGACAGCGTGTAGGTTTTTTCAGGGTGGAACTTTCCATCCTAAATATGACCTTTGACTGCGATGCATGAGGCAGAGTATTGATGATTGGTCCCTATCGCTGACTGGGCAGAACCTTCAGTTCAGATGATGTAATCATACTGATCAAGAGGCAAGACCTCATTAGGCAGATGATATTCGTGTTCATATTGCAGATATACTTATGTTTGTATTGTAGAGTGAAGTATGTGGTCTACATCTGTTCCAGTAAGTGAGTTGGCCTATTGTGTCTATCGCGATGTAAGGCTTTCATGTTGGGAACACTGGTCTTTGTAACACTCTTTAAGGCAGGAACCAGAGTCGCAACAATCATAAGTTTCCCCAGAGCCAATGATCTTTCCCTGACCACAGCAGGCTGTACCATCATCAGTATTTATTTTGTTGGTTCAAAACGCATTTCTGCATTTGTGTATAAGTGCAATTTATAAGCAATAGGTACCGTATTTCCTTCTTTGACTCTGAGGAAGGTATATCCTGATGCACCCATAATTATACAGATAACTACATTTGTGGTGTTTACACATGTGTGTAAGTGTTTTGAAACTAGCATGTCAGCTTGTACTGAACATGGTATCTGTGTGCTCAGTTGTCCAATATGTGCTTTGAAAGTATGGATGAATCAAGTCGTAAAATGGTTTAACCTGTTCTGTGTAATTTGGAATGCAAGCTCAGCCAAAATTTAGGAAACCCAAAATGGATTGGAGTTTTTTTCAATTTGTTTGGTGGTTGTAGAAGCACACACTTCTCCAAGAAATGTTTTACTAGACTTTTGCCTTTACTTGACAAATCATATCCCCAAAAAATAGGACTCTGAAATAGGCAATTTTTGATTCCTTAAAATTAAATTAGTAGCCCCTGTGAGCAAATCCAAAACTATGCGATCTACTCTTGATAGGTCATCATCCATCAAATATATGTCATTGACATAGGACAATGACTTGTTGTCAAATTCTTGTAAAAGTTCTGTAACGGGGGCCGAAAACAATCCTGGGATATTCCTGTACCCTTGTGGCAATCGACCTAACTGTTTTTAAGAACTGAGAGCGCTGAATGCTGTCAAATACCTGCTTTCAGGTGCTATATTTTGGCAGAAAAATCATTTTTGACATAGTAAGTGTTGTTTTGTAATTTTTACACACTACATTGTTCATTAGTGCTGTGTGCATTTGGTACAGCGAATGTACATGTAGCAGTGTTCAAATGTCTATAATCTAACACTAAGCGATATCAATGGTTCCATTACTGGAAACAAGGGATTATTCATAGGATAGGTGCAACTTTCTATTACACCTTGGTATTCAAGTTCCATGAAGATATCTCTAACCTGTTTAGCTTCATTTTTAATGGGGTATTGTCTTTGTGGTTGTGGGGTTGCCCTCACAGGCATGATGTGATAAGGGGAACCGTGATCCCTTACTACATAGTTGCTGTGTAACGCTGGAGCTTGTGCTAATGCCCACTTCTTGGGGTATGAATGTTTAACTCATTCTAGAACAGGGTTGGAGAAAGCAGGAAAGATTACCACTTTTTCCTTTGGACAGTCCATGACAAACTCTGGTGGCCAATCCTTTTCAGCCAAGAAGATATCAAAGCCAATTGACAAGTTCTCCCAATCAGAGAACATCATTTTGGATGTTGTATATCCCCCTACATTTGGAGTTGCATTTTGTATAAACAATCGGGACACTCACTCATGTATCTTGTGTTTCCACCTGGATACAGTTGCTCAATGCTACTGCCACCAGACAATCCATCAGGTTCCGGCGAACTATTGTGGCTTCTGCCATGCTGTCCAGCATGGTCAGAGCACCCTCCCCGGCTCAGAAGCAGTGTTCCGGATATCCGTGCCATGCTTGACTTTAAGCCCAGCTACCTTCTTCTTTCTGAATTGGGGCTTGGACTGTTCAGGTTTGTCTTCCTTTTTTTATTATGTAGTCAGAAGAGCTTTGCGAGTCGTTATTCGGTTTCACATACTTCTCTAATCTGTGCTCTGATCGTCCACCTCTCTCCGAGTGTTTTTAGGATGACTCCTGAAAGGAACAAGATGAAGGTGTATACGTATCCTGATACACATGCATTTTAATATTATCAAAGTAACACAGATTATTGAGTTTTTCAGGGCCCTCCTGTGAGGGAAATACACCCTGTGTTTTAGGTTTTTCCTTATTTTTCTAATTATCCCACTTCTTCTTAGTTGAAGAATCTGATGCCTGCTTCAAGTTATCCTTTTCAGAATTAATTTGCGGTTTACTGGGTCTGACTCCCAAATCATCTCTACCTACTGTTGCATAGGTTTCTTTGATCATTTTTAGTAATTTGTGCTCCTTATTGTTGGAGCCAAATTTGTGAGTCACTGGCATATAACCAATGCTGCTGCTTCCCCTTTAATGTTACTCAACATTGTAGCGGATACTGCGGCAAAGCTGCCCATCAGTTTCATCCCCAAATCCAGGGCAGGGGCTGCCCTGGACTGATTTTTGGTCTGTTTAAGCACTTCTGGCAAACAGTTAATGAGGGTGTACCATGTGTTCTGGTATATACTGCAGCAAAGACTGTACCCCAATTGGTGCAGTCTTCCGCAGGGGGAGCCATCCCCATTGGCAAGCATATTGTGAGAATTCAGTTGTTTTCCTGGGGTCCCGTATGGGAAAACACTGCTTCAAGCTGATTTGTTGTTTGTGAAACCCAGAACAGAATCTCTCACCGTCTCGTGGGAATTTTACCCATGACTACTGGACTAATTCCAGGTGTAGCCAATTGTGGTGGTGCAGCTTGAGCAGCCCTCGCAGCATTTATTGTCATTGTTCACATAACGAACTGTGTTAAATATCTGTATGTTCTGACTAAACTTGTGTGCAATGTACTTAGTTGTGGTGGGGTCAGATTTCTGATATCTGGATGTGGTATGTAACCAGCTAAGAACGGCCATGTTGCTCCCTCATTGCTAAGGGGAGCTAGTCTTATTTCATCTGTAGTATATGGTAGGGCGCCTACAAACCAATGTTGATGTTCTTGGTATGTTAATGGTATTTGTAGTGCTTTGTAAGCTGTTTTGTTATCTGGAACTTCAGCTGCAGTGTAAACGTGAAAAAAGTCTTGTGCGATCATCTGCTGCTGGGAATGTAGCCCATTAATAAAATACCTCTGTTCTGAATGCTTCATGTCCCTCAACCACGAAGGTAATGTCACCACCCTCAAGGGGTAGCCCAAGTTGTTGCAGCATCTGAGTAACTGCATGTCTGCAGTTTGCTGGTATGTTAATTGCTGCTTCATCATCAGTCATATGAATATGTGGAATTCAGAGAGGGTGCCACTATGGGGTGATCCTGTGAAAGGTTCAAACTTGAAAAATCTACAGCCAATACATAGGGGTTCCCTACTCAGCTGAGGAAGATTTTTCCCTAACACCAGGGACGTCTCCAGTTAAGAGGTGAGTAGGCGTCTTTGGGTATACAAAAGAAAACTACTCGAGCAATCCATTAATTTAGAACCCAAGCTAGAGAGGGGGCGTGGCTAGTGGCTGACGGGAATGGTCGCTCTTTAAGGCGGCTCCCCAGCCCTCGCCGATCTATCCGAACATTTCTCCGTCTCTTGACCGGTAGGCTTCACAATTACATCGGGAACCTCTCCCCGACCCAATCCAGCACGGCGGCACCGGTCAAAGGTGCTCCACCTGCTTTTGAGCCGGCAATAGCGACCGACTTGAAACTCTCCATGTAAGCCAAAATGGCAGCCGAAGAATAGGAGGAGGAGCACATCCCTTGGCTGTGAAATTGACATTATCCGGGGCTCCAGTACCCCCCCGGGGGTCACCGAGGAGCAGCGAGGGTGACACAACAACCTGACGCTGCAGTGGAACATGGCAGAGGGGAGACGCATCGGCACACTACGGGGGACTAAACTTCAACAGGAAGACCAGCCAAATCGAGGTCCCCGGCTTTGCGGCCTACCTGCGTAGCCACTGAGAAGTACCGTAGCTTGCTGCATCTCCCGGGAGCCATCGAGCGACTGAGATGAGAGGGCACTGACTAGGGGCTGCCGGGGGAGAAGCTGCGATCGAGATACCCACGCCATCCATGGGGTGCTGAGAACCTGACAGCTGACACCAAATCGAGGCGCCATATGTGCGGCCTACATCCGGAGGCACTGAAAAACGACCGCTCCTTCTGGCGCTGTACCTCGGGACAGCCCAGAGGGGACACCTCTTCACTACAAAATACTGCTAACACCGGCCCCACATTCACCTCATGAGCCACTACACACAACGTGCGCTACAAGTGGAGCTGGGTGCAAACTGGGCGGTTCCAGACACTCTAGGCCGAGACTGAGAGGCTTATTCATCACACAACGAACTTGAACCAAATGTAGGGGTCCCTAATCCACATCAACGACTGCACGGGATATTGGGTCCCAGACCTCCGCTCACAGACGCGACGGTGGGTACCGCTAAGTGAACCGGTCCCCCGTCATCCTTTGGCCTCCTCTGGACCCCTCTAGAGACTACCGCTGAAGCAGCAATAATACTGATTCGGAGCTCGGTTGGCTCCTCGGGGGTCCAGTGGTGTTGGAGAATGGGTTCCCACATTGTAGACATTGGCCCCATAACAGACTGAACTCTATTGAGGGCTAGTGACGCCCCAATTTACCTTACCCAGCAGAACCACCTGGAACACGGACAGGCCGGCGGAGGGCAGTCCTCTCTTCCGTGCAGGCGGCGGCAATTACAGGTGTGTTTCTCCAAACAGCAGCACCTCTTTGTCTCCTATACACTAATCATGGCCAACAACAAAGGACTCAAATCCCAAACCCAAAAGCAACTGGCAAAGTTTGCCTGGACCAAGCAGGGGGAAGACACCGAAGCAACGCCAGGAGACGATCTCAAAACCCCACAACCTTGACCCCCCGCTAAAACTCTCACCCTTGAAGACGTCATGGAGGCCATAGCAGGGGTTCGGACATCTCTGGAAACACGTATAGACTCAGTGAACATTGAGGTGACCCTCCTGCGAGCTGACCTGAAGAAAATGGACTCCAGGGTCAAAGAAGTTGAGACCACTACGACGGCCCTCATATCCGATACATCTACCCACCAGAAGCAAGTTGCTTAGCTCCAGGACCAGCACTAACGGATGGAAGAGCTCCTAGATGATTATGAAGGGAGAGCGAGACGAAATAACATCTGTATTCTTGGGGTGCCTGAACGGATGGAGTGGCCGGCTGTGGACCTCTTCGTGGAAGACATGGTGCTCAAAAAACTCCAACCTAAACGTCTCTCCAGCTACTTTTCCATTGAACGAGCCCATAGGGTTCCCGGGGGGTGTCCGAAACTCGGGGCTCCACCGAGGCCCATAATTGCAAGAGTCTTCAACTTTCGGGACAGGGACGTCATCTTACAGACAGCATGAGCCGGCCCTCCGCTGAAAATAGACAATGCTAACATTAAGTTTTTCCCTTATTTCACTGTTCAGGCACAAAGACGCAGTTTCACAGAGGTTAAAAAAGCACTCCGAGACAAAAACATTAAATATTCCATGCTGTTCCCAGCCAAACTTTGGATAGAATCTGATGGTAAGACCTGGTTTTTCCTGTCCCCGGAGGAGGCCTCGGAATGGCTGGAAGGATGGCGTTGAATAGGAAAACCGTCAGAAGGCCGCAACAACAAAGGCCCCAACAATAGCCAACTAACCTCTACTGTGGCAAAAGAGCAGCCTCCAGAGGGGTACTTAGATGGGCCACATTGACTCAGACCACCAGATCTTCTTGCTTGTACCAACATCTCTTAGTCAAGTCCGCCTTTTCAGGTTCCGAGACTTGCGATTTGCTTGCAACGACCCTCTGGGTAAATGTTAACCCTGCACCTGAGGCGAGACTGACAGTACCGAGCTTACGCCTTATAATCTCAGAAATGACACGAAATATACATTAGGATTGGACTAGAATAAACTGCATTTAAGTATACTATGAAAATACTACGTTGCTAAGGCGAGAGGTGGAGGTGGTTAGCCAGGCACCTCGCAAATGGAGGGGTGGTCAACAGGCACTCTGCCTTGTTGGGGAATGGATAGTTCAGATTCCACTGGCAGGGGGCAGGGAGGGGGGGTTCAGAGAGGGAAAGGGGGGTAGTTGGGGTTTTTGACGTTATAGTTCTTTGTGCACAGAGCATCCAGATGCGCCTGATTTCGCCAGTCCAGAAGGATAGATTACTGCTAACATTTATTTGCTTGGAGGGGTGGGACGGGGGAGGGTCCGCCAACACTGTAGTCACATGCCATTCCTCAAACGGGGGTTCACTATGTGTGCCACAAACAGTGGCACTGTATTTTTCTTTTGTTCTTCCTAATTACCAGACATGGCAGACTCAAAAGACGTGAGGCTATCAATATTGACGTGGAATGTTAACGGCCTGGGTAGTAAAATAAAGAGAGGAGTGGTCCTGCAATATCTTAAAAGACAATCGCCAGACCTGATATTATTGTAAGAAACACACCTGGTGGGTAACAGTTATAAGGCCCTCCACAGATGGGGATACAGGCTTGTGGCCCATGCAGGGTTTACGTCTGGGTCTCGGGGTACAGGTATACTTATTCATAAAAATCTAGCCCTGACACCTTTTCATACATGGGCCGACCCACAAGGTAGATTTGGGGTACTGGAGGCGACTTGGGAGGGCAGGCCATTGAACGTGATATCGGCCTACCTGCCACCTGCGTTGGGCAAGACAGCATTACAAGACCTGGGCAAGATACTAATAGATCTCCCCCCTGGTACTCTTATACTGGGAGGTAACTTTAACATGACAATGGACGACATGCTTAACAGACACCCGCTAAAGGTGTCTCCCAGAAGTAGTACATACATGGCGGACTTCACTCAAGCAATGGGACTTGCTGACATTTGGCGCACACTGAATCCTGATATAGTTCATTTCTAATTTCTAATGCACATAAAAGTATGTCCCGCATTGACTATTTTTTTTACCTCCCTTGGAGATATAGGTCGTTTCCAACATCCCCAGGGGCTTCCCAGAGGTATCTCTGACCATTCTCCTCTTAGGGTTGAACTTACATTTCACAAGCGCTACACCAGAGGCCACATAATTATTAACCCATGGCTTCTTACAATCTCAGATATCAAAGACGACCTAACCGAACACACAGACCATTATTTCACCGAAAACATCGGCTCTATCGATTCGGCGAACACCATATGGGAGGCATATAAGGCAGTAATTAAAGGATGTGCCCTAGCACTGAAGATAGGGTATATCCGTAATCAAAACGAACAGCTGACCCAAGTGGAGAGTGATTACTCCTCTTGGAAACAGAACACAATACCTCTCCCACTGAAGCCACGGCCCACAAACTCCGAAATAAGCAACTAGAATATAAAGCCCTAACACGGTAAAAGACCCAGGAGAAACTCCTTCGCACACGCCATAGAGTTTACAAGCTTGGGGAACGTGCCGGCAAAACGCTGGTGTGGTTGGAGCAACGAGATCAAGCGACTCGATGGGTCCCTGAAATTTTAACTGAGGGTGGGAGGCAAGTGACAGACCCCCGGGAAGTTGCAGAAACATTTGCGGACCACCTGCAGGCAGTATATACCTCTAGAACCACATCCTCCTCCGAAGACTATCGTCAGCTCTTGGAGGAAATGAACCTACATACACTCCCAGACAGTGACAGAGACGCTTTGGATGCGGACATAACAGCAGAAAAAATCTGGAAAGCTATCTTTGCTATTAATTCCGGGAAGGCAATGAGACCTAATGAAATTCCGATTGAATTCCTCAAGAGAATGGCCCTTAAAGTGGCTCCACACCTTAACAATATGTACGACGAAAGTCTGGAGCGAGGTATCCTTCCCTTGGACCAAAGGCTGGCCTCTATAGTCGTCATACGAAAACCAGGTAAATCAGCAGTTGAATGTGGCTCATATAGGCCCATTTCTTTAATCAGTTCAGAAGCCAAGGTATTGGCCAAACTTCTTGCATCTCGGCTAATCGCGGTCCTCCCGTCTCTGGTCCACGAAGACCAATCAGGGTTTTTACCAGGTTGAAATACCGCCGTAAACATCCGTCGGGTCCACAATGTCCTAGCCAGACAGCCCTACTTACAGGAGGATGCAGTTATACTGTCCTTAGATGCCACTATGGCGTTTGACTCGATAGAGTGGCCCTACCTCTTCGAAGTGTTGGCAAAGTTTAGTTTCGGCCCAAAGTTTCGACAATGGGTGGCACTGCTCTACACTGAACTGTTAGGCCAAGTCAGAGTGAATAACCACACGTCACATACATTCGCTTTGCAGAGGGGTACCAGGCAAGGTTGCCCCCTGTCCCGCTTAATATTTGTGTTGACTCTCGAACCGTTGGCCCACTGGATACGGCGAGATGTTTCTATACGGGGACTGCGGTGGTGCGAAGATAAAGAAGATAAAATATCGCTATACGCTGACAATATCCTCTTATACTTGGCATCCCCTCGAGCCTCCATTAACAGCTTACTCAACGTCATAACTAACTTTGGCAAATGTGCAGGATATACCATTAACTGGTCCAATTCTGTATTGTATCTATTACATCGCCCCCCGCCTAGACTACCTCGTGGCTACACAATCGAATTGGCCACTGAAGGTTTTAAATACCTGGGCATTTTTATCACACCCGACCCCAAATTGTTTTATGAACATAAACTCCTGGGTCCCCTCAAGCGGTTACAAGAAGATGTTAAGCACTGGAGGTCGCTGCCCCATCCCTTCTAGGAAGGGCGGCCTTATTTAAAATGCTTACACTCCCTAGATTTTTAAATGTACTCCAAAACTGTCCGTTCCCTATAGCCGACAATTATTTTACCACCAATGAAGGGGAAGTACGTATCTTGTTATAGGACGGGAAGGCACCCCGCATCGCCCTCCAGAAGCTAACGAAGGGGTGGTATGACCGAGGGATTGCCCTTCTGGATCTGCGCCACAACTACTGGGCATCACAGCTGGTGGCCATTAATCATTGGATTTATGGATCCCCCACAAACCCATCTTTCCACTTAGAACAATACCAAACAGGCCAAAAAGGGTATTTAGGTGCTCTCTATAGCAAGGTCCGACAAGGCCGATACCTAGGGCCTATGTCACAAACTGTGGCCACTTGGCACAAGGCCACTAAGCACCTGGGATGGGCAGATAAACTCACAAAAGCCACACCATTGTGGTCATCTCAGCGGTAAGGATCACTTTGCTTCCACGCAGGATTTGATAAGTGGGATACCATTGGCATAACTAATATTGGGGACTTGGTCAGCAAGGGGAAACTTCTTACATTTAAAGAATTACAAACTAAACATGCTCTCGCACAAGGAGAAGTCTTTCGATATTTGCAGATCAGACATGCTCTTCTCACCAACGTTCCAGACCTGACCTCCTTGCCAGACTCTTCCCCCCTGGAAGACCGCTTGCTGACTGAACCACTCTTGACAACAGCAATCTCCTGCACTTACCGTAAACTCTGCAATAATTTACCCGACTCCTTCCAAACTCTTCGAGACCACTGGCAAACAGACTTGGGGCCAATTGAGGACGAGGATTGGCAAACAGCATTAATGTCCCCCAGGGTAACAGCGATAAATCACCGCTTCCGCCTCATACAACTAAAAAATACTCCATAGGTCCTATCTCTCCAGAGTACTCCTGGCCAAAATAGGTAGTCGTGCAGATGCGCTGTCCCTTAGGGGATGCGGCCAAGATAGTACTTTCTACCATATCCTGTGTGAATGCGCCACTATACGTCCTTTGTGGGACAGAGCAACCAAATAAATGAGCGACACACTAGGTAAACACTTTCAACTATCGCCACGACTGGGGATCCTAAATATATGGGAGGCCACCGACCTGACAGACCTGGAACAGCAATGGGTGGCACTGGGGTACCTGCTGGTAAAACGGGCTATAGCGATGCTTTGGGGATCCAACCAATGACCATTGACAGTTGGGTGGGAGGCTGAGATGGATAGATGCATGCTTGCGCAGAAGGAGGTCTATAAACAACGGGGCTGCCCTAAGAAGTGGGACAAAAAACGGGGGTGGTGGAATGCTTTTAGGGGGAAATCTGCACTTCTCCAACAGAGGACATGGCGATGAGGAGAAATCGAAATAGTGATCTTCTAATTCATTAAAAATCTGTTGTATGTGAATACTGATGTACTATAATCTACGAAAACTGGGCTGAAATGTAATACTTTAACGGTGACTCTGTGCTTTTACTTTAATAAAATTGGTTTCCCCCCCCAAAAAAAGAACCCAAGCTAAAACATTGGCTGCACCATGTCGTACAGCTTACACTTTCTCGGTAAAAACTGTGCGTTTGTTTGACAACATAAATATCAGGATTGTGTGAGACGTGATTACACGAACACCCTCAGGATATTTTGGCCTGAAGTCCTACTACCTCACTCTTGCTAACTGACACCCCAGCGCAGATCAACACCTGGGGTGGAGCAAACGGAAGGGGAAGACAATACACACACAATTTCATGACTTTCTATGCCAGGAGCTCGGAGCCATTAAGTGCACTGACATTGATGTGTTTCTGAACAACTAGGGCCCTAAAAGGGGACAGCCTTGACTCTAAAAACTTGTCCGCAGTGCAGGGAGGATGGGTGTGTCGGTAAGGATATGCGGCTAGATCATGTCTCTACCAGATAAGGCGTTACCGTAAGTAAGTAACTTGTCCATCTGATAAAGACAACTAGCCACAAATTCCTTACCATTGAATAGATACCCAAGGAGTACCACCCCTAGAGGAGGGACTACGGACAAGTTGGACCAGGAAGTCCTGCAGGACAGAGAAGCCAAAAAGCCTGTCTGTTCGGACATGACTGTCCAAGCAGTGAGTTTGGTAAACGTGAGCAGGGATTCCCATGTTGCTGCGTGACAAATGTCGAGGACCGAAACACCACATTGCAACGCTGTGGTAGCAGCCCTAGCTCTGTTGGAATTAGCCCTTAAGTCTTCAGGAGGCTGCTTTTTGGCCAGAGTGTAGCAAATTTTGATGCAGAGGACGACCCATCGTGAGATAGTTGTCTTCTGCACAGCACAACTATTCTTTGATCCAACATACCCCAAGAAGAGCTGGTTGTCTATTCAGAGCTCTTTAGTGCGGTCAAGGTAGAACAACAACTCTTTTTTGGAGTCCAGACAGTGGAGGGGTGTGGAGGAGCATAGTAAGTGGGCAAGGTGACAGATTGCTCCACGTGGAAAGGTGTTACCACTTTCGGTAAGAAAGAGGCCCTAGTGCAAATCACTAACTTATCAAATAGATGGTCAGGTAAGGAGGCTTGGATGACAGATCCTGCAATTCGCTCACCCTCAGTGAAGACGTTTTAGCCACTAAAAGGCTTTTTTGATGCTACGCAGCTGGCGGGCAGAGGTTCGAACGGAGAACACATCAGGAAGATGAGAACCAAATTAAGGTCCCACTGAGGCATGATGAAAGGGGCAGGAGGGAACATATGTATAAACCCCTTCAGAAATCTATTTACAATTGGGGATTTAAATAAAGAGGGTTGATTTGGCAGCATCAAAAAGGCAGACAGGGCCGAAAGGTACCCTTTGAGGGTGCCCACAGGAGAGCCCTGCTGGGCAAGGGTCGAAATAAAGAAAAGGACTTGAGAGAGGGAAGCAGAAAGATGATCAGTAGATCTTTCTGCGCTATATTTTACAAATTTGTGCCACCGGCAGGTGGACACAGTCTTGGTAGCAGGACGCCTGGCTGCCAAAATAACATTACAGACTTCCGGAGGAAGGTTGAATGATATCAAGTGCTGCCACTCAATCTCCCCGCAAGAAGGCATAGATTTGACAGGTTCGGTGGAGAACCCTCCCCTGCTGCTGCGACAGAAGAACCACCCTAAGGGGCAGCCTGATCGGAGGATCGATGCTCAATTGTAGAAGCTCTGGATACTAGGCTCTCCGTGCCCAGTCTGGAGCCACAAGAATGATCTGGGTCTGGTTGCTTCTGATCTTCTTGAGCAGTCTGGGCAGGAGTGGTATGGACGAAAAGTTGTGCAGGAGGCCTGAGCTCCACTCGAGATGAAAAGTGTCTCCGACCGAGAGCCACCCTAGAAACTCCTACACTCAGAACTGCTGATATTGCACGTTCTCTGCAGAGGCGAACATATCTAACCAAGCCTCTCTCCACTGCTGAAGGAGACCATGGGCCACCTGCGGATGAAAATGCCATTCGTGATCCGCTAGTCATTGATGGCTCAGTTAGTCCCACCTGGCGTTTAGGGAACCTGCTAGGTGTTGAACCACCAGGGATATGCCCTGCTGTTCCAGCCATGCGGCCTCTTGACAAAGATTCCAAGACCCCACCCAGCCCTGTTTGTTGCAGTACCCATGGTAGTGGTGTTGTCCATGAACACTTGAACCAGCTTTCCCTTGATTGAAGGAAGAAAGGCTTTCAATGCCAAGGGAATCACTCGGAGCTCCAGCAAGTTGATGTGGAGTCCAGATTTGGCCGGAAACCAGAGTCCTCTGATCTCCACCTCTGCCAGATGGCCGCCCCATCCCAGGAGTAATGCCTCAGTCACTACTGTGCGATCTGGTTGGGGAAGGGAGAGGGGTGTGCCTCTGACCCAATCGCGGTTGGTCAGCCACCACTGCAGGTCCTGTGCAGTTCCCTCCGAGATCTGGACCACGTCAGAGAGATTCCCCTTATGCTATGACCACTGGAACTTCAGGTACCATGCAGAACCCGCATATGCCATTTTGACATGTGTCACAAGCAGGATGCAGGAGGCCATGAGGACCAGCAGCCTCAGAGTAATTCTCATCAAAATCCAGAATAGAGGCTGTAACATCAGTATCAAAGCCTGAATAACCTGGACTCACAACTCGGGAGAATAGGCCCTCAAACAACACTGTAACCAGACCAGCTCCGATGAAAGGGAGTGTCTGAGAGGGAGTCAGATGTGACTTCAGCATGTTGATAGAGAACCCCAGCAAATGCAGGAGGTTTGCCTCAGTTTGGATGTGGCAGATGACAGCCTGTGGCGTGCTCACCTTCAACAGCCAGTCGTTGAGATAGGAGAAGACTGGCACCCCTTATCTGCGCAGATGAGCTACAACTACTGCCATCACCTTGGTGTACACCCAAGGAGCGCTGGTAAGACCATGAAATGAATGTGCTCCTGGCCTACCGTAAATCTCAGGTAGACCCGATGAGCAGGCAGTACGGAAACGTGAAAATAGGCATACTGCGAGTCTAACATTACCATCCAGTCTCCAGGGTCTAGGGCAGACAAGACCTGAGCTAGAGTGAGCATCTTCAACTTTCCCTTTTTGAGGAAGAAGTTGAGGGGTCAGAGATCTAGGATAGGTCGCAGGCCCTTTTCCTTCTTTTGGACTAGAAAGTAGCATGAATAACAACCAAAGCCCACTTCTGGCGCTGGAACTCTCTCTATGGCTCCCTTGGCCAAAAGAGTCAAGACTTCCTCCTGAAGCAAAGTCAGGTTATCCTCTGTCAGCCAGTCGTAAGTTAGATGGGTAGTCTTGAAGGGGCGAGAGTAGTCCCTTCGGACTGTCTGAAGAATCCACCTGTCTGATGTGATGTTTTGCCTGTGGTGGAGGTGATGACTGATCCTGCCACCAACTGGCCACCCATCATCTTGAAGGCTGGACTAGGAGGGTTTAGAGGCTGAGGGTGTGGGGAGGTGGTGGACTGACCTAACCTTTGGCCGCCCGATCCACAGGGTCGGAACAAACCGCGCATGCGCAGAGGTTGCTGAATTTGCGCAGCCTTCTGGCTGGGGTATGACTGGCGGTGGAGGAAAGCCCCTTTTTTAGCCATGAAAAGGGCGAAAAGTAGACTGGGACTTATGGCTACTGAGAGGCCCAAGGTCTTGGCCGTAGCCCGTGAGTCATTAAAGCGCTCTAACGCCATGTCTGCTTTGTCTCCGAAGAGACAAGTGCCTTCAAAGGGCAAGTCCATGAGGGAAGCCTGGACATCTGAGGAAAAACCAGAAGTTCTCAGCCAGGTGTGGTGTTGAACAGCCACCCTCGAAGACATCTCTATGCCCAGCGAATTGGTCATGTCAAGCCCACAACAAGTGGCAAACTTTTCCACATCCCTCCCATCTGATACTGCTTGGGAGAGGATGGCCTGTGCCTACTCTGGGACCTGTGGCAGCACTTGTGCAACCGTTTCCCACAAGGAGTGGGAGTAACAGCCCAATAGGTATGCAGTGTTCATCGACTGCAATACAAGGCTGGTGGAAGAAAAGATTTTCTTGCCCCAACTATCCAGCTTCTTGGATTCCCTGTCCATGGGTGCGGAATGAGATGAACCCTGAGCTGTAGAGACTTGGATTACCAAGCTCACGAGTAGGGTGGTTGGTGGGGAAATTTAGCTCGTCCGGTGCAAGTCGATGGCAGCGGGCAATTGTCCTATTCACAGGAGCCCTGTGCTAGGCTTCGACCTGGTTCTCAGTGGGACATTAGTCAAGGCCTCATTGAAAGGCAGGAGGGGCCTCCAAAGTAGGAGTCACCCGGCTGCAGGATCTCTGTCAAGATGTTGGTCTTGACTGCCACAGAAGGAAGCTGAAGGTCCAGGACCTCAGTTGCCTTTCGTACCACCATAGCATATGAAGCTCCCTCCTACATAGCCACGGTCAGGGGAGAAAGCAGACCAGAATTTCGAGAGGTGTCCAGACCACTAGCCTTACCCAATTTCTCGTACCAGCCCATTTCATGCTCTAGCTGGTCTTGTAAAGAAAGGGTTCAGTGACCCCTCCTAAACTTCCTCCATTCCTAGCCCTTCAGAATAAGGCTGAGGAACCGACCTCAGACCAAAGGGTTCTGTCATTGGCGCTGGGGACGGAGCCGCTGGTGCGGAATCCGATGAAGACTCGTCCTGAGCCTCAGGTTCCTGAAGGCATGCCGAGAGGATCACACTGCCCAAATGCGAGTCACATAGTGTCATAAAATTCTTTGAGCAGGGCGCTGCTCGCTCCGGCTCCCAGGAAGACATGGGAGCATGGAGCTGACCCACGTTCAGCCGAACAAGGCCTAGAAGGCCGAGGCTCCTCTGTAGCGTCAGCCGACTGAAAGAGAGAAGTCGAAGCACGCTTCTACTTCTTGTGTTTTTTATGCCTCTTACCTGTCCAACTCGAAGACTTCAAGTGGAAGGATAATGTTTTAGGGTTACCGGAGTGCTGTTTGCACCTTCCTCTCGACCGAGACAGAGACCTCAAGACAATCGGCACGGTAACAAGTGCCAGGCCGCAAGTAGCTTTAGGGACAGCCTCCTAAAAGCTTTCAGAGATATGGTCTGACAGTTGGAGTACGACTCTGAGTCGTATTTGCACTCTAGGTACCAAGTACAAAGCAGGTGTGGATCTGTTACCGACATGGCGTGGTGACAGGCACCAGACGGCTTGAATCCAGAAGCCTTCTTGGACATCCTACATACCAAAAAAGGTTGACAAAATGTGGAAAAAAGCCTGTCAAAAAGTGACAGAGGGTAGCTCTATTCATGGTTCTGCGCTAACTGGTGCAGAAAGAAAAGAACTTACGTCAACGAGCCGAGGTGACACCTATACAGGTGACATGGACGTCACAACCGCTGAGACGACACCAACAACGTCACACAGAGCTCACTGATGCCACCTACTGGTGCTCACGGGTATTGCTCAAAGAAAATACATCCGTATCCAGTCTGATGCTTGGGAAGTTCAAAGGTAAGGAATCTGGGGTTAGATGTCTCTGTCAGATGAATCTATAACTCACGCCCTCGCCATGCATCGTGTTATCAATTAAGCCAATCCAGATGTAATTAGAGATGTTATCAATTCATTCATTGAACATGTGATGAGTCATGTAATATGTGAGGTTACAAGCAGAGCATTACGAGGAATCACATGTAAAGACCTTTATGGGCGTCCAGCAACAAGTTGAATTTAATAATTCACAACCACTGCAATATCAACAGCTTAACAACACTGTCTAAATTTGGACAGTACCTGCAGCACCAACTGGACAAATCTAATGTGCAATATAGGGTTCTGGTGGTCTCTCTGCATAAATATGCTATATTCCACATATATATGACACTTATAAACAATAGTAAGGGTCCACTATTAGTCCTCAATGATGAATGGTAAAGGGATCAAGGAATATTGGTGAAGGCAGATTGTTTCGAAGAAGGCAGTTACCCTGGGGAGGTCATCATCAGTACAGGTTTTCATTTGGTGCATAAAAGATCTTGCATCAAGCTTATTTAAAAAAAACTAGGATGTATAAGATTAGAAGAACTGACAAAGATAGTTGTTTGTGTAACTCCTCTCAAAGAGTCTTACTGAAACACATCCGGTGGAACTGTTCACAACTACAACAGTTTTGGTGGGGGAGGTGATACTCCAGATACCAAGGGACAGAGAAATTATGCAGACATAATACCACAAGTGGCACTTCCACCAATCTGGAAGAAATAAACCCTGTCCAAATATACTCTCTTGTTCTTTTATTTTGCCCTGATCGTAGCAAACTGGGATGTTGTTTAACTATGGGACAGTGTCTCCCCTTATTATTCAATGGATAAACAACATGGACTGGTGTATGCTGGCCGAGGAATTCATTATTGGGCTAGAGGCTGACCACAAACATTCATTTGAGACCTTTGTCAGGAATCAAGAGAGATGGAATGTGAAGTTCCCTCAATTGTAATAAGAACGGGTACTACCCGACAAACTGATGCACAGACAGGGCTGCCTATGACAAACTTGGGATGGGGATACATACCTGGATCTAGTATTGTTGATTGGAGGGTAAGATGGAGCATTGGGTCCCCAGAACCCCAGTCAGTATGTATATAATACCCTTGTTGTACATTGCATCATGCAGCTTGAGAATGCCATGACGTTTGGTCTGTTTTATTACTTTATTAACAATGTGCTCAATAACAAAATTAAAACAAAATCTAGGTCTACAAAACCTTAGAGACGGATGTATTTTTTCTTTTTTATAACTCTTTTTACTAAATTATGCTCTTCACCAAAACGTTTACATTAGGACATGTTGGATATCAACACACATAGCATGTGAAAAATAACAGTATTTCAAAGCAGAACGTCGGAGCTATATGGGCGCTTTTACTGCCCAACATTTATTGCATGGCATTCACCCACTCTCCCTCCGGAATTTGGAGCCATTGTCCCCCTAGGTCTTAAACCATCCTTGTCAAAATCCCCTGTAGGTCTGCCAATCTCCCCACACCTTTCCCACTCGGCCTTCTAGTTTGTTAGACTGAGTGGATCTGAACTGCCCCATGCTCTCGCTATAATTCACTTAGCCACCCCTGCAGCCAGTATCAGCCAGATCTTCTGATATTTGTGCCAGTTTTACTTCCCTGATATTGTTAGCAGAAGCCATTTTGCATCTATGGGGATTTCTAGTGAAAACAAGTTGGACATAATTCCAGTACCCCTCTCCAGTACTCCTGTATCTCTGGGCACTCCCAAAGAGTATGAAAAAACCTACCTTCCCAACCATAACCTTTGAGGCATCTTGAAGTGGGCGACCTTCCAATTTTAGCGAGTCTGGTCCTTGAGTAATAGGATTGGTGCAAAATTTGAAGCTTGGCCAGCCGAAATCCTGCTCGCATTGCAATCTCATGTGGGCTTTGGATGGCTTTGTGCCAATCATCGGCATCAAAATCACCAAGATCCCCACCCAGGCCATCCACAGTGTTACCAGGGGATCCGGGAAATTGTTGACCAGTTTTGAGTATATGGTGGAAATCGCCCATTCTGGGATATGTTCTGCAAAAAGAAACCTCAGGCATTTGTTCCCCCTCTTGTATGTGTCTTTTCAGGGAATTTCCCAGCTGTTGGTATCTGTACCTTTCCGTTCCCCTCAATTCATATTCCTGGTTGAGTGTGTCAAATGTTATGACGGCCTGATCTCGCCAAACATACCCCAAATGATCTATTCCTATCAGCTCCCAACCTGAGAAGCCTCTCAGTCCACCCACTTCCCGGAGCAGAACACTGTTCGACAATGGTGTCATATTTCTGAATCTCCAGTTCCAGCCCAGGAATCTTGTTGACTCCCTCCATATCCTGACTACCGTCTGAATATGTTGCGGTAGCCCGCTCTCTTTCCTCTTCCGATAGCAGAGCACTTTGTGATTGCCACATCCCATTGATTGTCTGTCCACTCTATATACCTGTTCTCGGCTGTCTGTGAAGACTCGGTCATTTATCACAAGCAGCTGGGTCACCCAGTAGTATTTTTTAATATCAAGAATTAGCAGTCCGTCCTCATAAAGCCCTCTCGGTAGCTTAGAGAGAGAGAGCTATTTGCGATGTTCCACCTCGCCACAACAAGGTGAGGACTTCACCTTCAATTGTCTGGAAAAAATCTTGAGGGACTCTATAGGGCGTATTTTGGAGCACGTAGATCAACTGTCGGAGCGTCATCATTTTGTATAATGCCGCTCTACACATTAGGGAGTGGTAGAATGCTCCAATGCTTGACATTTCCTGAGACTTATACATATACTTAGCATCCTTCATTAACCCAGAGGAATCAGCTTGATCCAGAAGCAATAATACACAAGATTCTTTGAGCCCACCATGTACTGTAAGAGGGTTAGACATTGAAAATGAGTCTGATCTGTAGGACTATGACCATGTCTGGAAAAGAAGACCATCCTAATTAGCAGAGAAGGTAATTTTTGCTAATTTGGATTTACTGCTGGATGTTTGGCACACAATTGACATATTTGCCTGAATTCTTTCTTTTTCAACTTTATAGCAACTTTTTACAAAAGCTCTATTTCTTCCATTCCGTCAAACATTCAGAAGAATTAAAACATAGATCACTGCAGGCTTTTCAATGACATTCCCGATTCACTCAGGAACCTATCTAAAAGTATCTAAGTATGAAGAACTCAAAACATACATTCCTAATAGAACAAGAAGATCAAAACTATATTCAATGACGTTATTACCATAGGTCTTAAGAAAACAGAAATGTCCTCTTTGACAAACCATATTCCCTTTGGCATGCAAGAGGGCACATAAATGGCATAGAAAAATAAGTCTTAAGGTGGAAAGAATGCATTCTCAAACATTTAATAACCTTATTAAGATATGATTAAAAAGTAAGATTACCTTCTGTACTGATGGATTTGATAATTTCTTCTGTCGTGCCTTGTCCTTGGTTTTAGATGTGGATTGCTTTGTCTTGGATGTGGAAGTAACACGACTGCTGCCTGAATACTTTGTCCTGACTGTTGAGGAGGTTTTAATGCTTTTTGCTGTTGAAGTCTGTTCCATCTCTGCAGTGGTGGTGCTTAAGTTGGTGGGAGTAGGTGACATAAAGGCAGATGTCTCATTAGCACTTTGTTGTGGTTCTGTGGTAACTGCACTTGGTTGGCTCGAACGGGTGGAGGCAGTTTCAGGGTCTGGTAAAGCTGGTTCTGTTATTTGTGACATGGGCTGAGGTTGTGGAACCTGTGCAGGTGGCTGAACTGCAGAATTCTGTGTGGAGTCTTGTAGAGGCTGTGTTTCGGAAGGCACTTGTGGGGTGTTTGGTCCAGGCAGTTGTAGGGTATCAGGCAGCTTAGGTCCTGATTCCGGAGGCCGAAACTCTGCATTGTAGATTTGTGTTATAGGTACTTCAATGCTGTTTACACTTGTTACCTTTGGGTCATTTACTGGTAAATCAGTGGAATCAACCGTGACCATGGAGCTATTCTTTTCATTCCTATTTGTCTTCAACAACAAATTGATTGCCTTTTCAACAACACCCTGGAGTGTACAGAAAACTTTCTTATCATCTAGGAAGTCCAGAAACTGGGTGTATCGCCCACTGGTAGAGCAGATATGCCTGTCAGGGATTTCAGTATGTGTGTGGCCAATATTAGTACAACTAGTGGCAACTGAGGATGACGAGGAGCTCATCTCTGTATGGTCAATGGTAGTGCTGCTCACACTGCCAATAAACAGCAGTTCTGGCACGTGGTAGGACCCCCACGTCATATCAGACTTCTCAGAGGAGGACATACATGATTTCTGTGCAGAGTCGCAACCAACATCTGATACAGATAAGCGAGACTTAGCATGCCAAGGTGGTAGAACTACCTGCATAACAAATATAAATATGTAAGTAATTCACATTAAAAGAGTGTACATGCTCATCACTTCCTTCACATATACAGATGCCCCCCCACCATTACAAATAAAACTGAACTGACTTTTGAGTTTAAAGTAGAGACTCCCTACACCTCCCCAATGAAACAAGTGGAGTATTTTGACCTTTGATGAGAAACAAAGAAGAGACATACAAAAGTAATGCATTGTTCCATGTAAACATGCATATGTGCATACATGTCATTTTTAAAAAGCAAATCCAATGGCAAAGCAACAGAGAGGTGTACATGCTGGTGGTTTTACAGTTAGTAGTGCAGAAAGAAAGAAGGCGAGAGGTAGTGTAGAGGTACAGTTTTATGGGAAATATGACCACCTTCCTCCAAGTCTTTAGGGTCACTATTTCCAGGCCTGAACCTTCGTGTAATATCATAATGCATTATGGGTGTTTTAGTCTTGGTTAGCGTCCACTGAACTAAATAAATTAACATATCTGAAACCAAAGGTTCGCATGTGAAAGGTTCAGGACTGGCAAGTGTCTTTAATGACCCAGAGTGAGGTGGTCACGCTAATCAAGGGTAAAGGCTCACAGTGGATAGGGTCAGGCTTTTGGGTGAAACTTCATGTAAGGCCAGGGCAACGAGAACAATTCTTGCTTCTGCATGCTGGGGGTGAAGAGAATTCCTATAAACAAAAGAAAACCCCAAAGTAGAAAATGGGTTTTATCTATGGAGTAATGCTTTTTGTACAGAGCTCGAGGACTCACTACCACTTGATGTGCAGAAAAAAAATCAGAGTAAAGATCCTCAACCTCTTTGACTGGAGTTTAGGTCACATGAAGTGGATAGGCTGCCCAGAGTGTGATGTGAGTGTTCATATCGCCGAAATCAACTCTAAATTGCTCCTTCTTCCATTTTTAATCTACATCAGGATTTTTTCCATTAAGTCTGGTGTGTTTATGATACGAAGGATATGGACACACTTCAAAGTGGTTTTCATTTTACTCTCTAGAAAATCTGTTTTCAGTTTTATTTTGACAAGAGTTTAATTCAACAGTATAGCCTTTGAATGTGAGCATCTTTTAAAAAAAAAAATGTTTAAACTTTATTTCAGTTATGAATCCAATATATGAATATAACAAACACCTTGCTCACAGTATCGTTTACGATTATGTCGTAAGCTATCCGTATTGCTCCCCACAATTCGATGATATTTGCAATTGTGACAATAACAATGATACCTTATTCAATGCATGAGGGCTTGGCCCCAGCTCGCCCGCGTGGTTCGACCCTCCCGTTCGCTTTCTCACAGCCAGCATGGCAATCAAGAATGTGAGCATCTTTCACACGAAAAATACCCTTGTACTGTTTGAATACAATTTGACAATATTTAGAAAAACATTCCTATTTATATCTTCTTAGTAAATCATTGTGCAAGTCGTTCTTCCTTTGAAAAAAAATTCTTTATTCTTTATTCATTAGTTGCTCTAAAAAACACAGCATGCAATTGATAGACGACACGTTTCGTCCCTCTGGGACTTCTTTCAAGGCTATAAAATATATACAAAACATAGACTTATTTACAATACACAGACTACTCTTTCACCTTAAATGGCACCAGATATATTAGCTTTACAAACTGGACCCGTTTCTACTTGTGGGAACGTTTCTTTAACCTGCACTTTGGAAGCAGCAAGCCTCATTCCCTTTGTATAAGGTGTTGATGCTGTCCTTGCATAAATGTAGCTACAATGTGTAGATATGATATCTATATACACAATTCTTTATATATTCTTTCCAGAATACAATGGATATAGAATACTTGGTATCATGCTTTGTGGCAAACGAATTTTGTGATCAATTGCATATTTTTCAATGTTTTTTAATTGAGTAGACATGAAATATAAGACTTCGTATAAACACCTGCTATCATTGCTTATTACATTTGAGTGTCAATATTACAAATGACTAGGTTAGTGCTCTCTATAGTGGGACTTATCAGTGTCCTTAAACTGTGTATTATATGTGTAATAGTATGGTAAGCCTTTCTTTAATATTCTTAAAAGCTATTCAATACATCACTGTATCTATACTAGTGATCACGACATGGAGTACATGTGGGAAATACCATTCTCTTGCTAAGGTATGGAAGATTACATGTGTTTTCAATAGAAAGCTTACAATAGTAATCTGTCAAGAATTCGAAATGTATTTGAGCCCTCTCTTTCTTTAACCGACATGTGCATCAGCTGTCTACAGAAAATGTGGTCTTATCGTTTGAAAACCTGCACACGGACTGAATAAGATATGATTACTTTAAACAATGCTATTCCAATATACATGTGATGGTCTTTCTCCCTGTATAAATATGTGTATATGGTCTTTTGTTTATGTATTTGGTATATTGTGTACTGTCTGGTTCTTTGTACAGTGTAAATATATGTTGTTTTTAACCTTTGTATGTATTGTAAATAAGTTTATGTTTTGTATATATTTTATAGCCTTGAAGAAGTCCAAGGGGGACGAAACGCGTCGGCTATCAATTGCATGCTGTGTTTTTAAGAGCAACTAATGAATAAAGAATTATTTTTCGAAGGAAGAATAACTCGCACAATGATTTACTGAGAAGATATCACTCTGTTTATTCTATCTGTGGGCTATGGATTAAAATCTCTGTTGCTTGTTCATTTAAATGTTAAGTTGAGTGCTAAACCACCCTGTATATTTTGGTTTGGGTGTAGTGGGGTTACATCTCTGGTTCATTGCACCATACTGTAGATACATTTTTACTGTGATTACTCTGTACTGACGAGTGCAAGATTTGTGTGCCTTGACCCTTCTTTGGGGCCGATTCCAATCCTGGAAAAAGGCTGTACAAATCGTTGTATGGAGCGTTTTTCCCGTACAACTTGTACCCGGTAAACTTTTCTTACAACCTAGGATGTACGATTCGTACAGAAAGCCTCTTTCCATACAAATCATACAAAAGACCATACAGCTAAAATAAACCAAAGATTCTGATCCGGAACAGCTTGCACCCGACGTCTGTATGTATTTAAGCAGCGGTTTCCAGCCCAGCAAGTACGATTCGTCCCTACGGCACTGCGTACGGCTCTTTTCTTACGGGAGCCACAACAGTCCCCAGGGGTACGAGTCGTACAGGCATACACCCCCATGCATTGTGTATGTACGGTGCGTACCCCAACATCGCGTATGTACTGTGCGTACCCCAACATCGCGTACCCCAACATCACGTATGTACTATGCGTACCCCATCGCGTACCCCAACATCGCGTACCCCAACATCGCATACCCCAACATCGCGTATGTACTGTGCGTACCCCCAACATCGCGTATGTACTGTGCGTACCCCCAACATCGCGTACCCCAACATCGCATACCCCAACATTGCGTATGTACGTACCGTACATACGTGATGTTGGGGTACGCGATGTTGGACTGCACTTTTACAATTTGTACGGAAAAGTGTCCGGGTCCGTCTGGTACAACTTTTCCCGATCCGATTTGTAAGGATCAGGCCGATCCGTACAAATCGGATCGTGATAAGTTGTATTTTTCCCGTACGAATCGTACTTCACGGGTCGGACGGGACTTGTACGATTTGTATGGAAAAATTTACCGATACGAGTCGGACGGGAAAAAAAAATACAGGATCGGAATCGGGCCCTTTGTGTCTTTATTCCTATTTATATTGGGAGCCATGCCGCATAGACTTTCTGCCTCCTTATTAAGGAATGAATGATGAAGTCTGTTGAGTCCCTTCGCTAACTGCTGAAGGAAAGGTACCCTCTTCCCAGTAAGCACTGTGTCAGACTGCAAAGAATAGCAGAATGGAAAGGTGTTAACCGTCTTCCACACGTGGCTTCCAATTAAAAGAAAAACGACTAGGGGTTAAAAACACCCAGGCAATCTTGAACTGAAGATAAAGATTAAAACTGAGGATATTTTGACATGGCGTAGTAATATGTATTCCACGATGTGTTGTCAGAATTGTGTACCATCTGCTACGTATACTGTACCAAATGTGGAAATGGTTTGGTTAAAACGCAAATCAATCAAAATTTTACAACAACAAAAAAAACGGAAGAGATTAGCATGGCATCAAACTTCCCCTGTCACCTGAGAGGAGAAAAAAGGCAAGTAATAATATCCAGAAATAGAATCTAGTAGAAGTTCCAACTGCTAAAAGCAAAAATTTCGTTCAATAATAATAGCAAGGAGCGCAGGATATGACTAAAGAAAATATAACAAATATATTATACTGTATCCTTCACTAGAAAATGCCTGTAGAAATTGAATGCCAATGTTCAGGAGCTTTTGGTAATAGCGGCAAGTAGCCAAAGGGATGTGAATGTAAGAAATTATTCTAGGCAAGCATAACCCTCAGACTCAACAGTTGGCCACCAAATACTAAATCCAAAGTAGTACTAATTCTTCCATGACAAGAAATGGCAAAGTCATGACTTCCTTTCCTAACGTCCAATTCTAATTGCTTGGTGGGCACAATAATAGCTTGTCGGCTGAAATACAATTCATTTCTTTGAACTAGATGACAAACTTCTAATTTATTTTGCTCCATCTATTCTTAAGCCATTTTCCCTGTCTACAACGACTAACCTATCCTTGCCAACTGTTGTGGGAAATCCAGGCTCATCATAAATAAGTGATGACTCAGGATAACGATGGGAAAGAGCATCCACCAACACATTCTTTGAACCATGAAAATAAGTGAAAGTAAAATCATGCAGTGAAACAACAAAATCCTTCATCTATCTTAAGGACTATTCCTGCATTAAAGTTTGCAAATTACTAAGATCGATTTGGATGTCAAACATTTCTCCAATGTTCATTTAAAGATATATCCATTCCATAAAAGGCATGAAAAGTTATCTTTGTAATTCTGTTCAGACTCTGACAAAACATAGAAAGACAGGATGTTCTTGTCCATCATCTTCTTGTTTGACAAAACTGTCACAAATGCAATTTGAGAGACATCTGTTTCCACAATAAACTTCTCTGAACGTTTGGGATGACCTAAGATTGGAGCACATGTAAGTATCTGTTTCATATTTTCCTTTTTTAAAACACATATAACATCACTAGTTATCTCTACACATTTTTTGATGAATTGACGATAAGTATTTGTAAATTCAAGGAAGCTTAGAGCTTACCATTACAAGGTAAAGGCAATTTGTAGGAAAGTGGGATTTGCTTTTAAAGTTATCCCCACCTTTTGCTTGGTGTACGTGTGTTCGTGTGTTTTTGACCTAGTCTGCTGGGATCCTGTCAATCAGGACACCAGTAACTGTGCTTTCTCCCCTAAACTGCCATTGGTAAGTACTTTGGTACCTCCACAATTGTCTACTGGTGTACCCTTGTAAGCCTCTATTGTATAGTACTAAGGTACCCATGGGCTGAAGCATGTATCATGCCACCCATGGGAGTCCACATAAACTGTGACTACAGACCTGCCATTGCAGACTGTGTGAGTTGGTGCTTTCACCTCTCACGACCGATATAAGTTTCCTTATATCTAAGGTCACTGCGCATAAAACTTATAAGCCGCCCCTATAGCAGGCTTTTCAGTCCTGAAGGAAAGGTGCTTGGCTATATGTGAGAGGGTGCCCCTGCTTGAGCTGGCCATCCCTCCAAACCCTGGATTCGATTCTCCAGGCTTTGTAATTGCGGTCAGCCATTAAAATACATGTAGTGGACATCAGTCATCAAGAGATGTCTAACTAGATAGTGGCTGAACCAAAGCTGGTCATGTTTGGTATCAAATATGTTGGAATCATACCCCAACACTGATTCCAGGGTTTGAAATATGATCCCATGTACTGGGAGGCTCCCTTGGGGTACCACCGGTAACAGCCTTTCAGAGTGCTGCTGCCAACCACAGACACAATTCTGCCCTCCTGCTGCTAAGCTTAGCTCGACCAGGGGAACAATAGGTTTCCTGTCACAGGGAGGTGTGACCACCTCCCGGACAGGACTTAGTGTATTTGGCTGGGGTAGAGGCACTTGCAAGAATCACCAGACTGCTTTGAAGGGTATATTTGGTACCCTTCTTGCATACTCCAGTTTGAGCCAGTTCAGGGAACCCTTGGCTCCCGCTCTGGCTCTAAAATGGACAAAGGAAATGGGAGTATCCTTCCCTGTGTCCAGCCCCTCCTCTGGAGGGACCCCTGAGTTGTTCCAACCCTTTCCTTAGGGTATTTAAGGGCTTACCTGTGGGTGCATCCTCCGATTCCTCGTGGGACAAGACTCAACCCTGATACTACGTTGCTCTTCAACCGTCTGGACACTTGGACTTCGTTGGAATTCGACTGGAACTGAGACTTCACCAGGGAAGACACTAGCTTCTCCTGGTCTCTCTGTTCTTCAAGTCTTCTTTGTAGTCTGTATATGTGCCTCTGCCAGGTTCTTCAACAGACCTGTGGGCATCAAGGACAGCGGAAGAAATCTCCCTTGGAATGAAAGAGTCACTCCTCTGCATCTACAGGACCGCAACAAAGCTGATCAGTCTGCTGCTCCTGTCGTCCTATGGACTTCCCTAGGCTCAGCAACACAGTTGGTGGTTCTGCAACTCCGTCGAGGCCTGACCTGTCCTCTCTGCAATTTTGAGTCCAGTATCCCTCGCCAGAACCCCTGGGATTGAACCCCTGTGCAATACGTCGACTTGGCATTGCCAAGGCTTATTGGCTCTGCACTCCAGAGTTCTTTGGGCTACAAGAAGCGCTAGCATCTCTTCCCTTCAAGATCAGTGTCCTCACTGTATCCTCTGCATCGTGGGGCTTTATCTTTGGTGAATTGCTTGAGGTCCTCTTGCGACTTCTGTACCTTTGACCTCTGGATCCTCCTGAGGGTCTTCTACTGCTTCAGTGGGCTCCCCTGCTTGATCGGGGCCTGCTCTGACTCTCCTGCTGTTGGTGAGCCCCTTGGACCCTGCTGGTCCCAACATTGCTCGTTTTTCACCTTCCACACCAGTTGCGGCTACCAAGGCTTATCTGTGCTCCTGCCGGACACTGACCACCTAGTCACCAACATCCGATGTGGGAATGCTCATGCACAGCTCCTGGTCTTCCTCAGCGTCGCCTGATCCTCACAGCTGCAGCAACAAGGTCACCGTCGACTGTTCTGAACCTCCATAAAACATCGGTGAGAATTCTGTCTTCGTACCTCCTGGTCACTTCCGCGTGGCATAGACTCTCTCCCCTGTGCTTTCCAGGCTCTTCACTTCTGGAATCCATCCTTGGATTCCATCAGACTCTTTCACTGACTTCTACAGAGGCATTTTCTTACAAGTCTTCCATTGTCGACAATCTTCCATTGTCATCTACGGAGGTTTCCGACGTCTCTTCACCCCTATGCCCGGGCATCCACGGATGGGGTGGCTCTCTAACCTTCCATCCTCAAAGGAAATTCTTCGGGGTCCTCTGGGAAGGGTCCTTCTGCAAAACTGTAACCGCGACTTTTGACTTGCGCACGCGGCTGTGTTACCACTCTGCACACAGCCTCTGTGGGGTTCCTGGGTACATACCGTGGGTGGTTCCTTGTGTTCCCAGGTCATCTGGGTCTTCTGGTCCAAATCCCATTCTGTTTTGCAGTTCACATTCCGCTTTTTTAGTGTATGGTTTGTCTCCCCCTGGAGACCAATGTATTTTGTGCTACATACCTGATTGCCTTTGAAGTATTCTTGTGTATTGTGTTGATATCTGCGGGTATTAGTTATACTAATGTGATAGTGAGTGTTGTGTAATAAATACAAGTATTATTATATAAACACTGCATGGTTTTTTTAAATTTAATTTACACTACAGATTAAACTTGTAAAACAAGCTGCTTAACACTACTTCAAGAAAAGCCTAAAGGCTGCTCTCCACAGCTACCACTTTGAGAGCTTTCTATGGTTATCAAAGACCACTAAAATCACCATAAAAGTTGACTGGATTAGTGCAAGGCAACCCTTATGGTAATAAATGTGCACCATATACTAAGCCAGCCTCCTACATTGGTGGCAGCGAATGGGATTTGAGCCTCCACTGTTTTACCATTTAATCTAGCTGAAGGTTACATGAAAAACCATCACTAGCTAGGCACATATAATACTTTTGTTGTCAGTAAGTTCTACTGAACCTTTTGGATTGGTTGTCAAGGGCCTTAGCATAACCCTTTCTCCAATCTTTGAAAGTTTCGTTTTCTCTAGGGTAGGTACAACACCACACTACACCTAGTACCATGTCTTTAGATGGTGAGCCCAGTGATGCCCCAGCCTCTAGATACATGGTTTTAAGTTCCAGGAACTTAGGACCTAGGCTGCATCCAGAAGAATAAAGACATTTAGCAACTCTAACACAAAGTAGTTGTTAGACTTGCTTCTGCAGGAAAACCTCTAGAATCCTGATACGTCAGAAGGGCAGGACAATGTGTGTATGGGTGGTGTGACTCCAGAAGAAGAGTCTGGGGTGTCTCACCCCAGTGACCTCAAAGCTGAAGACCCCTCATCGGTAAACTCTAATCCCCCAGGGAATAGTACAGAGGAAGGCCCTAGAGGCAGGTCCCCTTATTCCTCCTGGGATGGTGCAAAGAGTCCAGGGGAGGTCAAGGTTCTCCCCTGTCAATTCAACCTCCTATAACCATTTCATAGGGACCTCCATCTCTAGCCAGAGGGAGGACTCCTTAGAAAGGGAATACCGCCTGCTCAGATTTGAGAGAGCCAAGCTCGTAATCAAGGAGTTGTTGGGCCTAGATAAGGAGACCCTAGAAGTTCAAAGGGCTAGGAAGAATTTGGGATTAGGATCCCATGGTGGCAGCACTAGCGAACCTAGAGTCAGGGAACACTCCTTTAACACTAGGAACCTGAGCAGGATAGTCCCTCCTTTCCAGGAAGGGGATGATATCCATACATGGATCATTGCTTTAGAGAGGGCCTGTAAAGTTCAGAAGGTCCCTCAAGGTCAGTGAGCAGCTATCATGTGGCTCTCCTTTGCTAACAAAGATAGCACCAAACTTCCCACTGTTAGGGAGGAAGATGCAGATGATTACTCAGTCTTGAAGAGTGCACTGATAGATGGGGATGGTTTAGGCACTGAACAATACAGGGTTAGGTTTACGGACACACAGAAGGCACACACTCAAGACTGGGTAGATTTTGTAGACAGTGCTATTAAGGCTCTGGAAGGCTAGCTTCATGGAAGTAATGTACATGACTATGAGGGACTGTAAAATGTATTGATGAGGGAGCACATCATTAAAAACTGTCAGAGTGAACAACATTACCAGTACCTGCTGGACCAAAAATTGGGAAAGAAGGCAGACAAGTGGGTTCGCAGCAGGGTGAAGCAGAAATCTCACGGTAGCGGAGACCAGAAGAAGCAAGATTCTTCTAAGGCCCAAGTGAAGGGTGGGGAGAAAGGTAAAGACAAGAAAGAGTCTTTGCAAGATACCCAAAAGTCTTCCTCTGGGGTCGGTTCCAAACCTTCTCCTCTTCCAACATGAAACATTGGTGTTTCCTCTGTAGAGAAAAGGCCATAGAGCAAGGGATGCCAATTGCCCTAAATCTGGCACCAAGGATACTACTATTACTACTCCTAAAGTACCTAGCACCACTAGCACAAGTAGTAGTAGTACCCCCAAGGGAATTAGTAGGGTTAACCTTGGGTACTGAAGTGGGTTCTGGCCTAGTCAGGACACCCACTCTAGTCTGTGACAGTGGCAAGGAACTTACCACTTTACTAGTAAGTCCCACTAACATTGGCAAGTACAGACAACAGCCACTCATTAATGGTCAGGAAGCTGTGACTTACAGAAACAGAGGGGACAGTGACATAGAAACTTGTGTCCCCCAAGAAGATTCTACTTTGTCAAATTTACCAAGTGACCAATGCTCGCAATGTCAGAACAGATCCTTCTTTGGCAGTTGTTAATGTCAGCTGGGGTGAGGTAATTGGCCCTAAAAGAGTTGTGGTTGCCCCAGACCTATCTGTGGACTGTCTACTGGGCAATAATTTAGAAACTTCAACCTGGTCTGAAGTGCAGTTCAGGACACATGCAGAGATGATGGGTATTTCACCAGTGCCTTTGCAGGCACTAGAGCTCAGGCCAAGAGACTAGACACAGAGGGAGCCCTGGGTCCTGAAAACATGGATCAGTCAGCTCCCAAGAGAAGATGCAGGAAGAAAACTAGTTACTTATCTGTAACTTCAGTTATCCAGTATTGGTATCTTTCATAGATTTACATGCTTTACTCATCCCTGCCGTCGAGATGGGACTCTCACAGTAAAAATTATAATAGTAGCAATTCATATCATATTAGGCAACAATGCATTGCACAGTCACTGCAATAGCCTATCCATATCTTTTTGTAAAAAAGAACCAAAGTTGAAACACAGTCAATTAGACACTAGCACCCTCTAGAACACTCCACAAAGAGGCAAGACCCTCAGATTTTCTAGCACAAGTGAGAAGAGTTTTCATAAAAATAATAAGGGAAGCCTCTCCGGGGAGAAGGGTGGGTCACATGTGAATCTATGAAAGATACCAATACTGGATAACTGAAGTTACAGGTAAGTAAATTGTTTTCGTATTCAGAATTGGATCTTTCATAGATTTAAATGCTTGAATCAGAGCAGCCAGCAGTTATCATAGAATAATCATTCAAATTTAATATAGAGGATGGCGGTAACATATAAATAACTGATAGATTTTCAAATTAAAAGATATGCATGTACACATCTACATATATATATATATATATATCTATATATGTATCTATATATATATCTATCTATATATAGATAGATATATAGATATCTTTGGTATGTATATATATATTCACTGAAAAAAACATAGGTTTCACACACGTTATAGTTAGGAATTAGCATTTAAAAAACCTTGCAAATTCACTTAAAAAACCATAGGTTTCACACATGTTATATTTAGGTGGATATTTCACTCGTAAAAAACCAATGAAATTCCCCCGTTATAGTTAGTTCAGATAACTATAACTCGCGCGCCCGCAATCCTGCTCATGACGTCACATATTACATCACTCATGACATGGTCAGTGGCATCAATCATGACATCCCTGATGACATCATCCTTGTGATATAGTGGCGGTCGTGCGAGTTATAGTTATCTGAACTAACTATAACGGGGGAATTTCATTGTTTTTTTACGAGTGAAATATCCACCTAACTATAACATGTGTGAGACCTATGGTTTTTTAAGTGAATTTGCAAGGTTTTTTAAATGCTAATTCCTAACTATAACGTGTGTGAAACCTATGGTTTTTTCAGTGAATTTGTACGTTTTTTTAAATGCTAAGTCATGTATTTGTTAATTTTTTTTTTATATATTTATTTTACAATAAACTATGTATTAAATATTTTTTTTTTTTTATGATTTTTCACCGTGCGCGCACCCCCGCGATTTAAAAACAAATAATTTAAAATGTTTTTTTCTGCCTTCGGGGTCCTTCAGCGACCCCCTGACAAAGGGTAGGGGGTCAGGAACTCTCTACCCTGCCCCCTTTTCACGTTCGCCACCTTCCTTTCTCGCACTGAAAACAAACAAAATGGTGGCCGACACTTCCTGATTTCGACCGATTTGAATGTTGACTGACATGTAACCACCAATCAGAATTACGCTCGCGCACGTTAGGGTGCGCGCACGGTGCGCGGCTATAGATATGTATGTGCTTTTAACTGCAATTTTCTCAGGAACTACTGAACAGATTGACACCATATATCCAAAAGGCACATGCCTGACCTGAGGACTACCTCTCTGCCAAATTCCAAGTAATTCTGTTCAGCCGTTCGGGCTGTACCTTCGACTAAAGGTCCTATGGGAAAATGCTTGGGGAAAACGCGTTTTGGGACCCCTCTTTTTTCTCGGCCCCCGCTTGACCAATCCCCCGAGACTTTCAGGGTAGGAGCTGAGCGGAGCGCCCCATTAGTTTTGAAAATTTCGCGAAGATACGTCAACCGGCGCCAAAGTTATTCAAAATAGAATTTTGAGATTTCCTATGGAAACACGGTCCGCCAGTAGATAATATATATATACACATAAAAATTTCACGGTGCGCGCACGGTGAAAAACCTGGAAAAAAAATTTAATAAATAAATGACTTAGCATTTAAAAAAACTTACAAATTCACTGAAAAAAACATAGGTTTCACACACGTTATAGTTACGAATTAGCATTTAAAAAACCTTGCAAATTCACTTAAAAAAACCATTGGTTTCACACATGTTATAGTTAGCTGGACATTTCACTCGTAAAAAACCAATGAAATTCCCCCATTATAGTTACTGCAGGCAACTATAACTCACGCGACCGCAATACTCTGCTGATGACGTCAGATATTACATCACTGATGACATATGTGTCTTTATGAAAAATAAATATTTGTAATATATGTAAAGCTAAAGATTAATGGAAGAAGACATGGGTAAATAAGTGTCTAAATACAGTGATGTAATATCTGACGTCATCAGCAGAGGATTGCGGTCACGTGAGTTATAGTTGCCTGCACTAACTATAACGGGGGAATTTCATTGGTTTTTTACGAGTGAAAAGTCCAGCTAACTATAACATGTGTGAAACCTATGGTTTTTTAAGTGAATATATATATATATATATATATATATATATATAGAGATAGATAGATAGATAGATACAGATATATAGATATAAACATACCAAAGAATATATAAGAGCATGCAAAATAAATTATTAACATGCCAACAGAGTACCACTGAATTGAAATTAATTAATTGAGCACTTTCAAAATAGAAGTTTACCCTATTGGAAAAGATTACGTAAGACTGCTTGTCCTACTGCCGCTTCCGCATCCATAGCCAAATCCAAGCAGTATCCACGCAGTAATACTGCATACATTTATTTACATTTTTTCAAGTTGCAGCGCGGCAAATTTTGTCCAATGGCACTCCTGCAAATAGCGCCACTGAGGATGATACTACTCTTGTTGAATGTGCCGTAGGCTTGGAATTAAGTGGCCTGCTTGCTTTAGAGTGGCAGAAATGAATAGTAGGTGCGATCCACCTGGCAATTGTTGCTTTACTTACTGCAGTATCTGGCTTTTGCGAGCCATAGGAGACAAACAGCTTATCAGATTTTTAGATGTTTATAATATGTGATAAATAGAACTTGAGACATCTGTTTATATTCAATGTAAGAAGAGCTTTTTCAGCCGGGGAAGTAGGATTTGGAAAGAATGTTCTCAGATTAACCCTTTCCGTGCGTCGGACGGCCGGAAGCCGTCTGACGTCACGGTGCGCATGTGCGTCAGACGACTCCTGCCCATCCGAGCACCCAACCACGGGGGAAGCGCTTGCGCTCCCCTGTGGGCCGCCCTTTATGCTGCCCCCACCGGGGAAGGCAGGGGAAGCCCTTAACCTGCCTCCCCCCTCTCCACGTCATCAAATGACATCAGCGCGCGAGGCATGCTGATGTCATTAGAGGATAACGGACACGCTGGAAGCCATTTGATTCCAGCGCGTCCTTTAAACAGGAGGTAAGTTTCTCCTCGGGGGAGGGAGGCATTTTAACAAAAGAGGCATCAGGGGAAAGGAAATGGTTTTCCTTTCCCCCGATGCCTCTTTTGAGCATTCCTGCTATTTTTTTTTCAAATAGCACATGTAATTAACTGTTTGTAGGGAGCAGCACCTTAGGCAAGGGTCGCTCCCCTTTTGGGGGCAATGTTTTTGGCTGTGCCTGCCCCCATGGGGGGCAGAACGCGCCATTTAAAAAAAATTGGGCCCACTAGACCACCAGTGATTTATTTGTGGGGAGTGGCCCCTTGAGCAAGGGTTGCTCCCCTTTGGGGGAAATGTTTTTAGCTGTCTTCCCCCCAGGGGGGGCAGATCCCACCATTTGTTTTTAAATCGGGCCCTCTAGACCACCAGGGATTGATTTGTGGGGAGTGGCCCCTTGGGCAAGGGTTGCTCCCCTTTGGGGGCAATGTTTGTGGCTGCATCTGCCCCCCAGGGGAGCAGATCTCACTTTTTTTTTTTTTAAATCGGGCCCACTAGACCACCAGGGATTTATTTGTGGGGAATGGCCCCTTGGGCAAGGATCGCTCACCTTTGGGGGCAATGTTTTTGGCTGTGTCTGCCCCCCAGAGGGGCAGATCTCGCCATTTTTTTAAAAAAACCGGGGCCATTAGGCCACCAGGGACTTATTTGAGGGGAGTGGCCCCTTGGGCAAGGGTCTTTCCCCTCTGGGGGCAATATTTTTGGCTGTGTCTTCCCCCCAGGGGGACAGATCTCGACTTTGTTTTTTAAAATCGGGCCCACTAGACCACCAGGGATTTATTTGTGGGGAGTGGCCCCTTGGGCAAGGGTTGCTCCCCTTTGGGGAGCATTACGTTGGCTGTTTCTGCCCCCGCCCCAGGAGGCAGATCAGCTGATTTTCTTTTTTGTATGGCCACTAGGCCACCAGGAATTTCTTTTTTGTTTTTATGTTGGGGAGTGGCCCCTTGGACAAGTGTCGCTCCCCTGTATGGGGTGATTCTTGTGGCCATTTCTGCCATATGTTTTCAGGCCCATCTGTCCCCAAGGGAGGCAGAAGCCACTAGACAGCAGGTTTTTAAAAAAAATGTTGTTAAGGACCAGCCCCTTGGGCAAGGGTCGCTCCCCTTTATGGGAGGAGGATTGTGGCCATTTCTGTCCTCTTTGGGTGGCAGATCAGCCGTATATATTTAGGCCCATCTGACCCCAATGGGGCAGAATCCACGAGACACCAGGGTTTTTATAAATAATGGTGTTGGGGAGTGGCCTCTTGGGTAAGGGTTGCTCCCCTTATACGGGGGTGAATATTTTGGCTGTTTCTGCCCCTCTTGAGGGCAGATCAGCCTTAAAATCTTAGGACCACCTACACCTTAGCTTGGCTGGTGGATTGTGTGTGGACTGGTGCATTATTTAGATATGTGATTGTAATGTTTTATTTCTCCTTCTTATTCTAGTGCAAAGCTATTGATTCTTGTTTGCGGGTTCGGCAGTGGTTGGTCTGCAGGTTTGCATTTATTTGGTAAGAAAAACATTTTTGTTGTGTTTACTCCAAATGAGTATTATTGTCATGCATGAATTAATTTTTTGTAAGTGGTTTCATAATGGCAGCATATTAAGTTAGTGTTTTGAGCATGAACTTCTTTGCGATGTGTTTTGTATTGACTTATATGTTTTATTTTATTTTTTAGTGGGATATTGTTGATCCTTACTGTGTCTGTGTAGAGTAGGTGGTGGTGATTCTAGCTGCTTCTGGCAAGTGAGTGGTATCATTTTTGAGTATATAGGTATTTGCAATAAAGCCACGTTTTGTTTATTACTTTATCTTACAAAGTGTTTGTTGTTGTTGACTTGTTTGACAAGTTACCTTTATTAGTAAGGATTATGGCTAGCCGTAGAATTACTGCTCAGCAGGTGTTTGGTATGCTTTTTGAATCTTCCTCTGAGCAGGATTATGAGACGGACAGTGCGTCTGAGGGAGAGGAGGGAGTGCAAGATTCTGGCAGTGAGTTTTCTGTCTACGAGAAATCATCTGATGATGAAGCCCCTCTCAGTGCGGATGAAGTGCCTGTTTTAGAGGAGGAAACTGATGTGTTGATGATGCAGCAAGAGACATTGGGATTGTAACCTGGGGCTACTGGAAGTGCTGGACTCTGGGTTGATCCAAACATGGTGCAGTCAGTGTTGCCTGCCTTTAGTGGTGATGCAGGGTGTAGGGTGGATTGTGAATTTCTTTTGCCTATACAGTTTTTTCAGTTGTTTATGAATGATGTATTTTTGGCTGAGATTGTTGAGCAGACAAGTTTGTATGCTGAACAGTTTTTGAGGGACAACAGTGCCAGACTTAGGCCCTGCTCTAGAGATACCCAGTGGACTCCCACAAATCTGGATGAGATGAAGAAGTTTTTGGGTTTGACTTTTTTGATGGGCTTAATAAGGAAGCCGTCCCTGGCTTCATATTGGCCTACCAGTCCTTTGATGGCAACCGCCATATTTCCTGCAATTATGAGTCATGATCAGTATTTACTTTTGCTTCGGATGCTGCATTTTGATGATAATACTTTGCCGTTGCCACGAGATCACCCTGACTGTGACCGTCTTTTTAAGATTTGGCCTGTTCTTGATCACTTTGTAGATCAATTTTCAGAGATCTATACTACAGGGAAATAAATAGCTGTTGATGAGACAAATCTTATACGTTATACTGCACCCTGTGACAATATGGGATACCTTGACTTCCCTATTTTATCTTTTACGTATTTTTAAAATTCATTTAATGTATTCACATGAATTAACGATGTATTTGCATATGTATAAATATTCTGTGAGTGTATTCTTTTATGGTGAGATTTTTTCACACCGAATAAAGATTATTTGATTTGAGTCTTTGGTCCTGTTCAAGGGCCGTTTGGTTTTTAGGCAGTACATTCCTAGCAAGATGGCACGTTATGGAATTAAGATGTGTATGTTGTCTGAGGGTAGGACAGGATATGTCTATAATTTCCGGGTGTACACTGGTAGGGATTCCACTATTGACCCTCCTAGTTGTCCGTCCACTTTTGGAGTTTCAAAGATAATTGTGTGGGAACTTGCCAGAGGACTGTTTAACAGAGGTCACCATTTGTACCTTGATAACTTCTACACTGCTGTGCAATTGTTTAAGAAATTGTTCAAAGTGGACACTTTTGCTTGTGGCACAATCCGCTCAAACCGTAAAGGTTACTCAAAAGAGCTTGTTTGCAAAAAGCTTCAGAGGAGATTGTGCAGTGCCTTGCGTAGTGAGGAACTGCTAGCTGTGAAATTTGTGGACAGGAGGGATGTGTACATGCTGACTACCATCCATGATGACAGTACTTCACCTGTTAATGTTTGGGGTCAGGTTGCTGAAGTGCCCAAACCTGTGTGCATTGTAGACTACAATAAGCACATGGGTGGTGTTGATAGAGTAGATCAGAGGTTGGAACCTTACACTGCTGTTCGTAAGGCTAACATTTGGTATAAGAAGTTGGCCATCCATCTCTTCAATTTTGCAACTTTCAATGCTTTTGTTGTGTTCAAGGAGTGTTCTCCTGCGTCAAAGATGACTTTTGTTCAGTTTCAGGAGTCTGTGATAGCCATCTTGGGAAACTGGGTTTGGTAGTTTCCCAAGATGGCCGCTGAGCCCGGGGCCACAAAATCCAGTTGACCCCTTGCAAAACCAGCTTGGTTTGTTTAGCTAATTTTGATATGTCCTCAATATGTTTTGGGCCCTTGCCTGCCGCGGGTACTTGACCTACCCACGCAAGTAAGGTACAATTTTTATCTGAACGCCTGGGGGAACGCTGGGTGGTAGGAAATTTGTGGATTTACGCAGATTCCAGGACATTCCACCCCAGAAATGTGAGGAAAATGTGTTTTTTTGGGCAAAGTTTGAGGTTTAGAAGTGATTCTGGGTAAAAGAACCTGGTGAGAAGAGAACCAAACAAGTCACCCCATCCTGGATTCTCCTGGGTATCTAGTTTTCAAAGACGTATACGTTTGCTAGGTTTCCCTAGGTGCCAGTAGAGTTAGAGTTCAGAGTCTACAGCTAGGCACTTTGCAAAAAAAGGGTCAGTTTTCACTGTGAAAATGTGGTGTGTCCATGTTATGTTGTGGGCCGATTCCTGTCGCGGGCACTAGGCCTACCCATACAAGTGAGGTACCATTTTTCTCGGAAGACTTTGAGGAATACGGGGTGGGTGGAATTTTTGGGATCCACGCAGATTCCAGAACTTTCCACCACAGAAATGTGAGAAAAATTTATTTTTTGGGGCAAAGTTTGAGGGTTGCAAGAGATTCAGGGTAACAGAACCTTGTGCGAGCCAGACAAGTCACCCCATCCTGGATTCCCCTGGGTGTCTAGTTTTCAGAAATGTATAGGTTTGCTAGGTTTGCCTAGGTGTCTGCAGAGCTAGGGTTCAAAATCTACAGCTAGGAACTTTGCAAAAAAGGGGTCATTTTACACTGTGAAAATGTGGTGTGTCCACATTGCGTTTTGGGCCGTTTCCTGTCGCAGGCACTAGGCCTACCAACACAAGTCAGACACCATTTTTCTTGGAAGACTTTGGGGAATGCGGGGTGGGTAGAATTTTGTGGATCCATGCAGGTTCCAGAACTTTCCAAAACAGAAATGTGAGGAAAATGTGTTTTTATGGGCAAAGTTTAAGGTTTGCAAGGGATTCTGGGTAACAGAACCTGGTGCGAGCAAGACAAGTCACCCTATCCTGGATTCCCCTGGGTGTCTAGTTTTTTAAAATGTATAGGTTTGCTAGGTTTCACTAGGTGCCGGCAGAGCTAGGGCTCAAAATCTACGGCTAGGCAATTTGCAAAAGAGGGTCATTTTCACTGTGAAAATGTGGTGTGTCCATGTTGTGTTTTTGGCCCTTTCCTGTCGCGGGCACTAGGCCTACCCACAGAAGTAAGGTACCATTTTTCTCTGAAGACTTTGGGGAATGCGAGGTGGGTGGAATTTTGTGGATCCATGCAGATTCCAGAACCTTTCACCACAGAAATGTGAGGAAAATGTGTTTTTTTTTTTTTTACAAAGTTTGAGGTTTGCAAGGGATTCTGGGTAACACAACCTGGTGAGAGCCAGACAAGTCACCCCATCCTAAATTCCCCTAGGCATCTAGTGTTAAAAAATGTAAAGGTTTGCTAGGTTTACCTCAGTGCGGACAGAGCTAGGGTTTAAAATCTACAGCTAGGCACTTTGCAAAAAAGGGGTCAGTTTTCACTGTGAAAATGTGGTGTGTCCACGTTGCGTTTTGGACCATTTCCTGTCACGGGCACTAGGCCTACCCACATAAGTGAGGTACCATTTTAGGGGAACACAGAATTGTAGAGCAACTGTTATTACCTATTGACTTTTTAAATGCATTTCTGCCTTCCAAACGTAAGACAATGTGTAAAAAAGAAAGTCACTTTGAAAAATGCCCTATAATTCACATGCTGGTATGGGTACCCACAATTTCGGAGATGTGCAAGTAGCTACTGTTTCTAAACTTTATATTTTGATCCCATTTCATAAACACATAGGTGTCTTTTATACCGATTTTTACCTGTTTATATTTTTGCAAATTAATTGCTATATATCCTGTACACAATAAAAAACCATTGCAAGACGCTGCTCAGTTATTGGCTCTGGCTTCCTCGGGTTCTTGGTGAACCTACAAGTCGTATATATCTCCATAACCAGAAGGGTCCAGCGGATGTAACGGTATATTGCTTTAAAAAATCTGTCATACTTAGAAGAAGTTACAGGTGAAAACGTTGGCACTAACGGCTGTGGTTTTTTTTTAACCCATTTTCATTTTTTCTTATTTTCAACTGTTAGTTTCTCTAAGAAAACCTTGAGGGATCTACATAAATGACCTCTTGCTGAATTCAAAATGTTGTCTACTTTCCAGAAATGTATAGCTTTCCAGGATCCATAATTGCTTTTATACCCATTTTTACCATTAACTGGAAGGAGGTTGAAAGCACAAAAAAATAGCTAAAATAGGCTATGTCCCAGTGAAATGCAAAAACTGTGTAAAATGTTTTGGTTTTCTGACAAAAGTCTTGTCCCTGAAAGCTGGGAAGATGGTGATTTCAGCACCACAAACCCTTTGTTAATACCATTTGCAGGGAAAAAAACAGACGCTTTAATCTATAGCCCTTTATTCTAATTTTTCCCCAAAAAACTAAATTTAGCCAAATTACAGCTTGGCACAGGGGGCGGAAGGTCTAGCAGTGAAGGTGATAACCGGCTCATTAAGGTGGGTCGCAGAATGCACCTGTGGAATAAATACTGGATTTGTTCTAATCAGTACATAGTCGAGTGTAAAACGAAGGTAAGGCTCTTTGATCGTGAAAGCGTGACTCTACTGGCCGAAGAGCCAACAATAATGCAACTTTCCCGGAAATATACTTGAGCTCAGGTCTGTGTACAGGTTCAAAGGGGGTTTTCATAAGCTGTGCCAGAACTAAATTAAGTCTTCATTCCGGAGGAATAGCTTTAAAAGGAGGGTACACTCTGAAAAGTCCTTTCATAGACTGTTTTACCAGTCGCCGTGAACAAAGCGATAAACCTCCAGAGGAACGACGGTTAATAGAGATAGCGGCAAGATGAACGTTAATAGAAGTGAACATAAGGCTGATTTAGCCAGGGAGAGAAAGTCCTTGAGTCCCTAATCAATAAGCAACTCTCAGCCTTTATAGAGAGTGACAAATTGTTTGACCCCTCCCAGTCGGGTTTTTGGGCGGCCCACAGCACGGAAACCTCGCTGAGAGGTAGTCGATAACATCAGACTCACCTTGGACACTGCTGGACACCATGCTGGTCCTGCCTGACCTATCTGCCGCCTTTGACACCATCTCCCACAGGACCCTAGTGAATCGACTGTGGGATATGGGAGTCACGGGAACCACCTTAAACTTGTTCAGGAGTTACTTAACTGACCGTTCATCGATGGTTCATATTGGTACCTTCATCTCTCGCAGCAAACTGATTGACAAAGGCGTCCCCCAGGGTTCCATCCTAAGCCCTACGCTCTTCAATTTATAGGTGTCTCCCCTAGCCAGTGTGATCAGATCTCACAGATTCGATACCGTGTCATATACAGACGACACACAACTTCTGATCACTCTCAGCCCAGATTTAACGGACACCAAACTCCGATTCATAAAATACATGACCAACATCAATACTTGGATGCTAACCAATCATTTGCAGCTCAATGCCAGCACGACGGAGATCATCCTTTTTGGGAAAGCCCTATGGTCCAGTGATTTGCGGCCTCCCAATCTCGGCCCCTGCCCTTCCCCCAAACTGGTGGTCCGTAACCTCGGAGTGCAGATCAACAGCAACCTGTCCATGAACGACCATGTTAATCATGTGGGTGGTATCTGCTATGGTCTCATGCATAGTCTTCGGAAGATCTTCCAATAGATCCCAGTTGCATCTAGGATGCCGCTGGTCCAGGGCCTAATTATCAGTCGGCTGGACTACGGAAACACCCTGATGGCTTCCATTAATGAAGAGCTCCTTACCAAACTGTTACAGAACACTTCCGCCAGACTTGTATTAAATCTATCTTCACGGTCTCCACCATCTCCAAGTCTGAAAGCTCTCCATTGGCTCCCAATCAGAAAATGTATCCGATTTCAGATCAACTGTCTTGTCCACAAAACTATTCATGGGAATGGGCCATGTTATCTTGCCAAAAAGCTTATCTGGTGCCAACCCACCAAAACCCTTAGGTCCTCAACCAAACACCTCCTTACCCCCCTTTAAGATGCGCACCGCCAGGAATGGCGGAGGATAATTTTTTTACCTTGCCCCCACTCTGTTGAATTCACTACCATCACACCTACATATGGAAAACGACCATAGACAATTTCGGAGAAATTTAAAAACCTGGCTGTTCTGATCTCTCTTCTTCACACCAGTTGTCTCTCCTTCCGTTTCCAGGGTTTTTTCTCTTGGCCAGCGCTCTGAGACCCACTGGTGATATGTGCACTTAACAAAATCCCATGACTATGACAATAAGAGAAGATAAGGCAAACTTTTATCTGGAGAATTCTCAAACGGATGCACATTGTTCTGAAGACACCATGAACAGAATCGTTTCCATTTGAGACTGTAGGTTTTGTAGTAGATAATTCTCTTACTTTAGAAAGAATGTCTCTACAGTCTTGTGGTAGGTCTAGATTCTTAAATTCACTGATTTCTGTAACCACGCATGCAGCAGTAGTGACACTGGATGTGGATGGAGCATCTGACCCCTGCTCATTGTTAACAACGTTGATGATACTGGAAGGTGATAAGTTAGTTTTTTATTGACTGATTGATAAATTAAAATCATAACAGTAAAAACAAGAGCGCTTTGGGTGCATAGCGCAAGCCCCAAAATTAGTTATATTTAATTTATACTTAAAACCATTGATACAGAACATTAAAATGCTCTGACTTGATTATTCTGAGTAGCTGGGTGGGAACCCTTAGTGCCTGTCGGGGACCACCCTGATTGCTTCTGCATCATTTGGCATGTCCGTTACGGGAACAGGGTTACATTCCTGTGACTCCTTTAAGGCGATCCGAATCAGATGCGTAAATTTCCCCATTCTTGCTAGATTCATTGTCGTTGATTTGGAGAAACATAAAGCCAAGGCCTCTCTGCAGGTCTTTGCCACGTCGGCGATACAAATCGGGCGAAGAAGGTGCCTGCCATCATTATTTAGTTTGGGGCAGCAGCCCAGGAGGTGCAGCCAGGATTCCTTCTGAAATGAGCACAGCCTGCGTTCTATATTTTCCCCCTTACATGCCCATGCTGGATTGAAATCAGTGATACGTAGCATTAATAGTCTCATAAAAAATATTTTACTGCGGACTTGCAGTGTCAGGGCCTCGCTAAGGTAGAGTTGGGCTTTCCCCAGCATATATGATTTGTTCAGTGGCTCTAAGTTGGAGCTTGAGAGGAGGGCTTTGATGTCTTGGGCAAAAGATGTTTCATGGACTTGTTTGTTTACTGCTTTCTTCCAGGCTGCGAGCGGGATTTCCAAAATTCGCAGGCTCACTGCCTCTATCTTCAAAGTGTTGATACTGTGGCCCAGATTGGCATGCCAAGCTGTCCCTACCTCCTCAATGGCAGATCTCAGTTGGTATCTTAGGGAGACAGCTGGTGCCCTCAGCATCCTTAGATATAGCTTTATAAGGTCCCCCTCGCACGTCAGGTCCGGCCTCTCAAGGCCGAGTTCCAATCTCAGCCTTGATTTCCTGGCAGCCCGTGGAACAAGCAGTACTGATTTAAAAGCTTTAGCTTGGACTTGGTTCAAGAAGGCATCTAATAAAACTGGGAAGGCCAGGTGACCGTAACTGATGGCTGGAAGCAGTTTTGCTTTTAGTGCCGTCAGTATTGGGGCCGCTGTAGGCCTTAACAGATGTTGGCTCAGCTGTTTTAGCGAGTGTATGACATTCTTGGCCTTGGAGTTCAGATGGTTTAAATCAATATTTGCATTGGCCCGCTCTGAGAACCAAACCCCAAGATAGTTATAAAAAGCCACTGTGCCGATTTGTAAATCCCCCCAAGAGCCATTGTGCTTGCCTTTTGAAATTATGTCTCCCAAAGACGATTACCTTGGTCTTCTCCTGGTTGACTGTCAGGGAGTTTGCCTTGTTGAAGTGATACAATGCATGCAGGGCTCTTTGAAGGCCCACTTTAGTGTGGTCCATTATTGTGGTTTCATCAGCATGTTGTAGTACTGGCAGCCTCACACTTCCCAGCCTGGGAGCTACTAAGTTGGCAACTTGCAAAGCAGCCCCCAGATCGGCGGTGTACAGATTAAAGAGGAAGGGCACCAACACACAGCCCTGTTTGAGCCCGTTGTTTGTGGCACTTTTGGGGCTCAATGTGTGGGAGCTTGTTTTGACCCACACTCAGGTATCCTAGTATAGTGATCTTATTGCTTTTATGTAATTTGGATGGTATTCCCCAGGTGTCCAGTTTCCACCATAGCCTTGTGCAATCCACTTTGTCAAAAGCTGTGCTGTAGTCGATGAAACAGCAAAACAGTGGTTAGCTTTTCGGCTTCACGGCCTGAGCTGATGTTGTCCAAAGTCGACGACTGTGATCTGAAGCCGGACTGTTAGAAGGGGATGATGTCTTTTTCTTGTACCCAGGACTCCAGATCCTTCAGGAGTAGTCGGACATAGGCTTTTGCTTCAAGGTCGAGAAGGGCAATAAAAACAAAGTCAAAAGAACAATCCCCTTGGCAAGCTGATCAAATGAAACCATTCACATCCACTCTCAAACAGTATCGAGATCATACAATCTGACTCAGAGGTGCAAAATTAAAGAGCTTAATGATCAAGTCATAAAATGTGTTTCAATATAAAATTTATTAAAATGGTGTATATATACACAAACAATTAATCATAATAAAATCACATATTTTATAACAAAGTTACATAAGTAAGTATTTCATTGAGTTCAAGACAAAAATCATGAATAAAAACAGATAAAAACAAACAGCGAGTGAGAAAAGGAGCAGGAAAAAATATAATTTCCAATCAAGAAAACCACCTTTTGAGGGTATGGAGTCACGTGATACTCCAACTTCGGCTGTTTGTGGTTTAATCGGAGTGTGATTAGGAAAATCACGGGCTTTTTTTGCTTAAATAGCAGGATGTTTTGGTGGTTCAAAGTTACGCTTACAGAGGCAGAGTACCCCGTGCCAGAACCCGATTGTAGGATCATACTTACCGGCTGGACATGTAAGTAAAAGTAGGCGATATTTGGATGTTCAGGCGGGTAGTTTGGGTGTTTATGAGGAAGTATCCACACAGCTTATTTCCGGGAATGCAGGCACTGGTTAGCATCCAGTCTCTTTTTTAAAGCATTTTTCTACTGATACTATATGTATCCAAACAGCTTATTTACGGGAATACAGGCACTGGTTAGCATCCAGGTTTTTTTAAGGCATTGCTCTAGTGATACTCTACCTGCTGTTAATAGGGCAATGAAAATAGGGGGGCTTTGAGCTGATTACAATGCATTGAGATATTATCCTGTGACCTTTATAAAACAAATGTATATATATACATTGGGGCCTCTTTAGAGTTAACCACAGGAGGCTGTCCTACTAAGTTAATATCATTGCAATGGATATATGTATAAGGTAGTGGACAATACATTATGAAGTTTCAACTTATTGTATTATTCTCATTGTTTTATCTACAGATATGCCTGTTTTTAACGAAGTGAGTGGAGTGAGATTAGATTTTCCCTCCTTCTGATATTACCCAAGAAGGGTTATCAGCTTGAAACTTTTTATAAAGTAGGTAACTATGTAGGTATCTTACAATATGTGATACTTATAGTTTAAGTTTCAATGCTTTTTTGTAGGGCTCATTATTTTGATGCATTGTTTATGTTTATTTTTATTTATTTTTCTTTTCCCGTTATAGATTGGGGTGCTCACCTTTTTGGTTTATTTCGTGTCGATATTAGAGTGACCTATTAAGAAGGGACCCGTTGGCTAAAAATTAAAGGGCTATGGCTTCCTGTCTGGACTAAGGTAGATATCTATAGAAATATAGCTTTTTATATATTATAAAGCAGATATGAAATAGGACTTATTGTGTCTAATCTCCTGTACACTTAATACAGTTATGTTTGTAGGAGAAGGCGACAAAATTGTTGGGAACTGTATCAGATCAGGACAGTGTTCATATCTGGAGGTATGTTTTGCCCCTGGTTTATAATGTAATATGATCTGTGATTGATGAGAAATTGAATAGCTGATATTGTTTACAGCTCTATGTGAAGCTAGGTTTAGCACACATCCTTGAATTTGGTTCGGTTTGGGTGTTTGGTTTGTTTTTAACATATATGTGACTAATATATGGTCACGTTTGAGGAACGAATGCAGTATGGTTGTGATCTCTGACAATGTTTGCATGAGGGTTATATGTGTGTGGCTCTATGGTCAAATTGTGAGTTTGGGATTTGATGGGAGTCTCTTCAGAGGATGCTGACTGAGAGCTTTCTAATCAATCCAAAAATGGTTTTCTTTTTCTTTGTCTTTATATTTAGAAAATTTTCTTTAAAATACGAGTGTGGAAGATTCTCTTTCTTTCCTGAAGAAGGTGGGGGTCACAAAAATCTTCGGATCCACCGAAACGCGTCGATGCTTTGGTTGTTTGATTTCATCACAGATTAGAGACAAGTGCAACACTTTATGGTTATTATTTTGAAAACATGTTTCTGATCCAATAGTGTGCACCGTGATTGTCGGATTTTATTTTGTTGTCTGATAACTGTGATGTTTTCTTGATTGGAAATTATATTTTTTCCTGCTCCTTTTCTCACTCGCTGTTGTTTGTTTTTATCTGTTTTTATTCATGATTTTTGTCTTGAACTCAATGAAATACTTACTTATGTAACTTTGTTATAAAATATGTGATTTTATTATGATTAATTGTTTGTGTATATATACCTCTTTAATAAATTTTATATTGAAACACATTTTTTGACTTGATTATTAAGCTCTTTAATTTTGCATCTCTGAGTCAGATTGTATGATCTCGATACTGTTTGAGAGTGGATGTGAATGGTTTCATTTGATCAGCTTCCCTAGGGGATTGTTCTTTTGACTTTGGTCTTGTGCTACCCCACCCCCTTGGTGATATAGGGTCCCTCTCTCTCTCTCTTTACAACGAGAAGGGCAATAAGCCTGTAATTTGATGGCGTCAGGCGTTCGCCTTTTTTGCAGATGGAGACGAGTATAGTGCCCCGAGATGTTGTTTAAGAGCGGAGTTAGGATTGCTGCCCAAAAGTCCGGCGCTGTTTTGAATACAGGAGCTGGTAACCCATTTGGCTCTGGGGCTCCGTCGATCCTCATTTTCTTGAAGGTCATGATCACCATGCTGGTGTTTATTAAACCTGGTGACCTGTAGTGCTCCTCTTCCCAGGTGATCTGATCTGTGGGAACATTATCGCAGAGGACGTTCAGATCTAGAATATTTGTACTGTTTAACCGGCTCTGCCCCTCTCCCTAGCACCTCGCTTCGGAGCTACCTTTGTTGGAGGAGGCATCCAATTATAGTTGTGTTATATGCTTTACCAAGTCATGCTCCGCCACTCCATTTTCTCTTGGAACGCAACGACTACTCAACTGGTTGATGTGCCTCCACAGCCCGGAGTGGTTCTTATCCTTCAACAGGGAGAACACTTTTAGCCATTCCTTCTCTATATGTTCCTTTTTATGCTCCCACTGTTTCTTTCTTAAGGCTGCCCTGAGCGCTGTAACCAACAGACCTATGGCTGGTATGCCCCCCTCTTTTCCTTACTTCTAAGGCCTTCCGGAGTGCACATTTGCCTTCGAGTAGGTCGTTTGCGGGACGTTTGCTTACTGCTATTGATGGTTCCTTGATATATGGGCGTTGATGAGGATTTCCTAGTTTTAATTGGAGGTCTTCAACGATGTTCGCCCAATCCTTTAATGATGTTACTTGGGGCAGTGAGGTGCCTTCCTGCTTTGAATCCAGCCAAGATCGCATCTTCTCTCCTATATATTCGAACCATTTTATCCTTTGGAGGACTTTATGCTTTTCTTCCCCTCTTGACTCTCCTATTGGTTGAATGAAGGTGGCTGTTGGTACTTCTAGCTGAATCACAGCTCTCAAGGGTCTATTATCACTTTTGGCCCTGTCCTCTACTTCAAAATCTTTTAGTCTGGCTGCGATAGTTTCTCTGACTAAAATGTAGTCGATTGTCGACATGTTCCGAAGAGTTGGTTTCAGATGCCAAGATGTCAAACGTGCTTCCTTTAATGTGTGAGTTGTGCTCATTGAAGAGCTAGTAGAGGGGTTGCACCTAGGAGGGGAGTTCACTTGGTCTAAATCACTCAGAATCAATCAATCAATCAATCAATCAGGGGTTTATAAAGTGCGCTACTCTCCCAAGAGGGTCTCAAGGCGCTCGGTGGGGGTAGGGGGGTGCAGCACGCCCAGTCGAAAAGCCAGGTTTTGAGGCTCTTCCTGAATGTGTGCAGAGAGGGGGAGCGTCTGATGTTGACTGGGAGCTCATTCCAGGTCTTTGCTGCGACGTAGGAGTTGGTTCTTCTGCCTGCACTGGTTCTGTGGATGCGTGGGGTTTCTGCCAGGGCAAGGTCGGCGGAGCGGAGGTTCCTTTTGGGTACATGGAAGGAGAGTCCTTCGTTGAGGTATTTGGGTCCGATGTTGTGGAGGGATTTGTAGGCACGGGTGAGTAGCTTGAAGGTTACTCTCGTCTCGATGGGGAGCCAGTGGAGGTCTTGTAGGTGCGGGGTCATGTGTTTGTGTCGTGGGGTTCCGAGAACGAGTCTGGCTGCGGTGTTCTGGATGGTTTGGAGCATGTGTAGCAGGGTTTTGTTGATTCCGGCGTAGAGTGCGTTACTGTAGTCGAGTCTGCTGGTTACGAGTGCATGGGTGACGGTCTTTCTGCCATCGTGGGGGATCCACTTGAAGGTCTTGCGGAGGATGCGGAGCGAGTTGAAGCAGGTCGAGGCGATGGCGTTGATCTGATGGGTCATGGTGAGGGAGGCGTCTAGAAGGATGCCGAGGTTCAGGGCGTGGTCCTTTGGGGGGGGGGTGGGTTTCCGAGGGCAGGGGGCCACCAGGAGCTGTCCCACGCCGTGGGGGAGGATACCCCTGGAAGAGAACTAGGATTACAGGTAAGTAACTTATCCTTCTCTTCCAGGGGATCCTCATCAATAGTCATAACCACTGAACATAATAGCAAGCCCACCTTCCAATTGCAGGCAAATGAGAACTGCAGTATACATGGAGTAAAACCATTGACAAATTCAGTTATTGAACAGATTCCTCAAGGAGGCTTGTCCTACTTGAGTGTCTGCTCTGGTGTCTGAGTCCAGACAATAATGCCTCGTAAATGTATGGACAGATCTCCAAGTGGCTGCTTTGCAGATCTCGGAGAGTGGGACATTATTGAGAAAAGCCGCAGTAGCCGCCTTTCCTCTTGTGGAATGCGCTTTAGGTCGAGCGACCAGTGGCTTCTGCGCCAGTTGGTAAGCCAATTTAATGCCTGACACAATCCACCTAGCAATGGAACGCTTAGATGCAGCAAAACCTGTGCGGACAGCACCATAGTTTACAAACGATTGGTCAGATTTCCTGACAGCCTTAGTCCTATCTAGGTAGAATTTTAGAACCCGCTTAACATCTAAAGAGTGCAACGCCCTCTCAGCTGGCGAGGAGGGGTTGGGAAAAAAGGTTGGTATGGAGATAGTCTGATTAACATGAAAATCTGACACCACCTTTGGTAAAAAAGATGGATGAGTTCTCATCACTACCCTATTCAGGTGAAAAATCGTGTAGGGCTCTTTAGAACAGAGGGCCTGTATTTCACTCACCCTACGTGCTGAAGTGATAGCTATTAAAAAAGCTGTTTTCCACGTAAGGTGCTGTAAAGTAGATTTATGTATGGGCTCGAAAGGTAAACTCATAAGCTTTGAAAGAACCAAGTTCAGCTCCCAAGAAGGCGAGGGAGGCATTACTGGGGGGTAAACCTTTTTGAGCCCCTGCAAAAAATCCTTCACCAACCTGCAGCTTAAAGAATGATTGCTGCGATGGGGAGAGCCTATATGCTGTAATGGCCGCTAGGTGAACTTTAATGGATGAAAATTTCAACCCCACCCTGGCTAAGTGAAGGAGATAAGGCAAAATCACTTCCTCTTGACATTTTGTAGGGTTATACTGATGTTGAATACACCATACATAAAACCTCTTCCACTTACAGAAATAAGAGTGTCTTGTAGAAGGCCTCCTAGCTTCCTTCAGTATGGTCATACACTCCTGGGGAAGGTTTAAATGCCCATACTGGAGGACTTCAGGAGCCATGCTGTTAAGCTCAGCGTGGGAAGACTGGGATGGTAAATCTTCCCCTGCATCTTGGTTAACAAGTCCGGTCTGCACGGCAGACGCTTGTGAGGTCGGATCGACATGTGGAGGAGATCCGTGTACCACCACTGCCTCGGCCAGTCTGGTGCTATGAGGATCATCTTGGCAGACGAGTGTTGCAGTTTGGTCACCACTTTGGGGATCAGTGGGAGAGGCGGAAAGGCGTACACAAATGTCATTGACCAATCGATCAAAAGGGCATTCCCTATGGATCCTGGCCGATGGTATCTTGAGGCGAAGCGTCGGCATTTCGCGTTGTTTTCGTCCGCGAAGAGATCTATTTGCGGACGTCCCCACTCCTTGAAGATGTCCTCTAGCACCTCGCCGTTGAGTACCCAGTCGTCTGGATCTTGAAAATGACAACTGAGCAAGTCCGCTTTGATGTTGAGCTCTGCTGGCAGGTGCACCGCCTTTATCGAAATGTTCCTTGCTAGGCTCCAGTGCCACAGGGACTGAGCCTCCAGCAAGAGTGTCCTGGATCGAGTACCCCCCTGTTTGTTCAGGTAGTACATTGTGGTGGTATTGTCCGTTTGTACTAGAATGGGACTCGTACTGATTGCGGGTAGGAACGCTTTGAGGGCTAGGTGGACTGCCCTGAGTTCTAGCATGTTGATGTGGTACAACCGCTCGCTGCTGGACCACAGTCCTTGGGTCTGTAGGGATCCCAGATGCGCACCCCAACCCTGCAGGGATGCGTCGGTGATCAGCGTCTGAGATGGGGGTTCTTGATGAAAAGGAAGTCCCACCTGTAGATTGAGTGGCTTCAACCACCACTTGATTGACTGCCTGGCCGCTGAGGAAAGACAGACTGTTTCCTCCGACAGTGAATTCCTTTGGTCCCATTTATCCTCCAAATCTTGTTGGAGAGGACGCATCCTCAATCTGGCATTGGGCACCAGGAATATGCAAGATGCCATGGCCCCTAGCAGAGACGAAATCTGTTGCGCTGTAGACAGATTGTTGGTGATAATCTGCTTGCCTTTGTGGATAAGGGATAACCGTCTCTCCTCCGAAGGAAACACTTTTCCTACTGCGGAGTCTATAGTTGCACCGTGGTAGTGTATCCTTTGGGTTGGTGTGAAGGTGGATTTCTTGAAGTTCACCCTGAGTCCCAATCTGTGACACAAATTCAGGCAGCGTGCCCGCTGTGAGTGTACACTCTGAGGCGATGGGCCTTTTATCAGCCAATCGTCTAGATCGGGATAGACGAAGACTCCTGCGCGCCTCAGTGCAGCCGCTACTACTGTCATGCATTTTGTAAATACTCGAGGGGCCGATTTCAGGCCAAATGGTAGAACCTTGAACTGATAGTGAGAGGTCCCCACTACGAACCTTAGAAATTTCCGATGACTCTGTACGATGGGAGCATGAAAGTACGCGTCTTGCAGATCCAGCGAGCAAATCCAATCGCCTTGCCGGAGATGAGGATATATTTGGTGAAGCGCAAGCATGCAAAACTTTTCTCTTTTGATATGCTTGTTGAGTGTCCGTAAGTCCAAGATGGGTCTGAACTCTGCTTTTATATTTCTTTTTTGAATTAGAAAATATCTGGAGTAGACTCCTCTCCCTCTCTGCGCCCTGGGAACTCTTTCTATTGCTGATTGGAGCAGAAGGGTCGCCACTTCTTCTCTTAGCATCTTGAGGTGTTGAGATGATTGTACAGGGTGGATCCAGGGAGGAGGACTCCGGAAACGAAGCGAGTATCCATGTCGCAGTATATTTAGAACCCACTTGTCCTTTGTGATGGATTGCCACTCTGGAAGATGGTTTGCAATACTTCCTCGCACCGGAGCGGTGGACAGCATAGGAGGAAGCAGTCTCTCATTGCTTTCCTTGAGCCTTGTTTCCACTGCCGGCCTGGCGGTTAATTCCACGTCCCCTGGATGATCTGCGGGACTGAAATTGTTGCTTCTTTTGCCCTTGTTGGTCTTGATTTTTCTGCCAGTGAGGGGTTTGAACCCTCTGTTGGTAGCTACGCCTGTCGGTTCCCCTACGGCGACGGAATTCTTTCCGTTTCTCTAGCCCCACGGCTTTCATGGTCTCGAGTTCTGACTTCATTCGAGCCATTTCGTCATCCGCATGAGAACCGAAAAGCGAACTACCCGAGAAAGGCAGATTCAGAATTCTTGCCTGTGCTTCAGGTTTCGGAGCCGTCAGCCTTAGCCAAGAGGATCTTCTGGCGGAAATCCCATGAGCATACGAGTGTGCTGCCAACGTTGCTCCATCCGCTGCTGCGCTTATCACTTGGTTTGACACTAGGCTGCCCTCGTGCAAGATCTCTTCAAAGTCCTTTCTGTCTTTGGAAGGTACTTTTTCCTATAAATCTCTGAAGGGAGTCCCATAGTGATCTGTCGTAGCGCCCCAGAAGCGCTGAGGCACTAGCCACTTTCAGACTAGAGGCCGCCGAGCCACATACTCTTCTCCCCCAAGAGTCTTGTGATTTACTTTCCTTATCTGGCGTCACTGTGGATGATGAAACCACTGAATGAGTTTTTCTGGCAGCAGCCGTGATCACAGAGTCCGGAGGAGGGTACGCCTTGAGAAATAGAGGATCCTCAGGAGCCGGACGATATTTCTTAAGAATCCGCGCCGGCGCCGATTTGATAGTCGCTGGCGTGAGGAAGATATCCATTACCGGTTTAAGCAACCCAGGGACTAAAGGCAACAGTGGACGAGACACCGCTCGCTCATGAAGGGTCTCGAAGATGACAGAGGAGGTGGTTTCTTGAACAGGCATGGGAATGTTCAACTTTGTCGCTCCTCTGCACAACACATCTTGGAAGGTGGTGATGTCGTCCACTGGCGATACCCTAGATGGTGGAGTATCTGAGAGTGTGGGTGAGTAATCCCCACTGGACAAACGGCTTGACAAGGAGGATGAGGGGGACCTCCGCCGCCTTCTCCCCGATCTGATTGACTCTCTTCTATGAGAGGTGGACCTGGATCGCCTTCTGGGCGAGCGTGAGCGCCTTTGGAATTCTCTTCCTCGAGAATGGGATCTTGCTGGTCGTGATGGTTGAGCCAGAGTCCTTAATCTTGTTAAGGAATCCTTAACTGCCTGAATCATTTAAGTGTTCTGAGGCATTTCCCTGATGGGGCTCTGAGGCAGAGTATGGTCCTCGTCTTGAGACGTATGCTCCACTGGAGGAGCTGGAGAGAGACCCAACACCTCCGGTGATCCGGATCTTGATCTCGAGCCTTCAGAGGCTGAAGGTGAAATTGAAATCGGACGCGATGAATCGTGCTCCGATGTGGTATATACCAATCTATGAGGAGCTTTGCGTCTCGATACTTTCTTTAAAGTCAGACGAATGTGTGACGTTTCCTGGTATCCCTCAGCGGGGGACCGTCTCGACGGTGATAGGCCTATCACCGGAGATCTGGACTTCGACGCCGAGTGGATAACCGGCGATGTGTCCAGCCTCGACGTCGAGAGCCTTGTCGTCGACGGAGGACTTGTCCTGGACGGAGGCCTAGAACCCAACGGGGAATCTCGCCTCGACGTCACTATCTTCTCCGAAGATTTGGAGACCTTAGACGACGGAGGCACCTGCCTCGACGTCGACCCCGACGGAGGCACCTGCCTCGACGTCAATGTAGATTTCGACGTCGAGCGCCTGTGTTCTTCATGCGACGTCGACTTTTCTCTTGGTGTCGATTTCGACGTTGAGCGATGTCTATTCTTTGACGTCGAACGATGTTTTCTTGACGTCGATTGGCGATGAGCCTCCTTCAACGCCGAAGGATGTTTTCTTGATGTCGAAGTTGCCGACGACGAACAAATGCGCTTCGCCGCCGGATCGAGCGTCGACGTGGACTTTCTTTTGGAAGCATGACTCCCTCTGGACTCCTCACCTCTCAGCGACGATCCCGCCGCTGGAGTCTTCGACGCCGAGCCCGACGCCGATGGAGAACAGACAGAGACCAGCTGCTTCGACGTCGACCGCTCCGAAAGGCCATAAAGCCCAATTCTCTCTCTCTCCTTCAAAGTTCTCTTTGAAAGGTCCTTGCAGTGACGACAGGATGCAGGAGAGTGAGAATCTGGTAGACAGACGATACACACATCGTGTGTGTCTGAAGAGGCCTTCTTTTTGCCACAGGATGGACACGGCATGAATAAAGAAGGCATTTTTCTGACAGAAAAAAATGTTAAATCTAGTCAGAAAACACAGGAATACGCTTCCCTGACAGAATTTAACAAGAGGAAGCCCAAAAAATTACTATAAAAGTAACAATTCTTGACTGAAAAGTATAAAAAGAAGAGAGCTGAATTCCAGGGTCCTGGCTGAAGGAGCCGGAAAGAACAACTGACCCAACTGTCATCCCTGAGGCATGATGGGATATTGGAGTCACGGCTGCCTTAAAGGCACGGTGCCAGTTTTTACCTGTACAAGGCTTTTCAGTCTCTATGGTATTGTATTGCAATGCAGCCTGCAGGCTAACAAAGTTTTGTGGATCTGTGTTTTGCACAGTGTTCTCTTTTCTTTATCATGAGTTTTTTACCTCATTAAAAAAAAAAAAAAAAAGATATTTAGGTGTATTATTATACCTATGGTGCATTATTGGATATTTGTGTCTACATTGTCTAGCCTTCTGTGGGGGCTGCATTTGCTTGGGAAAAAATAATATATGTTTATACATATACAGAGCTGTATTTATATGTTCTTCATATATAATTTTATTATTTCCGGGGTCCCCGCACATGGGCGGGAATATTCAGTGCTTATGACTATTGATGAGGATCCCCTGGAAGAGAATCTGTAGTTAGGAGATAACAATTCGAGATGGCCGCAGCAGAATGACAACTGAGTGTCGGTGAGGGGGAGGGCAAGGTCCCGCCCCCAAGCCTACCGGGATGATGTGGCTGCCCCGAGCGCAGTACCCTGCACATGATTATATAGGGACGGTATCAGCTTGCGAGGTGAGGGGATCGAATATATGTAATCCGGAGCTGTAAATGTCTGTGGGGGAGCTGGGAATGTGTCGTACAGCGCCCAGCAAGTCGCATGTAATTGTTAATACAAAAAAATCTCCAGAGGGGTGCGTATAGTGGTGGCCTGAGATGGCGGGGCCAGGAATTGGCCGTCCGGGTAGAGGTCTGCAAAGGTGTGTATATTCAGCATCTTAGCACGAGTGCAAGTGCCCCCCTCGTGCATGGGTGGCAGCAAGGAGTGTTTCGCTACCTGGACAGATGGGACGTAGCTGTGTATACTCCCTGCACATCTTGCCAACCTGATCCACGCCCACCGCATGCACTGTGGTGTGTCTATCTCTGAGGTGGGGTGCTTGTATGGAATGAACAGCACTGTCGATAACGGCCATGAGGAAACTTTGTCTGTCTCTATAGTGACATGTGGCTGGAATGGTGTGGAATGTGCCCAGTAATGCAAAAGATGTACCTGGGCGCACAGTGCATATAATTGTAGGTCTGGTGCTCCCATCCCACCCCGTGATTGTGGCAGCTTTAATAATTCATACTTTACCCGGGGTTGTTGTCCCGCCCAGACTAGTGTGATGAGGTTAGAGCAAAGTCCTTTAAAAAAAAAGGCCTGTGTGAATGGGATGGGGATGTTTACGAATAGATAAAGACATTTCGGTAATACAACCATTTTTGCAATGGCTATCCGCCCCGCCATAGACAGTGGGAGCCTTGACCACAGGGGAATACGATTCTCAAACCAGGTCATGGCTCTGCAGAAGTTGGCTTTCCAAAGCTCTTCGACATGTCTGCTGACAAGGATACCTAAATAATTAACAGGGCCGGTGGTCCATTGGAGTGGGTATTCCATAGGGAATAGAGCAGCAGCTTCCATTAACGGGAGTATCACAGATTTAGCCCTGTTAATTTGAACTCCAGACAGGCCCTGAAGCGTTTGAGTTCAAGAATTAATGGGGAAGGTTGTTCTCGGGGTTTCTCACATGAAGGGTAATATCATCCGCGTACAGGGACACAACAATACCGCAGGTTGTGAATCCTAGCCCCTGGTTTGTGTGATGTTGCCAGATTTGTGCAGCCAGGGGTGCCATCTCAATGGCAAAGAGTAAAAGGGAAAGTGGGCACCCTTGCCGAGTGCCTCTAGAGACCGGGAAGGGGTCTGATATTTGCCCGCTGAGGCGCACTCGGGCAGTGGCAGGGTGTAAAGAAGGCGGATCTGTGCAATAAAGTTGGCACTGAGGCCTAGTCTGCCCAGCAGTGGGGACAGATATCCCCACTCCAGAGTGTGGAAGGCTTTTGTGGCATCGAGCTGAGGGGATGTAGGTAGTGCATGACTGCAAACATGGTCCTGAGATCTCTGGGTTGTAGATCGGCCCGCTATGAAACCAGATTGATAAGGTCTGATCATTACCGGGAGCAGGAGTTGTAACCTGTTTGCCAGTACCTTAGCGAATATTTTATCATCTATGTTGATTAGCGACAGGGGTCAATAAGAGTCGCAATGGTTAGCTGGCTTGTCAGACTTAAGAAGCGTGAAGATTACAGCCTCTCGCATCGATGGCGGGAATGAGCCCAACAGTAGCACATCACGGTAGACATTCAGGAATATGGAGGTTAAAATATCGGAATATGCTTTGTAAAAAGCGGCTGGTAATCCATCTAGTCCAGGGGTTCTATCTGGGGGGAGGCCCACGATTGCCTGTTGAATCTCTTCTGCAGTGATGGGGGAGTTCAGGAACTCCTGTTGCGCCTCCGAAAGCCACACCAGCTCAATTGCGTCAAAATAGGCCTGGAGATCCGGGGGGTCGTCGTCTGGGGGGGAGAGTAGAGGTGGAAGAAGTCAACCCAAATTTGTAGCAGTTCTGGGGTAGAGGAGCAATTGCGGCCTTCGGAGTAGAGGAGGATGGAGATGTAAAATGCAGCATGAAGTTTCTGGAGCTGCCTGGCTAATGTTTTGCCAGGGCGGTCTCCCATGCCGTAGCTAAGCGCCTGGGTCTCTTTACCCAAGAAAAGGACTTCTCTCAGTGCCTCCTCCTGATATGCCTACATCTTCCCGCGTATGCAGGCCAGGGTACCGGGGTCATTGGAGCAGTGGAACTGAGTCTCAAGCACGCTGTAGGAAGGTGGATATCTGACTATGGTTACCCCCAACTTTTTGCCTAGTGTCTAGCTGGTTTTTCGACTTAGTTGGCCTGAGATCCTGCCATTCAGGGTCTCAGGCTGTCTGGTCTCTCTTTATAATGGACTCCATGTACCCTAGGTACATACACAATTGGTAAGGATCACCTTATTGGACCCTGTACAGTGTACCCTAGGTACCCAGGGCATAGGTGTACCCTAGGCCTCCCAGGGGCTGCAGCATGTATTATGCCACCCCTGGCCTGGCCTTCCAATCAGACACAACTGGCTGATCACTCAGCTGGGGCAAGGTTGTGTAATCACCTCTTGCTTAGATATAGTATACCTATATCTACCCTTAAAATAGACACATGTGTACCTATCAGCCACTCCTATGGCAGGCCTTAACAATCCTGGAGGCAGAGTGCTTGGTAACATGTGAGATGGTGCTCTAGCATGAGCTGAGCCTGTCTGCAGCTTTCAGAACCACGTCCTTATAGCTGTTCTATGATATAGCCTACCATATACTCTTAAGGTGCCTTATAATCTTAAACGGTTATGGTAACTATGGTTTGGCTTTATCAAAACATGTCGTGTAAGGTGTCTAACACTTTGGAATAATACCCCCATACCATTTCTGGTGATGAGGATATTATTCCCCCCTACTAGAGGGAGAGACATGTTAAAATCCTACTTTGCTGTTTAACTCTAACCAAAGCCTCAGCATCACAAAATGGATGCTGCTGCCACAGACACGAGTCTGGCCTCCTGCTCCTGGGAGTGATCCCGGCAAGGGAGGCTTGGACAATAGGTTTCCTGCTTGGGGAGGTGCTAGCACCTCCCCAGACAGACTTTAGTGTATTGGGGCAGGGAGGGCTGAAAGGAATGAGACATGCCTGGGGCACACAAGGTGTCCCATGCATAGTCCAGTTCAAACTGGTGCTGGGGCACTCCAGCCCCAGTCCTGGCGCGAAACTGGACAAAGGGAAGGGGGTGTAACCACCCCCCTCCCAGGTCCCACCCATAAGGCGTGACCTAGCAGGCAACCCAGCCCCCCAGATTAGTATAAGAGTGGTAGCTGGGCCCCAGGAGATTAGATTATTCTGAACCTGCAACTTGAACAGAAACTCTGGACCTTCGACATTCGACGAAAGAAGAAGACTGAAGAATCTCCCTTGTGGCCAAGGAGTGGCTACCCTGTGTAAACAGGCACCATCAAGAGACTACCCTTTGCTTTGCTAAAGTTCTACGAGGGACCGATTGCAGAGCCCGACCAGAGCCCTGACTTCTAGACTTCTCCGACCCTGATCCACATCCACAGCCGAGCTGAGATCCGTGGAGGCGACGAGAGACGTGGGACCGGCTACCTGGGAAAAGTGGCGAGTATCTTCCAGCGCAGCTTCTGAGGTACCCTTGAAGTTGTGCACCGGGGATTGAGAAGCCCCAACCCCAAGCACCATCTGCACCGAAGACCAGCCCCCCACACTCCACGAGTCCTGCGTGGGGCCCTTCTGCATTTTCCTGCTTGCCGCGTCTGTCCGGTTGCTTGCCCGTTGGCTAGCGGCTTTTGTGACGACACACCTTGAAATCTTCACTGCTGGTTTGGCTCCTCCAGACTGGCTCCCGCTTCCTTGCAAAAGCACCTCCGTTCTTCGTGGGTTCCGCTTGCCAAGGCTTGGTGAGTCCTAGTTCGACTTCGACGCCGCCGACATCAAGAGCCTTCGTGGGACAGCTCGCCTCCTGGTCCTGGTCATCCTCGACGTCTCCTGGTACCCGTGGCTGCAGCGACAAGCTTCACCCTTCACCTGCAATCTTCACGACATCGCCTGGTTCCTTCCTGGTTCCACGTGGTCACTGGCTAGTGACCTTGACTCTGTCCCTTCTGCTTGCAGGTACCCTTCCTTCTTGATCCTGGCCTTGGGATCCACCGGACACTCTGCACTGACTGCCTGTCAGCAACATTCCTTCAGGCATCCATAGAAGTCCACGACGAAACCCGACGCAAGTTCACACCTATGCACCCGCAGCTCGTGGGCTAGGTAACTTGGGTACTTCGGTGCTCACAAGGGTAGTGACTATCCTAGGGTCTAGTTTCCGAGTCTCGACTCTCTAGTTGCTTCAGAAGCGTCCTTAAACTGCTTATTTCAAAACTGTACTATTTCTATCGACTATACGCATTACGCGTGAGTGTTTCCACTCTGCACCTGAATCCCGTGGGCCTCCCACTTCCTAACTGTTGGTAGTGTAGTGTAGTCCCAGCGATTCCCTAGGCCTAGGCCTATCCTATTTCCGTGACAGTGGTCCTTATACCACTTCTTTAGTATATGGTTTGCGTGGCCCCTAGGGCCTAACTGTATTACTTACCTGTGTGACTTAATGTATGCTTAAATAAGACTGTGTTGTACTTACCTCGAATCTCATAAAGAGTGCTGAGGGTTTGACTAGAATAAATACACTTTATTTTATATATATATCTGTTGTGGTGTCCTTTCATTTGGTATTCAAGGGATTATATATGGTATCACAGCTGGCTTCACATGCCATTCAGAGTTTAGCCTAAGACTGCTCTTGTCCATGCTACCACTAGGATAGCTGGTCTATAAGGTTGACTTTACAACCAATCACCATAAGGGTTGTTTGGACTGATATAAGGTGTACACTAGAACTAGTGACATCATACATCAGGCCAACTTCTCACATTGGTGAGCAGCGGTTGGGATCTGAGCTTGCTGTTGTAATACCATTGTAATCTTGAGATACTAAATTGAAAGATCACACAGATATTGTTTAGGTACATATAACATAGATTATAAATACTTAAGTCCTACTGGACTTAGTTGTTGTAGGTTGAAGGGACTAGCACACCCTGACTACAACTACTAGAGAGGTTTAGTAGATACAACTAGTGTAGGTAGGTGCACACACCACACCCTCACTAGAATCATGTCCCTGAATGGAGATCACACTGATACTCCCTCAGGAGAGGAGAATCCTGGACAGATTCCCTCTAGATATGATGCATTCACTTTCCAGGAGATGAGACAACTGTGTACCTCCAGGAGATTAAAACAGGGTTCCAACCCTACCCTTAGACAGCTAGTGGAGCTTCTGGGAGCCTATGATGCTGAAAGAGCTGCCAAGTATGGTGCCATAGCTGTAGATAAGGGCCTCCCCTCCACAGAAGAGACCCCTGACTTAACTGATACAGATGAGTTAGAACAGACCTCAGAGGAAGAGGGAGGTAGCAAGACCCCAGTCAGAAGACTTAGTCAGGCTAACTTAAGCTTGCATGGGAGCTTGCATGGGAGCTTCCCTTACAGGCCCCCAAGTAATCTTAAAAAGAGAGATAGGAGGGGTAGATCTCCCTCAGGGGACTCTCTCCACTCCTATCACTCAAGAAGCTCCAATGCTTCATCCCACAGGGGGATGACTTCCCCCCAAAGGAGAGAGCATGAGGCCAGAATGAAGGAAGCCAAACTGAGGATTGAAAGGGAAGAACTTGCCCTTGCCAAAGAGAAGCTTGCTCTGGCCAGAGAGCAAACATTGTGTGGGTCAGAACCCACTGGTGGCAGCAACATTCCTAGAGATAGGGATGGGTCTTATGACCATAGAAACCTAAGCAAGATAGTCCCCCCCCATATCAGAATGGGGATGACATCCACAAGTGGATGACTGCTTCGGAGAGGGCCTGCAAAGTACAGCAGGTACCCCAGAGTCAGTGGGCAGCTATCTTGTGGCTCTCCTTTTCTGACAAAGCTAGAGACAAGCTCCTCACAGTCAGTGATGAGGATGCTAACAATTACAAAGTCCTGAAGAGTGCTCTGATAGATGGGTTTGGCTTAACCACTGAGCAATATAGGTTGTTGTTCAGAGACACCCAGAAGACACAGACACAGGACTGGTCTGATTTTGTGGATTGTGCCACTAAGGCTTTGGAAGGTTGGTTAACTGGCAGCAAGGTGCAGGACTATTCAGGATTGTACAACTTGATTATGAGGGAGCAGATCCTTAGTAATTGTCAGAACCAGCTTCTCCATCAACACCTGGTAGACTCAGATTTGACCTCTCCCCAAGAATTGGGAAAGAGGGCAGATAAATGGGTCAGGACCAGGATTAGGCCTAAAAATCAGGGTGGTGACCAAAAGAAAGATACCACCAAACCTCAAGAGAAGGGTGGGGATAAAACAAAAGAGAAATCTTCCTCAGGGCCTCAAAACTCCACACAGGGTGGTGGGTCCCAAGCTCCCTCCTCTACCACAGTTAAAAAGCCTTACTGCCATGAATCTAAATTCCTGGGCATTGGAAAACTGACAGCAGTTGCCCAAAGGCTAAAAACAAAACTGTTCCTCCAATTACTCCTCTCACACCACCTATTACTGTCAGCAGTAATCCCCCAGGTGGTGGGAGTGCCCCCAAACATTTGGTTGGGTTTTCTTGGGGAACACAGGGGGACCCTGGCTTAGCCAATTCCCCTACAGCAGCTACTCTTGTCTGTGATGGTGGCATGGGGTTTGCCAACTTCACTGCCTGTCCCAACACTTTGGGTAGGTACAGACAGGAGCCCTACATCAATGGTAGAAAAGCTGAGGCCTACAGAGACACTGGAGCTAGCATCACTATGGTGGCCCATAGGCTAGTTCCCTCTGAGCAGCTTTTGCCTGGTTTCTCATACCAGGTAACTAACATTGATGGCAAACAGAACAGTCATCCCATGGCAGAGGTATGTCTCAGCTGGGGAGGTGTCACTGGCCCTAAAAGGGTGGCAGTGTCTCCAACCTTGCCTGTGGACTGCTTACTGGGGAATGACTTGGAACTCTCAGCTTGGGCTGGAGTTGAACAAGACACCCATTCTAAAATGGTAGGCCTTTCACAAAAGGGTAGTGGGGTTGTGCCAGCCACAACCCCTGTCCAAGTAGATTTCCTCCCTGAAAAGGTTGGCAGGACAGTGGTAGCCACAGCCCAGGCAAAGACAGACTTCCCTGTAGAGATTGGCAGAGCTGTGACAGTCACAGCTCAAACCCAAACTGAGTGCCTCCCTGAAAAGGCTTTACAACAAACAAATGATGGACGGAATGCTGACAATGCAGACATTCTCCCCCAGTCAAGAGATCTGGGTTAAATCCATCGTTCTTTTGCCCACTACACCACCCCAGTCAAGACATGGCCATATGCAAATCAGTCTTGACCCTGTGCCTCATGGGAACAGTCCAGCCCGAACTGCCAAGCCATGTCTTCCCTGGACCGGAATCAAGCATCCTAGGTCTGGTTTCTGGCTATCAGCCGTCATCAGCCAGGATAGCTTGACTCCAGTGGCGTAGTGAGCACGGGTCCCACGTCTGGGAATACCCATCCCACTTAGGGCGAAAAGCGTTACAACAAACAAATGATGGACGGAATGCTGACAATGCAGACATTCTCCCCCAGTCAAGAGATCTGGGTTAAATCCATCGTTCTTTTGCCCACTACACCACCCCAGTCAAGACATGGCCATATGCAAATCAGTCTTGACCCTGTGCCTCATGGGAACAGTCCAGCCCGAACTGCCAAGCCATGTCTTCCCTGGACCGGAATCAAGCATCCTAGGACCGGTTTCTGGCTATCAGCCGTCATCAGCCAGGATGGCTTGACTCCAGTGGCGTAGTGAGCACGGGTCCCACGTCTGGGAATACCCATCCCACTTAGGGCGAAAAGCGTTACAACAAACAAATGATGGACGGAATGCTGACAATGCAGACATTCTCCCCCAGTCAAGAGATCTGGGTTAAATCCATCGTTCTTTTGCCCACTACACCACCCCAGTCAAGACATGGCCATATGCAAATCAGTCTTGACCCTGTGCCTCATGGGAACAGTCTAGCCCGAACTGCCAAGCCATGTCTTCCCTGGACCGGAATCAAGCATCCTAGGACCGGTTTCTGGCTATCAGCCATCATCAGCCAGGATAGCTTGACTCCAGTGGTGTAGTGAGCACGGGTTCCACGTCTGGGAATACCCATCCCACTTAGGGCGAAAAGCGTTACAACAAACAAATGATGGACGGAATGCTGACAATGCAGACATTCTCCCCCAGTCAAGAGATCTGGGTTAAATCCCTCGTTCTTTTGCCCACTACACCACCCCAGTCAAGACATGGCCATATGCAAATCAGTCTTGACCCTGTGCCTCATGGGAACAGTCCAGCCCGAACTGCCAAGCCATGTCTTCCCTGGACCGGAATCAAGCATCCTAGGACCTGTTTCTGGCTATCAGCCGTCATCAGCCAGGATAGCTTGACTCCAGTGGCGTAGTGAGCACGGGTCCCACGTCTGGGAATACCCATCCCACTTAGGGCGAAAAGCGTTACAACAAACAAATGATGGACGGAATGCTGACAATGCAGACATTCTCCCCCAGTCAAGAGATCTGGGTTAAATCCATCGTTCTTTTGCCCACTACACCACCCCAGTCAAGACATGGCCATATGCAAATCAGTCTTGACCCTGTGCCTCATGGGAACAGTCCAGCCCGAACTGCCAAGCCATGTCTTCCCTGGACCGGAATCAAGCATCCTAGGACCAGTTTCTGGCTATCAGCCGTCATCAGCCAGGATAGCTTGACTCCAGTGGCGTAGTGAGCACGGGTCCCACGTCTGGGAATACCCATCCCACTTAGGGCGAAAAGCGTTACAACAAACAAATGATGGACGGAATGCTGACAATGCAGACATTCTCCCCCAGTCAAGAGATCTGGGTTAAATCCATCGTTCTTTTGCCCACTACACTACCCCAGTCAAGACATGGCCATATGCAAATCAGTCTTGACCCTGTGCCTCATGGGAACAGTCCAGCCCGAACTGCCAAGCCATGTCTTCCCTGGACCGGAATCAAGCATCCTAGGACCGGTTTCTGGCTATCAGCCGTCATCAGCCAGGATAGCTTGACTCCAGTGGCGTAGTGAGCACGGGTCCCACGTCTGGGAATACCCATCCCACTTAGGGCGAAAAGCGTTACAACAAACAAATGATGGACGGAATGCTGACAATGCAGACATTCTCCCCCAGTCAAGAGGTCTGGGTTAAATCCATCGTTCTTTTGCCCACTACACCACCCCAGTCAAGACATGGCCATATGCAAATCAGTCTTGACCCTGTGCCTCATGGGAACAGTCCAGCCCGAACTGCCAAGCCATGTCTTCCCTGGACTGGAATCAAGCATCCTAGGACCGGTTTCTGGCTATCAGCCGTCATCAGCCAGGATAGCTTGACTCCAGTGGCGTAGTGAGCACGGGTCCCACGTCTGGGAATACCCATCCCACTTAGGGCGAAAAGCGTTACAACAAACAAATGATGGACGGAATGCTGACAATGCAGACATTCTCCCCCAGTCAAGAGATCTGGGTTAAATCCATCGTTCTTTTGCCCACTACACCACCCCAGTCAAGACATGGCCATATGCAAATCAGTCTTGACCCTGTGCCTCATGGGAACAGTCCAGCCCGAACTGCCAAGCCATGTCTTCCCTGGACCGTAATCAAGCATCCTAGGACCGGTTTCTGGCTATCAGCCGTCATCAGCCAGGATAGCTTGACTCCAGTGGCGTAGTGAGCACGGGTCCCACGTCTGGGAATACCCATCCCACTTAGGGCGAAAAGCGTTACAACAAACAAATGATGGACGGAATGCTGACAATGCATACATTCTCCCCCAGTCAAGAGATCTGGGTTAAATCCATCGTTCTTTTGCCCACTACACCAACCCAGTATAGACATGGCCATATGCAAATCAGTCTTGACCCTGTGCCTCATGGGAACAGTCCAGCCCGAACTGCCAAGCCATGTCTTCCCTGGACCGGAATCAAGCATCCTAGGACCGGTTTCTGGCTATCAGCCGTCATCAGCCAGGATAGCTTGACTCCAGTGGCGTAGTGAGCACGGGTCCCACGTCTGGGAATACCCATCCCACTTAGGGCGAAAAGCGTTACAACAAACAAATGATGGACGGAATGCTGACAATGCATACATTCTCCCCCAGTCAAGAGATCTGGGTTAAATCCATCGTTCTTTTGCCCACTACACCACCCCAGTTTAGACATGGCCATATGCAAATCAGTCTTGACCCTGTGCCTCATGGGAACAGTGCAGCCCGAACTGCCAAGCCATGTCTTCCCTGGACCGGAATCAAGCATCCTAGGACCGGTTTCTGGCTATCAGCCGTCATCAGTCAGGATAGCTTGACTCCAGTGGCGTAGTGAGCACGGGTCCCACGTCTGGGAATACCCATCCCACTTAGGGCGAAAAGCGTTACAACAAACAAATGATGGACGGAATGCTGACAATGCATACATTCTCCCCCAGTCAAAAGATCTGGGTTAAATCCATCGTTCTTTTGCCCACTACACCACCCCAGTTTAGACATGGCCATATGCAAATCAGTCTTGACCCTGTGCCTCATGGGAACAGTCCAGCCCGAACTGCCAAGCCATGTCTTCCCTGGACCGGTGCTCACTACGCCACTGGAGTCAAGCTATCCTGGCTGATGACGGCTGATAGCCAGAAACCGGTCCTAGGATGCTTGATTCCGGTCCAGGGAAGACATGGCTTGGCAGTTCGGGCTGGACTGTTCCCATGAGGCACAGGGTCAAGACTGATTTGCATATGGCCATGTCTTTACTGGGGTGGTGTAGTGGGCAAAAGAACGATGGATTTAACCCAGATCTCTTGACTGGGGGAGAATGTCTGCATTGTCAGCATTCCGTCCATTTGTTTGTTGCAACGCTTTTCGCCCTAAGTGGGATGGGTATTCCCAGACGTGGGACCCGTGCTCACTACGCCACTGGAGTCAAGCTATCCTGGCTGATGACGGCTGATAGCCAGAAACCGGTCCTAGGATGCTTGATTCCGGTCCAGGGAAGACATGGCTTGGCAGTTCCGGCTGGACTGTTCCCATGAGGCACAGGGTCAAGACTGATTTGCATATGGCCATGTCTTGACTGGGGTGGTGTAGTGGGCAAAAGAACGATGGATTTAACCCAGATCTCTTGACTGGGGGAGAATGTCTGCATTGTCAGCATTCCGTCCATCATTTGTTTGTTGTAACGCTTTTCGCCCTAAGTGGGATGGGTATTCCCAGATGTGGGACCCGTGCTCACTACGCCACTGGAGTCAAGCTATCCTGGCTGATGACGGCTGATAGCCAGAAACCGGTCCTAGGATGCTTGATTCCGGTCCAGGGAAGACATGGCTTGGCAGTTCGGGCTGGACTGTTCCCATGAGGCACAGGGTCAAGACTGATTTGCATATGGCCATGTCTAAACTGGGGTGGTGTAGTGGGCAAAAGAACGATGGATTTAACCCAGATCTCTTGACTGGGGGAGAATGTATGCATTGTCAGCATTCCGTCCATCATTTGTTTGTTGTAACGCTTTTCGCCCTAAGTGGGATGGGTATTCCCAGACGTGGGACCCGTGCTCACTACGCCACTGGAGTCAAGCTATCCTGGCTGATGACGGCTGATAGCCAGAAACCGGTCCTAGGATGCTTGATTCCGGTCCAGGGAAGACATGGCTTGGCAGTTCGGGCTGGACTGTTCCCATGAGGCACAGGGTCAAGACTGATTTGCATATGGCCATGTCTAAACTGGGGTGGTGTAGTGGGCAAAAGAACGATGGATTTAACCCAGATCTCTTGACTGGGGGAGAATGTATGCATTGTCAGCATTCCGTCCATCATTTGTTTGTTGTATCCCTGAAAAGGCTGGCACGACTGTAATGGTCTCAGTCTATACTCAGACTGACATAGGTGTAGTGAAGCCTGAAACTATGGATCACTCCACACAAACCGAGAGTAGTGGAGAGGAAGAAAAGTCTCCCTCTCCCCAGACATTAGGAATAGGTCAGCCTCCTCAGGGATCTGACCTCACCCCTTGTGAAGGAACTGCCGCAAAGGTAGCCAGGCCTGGCCTGGCAGAGCCTCTGATGTCAGTGGCCCCTTCCAAGGTGGGACCCAGTCTGGTGCAGGTAGCCTGCCTCTCTCTACCCTGCCTCAGTCAGCCCAGGGCTGTAGAGGTCAGGGAGGCCAGTGGACCCCAAGAGGGCCCCTGTCCACAAGAACCCCCCCATCAAAAGAATGAGGATTGCCTGGCTAGTAGCCCTAGCCAGGTGATGGTTAAAAACATTCCTGAGGGATCCCCTTTACAGGTAGTCAGGGACCTCCCCCAGAGGGATTCTGTTGGGCACAGGCAAACCTGGGACCTTAGGGCCCCAAACCTGACCTGTCCCTCCAGTAAGCCCACTAAAGGGACCCAGCCTCCAGCTTTAGGTAGCCAGAGGCTGACCCTGAGAGCACAGTGCAACTCAGTTAAAGAAAGAAAGACATCCATGGTGGAGGATGATTGGAGGAAGCTGAGGCCTCACTTTGAGGACACCCACTTCAGTACTCCATCTCAACACCAGCCTTTTACTTTGCAAAGACACACCAAAGGTAGAGATTCCCTATGGTGGAGACCCTATGATACCTTTAGGGTGAGGGATTGCTTAGTGGACCATGAGACAGGGGGTAACCATGCCAGTGCTGGTTCTTCCTTATATGGCCCCTTAGGCAATAGAGGCTTACCTTGTCAAGGACAGCCTTATCTCCCTTCGTTTGGGGGGGGGGGGGGGATTGTGTAGGAAGGTGGATATCTGACTATGGTTACCCCCAACTTTTTGCCTAGTGTCTAGCTGGTTTTTCGACTTAGTTGGCCTGAGATCCTGCCATTCAGGGTCTCAGGCTGTCTGCTCTCTCTTTAAAATGGACTCCATGTACCCTAGGTACATACACAATTGGTAAGGATCACCTTATTGGACACTGTACAGTGTACCCTAGGTACCCAGGGCATAGGTGTACCCTAGGCCTCCCAGGGGCTGCAGCATGTATTATGCCACCCCTGGCCTGGCCTTCCAATCAGACACAACTGGCTGATCACTCAGCTGGGGCAAGGTTGTGTAATCACCCCTTGCTTAGATATAGTATACCTATATCTACCCTTAAAATAGACACATGTGTACCTATCAGCCACTCCTATGGCAGGCCTTAACAATCCTGGAGGCAGAGTGCTTGGTAACATGTGAGATGGTGCTCTAGCATGAGCTGAGCCTGTCTGCAGCTTTCGGAACCATGTCCTTATAGCTGTTCTATGATATAGCCTACCATATACTCTTAAAGTGCCTTATAATCTTAAACGGTTATGGTAACTATGGTTTGGCTTTATCAAAACATGTTGTGTAAGGTGTCTAACACTTTGGAATAATACCCCCAATACATTTCTGGTGATGAGGATATTATTCCCCCCTTCTAGAAGGAGAGACATGTTAAAATCCTACTTTGCTGTTTAACTCTAACCAAAGCCTCAGCATCACAAAATGGATGGTGCTGCCACAGACACGAGTCTGACCTCCTGCTGCTGGGAGTGATCCCGGCAAGGGAGGCTTGGACAATAGGTTTCCTGCTTGGGGAGGTGCTAGCACCTCCCCAGACAGACTTTAGTGTATTGGGGCAGGGAGGGCTGAAAGGAATGAGACATGCCTGGGGCACACAAGGTGTCCCATGCATAGTCTAGTTCAAACTGGTGCTGGGGCACTCCAGCCCCAGTCCTGGCGCGAAACTGGACAAAGGGAAGGGGGTGTAACCACCCCCTCCCAGGTCCCACCCATAAGGCGTGACCTATCAGGCAACCCAGCCCCCCAGATTAGTATAAGAGTGGTAGCTGGGCCCCAGGAGATTAGATTATCCTGAACCTGCAACTTGAACAGAAATTCTGGACCTTCGACGAAAGAAGAACACTGAAGAATCTCCCTTGTGGCCAAGGAGTGGCTACCCTGTGTAAACAGGCACCATCAAGAGACTACCCTTTGCTTTGCTAAAGTTCTACGAGGGACCGACTGCAGAGCCCGACCAGAGCCTTGACTTCCAGACTTCTCCGACCCTGATCCACAGCCGAGCTGAGATCCGTGGAGGCGACGAGAGATGTGGGACCGGCTACCTGGGAAAAGTGGCGAGTATCTTCCAGCGCAGCTTCTGAGGTACCCTCGAAGTTGTGCACCGGGGATTGAGAAGCCCCAACCCCAAGCACCATCTGCACCGAAGACCAGCCCCCCACACTCCACGAGTCCTGCGTGGGGCCCTTCTGCATTTTCCTGCTTGCCGCGTCTGTCCGGTTGCTTGCCCGTTGGCTAGCGGCCTTTGTGACGACACACCTTGAAATCTTCACTGCTGGTTTGGCTCCTCCGGACTGGCTCCCGCTTCCTTGCAAAAGAGAAGCACCCCAGACCTTCCTGGTCTGCACCAGAAGCAAGTCCTCCGTTCTTCGTGGATTCCGCTTGCCAAGGCTTGGTGAGTCCTAGTTTGACTTCGACGCCGCCGACAGCAAGAGCCTTCGTGGGACAGCTCGCCTCCTGGTCCTGGTCGTCCTCGACATCTCCTGGTACCCGTGGCTGCAGCGACAAGCTTCACCCTTCACCTGCAATCTTCACGACATCGCCTGGTTCCTTCCTGGTTCCACGTGGTCACTGGCTAGTGACCTTGACTCTGTCCCTTCTGCTTGCAGGTACCCTTCCTTCTTGATCCCGGCCTTGGGATCCACCGGACACTCTGCACTGACTGCCTGTCAGCAACATTCCTTCAGGCATCCATAGAAGTCCACGACGAAACCCGACGCAAGTTCACACCTATGCACCCGCAGCCCGTGGGCTAGGTAACTTGGGTACTTCGGTGCTCACAAGGGTAGTGACTATCCTAGGGTCTAGTTTCCGAGTCTCGACTCTCTAGTTGCTTCAGAAGTGGCCTTAAACTGCTTATTTCAAAACTGTACTATTTCTATCGACTATACGCATTACGCGTGAGTGTTTCCACTCTGCACCTGAATCCCGTGGGCCTCCCACTTCCTAACTGTTGGTAGTGTAGTGTAGTCCCAGCGATTCCCTAGGCCTAGGCCTATCCTATTTCCGCGACAGTGGTCCTTATACCACTTCTTTAGTATATGGTTTGCGTGGCCCCTAGGGCCTAACTGTATTACTTACCTGTGTGACTTAATGTATGCTTAAATAAGACTGTGTTGTACTTACCTCGAATCTCATAAAGAGTGCTGAGAGTATTTTGACTAGAATAAATACATTCTATTTTCATATATATCTGTTGTGGTGTCCTTTCATTTGGTATTCAAGGGATTATATATGGTATCACAGCTGGCTTCACATGCCATTCAGAGTTTAGCCTAAGACTGCTCTTGTCCATGCTACCACTAGGATAGCTGGTCTATAAGGTTGACTTTACAACCAATCACCATAAGGGTTGTTTGGACTGATATAAGGTGTACACTAGAACTAGTGACATCATACATCAGGCCAACTTCTCACACATGCAATCTCGGTTTCAAGCGCTGAGATTGTCCTGCAGATTGATTTAAGAATACCATGCTGCTTGGCTGTACCCACGCATCCCAAAACACCGTCCAGAATAGCTGCATGTTCCTCCTCCCTAAAGACCAAATCTCTAATGGCGCCCAGGGCTAATCGCCATGAAAACGCATTTGGGAGCGCTTGAGGGGGCTGGAAGACCAGTTGCACTGGGGCGTGGCCCGAGAGAATATGTGGCAAGTGGGCGGATGTTGGCTGCCAGGACAGCATGTTTCTGTTCGCCTGCCAGTAATCTGTTCTGGACCATGCTCCGTGTTGGAGGGAGAAGCATGTACCCTTGAGCACGATGTGGTGAGTGTCGCACCAGATGTCTGAGAGGTGGTTGTCTGTCATGATCGTGTCTAGAGTAGAAGCAGCCTGAGGGTGGGGCCGTCTGGAGCTGCCTACTCTGTCCAGCACATCTACCAGCGGGACATTGAAGTCGCCGCACCAGACTACAGTCCGCAGGTCGGAACAGGCAATCAAAAGCAAGACCCTAGTGAAAAAGTCTGGGTCGTCCACATTGGGCCATAGACGGTGGATAGGGTAATGGGTGGTTATAGAGTGGGCCTGTCAAAATAATATAACACCCTGCATCATCACAGGTGCAATGTGGAGTAGGCCAGGGCCCTCCGAATGAGAATACAAATCCCCCTTGCGTAGTTGGAATATGCGGATGAATAAGATAGTCCCCAACCTCTAGTGGCAGGGAGGGGTGTGTGTTTCCGAAGAGGTGAGTCTATGTGCAGGAAGGAGGACCTTCCTGTACATAAACTATCCAAGGCTTTTTGCTTTGTCATGTGTACTGCATAAGGCAGCACACATGAAAAAAGCATAAACAAGGAGAAATAAAGCATTTCTCCTCGTTTCGCCACCTTAAGATGAAGTATTGCTTGGCCTAAATTTTGGGATTGCCTCCTCCTCACGCTGCCCTTGTAAATAGAGGGCAGCGTTAAAATTAATGGGTGATGCGATGGAACACCCACCGCAACACCCACTGCCCACCCCTTTCACGCTAAGCATAACGTGAAAGGTTGTCTTATTTACAATGCAGCGTTAAGTCACGTTAAGTGACTTAACGCTGCCTTGTAAATAAGGCAGTAAGGTAAGGGCATAGGTGGCAGCTAGTCCCGACCCCGCTTGGCGCCAGCTTTGCAGAGGAATTAATTAACTGTCTGATGTGTATCTTGTTTTGCCAAGAGGAAACGTTTTTAAAAACGAAATTTTTTACCTTGTAAATTGTAATTTGGTGAATCTGTTGTAGGGACCTCCTGTTGTCAGATATCTAGTGTCACGCTGTTTTAAAATACATTCACGCCTGCACTGAGGGATCAGACGTTGCTTTAAAGTTTAAAAAGTGCTTACTCGCCCGGTCCGACCCATCAGCCAATCATGGGTGCGGAGGGCGGGACAGTGACAGACCCACACAGGAAGGCGAGCGGTTAGCGCTCTAGCTTCCATTTATTCGAGGGCTATTTAGCCACTCGTCGCCCCTAGCGCGCAGCGTGGGCGCGCAGCATGGCGCCTATTCCTGCGCCTAAGACGAGCCAAAGACTAGCCCGTCTGCGCCCGTCCGCGACCGGACGGTGCCAGGGCCAGGCGGCTATGAAGAATTGCTTACACACCGTAGAGACCATGTCCGGTCACCGGATAACCTACAGCTCTCAGGCACTGAGAGACATGCGTAATCATCTCCCGAAGATATGTAATGTAGTCAGGGAACTAACGTTAGAAGGCCCATTCACCTGTCAGGTATGTCAGACACCTTTTGGAGAGGAATGTAACCAATTGAACGAACTAGATGGCTCACACTCTAAAGTACAAAAAAATTGTCCCGATGAATCACAAAATGGATAGTATCCCCCGGGGTAGTAAAAATCTGCTCTGTAATATTCGCTCATTAGCGAAGCATGCCACTCACGTATGGGACCTTATCTCTACTGAGAAACCCGATCTCTGTTTCCTAACAGAAACATGGCTTAAGCCACACTCGGTTCCAGCTGTTACATTGGGTATCCCGGTGGGGTATAAAATAGTCAGGCTAGACCGTCCTAATAAAACAGGAGGGGGAGTGGCGATTGTTCATAAGGAGGAAGTGAACATCATTATCCTTGATGAAATATGTACACCCGAGATGGAAGTACTAATTTTTAAAATTAATTCAATACCCAGGGAACAGAGGAAGGGAGCTTTGGTATATCGTCCACCAGGCCCAAGTGGGAACTTCTCTGTTGCACTCATAGAGGCCTTAGTGCCATATATACAAGAAAACCAGGACTTCCTATTGGTGGGGGATTTTAACGTACATAGTGAGTCCGAGACATGTACAGAGGCTAAAACTCTTCTATTGGATTTAGATTCCCTGGGACTTAAAAAGATTAACCATGGGCCCACTCATGAGGCAGGTCACACTTTGGATTTAGTTCTGTCGAACTCATCCTTCATTAAATGCATGACACCTACACAGGTAGAGTGGACAGATCATTTTATTTTAAAATTTTATACTGCTCCCAGGTATAAGCCACGACCACAGACCGCCTTAGTTAGTAAGAGGAGACCTTGGCATAAACTCACCATGGAAGCTTTTAGAGAGAAGTATAAAACCTTCCTGTTTGAGAATTCCACAGGGGACGTAGTAATTGCCCTTGACAGATTTGAGGAGACGGTCAGAGCAGTAATCAATGCCATTATCCCGGAGAAAGTACATAAACCGCGCATGGCGAATAAGCAAGAAGTCTGGTTCTCTGAGGAATTAAGATCTTTGAAACAAAAAACCAGAAAATTGGAAAAGTTATGGAGGCAGTCCCAAAGACCTCATGATAAAGAACAGCATAGAACTTCTCTTAAGATATATCACAAGGCCATTAGAACGGCCCGGAAAAATCATATTGCAGCGCAACTAACAGCGGCTGGGAAAGACTCTAGAGTGTTGTATAATATTCTACAAACTTTTATCAAGCCAGTGGCCTGTGAGACTGCAGAGGTTACGTCCCAGCATCTCTGTGATGAGATCTCTCTATTTTTTATGAAGAAGATAGATGGGATCTATGACAGGATAATGGCTTCAAATATAAGCGCTGCAGGAGGAAACAAGATCTCTCATGAGATCACACGACAGGTACAACCTATTCAGTGCCTTACAAGTTTTCCCCCTATTTCCTTAGAAGAGGTAGACTTATTGATTACTCAAATTAAGAGTGGCAGCCCCTTAGACTCCATCCCTGCACGTATTATGCCCATGCTTGCAGACGTTCTAGGACCGCAAATTCAGAATCTGGTTAACATTTCTCTTAGTACAGGGAAGGTCCCCTTAGATTGGAAAAGGGCTTTGGTAAGACCGCTGAGGAAAAACACTGCAATCCCCTGGACGGAATTGTCTAATCTAAGACCTATTTCACTTCTCCCCTTTTTGGGTAAAATAATAGAGAAATTTGTAAACCGACACCTGTCAAACTATATTGAAACGACAGGTGGGTTAGACTCCTCCCAGTCAGGTTTTAGGCCAAGACACAGCACTGAGACCACCTTGCTGTCTGTCGCGGACGATCTACATATGTTCCAGGATAAAGGCTACTCTGTTATCCTGGTCCTGATGGATCTGTCCGCGGCGTTCGACACAGTGTCACATAACATCATGACCACCAGGCTAGTTAACATCGGCTTGGAAGACAAGGCTTTAGCCTGGTTGAGGAGCTTCCTAACAGACCGCACTCAAAGGGTCACTTTGGGGATATATAGATCAGAGGAGAGGGAGATCTCTAAGGGGGTACCACAGGGCTCCTGTCTGAGCCCTACTCTTTTTAACATCTATGTGGCCCCCCTAGAAGACATCATGAGATCCCATGGATTCATCCCAGTGTCATACGCAGATGACACCCAACTCCTCTTTCCTTTCAAAACCCTTACTGCCAAAGTTAGGAATGACTTTGCCCAGGGGATGAAAGCAGTGGCTCACTGGATGGCATCTAACTTCCTGCAATGCAATGTGGCAAAGACGGAAGTGATGCTGTTCGGGGAGGCCAAACTCCTGTGGACTCCTGACTGGTGGCCTCAAGACCTTGGCCCAGTCCCTGAACCTAGACAGGTTGTAAAAAATCTAGGGGTCCGATTTGACCAGGAGCTTTCCCTAAAACATCACGGCAACCAAGTGGTGGGCTCTTGTTTCCACATTATTGGTTTGCTGCGGAGAGTCTTCCCTTTACTGCCAGATTCAACTAGAAAAACTTTGATACAGGCTCTAATACTAAGTAGGCTGGATTATTGTAATGGACTATTGCTGGCAGCAAATGAAGGAGTCACTTCTAGACTACAGGTAGTCCAGAACACCGCTGCTCGCCTTGTCCTAAATCGGCCTCCTCGTACTCCTTCCAAACTCTTACTTAACAAGCTGCATTGGTTATCTATCAAACAGAGGGTGAAGTTTAACATCTGCTGTGTTATACATAAATGCTTACATGGGAGAGGCCCTGTATATCTTTCGAACAAATTCTGCCCTTATGTACCCATGCGCTCTCTGAGATCCAGTGAGCAGGCTCTGTTATGTGTACCCAGAGTAAAAAAAGCAAGACAGGGAGACAGAGCCCTATCAGTTGCTGGTCCAACCCTATGGAATAGCCTACCTACATCTTTGAGACTATGTGACGATCATCTTCCTTTTAGGAGACAATTAAAAACCTTCCTATTTCAGAACTATTAAGATATACTGTTTGGATTTCTTCTTCTGCTGTAATATGGCCGTCTCAAGGCGCGGAGATACTCCTTCGGGAGTCGAGTCCAGCGCGGTACAAACCCATAAATAAATAAATAAAGGCCACTATCACCACCACAACGTCACTGAAAGTGACTTTGTGATGGTGATAGGGGTTTGTACATATGCCCCCAAGTTTATTAAAGACTTGTAATCCATGAATTGACTTCAAGAAGCAATGGATATCTATTCTTAATCATAATCTGATTTAAACCTTTATAATCAAAAGGAGGTCAAAACGGTGATATGTTTTGGATACAAAAACAAAGATATCCCGGCAGGTAATAAAGTAAGTACAATTAAATCATTTTGCAAATTCCCTTGTAAATAAGCTTTTAATATCTTCTTCTCCTATTCAATTACAAATAAGTCCAAATAAATACGTCCAAACACAACTATATGACCATGTGCAATTAGTATGGCGCAATCATAATCTGTATCAGAGAGGAGTGAACAAATCTGGGTTTAGCAAAAACTGGAGAAAAAAACATGTCAATATGGTGGTACCGAAGATTGGTTAGTCACTAATAAATTGGATGTGAAGTCATTCATCTTAAAACTCAGTAGCCAATAACTTTCTAAAGCAGAAGAATGATTATAACAAAACAGTGACAACTAATATATTGCTAAAGTACATCAACTGACATATGGCTTATGCCTCTTTAACTAAGGAATTCCAAACAAAACATTACAGTGTAATTAGACAAAGCAATAATTTGAAAGGAAAACACTTCTGGTTTGATCCCCAAAGGGGAAATGTAATGGAGAAAAGTATTGGTTCTGTAGTTAGCTGTGAGTCATCAACAGTACAAATCACTTCAGAAGTCCTCTTAATCCCTTCGCTGCAAGGCCTACCCCTTCCCTCCCCCATCCCCCCCGATCCCCCTCCCTACATGCCAAGTAATGTTTTAGCTGTTTGAGGTAGTTTGCGCTTAAATCCTCATAGCTTTTTGTCCACATAAGGTATCCACGACAAATTCACATCCAACATCCTGAGGATTCTAAAGGCACCCAGGGTTTGTGGAATCTCCTGGAGGGGACCAAGAAATGAGCCAAAATTCAGCAAAATTTTGTTTTTGGGGGAAAAAATTAGAAAAAATGCTGCATCTGTTTTTTTCCCTGCAAATGGTATCAACAAACGGTTTGAGGTGCTAAAATCACCGTCTACTTAGCTTTGATGAACAGGCAGACACTTGTCAGTTAAACAAAATTTTCTAAACCGTTTTGGCATTTTACTGGGGCATAGCCTCTTTTACCTATTTGTTTGTGCTTTCAACCTTCAGTTACTGGTATAAATGGGTGTGAAACCAATAATTGATCCTAAGAAGCTTTACATTTCTGAAAAGTAGACAAAATTCTGAATTCAGCCAGGGATCATTTCTGTAGATCCCACAAGTTTTTTAATAGAAATTAACATTTGAAAATAAGAAAAATTGAAAAAAACAGCCATTTGTGCCAACGTTTTCACCTGTACTTCTTCTAAGTATGACAGATTTTTTAAAGAAATACACCGTTACATCTGCTGGACACTTCTGGTTGTGGGGATATATAGGACTTTTAGGTTCACCAAGAACCAGAGGAAGCCAGAGCCAATAACTGAGCAGCGTCTTGCAATGGTTTTCCATTGTGTACCGGGTATACAGCAATTCATTTGGTAAAATATAATAAGTAAAAAATAGGTATTAAGGAATCCTATGTATTTCCGAAATGGGAACAAGATACGGAGTTTAGAAGCAGTGGTTATTTCCACATCTCTGAATTTGTAGGTACCCATGCGAGCATGTGAATTGGAGTGCATTTTTTAAAATGACTTCTTTTTAATATACTGTCTTACATTTGGAAGCTAGAAATGCATAGAAAGACAATTGGTAATAACCCTTGTTCTACTATTCTGTGTTCCCCTAAGTCTTCCAACAAAAATGGTACCTAACTTGATAAGAAACGGCACAAAACACAACGTGGGAACATCACATTTTTACACTGAAAACTGACCCTTTTTTTGCAATGTGCCTATCTGTGGATTTTGGGCTCTAGCTCAGCCAGCACCTAGGGAAACCTAGCAAACCTGTATATTTTTTAAAACTAGACACCCAGGGTAATCCAGGATGGTTCTGTTGCCCAGAATCCCTTGCAAACCTCAAAATGTGTCTAATAAAACACATTTTCCTCACATTTCTGTGATGGAAAGTTCTGGAATCTGCGGGGAGCCACATTTTATTTTATTTTAATACACTTATAAAGCGCCTGGTTACACCACAAACGGTGTGTCCCCGCGCTGTGACACAGGAGAAAGAGAAAGTTGCAAGAGGTGGAGGTGCTAGTATGAGACTATAGTAGTACATTATTACCATAGAGCCATGTTTTAAGTTGTTTGCGGAAACATATTTCAGAAGTCTCCGTTCTTAGGGTTATTGGGAGAGTATTCCAGGTCTTTGCGGCTTGATACCTGAAGGAGCGTGCTCCCAGCCTGGCTTTGTATATCCTGGGTATTTTAACCAAGGCCTTGTCTGAGGAACGCAAAGTTCGATCAGGTTTATATTCCTTCAGGAGTGAGTGAAGATACTTAGGGCCGGATTTCGTGAGGATGCGGTGCCCATAGCACAGAGCCTTAAATATGACCCTCTTTCCTACTGGCAGCCAGTGGAGTTTGTTCAGGGCATTCTCTGTGTTTGCTTTTCTGGGTAATCCAAGTACCAGTCGAGCAGCAGCATTCTGTACCCTCTGTAGTTTGGCAAGTCCTCCCTTAGTGGTTCCAAGATAGAGAATATTTCCATAGTCCAGTTGAGAAGTTATTGTTGCATGGACAATGGTTTTCCTAGCACTAGAAGGCATGAGGTTCAGAATTTTCCTCAAGACTTTAATCGCTCCATAGCATTTGCCCACAACCCTATGTATCTGGTTGATGAAACTTAAATCAGAGTCAAAATAGATTCCTAAGTTTTTTACTTCAGTTTTAGGGTTGGGTAACTGGCCTAAGGAGGCTGGCCACCAGGCGGATGACCAAATGGTTGGTGATTTCCCCACAATCATTACCTCCGTTTTGTTCCCATTTAGTTTTAGGCAATGGTTTGACATCCAGTTCGCAACCTCTGATAGACAATTGGAGAAACGAGTGGCTGCATGTTAATCCCTTTGTGACAGTAGGACAATTAGTTGTGTGTCGTCAGCGTATGAGACGATTGACACATTGTGTTGTTCGACTTGTACGGCTAAAAGACTTACATATAGGGACTTACATATAGGTTGAAGAGGGTAGGGCTTAATATGGAACCCTGCGGGACTCCTTATTCAAGAGGCATGCTCTTTGATATATAGGATTCCTGAGCCACTCTAAAACTACGATCAGAGAGGAAAGACTTTAGCCAACACAGAGCCTTACCCCTAATACCGCATGCTTCCAGTCTTTGTAGGAGCAGCTGATGGGATACAGTATCGAAAGCTGCACTGAGACCAAGAAGGATCAGTGCAGCGGTATTTCCTTCATCGGCGTGTTTCCTCAATGCTTCCGTGGCGTAGAGTAACGCCGACTCCGTTGAATGCGCACTTCTAAAACCTGATTGTGAAGGATGTAATAGATCATGTTTGTTTATATGGTCAGGAAGTTGCTTATTAGATATTTTCTCCGCTATCTTAGCTGTAAAAGGTAGAAGAGAGATTGGACGTAGGTTTTCTAGTATAGTATGGTCAATACGAGGATTTTTTTTCAGAGGTTTGACAATGGCCTGTTTCCATTTATCGGGAACAAGACCTTCTTGGAAGGAGCGAGATATAATGTCCATGATATGGGGCATGATAGTGTTGGCGCCTTCCATAATTATATTCGGTCTAGCGGCATCAAGGGGGGAGCCGGATTTTATTCCTCTAGCTGTCTCCTTAAATACGGCTAGGCTGTGTATGGTGAATTCGTCCAACGTGCCTCCTGCGTGGTATTTGTCGCTAGAGTCAATAGTACTAGTACCTAGTCTTGCCTCTATAGGAAAAGTGTCATAAATGTTCTTCACCTTAGAGGCAAAGAACTCTGCAATTTTGTCACAGTTCTCCTTGGAGGTAGGATTTTCCTCCGGCTCCTTCTGTGTTTTTAGCGATTTCAATATTGTGAAAAGTTCTTTCGGAGCATTCTTGGCTCCATTTATTTTCTCGGTATAGTAGGTGCCTCTGATTTACATGATTTGTGAGTGATATTGTTTGAGTTCGTGTTTATACTCTTCTTTGGCTTTGGTGCAGTACTTTTTCCTCCATATTCGTTCCAGCTTTTTACATCTCTTTTTGGCTACAGCTAGTTCTTTATTGAACCATGGTGCGGTTGCACCCCTCCTTTTGGGGATTCTAGTGCTCCATGGTGCTATTTCATTTAGCGTCTCGGAAATCCATGAATCTAATTGGTCATTTGCACGGTTAGTGTCATTGTCCAATCTAGGTTCCCTTTCCATTAGTGCCTGCGAGAAGGAAGTGGAATTAAATTTGTTCCAGTTCCTAGTAGTTATTTTCTGGTCAGGTAATTTAGGTAATTTCCTGTGTGAGGGTATGGAGAAAGGCACTAGGTAGTGATCTGACCATGGGATAGGGCAAGGAAGTCCAACCATTACATCTTCACAGTTAGTGAAAATGGGGTCTAGTATGTGTCCTTTTTGATGGGTGTGAGTTGTGACCCTTTGGGCTAGATTTAATGTCATTAGGTCTTTGCATAGGAGATTTATTCCCTCGTCCTGTTTATTGTCAAAGTGGATATTTAAGTCACCAAGCACCATAAATTTGTTGTGTCTAAGGGCTGGTTGCACTATTGTATCCACTAGACTTGATATGAACTTAGTAGCTGGGCCCGGTGGTCTGTATATTAGAAAACCACTTAGTATAGTGCCCTCTAATGTTGACAGAGTATATGAAAAAGCTTCACAGTCGTCTATATCAGCTTGTTGCACGTCACATGTCATATTGACTTTATGGACTATGGCTATACCTCCTCCAGTTCGCCCTAGGCGGTCCTGCCTAACCATCCTGTAATCATCATTAATGGCATCCAGAACATCTGGGGTGGAACTCTCATTAAGCCATGTTTCTGTCAAGAATAGGGCATCTAGTAGATCTTTAATTTCATACTTGTGTTTGGCTAATGATCTGCAATTGAGCAGGGCCAAACGCCACACGTGGCTATTATTAGTTTGTGTTTCTGGCCTGAAGTTGATTTGACAATCCCAGCACTTCAAAGTGTTTTTGTCTACACGTAGCCTATGTTTACATATAGGGTTCAGTGGTTTGGATGACATAAGTAGCTCTTCTCTGGTGTAAATAATCACATACCTCCACCCACCCAGCATTCCCCCAAGTCTCCTTGTAAAAATGGTACCTAGAGAAACTTAGCTAACCTGTACATGCTTCAAAACTAGACATCCAGGGGAACCAGGATGGGGTGACTTATGTGGCTTTCAGCAAGCTCTGTTACCCAGAATACCTTGCAAACCTCACATTCATTTTCCTCACATTTCTGTGATGGAAAGTTCGGGAATCTGCGGGCAGCCACAAACATCCACCCACCCAGCATTCTCCCAAGTCTCTGGATAAAAATGGTACCTTACTTGTGTGGGTAGGCCTAGTGCCGTGACAGGAAATGCCCCGAAACGCAATGTGGGCACATCACATTTTTCTACTGATATCTGACCCTTTTTTTGCAATGTTCCTAGCTGTGGAATTTAGGCCCTAGCTCATCCGGAACCTAAGGAAACCTAGCAGAACTGTACCTCTTTGAAAACTAGACACCCAAGGAAATCCAGGATGCGGTGACTTGTGTGGCTCTCACCAGGGTATGTTACCCATAATCCATTGCAAACCTCAAAATTTGTCTAAAAAAACACATTGTCCTCATATTTCTGTGATGGAAAGTTCTGGAATCTGTTGGGAGCCACAAACTTCCACCTCGGAAGGCTGGGGAAGCTCTGAAAAACAAAAAAAGAAATTCCTCTGCTGTAAACAACAGAGATATTTCCAGGTTGTGTGCCACAGACGTAACAGTTATATCCTTGGCACACCAGCGCCACAGCCAAGGACGTAATCATTACGTCTGTGGCACAGAAGTGTTTAACACTCTCACAAATGCTATTTTTTTTTTGACAACCAATTTTATTGCGTTTTGGATGAGAGCGGACCACTCCATCTCAGTCATCGAGTACCCCGACCCATTTGCCCCACTTGCGGTGACATTTCTCAGGACACCCCCTGGCTACATATAAAGGCCGCTCCTGCGCAGCGCACCAATCCACCCCCCGGCGCCAGCGCTCTAGAGTGGGAGGAGCAGTGTCCAGCCAATGCGCAGCAATGTCTCTCTTGGCGACCACCAATGCTGTGTTGAGGAAGAGCTTCTCAGCCCTGGAGCCGTCCAATCCAACAGTGACGCCCAGCAGAACATGTATGGGATCAAGAGGCACCTCCCAGCCCAGGACCCTTGTCATATCTTGTGTTAAAAATTCCCAATATCTCTGAATCGCAGAACACAACCAAACCATATGGTAGAAATCAGCGTGGGGGTGGGAGCAGCAGAGGCAGTAGGCGTCAGGCCAAAGCCCAGCGCGGTGGAGACGCAGGGATGTAAGGTAGGCGGCGTGCAGAAAATAGACTTGGACCAGGCGGAGCCTCGCTGATACCACAATCGCCCTGGGGGCCATCAGTCACAAATGCTATTTTTAGCACAACTCTACTTATATTTGTACCTCACGATCATACACAAGGTGTTGGGTATTCGGTAAAACACAAAAAATGAATGAACTCTAAAGAGTGGCTTTGGCCACAATACTCAGTATACCAAATGCCCACGATGACTCCTCTTGTACCCACAAGGCACTGACCAATGGGCAGGTGTCACCAAAACGTTGCTGAGCAGCACCATGTTTAAGGTGGCCACTCACCAAAGTCTTTTATTGTTCAAAAACAAATTCCCAAAGTAGAAGTTTACTATTGAAAAAGTTGGGTCATTTTGTTGCTTTCCAGTTTCAGGCTTACCCTGGGAAGCCCTGACAGGAAAAGGGTATGTTGGAACATCTGCCCTAAATAGAAGAGAAGATCTGAGGTACTTTGACCAATGGCCCAATATTCGGTGGGTCATCAGTCAAAGGTTTCTGTTGGAGGAGACAGCGTGGACTTCACTGTAGGAAACTTGATGATTCCTCCAACTCTAAACACAAGGAGAGAACCGTACGTTTAGTGAATGGGATATCTGTCACATTTCTGAATATCCCGTCTGCCAAATTTTAAATGATGGCCTTAGTGAAGAATGAGGTAGGCACTGTGAACAGAAGGAGAGTGTAGCAAAAAGTAACATTGGTGCTAGAGCTGGGGAGTAGTTTGTTCAAGGTTTCTATAATAATTACAGACAGACAATAAATAGAGAAGAAGTTCAAGCTACTTATTTTCAGTAATGCCTTTTCTGGTGGCTAAAGTATATACCTGCAGATTCCTCACCTATTGAATATCCTAAGTGTTAGCTTGGACCAGAAACTTTTCAATAGCTCTCCCACACCGGTAGAGGATGCTCTCTTTAACAAAGCTTTGCATGGGATAATTGTGTAGTAGGTGAATAAAGAGAGCAGTGAAAACATTGAAACCCCTGAGGAAATATGAATTTTTCGATCAGTTATGTCCCCTATCGTAGACCCCAACGGCTCCATGTGCATGCTATACGTACATGTATGTTCCCTCCAGTTCCAGTTTTGAAGACGCAAATATATGTGCGTCCACCGTCAACATGTCCTCTTTCAGATCCGCCATGAATGGGTCAGATATTCCATTCCTAAGTATGAAAGGCCACCGACTTTATATGGTTCACTTTCCACATTTTACAGATTCAGGCGAGTAGGCCCTGAATTCTGTCATCAAGCCTTTTCCTGCCTTCTGCCTCTGAAAGCTCCAGTCTGAGCCTGCATCTGTATCCATGAACTTTGTCCTACTCCCTGCGCGGCTAACGGTGCCTGATCCAGTATATTGCCTGCCAAAAACTGTATTTCACCTTCAAGATTATCTACTCCGCTCCCCATCCGATGCATTCCTGTCTAGTAGTTTAGGTAAACATTCCTCCAGCTACCGTGCAAAGGGCCAGGCCTCGCTGTCCACATGCAAGTAATTCATAGCCCCGTTACCATGGAATATTCCTATCCCCTTGCATCTCATGTAGACACTTAGACGCTTGTACACGCACTAACAGTCAGTATAGAATAGATTCTACTCTAGAAACCTTTCCTTTTGGATAACACAGTTCTTTAAACATAGGATATTAGATATGATTTGGGATTAGGTTGACATGACCCCCAGACTTCTGTCTCCACATGTAGAGCTAAATGTCAAGTCCCCTTCACCCTCTAGTTGCACGTCAATCACACGTCATGCGGCTGCGCGCGCATCTCTGCCAAATATTTCTGCTGACATTGCAGGATTCTTTCATGGATCCACCCACTTGTGACATCATGTATAATGACGTTTATTAAATTACGCCCATATGACCGCCTCTATTAGTTACGTATGCACCTTTTATCTGTACTATCAGCTGTTACGCCTCTTGCATCTGTTTCACTGTAATGCATTTTCTATAAAACTGCTTATCTGTCAATAATGTATGCCCTTCCTTCCTGAACTTTCGTGGTGATGGAATAGAAAGCCTACAATTCGAATTGTATTCCTTTGTATAGGAATAAAGCCTTTTAAAACCTCTAATACCACGGATTCTGCCTCTTATATTTACTGAGTTATTCTTACTAGACTTTACCGCATAAAAAATAGTACCGGTAATGAAATATTTACCACATAAATTGGCGCCCGAGGGGAGGAGGAGCCTAGCGCGCAACCAAGATGGCCGCGTAGGTGCGAGGCTCCCGAGGACCTCCGCGACCTCCTGAATTAATCCTGGCGATATCCTGTCCTTGTTGAGGGGACTGTGTTGGGGAACCGGAGCTGAGGCGCCACCCGTTTTTTGGGCTCGAATCGGACCCCGGACGCCGGTGGGAGCATCGATCGAAGGTTGTGGCCTTCTCCTCGCCGGCCCCCCGGATTGGAGTAGTGGGGCGATCCGGGGACAAAGTGAATAACAGCGGCGAACGGGGCTGGGCGACTGGCGTACCCCGCACTTTCACTTTCGCTTTTGCGCCCTCCTAGCTCTCAGGCGGGGTCGGACTGCGGAGCGGGGTGTGGTGGTGTGGCCTTGTCCAGGAGCCCGGCTGACCCGCCGGCGGTGGGTTGACCCGCGGTTCGGTGGTCGCCCCTGCCCCCCCCCTGGCACCCGTGACTTGGTACAGCGGCCCGTTTGGGGTGCTTGGCACGACGGTGGAAGAGCCAGCATGTCCACCAAACAAGATGGCGACCGGGCGAAGGTGAAGACGACCCGCCGTGGCACGGCGCTCCAGGCCAACAGTATGGACCGCTACACGCTCCAGAAGGGTTCTCCGGAGACATCGCGTGCATCCCCGGTGGGCCCGACGGAGCCATCCGCTCATCCGGTGGATCTGACCCTCCGGGACGTCATGGGCGCCATCGCAGAGATGAAGGCCTCGGTGGACCAGCGTTTCGACACCTTAGCGCAAAAAATAGACTCGGTCCTGGTGGATGTGAGCCTTGTGAGGGCAGACTTGTCCAAAACGAACGACCGAGTCGACTCCCTGGCCCACACCACAACGAGCCTCACGACAGACGTGGTGGCCCTCCAGAAGGAGGTGCGCCGGCTTGGCCAGGCGAGCGCCCTGATGGACCGGCGACTGGAGGACTCCGAGGGTCGGGCCCGGAGGAATAATGTCCGTATTGTGGGGGTGCCGGAGGGACGAGAGGCGGAGGCGGCGGATCTTTTCGTGGAAGAGTTGATCCTGACCCATCTCCAGCCCCGGGGGCTGAGTAAGCTTTTTGCGGTGGAGCGTGCTCACCGGGTCCCCGGGGGCAGACCTAAGACTGGTGCCCCGCCGCGGCCTCTCATTGCCCGGATTTTTAATTTCCGGGACAGAGATGCTATCCTCCAGACCTCCAGACAACAGGGACCGGTCAAGCTTGACAACATGGAGGTACATTTCTACCCAGACTTTACCCCGGCGGTCCAGAAGCAGCGGCAGAGCTTTCTTGGTGTTAAACGTCGCCTAAGGGACCTGAACCTCAAGTACTCAATGCTCTTTCCAGCTAAGCTGAGGGTAGAGGTGGATGGTCGCACTCACTTCTTCGACCGGCCCGAGGTGGCTGGGGACTGGCTGGACACTCTGCCTGGAGATCGGGGCCGGGGGGGCGGGGGGGGCGCGGCTGGCGAGGAGGGCCCGCCGGAGCAGAATTGAGGGGTGACTGCATAGGCCTTGCTCTGGACGTTGTTCCTTCACCATTTATTGATTGCGTATTTTCCCCTCCTATGGAGGTCGTGCGGGGTCTGTTGGGGGCTTCCCTCCTCCTCTGGGGGACTAGTTAGTATTTTAGCTATGGGGCGACAGGCACACTGCACTTTGGGGGGGCTGTCTGGGCTCATGCAGGGGTGCAGGGAGGGGGGAGTTTTGTTGGGACCGGGGGGTGGGGGGGTGTGTTGTTTGTTAGCACCGCAGGGCAAACCCGCTACTATGTTGTTGTTTTCAGGATGCTCGATGGGGGACGACCGATTGTTTCGACGTATGATGGGGGGTAGGGATTTGGCTGTGTTGTCATGGAATGTTAACGGCCTGGGGGATAGGATTAAGCGTGGTGTGGTCCTGCAGTACTTAAAACGTATTTCACCAGATGTTGTCTTCCTGCAGGAGACGCACCTTATAGGTAACTCCTTTCATGCAATGAACCGGCGGGGATATCGTTTGGCGGCCCATTCTGGCTTCACCTCGGGCTCGCGGGGGGTGGGTATTATGATCAAGAACTCGCTCCCGTTGGAGATTGATGAGGTGCGCCATGATGAGAGGGGACGCTACACGGTTCTGGTGGGAAGAATGGAGGGTAGAGTGTTTATCTTTATATCAGTGTACGTCCCGCCTGGGTTACAAGCCACCACATTTGCGGACCTGGGGCGCCTCCTTCTGGACCTTCCGAGTGGCCTGCTGGTGGTTGGAGGGGATTTTAATGCAGTAGCCTCTGGGTCTATGGATCGCCATCCCCCTAGGGACCTCCCCCGGGCACAGGCGTGGCTGCCCGGCCTTCTGGACACGCTGGGCCTGGTGGATTGCTGGCGATTAAAGCATCCTGCATTGCGACAGTACACCTTCCACTCGGGTGCCCATGGTAGCCTCTCGCGGCTTGATTACATCCTTGTCCCGGCGGCCCACGCAGGGAGGGTGGGGGAGGTGCGCCATCTGGCGCGGGGTATCTCAGACCACTCCCCATTGTTGTTGCATCTCGATGTCTTCCCAAGGGGGGATGGCAGGGTGGCCCCAATCAATGCATGGTATTTGCGCGACCCCACCATTCGTGCTGATTTGATCAAATCCCTACAGCGATATTTCGCTGAGAATGTGGGGTCGGTCTCTTCGGCCATCTCCCTGTGGGAGGCTTTCAAGGTAGTCCTTAGAGGGGAGGCCCTCTCCTTTATCTCCCATGCCCGGCGGCGCGAGCGGGAGGAGGTGACCCGGGTAGAGGCCGAGATTGCGGAACTGGAGGGTGACCTGGGAAGCGGGGTAACAGACGACAAGTTGCATGTTCTACACCTAAAGCAGGCGGCCTATCGTGCCCTCGTCACGGAGGCGGCCAGGGGCCTCAGTAGAGAGCAGCAGGGGCGATTGTATGATGTGGGTGATAAGGCTGGCAAATTGATTGCGTGGTTGGATAAGAGGGAGAGAGCGAGCCGTGTGGTGCCTTTGATTGAGAGTGTTGATGGTGCGTCTGTCACTGAGCCGGAAGCCATTGTCTCCTGCTTCGCGGATTATTTCCGCGAAGTCTACTCCCCGGTTTCCCCCTGCTCGGAGGCAGACTCCCATGCCCTGCTTCGGGACATCGCACTGCCCTCCCTAACGGTGGAGGACAGGGATTCGCTGGACGCCCCTCCCACCTCGGACGAAATTGCCTTGGCTATCCGCTCGGTTGCATCCGGCAAGGCCATGGGCCCCAATGGTATTCCCATCGAGCTCTACAAGCTACGCCCGGATGTGTTGGCGCCCCACCTGCGCGCGATGTTCCTTGCGGCCCACTCGCGGGGTTCCCTCCCGCCGGACCAGCGTCTAGCCACAATTGTGGTGATCCACAAGGAGGGGAGGCCCCGTGAACGGGTCACATCCTATAGGCCGATTTCGCTTTTGAACGCGGAGCCCAAAATCCTCGCCAAGGTGTTGGCCAACAGGTTGGTTGGCGTGGTGGGCGATTTGGTCCACCAAGACCAATCTGGTTTTATACCGCACCGCAACACGGCGCTCAATCTGCGGCGCTTGCACGGGGTGCTCGCGCGTGTCCCATTTGTGCGGGAGCCGGCCATCTTGGCGTCCTTGGACGCCACCATGGCGTTTGATACGCTTGAATGGCCATACATCTGGGCGATGCTGGCAAAATTCGGGTTTGGCCCGGGTTTCATTAGCTGGGTCAAATTGCTATATTCGGGCCCATTGGCGCAGGTGGTAGTGAATGGGCGAGTCTCGGCCCCATTCGCGCTGGGGAGGGGTACGCGACAGGGCTGCCCCCTGTCGCCTCTCCTGTTTGCCCTGGCCCTGGAGCCCCTGGCGGAGTGGCTGCGGTGGCACCCTTCTATCCGTGGTCTCCGCTGGACCCCCGAGCATGAGGACCGTGTGTCCCTCTATGCTGACGATATCCTTCTGTATCTCGCCTCCCCGCGTAAATCACTGATCGTCCTGGTTGATGTTTTGCGTTCATTCGGTCGCAACTCAGGCCTGGTCATCAACTGGGCGAAATCCTGTGTATATGTGCTTTCCGGGGAGGCTCCGGCCCTACCACGGGACTGTCCGATCCAGATTGCCTCCCAAGGTTTTCGGTACCTGGGTATCTATATCACTCTTGACCCGGAGGCTCGCTATGAGCGGAATTTGTTACCCCCCCCCGGCGTTTGAGGGAGGACGTGGTGCGCTGGCGGCGTCTGCCGCTCTCGCCGCTCGGCCGAGCGGCCTTGTTTAAAATGATGTCCCTGCCACGCTTCCTCTACGCCCTCCAGAATACTATGGACTTGGTCCCGGCACGCTATTTCCGTGAGGTGGAGGGCCTCCAGCGGCGCCTGTTCTGGGACGGGAGGCCGCGCATTGCTCTGGCTAAATTGACGCTCCCGTGGTACGATGGGGGGGTCGCCCTCCCTGACATCAAACGGTATTACTGGGCCTCCCAACTAGCTGCAATTAATCATGGCCTTTACGGGCCTGCCCTGAACCCGGCATTTGAGATGGATAAGATGCTCCTGCCCGGTGGCGATTACAATCGAGCGCTCTACGCTGGCGCGCCCGACTCCCGTTTGACGGGACCGACGCGTGTCATGGTGCGTGTCTGGCACGCGGCTAATGCAGCTATGGGGTGGAAGGACCGTTTGACCCGGGCGTCACCGCTGTATGCGTCTGAGAGGTTGGGCTCCCTGTGGACGTCGAAGGGCTTCGAGAAGTGGGACACGATCGGAATCAGCACGGTGGGAGATCTCTGGACGAGGGGGGGATTCAAAACTTTTGAGACTCTGCAGGCGGAGTTCCAGCTGCAGGGCAGTGAGTACTTTCGGTACCTACAGGTCCGCCATGCGCTGGGCTCCGTCTTCTCGGATGTCGCATCCATTCCGGAGTCTTCCCCCCTGGAGGACAGAGTCCTAGATGGCCATGTCCCGGACAGCACGATTTCCCTCATATACAAAAAACTGATCAACGATAGATCGTGCCTGCTGACTAGTCTCCGCGAGGCTTGGGTTGCCGACGGGCTGGAGCTGGACGATGAGGATTGGATTTCCGCGGTGGCCTCTCCGAAAGAGGTGGCCATCCCGGCTCGCCTTCGTTTCGTCCAGCTCAAGATCCTTCACCGGGTTTACGTGACGGGGCCAAGGCTTCTGCGTATGGGTTTTGCTGGTGATGGAATGTGTAAGCGTGGCTGTGGTGCGTTGGCGACTTTCATGCATATCCTGTGGGAGTGCCCGAAGGTGGAGCGATTCTGGCGTGGTGTGCATGAGGTCCTGCGTGTGGTGACGCGTGTTGCGCTGCTGCCTGAAGCGAGGAGATGCTTGCTGAATGTATGGGAACCGAATGACTATTCCGTCCCGCAGACGCGGTGGGTGACTCTGGGATACATGATAGCCAAGCGCGACATTGCTCAATTGTGGGGATCCCAGAGGCCCCCTGCGGTGTCGGCCTGGAAAGAGCATATGGATTGGTGTATGTTTCGTGAAAAGGTGGTGTATGTGGCGAGAGGTAAGCCTGGGGCGTGGGTGAAACTCTGGGGCCCCTGGAACGCCTACGGCGGGGGTATTTGTGAGCCACCACTGCTACCGGCTGCCTCGCCTGCTCCGTCTCCCTAGACGGCCCCCCTCCCTCAGCCGCGGGCGCGCGGTCCCCCAGTCCCTGATCTATTCCCATTCCCCTCTCCAGAGTTTTGCTGCTGGTTTGGATCCCCCACTTATGGAGCACGTGCTGTTATTTTGGATCGCGGGTTGCCTTGCGGGTGTGGTTTTTGGTGTTGTTTTGTTTCAAGAAAAGGGAACCGTACTGTGGGCTTGGAGCTGTGTGGCCTGCACCATTGATTACTCCTGTTTCACTGCTCTGCACTGCCTAGAGACTTTTATTGTATGTGTGCAATATGTTTTTGTCATTCTAGCGGCCGGCCGGATGGTTGTAGGCCCATACCTGTAACTTTTACGAACTGCAATAAACGGTTTCAAAAAAAAAAAAAAAAAAAAAAAAAAATTGGCGCCCGAACAGGGACACTTTCTCATCTCACGCGCCGGAGGTGCGTTGCAGGCCCGGTCTCCTGCCACAGCTGAACGGACAAAAACGCGTACCTGCAGGATTTCCTGTATCTCCCTCCGGCCAAGCGGGGGTGACTGAGGCTGCGATCAACACCCAGACGAGGCGGTGAGAAGTGCGAAGTATCCCGACCAGAGCCTAGCTGAGAGAGCAAGATCCGAGGTATACAGAGGCCCACCAGGTTCCGAAGTTCCGAGTCCAATCAAGTCGAGTCCAGTCCGGTCCAGTTTCAGTTCCGTTCCGAGGCCTTCCGTTCCGAGCTACCCGGTGAGTACCATTACCGGGGAGGCATTTTACGTGCACATAGTCTGTGCCGGTCAAGACGGGTTTGGGTACACAAATCCGGTCTGCACTGTTTCAGCAGTGTATCTGTACTGTTTAGCAGTATATATGGTATGTCTTGCATATAAATAAGTATTATCTAGTGTCAATATCATGTCAGTAACTAGTTTTCTATTAGTTATCATTGTTCGTTAAAACTGTTAAATGTTAAATGTTTTAATACGTTCTATACATTGTGGTGTGAATGACTGTTCATTATTGTGTTTATTTGTATTAAGTATGTTTAAGATTAAGTAACCAGATCTAAAAATGCCGCTCTTTTCGAAACTAAGACAGATCAAAACTAGAAAAGGCGTACTCGAAGAAGCTGTTCCCATCCCACCAAGGGACACTCCAGGGTACTTTATGTATCATAAACATGGCCTAGATGCCGTATTATTTCTTGATTTATGGGTAGACTACACCAAGGATTTGCCAGAAAATCAGAGATGGCCCGCAGCAGGGACCTGGGATGCAGATTGCATCATGAGAGTAGAAGAAGAATTATGGAAAAAGAAAGCCAGACAGTCACAGAAAGATGCCATTGAATTATGGCGTAAAGAATCATACAGACGTACAGAAAAAGCACTCAGACAGGAAGAGAAAGGTAGAGAGAATTCAAATAAAACCCGAGAAAATCTATTAATTGAGGAAGGTACCCGAGTAAAATCAGAACAAGTAGATAGACAAAGAAACACTCTTATGGATGGTATGTATCCTCTTTTGGCCGAAGGGTTACCTAAGGCTACCCCGGAAATACCAAAAGACTTAACTCCTCCATTGCTCCCGATAAAAGCACATCCCAAAACACATCCCAAAACAGCAAAGGACGTTTTCCTTTCCTCCTATTTAGATGACGTAGCTCCCGAGTATGCTAATGCCATGCCACCCACACCGCTTGCCGATGGTGGTCAACACCAAGAGCATCCGTCTGTATCCCCGCAACTACAAACTCCTACACAAGTTCCCACAGGTCCGTCCGTTTCTACAGTTTTTCCAGCATCCACAATCTCTATCCTACGTCCAACGAATCCTTTCGTGCCTAGCGCCTCAGATGGTGCTACAGGAGGTACGACAGACATGTTTGCCACCCCGCCGCGAAACAAACAGACCCTTAGAGATTTAGCACTCCAACGTACACCCCAATTAGCGACATCCGACATGTTTAAAGAACAGCTTGTGGATTGTAGATACGACCCAGTACCAGGTAGACAGGACAAATTGCTCATATCATCACTACGTATACGACGAGCTACATTATATTTAATGACGATACCAGGAATGGTTGAACACCTAGACAATATATATCGCTTTGTCCAAACAGGGCGAGGTCCAGAAAGTATTAACGAAGCTATGGAATACCAGAAAGTGGATGTACAAAGACAACTACTACGTTTTTTCATAAATTGTGTAATTAGGAATCAAGACAGGCCCGGGGCAGATCACGATACCATGCAAAGACTTGTCAAATGGGGTCAGAACATATCAGAAGAGAAACATGATAGACAGGCGTGTATAATCGCCATGTGTCGAAAGATCCGCAAGGAGGTAGAACGAATACATAAAGAAAGACGAGAAACAGACAGAGTAGAATCAGAAGAAGAGGAGGAGCAAGAATCAGAACAATTAGAAACAATAGCTTACGTAGGTAGAGGAAGACCCCATAATAATACTAGAGGCTTTAATGACCCGATACGTCCAATACGTCCAGAATATAATAGACATTTTCCAAATCCTATGTTAAATACAAAATCCCCCGAACACCTATTCCAAGCCGCTGATAAATTACTCCGAGATCGAAGGGGGTACCATATGCTCGATTCCATGGACGAACAAGAATTAGCCAGGTCAGCAGTACAATGGGCTGACAGTCCCAGCGACTACAATGATGATGTACTTGCACACACGTTTCTGAATCTTGACCCATACGAACAGCGTTTAGCTAGTATATACATGATTCAACACCTCCTTATATTATATAAAAGCCAACACTCCGATCCAGGACCCTTACCTGACATATTGACAGAACTACTCACGAATATATGGAGAGGGTCAGGTACTGATTTGATTAAAGAGATTCTAGAATTCCGAAACCAATATTTAACTTTCGTATGCCCAGAACACGTTCCAATTCCCATTATAGGAAGAAAAATGTATCACATAGATAGACAGAACCCGTTACGCGAAGTACACCCAATCAGAGGTGACGGTAATAACTTTACACGCGTGTTTGTGTACACGCCTATAACTAAACTGGAATTATTAGAAATGAAGAAAGTAGTACCCAGCCATGACAAGGATCCAGCAGGTTTCCACCGTGAAATAAAAGACATGTTACTCATGGGAGAGTATACCTACCCCGACATTATGAAAATATTAAAAGTCCTATTACCTGCCGGTGTTTACGAGAAACTCAAAGAAAAGGAATGGGAGGTGGGAGACCAAAAGATAGATTGGACAGCATTAGAAAACGAAGAAAGGGCCCGAGCTGCAGGAGCAGGACTTGGGGAAAAGACTACAGCACTAGCAGGGCTACTAGTACAGGTACTGCCACGTTTATTAACTACGAAAAAGGAAGACTGGGGTGCAATATCAGCCTGTAAACAAAAGCCAGATGAAGATACTAGTGATTTCTATTCCCGTTTTGAAAAATGTTTTGGTATAAATAGTGGCATAAAAGCCAGTAGTGAGTCATACCCACATCTGTTTGTGACAAAATTAGTTGAAAATTCTCTGCTACAAGTCAAGAATAGAGTATTGAAATTCGAAAGTACATGGCAAGGTAATACCCCATCACAGATGTTACAGATGTTACAATATCACCACAATAGAATTAGAGAAGAACAAGAACACGAACAAAGACGTATGAAAGATACAAAAATGAAAATGCTTGTTGCTCAGTCAGTTCCAGCCGATGGTCATCAAAAGGGTGATTCCGCAGGTCCTACGAAAGGGACATGCAACTATTGTAAACAACCAGGTCATTATATACACGATTGTTCAGTCCTGAAACATAATATTGCTACAGGTAGAACCCAGGAGAGACCACGTCCACCTAGACAGGATCAGAATCAACAACAAATCCCTCAGCATGCACAACCTAGGTTAGCTCCGCAACAACTAGCTCCGCAACAGGCAACTCCACAACAGACCGTAGCACCACCACAAGCGCAGCCTATTGCTGCAACACAAGCAACAACACAACAGATGTATCAGTATGCACAAGCAGATTATCCCGATTATCAACGATATACATGACATAGCCTAGAGAGGGAAGTTGGCTTACCCCTTATTGAGGTTCCTGTAGACCAAGAGGGACCTTATGTACATAGTGAACTATTAGGGGAAGACAGAAAGTTTTTACTTGATACAGGGGCAAGCAGAACAACTATACGACGCAGTGAAGTTCCAGGGGCACCCCTCTCAGGCTCACAGAATATTTCCCTTGGATTCTCAGGAAAACCTATAATAAATGACGTAACACAACCTCTTCCACTCACGATTGGTCCATTGACACGTACTACAGATTTATTGCTTACTAAATCATGTCCAGAAAACTTGTTAGGTATAAAAACATTGAAAGCTCTAGGAGCTATAATATGTTGTTCTCCGGAAGGAGTACGACTATTTCTACGTGACTTCAAAGGTTACTACGTGTCCAGAAACATGGATCACCGACTGCAGAATTTACCTACACATTTATGGGCACAAGGCCCCACTGATGTTGGTTGCATGAACATTACACCATATCGAGTCACACTGAAAACAGGAGTAGTACTACCACGAATGCGACAATACAAGTTACCACCAGATGCTGTTGTGGCTTTGCTGCAAATCATTGACGAGCTCATTGCACAAGGAGTGGTTGTCGAAACCGACTCCAATGTATGTAATTCCCCGATAATTCCGATTCTTAAAAGAACGGATCCAAAAGCATCACCAGTATATCGATTAGTTATTGATCTGCGCAAATTAAATAAATGTATTGTACCACAATACCCTGTGGTCCCAGATATCTCTTCATTATTAACAGCTATTGACTCAGACGCAACGTTCTTCACTGTAATTAATCTCAAAAATGCTTTCTTTAGCGTCCCAATAGATCCGGAAAGTCAATATCTGTTCGGATTCAGTTTAAATGGACGAAGTTTTAAATTCACACGCGCACCTCAAGGATTTACAGAAAGCCCCAGCATCTATAGCCAAGCACTGAAACGAGAACTTGACAGTATCCACATGCCAGTTAACACTGCCTTGCTTCAATATGTCGATGATCTGCTGATCACCGCCCGAAGCGAACCTGAATGTGAAAAAGCGTCACTGACGGTTTTAAAATTTCTGGCCGACAAGGAGCACAAGGTGTCCCCTTCTAAGCTGCAATTCTGTGTCCAGCGAGTTGTTTACCTTGGGCACTCGCTGTCCAAGGAGGGAAGGCAGCTTACACCCGACCGCATCCAGTTAATTGCTAACATGTCACCACCCAAGACACAAAAGGAGGTGCGGGCTTTTATAGGCCTCACTTCATACTGTAGGCAGTGGATCCCTCAATATGCTTTTCTAGCAAAACCACTCATCCAGTTGACAACACAGGAGGCAGCCACATCGACTGTCCTCCCTTGGACTCAAGAACATACACACGCCTTTGAAAGCTTAAAGAAAGCTTTATGCCAAGCACCTGTTTTAGCAACACCATGTTACAGTAAACGGTTTACACTCTTTGTTACAGAACGCGAAGGTACTGCCTTGTCAGTACTCACTCAGGAACAAGCAGGATCACACAAACCATGTGCTTATTTCTCTAGTACATTAGATCCAGTAGCTCAGGCTCTTCCTGCGTGCCTGAAATCGGTGGCAGCAACAGCTTTAGCAATCAGACAAAGCGATGCCATAGTGTTAGGACACCAATTGACAGTACAAGTACCACATGCAGTAGAGGTTCTTTTGAACCGCACACAAACACAACACTTGACTATAGCGAGACTCACCGGTTACGAATTGACATTATTTCAGCCACACATAGAAAACAGACGTTGTAATACGTTAAATCCTGCCACACTGTTACCAGTGGGCGGAACAGATCCATTGGCACATGATTGTGTCGAAGTCATTACTATCACGACGAAACCCAGACAAGACTTGACAGATATCCCTTTGTCAGATCCAGACTTAACATTGTATGTAGATGGGTCATGTATGAGAACAAGTACAGGAGAGTTAGTGGCCGCTTACGCAGTCACAACAGACACTGAAGTCATTGAAACAAATTGTATTAACACTTTGTCAGCTCAAGCAGCAGAGCTCATCGCTCTGACACAAGCCTGTATTCAAGCCATAAATAAGAAAGTCAACATATACACAGATTCACGTTATGCATTCGGAGTCGTCCATGACTTCGGCGTACTGTGGCGAGAGAGAGGTTATTTAACTTCTCACGGTGCCCACATCCAGCACGGACCCCTCATTCGAGCCCTATTAGACGCGATTCATCTACCTACTGCAATATCGATTATGAAATGCAAAGCCCATACAAAAGTTACCGATATCATTTCTCAGGGTAATGACCTAGCTGACAGAACAGCTAAACAGACTGCTCAGAATCAGACTCTCACAACTGACATGACAAAGACAATAGTTCAGACACTAACACATTGCATGACAGTTAAGGATCCCGCCCTTGATGTAATTGACATACAGACACATGCTACACCAGAAGAAATAAAGAAATGGACTGAATTAGGAGGGATCCAAACGGATCAAGGATGGATGACGAAGGAAAAATCTATATGGTTTCTTCCCGACTCCATGGTTCAAGTCATCATTAACACAATACATAGTCCAGCGCACCTAGGAGAAAAAGCTATGCTAGACAGCATTCAACACATTTGGTTCAACAAACACTTGCGAGCAGCAGCTAAACAAAAAGTTCGTACCTGTATGATATGTTGTCAGTTTAATCCAGGTAAAAGCATCCCCGTAGAGCAAGGTGGGTTTCAACCTCCCGATCATGCTTTTGAAGTCCTCCAGATGGATTATATCCAGATGGAACGATGTCGAGGATTCAAATATGTTCTCGTAGTTGTCTGTGCTCTTTCCCGTTGGACAGAAGCCTACCCGGTTTCAGATTACACTGCCCCGACTACTGCCAAACAGTTAGTTCGAGAATTCTTCCCACGGTACGGTTTACCACGTGTTGTCTACTCAGATAACGGCCAGCCGTTCTCATCCGAACTAATGAAACACGTTTCCCTTTTGTTAGGCTACCAATGGAAATTCCACTGTGTCCGACATCCCGAGGCAGCAGGTCTCGTGGAACGCCATAATCAAACTCTGAAAATTAGATTGTCCAAAATATGTAGGGAAAAAGGTGTCGATTGGATAGTAGCCTTACCAGTTGCGCTCTTTTACATGAGAATGGTAGCACATTCTCGAACAGGGCTATCCCCGTACGAGGTGATCTTCGGTAGACCACCAAATATGTGGGGGACGCCTATACCTCGCAAAATCACTGATGTTGACTGTAATATGCTGACAGATTACCTGGCTTCCTTGATGTCTGCACTACAATCTTGTCGTTCACAGGTAGCCGCAGCTTTTCCCGATAATACTGAGGTGAAGCCCCATGACGTGGTTCATGGTGACCTGGTTTTGGTCAGGAATTTCGACCGGAAGACCCAACTGGAGCCTAGGTGGAAGTCGCCGAAGCTAGTTCTATTAACTACAAGGACAGCCGTGAAGATCGAGGGACGCAAAGGGTGGTTGCACTCGAGTCACATCAAGAAATTTTATGGACTACCATCCAGTGTGAATACTCAACCTTGTATTCCCTCACAGACAGACTCAAAGCTCCCCTTGGTTGAGCAGACAAAACCAGAACTTTACAAACTAAAATTGAGGTCTAGCAAGTCAGACAATTTGATTGTTTAAGTCCTCTCCAAGGTGAATCGGTTGAATTTGTCTCTGACATGTATCCTCTAGACCGGAATAGAGAAAGAAATCAGCAAATGCAGCTTAAAAAGCATGCGTATTGTAAATCACTTCGTAGTCACTGCACAGTAACACTATTAATTTTGTTTTTTCTAAGTCTTCTGATCATTATTTTCAGCATACTATTGCATATGTATTACCCTATTCTTAAGCGTGCTTACAATGTAACTACAGAACATTCTTTTAGCGAATTACCTCCGCATGAGTTGTCCTATAGATTTGCGCTGCGCAACAACACTTTCATTAGTATGTTACATCATTCCCATCAGACCAGCAATGCCACAAATTGTTGGATATGTGGCCGACTCCCTCCCTATCAGAACTATAAGGGAGTTTTGCCCCCCTTTCCCTATCCGTTCACACACAATGGCTCCTGTGGAGCATGGTTTAGTTTGATTAATTCCCTAGATTCAAATTCCGCAGTTTACCAAGACAACTGGGTGTGGGGAAACCTGAACCTAGTTTTGCTTAAAGTCTGCTACCCTAACAAGGAGGGACTCCCCAAAAGAACAGGAACTGATCTAGAAAATGAAGTATATGGATTAGGTAATTTTACACTTAACCTCATGATCCTGAACGTTGAATCTGAAACTACACCAATCTTGCCTGTCATGTCAGTATTCCCAGTAAAAGGGGAATTATGTGTAAGAAAGAATGGTTCCATACACATGGGCCATAGTAAATGCACCACTGTAATAAAATTCAGTGATCAAGGCAAGTCTACATTTAGAGCTTCCCATCATTCCTACTTCATATGTGGCCAGACCGCATATATATGTCTACCTTTAGATTGGGATGGTACCTGTTACATAGCATTCCTTCTGCCACCTGTTTTCCTAGCTCCTCCTGATTATCATAGAAATACCCATTTAGTACACAATAGACAACAGAGAGATCTCCCAATTGTCGATTACACTGAAACAGCATGGGAAAAATACACAGATTTCAATAAAGGGTTCTTTCCCTATATAGGTACAGTCACTAATAGTAAGCTGATACGTAGATTAACCAGAACCCTTGAAGCAGTAGTGAACGAGACTATTTCCGCCTTAGGCAATTTAACAGAAGAGCAGTCTGCTATGCGGATTGTTGTGCTTCAAAATCGTCTTGTCCTTGACGTCATCCTGGCCGATAGGGGCGGAGCTTGTAGGGTCATCGGATCAAGTTGCTGCATTTTCATACCAGAAAATTCGCCGTCAGTATATAAAGCCATAACCCGCCTTCATAAGATTATAAGCCAGATACACCAGAGCCCAGGCACCTGGACTTGGTCCGGTTGGTTCTGGGGCGTGTTGTCAGCCTGGGGATGGAGAATCCTATCCTTCCTAGGTATTGGCTTTCTCATATTATTCAGTTGCTGCTTATGTCTACAATGTGGGCCAGCGATTTGTGGTCTGTGTGCCACATCGTGTATCCCACATCCACGTTTTCGTTCAAGATCCCGGAAGAAGAAAGAAGAACAAATGATGCTATATGAACAGATCGATGGATTGATGAAGATTGATATCTCCTGAGGGTCCGTAGGGGACAAGGAGGGAATGAGGAAATATTAATTTTGTGATCAGTTATGTCCCCTATCGTAGACCCCAACGGCTCCATGTGCATGCTATACGTACATGTATGTTCCCTCCAGTTCCAGTTTTGAAGACGCAAATATATGTGCGTCCACCGTCAACATGTCCTCTTTCAGATCCGCCATGAATGGGTCAGATATTCCATTCCTAAGTATGAAAGGCCACCGACTTTATATGGTTCACTTTCCACATTTTACAGATTCAGGCGAGTAGGCCCTGAATTCTGTCATCAAGCCTTTTCCTGCCTTCTGCCTCTGAAAGCTCCAGTCTGAGCCTGCATCTGTATCCATGAACTTTGTCCTACTCCCTGCGCGGCTAACGGTGCCTGATCCAGTATATTGCCTGCCAAAAACTGTATTTCACCTTCAAGATTATCTACTCCGCTCCCCATCCGATGCATTCCTGTCTAGTAGTTTAGGTAAACATTCCTCCAGCTACCGTGCAAAGGGCCAGGCCTCGCTGTCCACATGCAAGTAATTCATAGCCCCGTTACCATGGAATATTCCTATCCCCTTGCATCTCATGTAGACACTTAGACGCTTGTACACGCACTAACAGTCAGTATAGAATAGATTCTACTCTAGAAACCTTTCCTTTTGGATAAAACAGTTCTTTAAACATAGGATATTAGATATGATTTGGGATTAGGTTGACATGACCCCCAGACTTCTGTCTCCACATGTAGAGCTAAATGTCAAGTCCCCTTCACCCTCTAGTTGCACGTCAATCACACGTCATGCGGCTGCGCGCGCATCTCTGCCAAATATTTCTGCTGACATTGCAGGATTCTTTCATGGATCCACCCACTTGTGACATCATGTATAATGACGTTTATTAAATTACGCCCATATGACCGCCTCTATTAGTTACGTATGCACCTTTTATCTGTACTATCAGCTGTTACGCCTCTTGCATCTGTTTCACTGTAATGCATTTTCTATAAAACTGCTTATCTGTCAATAATGTATGCCCTTCCTTCCTGAACTTTCGTGGTGATGGAATAGAAAGCCTACAATTCGAATTGTATTCCTTTGTATAGGAATAAAGCCTTTTAAAACCTCTAATACCACGGATTCTGCCTCTTATATTTACTGAGTTATTCTTACTAGACTTTACCGCATAAAAAATAGTACCGGTAATGAAATATTTACCACACCCCATAGGAGGAAATCAAATCATGGAAAACCAATTTTAAGGAAAGACAATTTTAAAGAAATACAAAAAATCAAAACTTGAAGGAAACATTTTGCATTTTAAAGGAAAGAAACTTTTAAAGAAAATCTAAAATGAAATTAAACTTGGGTATAATCTAGGACGAATGTGGGTTTTTTTGGGCTCAGGGGTGGATCATGTTTAGGGTGATGAGGTCATGAAAAATTGGTGTTAGGGCATAGAATGGCATTTTTAGGGTTCAGAGATGAGTGGAGTGCAGGGGTGGTGAGGGCGTTTTAAGGTACATGGATGAGTGGTATTTAGGTGTGAGAGCTGTTTTTAGGTTTCAGGGAAGGGTGGAGTGCATGGATGTCGAGAGGTGTTAGGGTTCATAGATGGGTTGAGTTTGGGGCTGGTGAGGATTTTTAAGATTCAATTATGGGTAGCGGATGGGGTGAAGAAGGATTAGTTACTTACCTGTAATCCTAGTTCTCATCCAGGGGTATACTCATCAAAGTCATAATCTATGAATAATCCCCGCCCACGTGCGAGATCCCGGAGCATATAGAAAATACATATATATACATATATGTGATCAAGGTCCAGGAGGGACCGAAACGCGTCATGGCCGACTAGCAAAATAAACGACTTTGCACAGAAACGTGGTCCGTGCCTGCTTTATGTCTCGAAGACTGGGGATTGAAGAAAGCAGCTAAACAGGATATATACATATATATGCATATGTGAAAACATATACATGCAGCCTAAAATGTTTCAAACATGGAAAAATGCTGAAAATTACACAGGTTTGCATTATAGTACCCCTAACCCATAAGGGAAAAAAGGAAGCACTAAGCCAATTGTCACTCAACAATGCTTTATTGCCATAGGGCAAACTTGTAATTGCAGGCATTTGCCTGTAGGCTGCAGTAGAGTATCAAGAAGACAATGAAAACTGACAACTTGCCTTTAAGGCATTAGAGTAGGGGGACCGTGCCTTTAAGACCTGCAGGAGACCCCTTGCTCCCATGATGCACCACAGGTGACAGTTAGGTCAGTTCTTTTTGACGGTGCACACGCACCTGAGTAGATCCACAATCAATAAACAATAACTTGTGGAAAATGCTCTTCCGGGGAGGTGGGTGGGTATCTTATGAATCTGATGAGTATATCCCTGGATGAGAACTAGGATTACAGGTAAGTAACTAATCCTTCTCATCCAGGGGATACTCATCAATAGTCATAATCTATGAATAGAGTAGCAAGCCCATACCCAAAATCTCGCAGACAAGCAATAAAGCATCTAGAACATGCAGTAACATCACATTCGCATAGCAGTTATGCAAATAAATTCCTTAAAGAGGCCTGCCCCACCTGGGCGTCGGCCTATACGTCTGAATCTAGGAAATAATGGCATGTAAAGGTATGTATAGAGCGCCATGTAGCTGCTTTGCAAATTTCAGAAATGAGAACGTTGCGAAGGAGAGCTACAGTAGAAGCTTTCCCTCTAGTAGAGTGTGCTCTTGGTCTAACCTGTAGAACCTTGTGGGCCAGTTGATAAGACAAGGCTATGCAGGAAACAATCCATCTAGAAATAGACCTTTTGGAAGCAGCCAGCCCGGTATTTGTTGAACCGTAATTGACAAAGAGCCTATCAGACTTTCTAAGCGAAAGGGTTTTAGCAAGGTAAAATTTCAATACCCTCCGGAGGTCTAGAGAATGTAAGGCTCTCTCTGGGGAAGTGGTTGGCTGAGGAAAGAAAGTGGGCAGCGTGATAACCTGATTAATGTGGAAATCCGAGACCACCTTGGGCAGGAAGCTCGGATGAGTACGTAGCACCACTCTATTGGCATGGAAAACAGTGTAAGGTTCCTTGCAGCACAGGGCCTGAATCTCACTCACCCTGCGGGCAGAAGTGATGGCTACTAAGAAGGCAGCCTTCCAGGTCAAATGCTGCAAGGACGCCTTATGGATAGGTTCGAAAGGAGCCCCCATCAACTTGGAGAGAACGATGTTGAGCTCCCAGGGAGGAGAAGGGGACCTCACTGGTGGAAATACTTTTTTAAGCCCTTCTAGGAAATCTTTGACTACCGGCAGCTGGAAGAATGAGGCCTGGGTAGGAGATTTTCTATAAGCTGTGATAGCAGCTAAGTGGACTCTGATAGAAGTGTACTTTAAACCAGACTTTGCCAAGAGCAATAAGTAGGGGAGAATAACATGTTCTTGACCCTGGATCGGATCAAGAGCGTTATCTCTACACCAAATGTAGAACCTCTTCCACTTGAAGGCATAAGACTTTCTAGTGGAGGGCCTTTTTGCTTCTCGAAGAATGTTCATACAGTCCGCCGGAAGATCTAAATGTCCATACTGGATGACTTCAGGAGCCATGCCGTCAAGCGAAGGGAGGGGAGGTTGGGATGGAACACTCTCCCCTGATTCTTGGTCAGTAAGTTCGGCACCTCTGACAGCTGGAGGAGATCGGGATACCATAACTGGCGGGGCCACTCCGGAGCTATTAGGATCATCCTTGTTCTGGTCCTGTAGAATTTCTGTATGACCGCTGGGATGAGAGGGAGAGGAGGAAAAGCGTACAGCAATGTCTGCGACCAGCTGATCAAAAGTGCGTTCCCCTGTGATCCCTGTTGGGGAAACCTGGAGGCGAAGACGGGGCATTTTTTGCTTGCCGCGTCTGCAAACAGGTCGATGTCCGGTACTCCCCACTGCCGGAAGATCTCTTGGGCGACGTCTTCGTTGAGCAGCCAGTCGTGCGCTTCTACGAAGTCTCTGCTGAGGCCGTCTGCCTGCACATTCAGGGTTCCTGGCAAGTGTACAGCGATGATTGAAAGACCTTTTGCCAGTAGCCACCGCCAAATGGACTGAGCTTCCAGAGACAGGACTCGTGACTTGGTGCCTCCTTGCTTGTTCAGATAGAACATAGTTGTTGTGTTATCTGTCTGAATCTGAACGTGGCTGGTTTGGATAGACGGATACAGGGATTTGAGAGCCAGATGGACTGCTCGTAGCTCCAAGAAGTTTATGTGATAACTTCTTTCGGTATTGGACCAGACACCTTGTACCTGAAGCTGGTCCATATGAGCACCCCAGTCCTGCATTGAGGCATCTGTGACCACTGTCTGTGTCGGAGGCGTCTGATGGAAAGGAACACCTTGAAGCAGATGGGAGCATTTCATCCACCATCTGATGGAGTCTTTGGCAGCTTGGTGGAGAGAGACAAGATCTTCCCAGCGACCTGACCTCTGCGACCACTGATCTTCTAGCGCTTGTTGTAGAGGTCGCATGTGAAGGCGTACATTGGGAACAATGTAAATGCACGAAGCCATCGACCCCAGTAGTGAAGACACTTGCCTGGCTGTGGGGAATGCAGTGTCGAGAAGCGTGTGGCATTTCTGAAGCATGGATGATAACCTCTCCTCCGAAGGACACACGCTTGCCTTTGCGGAGTCCAGAGAGGCGCCCAGATAGTGTATCCGCTGAGTGGGATTGAGGACCGACTTTTTGTAGTTGACTTGTCATCCCAATGACTGTAGTAGATTGAGGCAGAACGAGAGATGGCTCTGGAGTAGTACAGGTGTGGAACTCTTCAGGAGCCAGTCATCTAGATAGGGATAGACGAAGATCTTCCGCTTGCGGAGGAAGGCAACTACCACCGCCATACACTTGGAAAATGTCCGTGGGGCGGATTTGAAGCAGAACTCGGTACTGGTAGTGCTGACGAGAGATCTGAAACCTGAGGAATTTTCGATGTTTCACTGAGACAGGAATATGAAAATAAGCGTCCTGCAGGTCGATGGCACACATCCAGTCTCCCTGGTGAAGGTGCGGGAAGATTTGATGCAGGGCTAGCATTCTGAACTTCTCCTTCTTGACAAATCTGTTTAGCAGACGCAGGTCGAGAATGGGTCTGTACTCTTTGGCTACTCCTCGCTTTTGAACCAGAAAATAGCGGGAGTATACTCCTTGATTTCTTTGGAGGGGTGGTACTTCCTCTTTGGCGTTCTTGGAGTGGAGAGTAGCTACTTCGTCCAGTAAAAGCCGATTTTGAATTTGAGGAAGGCGCTGCCACTGTGAGGGTACTTGCGGCGGGGGAGACTTGAACCTCAGCAAGTAGCCATGCTGTAAAATATTCAGTACCCATTTGTCTCTTGTAATGGCTTCCCACTCTTCCAGGTGAAAACTAATACTTTCTCCTACCGGAGCGGCGAACGGGCGCGGAGGAAGTAAGACCTCACTGTTTGGAAGGCTGCTTGGTGGTGGACTGTTGCTGTGTGGCGTTCCCTCTCCCTCTGCCACGACCCCTTTGTTGGAATTGGGGTCTCTGCTGGTTCTGAGAGAACCATTGAGGGATTAGAACCCGCTGATGAAAGGAACGTTTGTTGCCCTGACGAAAGCGCTTCCGATATTCCTTGCGCTTCTCCAGCCCAACAGCCTTGACGGTGTCCATCTCTGCTTTAATTTTTGTTCATTTGGTCATCGGCGTGAGCACCAAACAAGGACGATCCGTTAAAAGGTAAGTTTAGAATTTTCTTTTGCGCATCAGGCTTGAGGCCCGTTAGTCGCAGCCAGGCTGATCATCGAGAGCATACACCATGGGAGTATCCATGAGCGGCGAGGTCCGAAGCATCCGCAGCCACACTTATGATCTGATTGGCTACAAGACCACCCTCAAGAAAACCAGCAGAATAAGCTTTCAGGAGTCACAAAATGTCGAATTTTCTGAGAAAATCTGAAGAGAAAAATACTTTCAGTCAAAAAACTGAAGAGCTCAAGCTCCAGGATCCTCATAGAAGGAGCCGGAAAAAAGAACTGACCTAACTGTCACCTGTGGTGCATCATGGGAGCAAGGGGTCGCCTGCAGGTCTTAAAGGCATGGTCCCCCTACTCTAATGCCTTAAAGGCAAGGTGTCAGTTTTCATTGTTTTCTTGATACTCTACTGCAGCCTACAGGCAAATGCCTGCAATTACAAGTTTGCTCTATGGCAATAAAGCATTGTTGAGTGACAATTGGCTTAGTGCTTCCTTTTTTCCCTTATGGGTTAGGGGTACTATAATGCAAACCTGTGTAATTTTCAGCATTTTTGCCATGTTTGAAACATTTTAGGCTGCATGTATATGTTTTCACATATGCATATATATGTATATATATGTATTTTCTATATGCTCCGGGATCCCGCACGTGGGCGGGGATTATTCATAGATTATGACTATTGATGAGTATCTCCTGGATGACAACTTTTAGGGTTTAGGAAGGGGTGGAGTTTAGATGTAGAAAATGTTTTTTGGGCTTTAGGGGTGAGTAGTTTGAGGTGATGAGTTCGTATGGGTCATGAATGGCTGGTGTTTAAGAATGGGAAGGGTTTTTAGAGTTCAATGAAGGGTGGAAATTGGGTGTACTGGGGTGTTTTAAGGGGTATGGAATGGATGGGGTTTAAATGTAGAAAGGGCTTTAGGGTTCAGGAAAGGGTGGGGTTAGTGGTAGTGAACGATTTTAAGGTTCATGGACGGTAGATTTTTGGGGCAGAAAGGGCTTTTAGGTTTCAGAAATGAGTGTTATTTAGGTGTGGTGAGGAGCTTTCGGGTGGAGGGAGTGATGGTGTTCAGGGGTGGTGATGGGTCAGAGAATTGAAAGCATTCAAAGTAATTGTCTGACAATGTAGACGATATAAATAGGAAATAATGTCCCCTGAAGTAAACAACTGAAATATCTCTGACAAAATTGTTTCTGAAACTAAAACCTACAACCATTACATATAAACATAATAAATAAAAGACAATTTGGACCAAAAGACTTCCTATGAATTGGTTTCTACAAAAAAGTAAATGCTTTCATTCTGAAAATTTCCATTTACCAGTTTAGATGAAATGGCTTCTCAGTAATAGTATTCCATGAAATCTTTTTTCTATGAAATCACATACAACCGTTGATATTATGTCAGTGAACCCTTCACAGAGCACTGCGTGACATTACTGTGCCTTCGAGGCGATCGGATGAAATTAACATCAGAAAGCGTAGGTACAATTTTCATCAATGTAAACAAAACAATTAACCAGATTAGAAGCATTCTTTGGCATAGCCAGACATGCGAAGGGGAGGATGGGGGTTCAGTGAGGAATCTGCGGGTAGATACTGTTTTTAAGTTCCTTAATGAATTCCAAACTATAGGAAATTTAAATGGGGATGGTTAATCAGGCTAACATTAAAAGCTGAAAGGGCAGGCAAATAACCTTTTGATCAATAGATCAGCATTTGTATAGCATGGCACTGTCACCCCTAGGGGTATCTGGGCACTCCAGTTGCGATATCTCAGCCAAAAAACCAGGACTTGAGTTTCTTTCAGATATCTGCCAGGGAAGGTGATGTTCATGATGATGGGCCAGGTCGCTCCAGGACTTGGTGGCGATGTAGGAGAAGTATTGGCCCCCGCTGTGGCTGCAACGGATGCGGGGGTAGGTGCCCCGGCTAGTGAGGAGGAGCGCAGGTGTCTTCAGGGTAGATGGATGTTCAGTTGATGGTTGATGAAGGCCAGTCCTTGAGCGTGTAGAGTTTTGTAGGAGTACGTGAGGATCTTGAACTGGCATCTCATCTGGATGGGGAGCCAGTGGAGGTTTCTGAGGTGGGTGGTGATGTGAGTCCATGTGATGAGGTCTAGGATGAGTCTGGCTGCATCATTCTGTATGGTCTGGAGTCTTCTGAGGAGCTGGGTGGACATGCCGGCATAGAGACTGTTGCAGTAGTCAAGGGGGCTGGTTACAAGGGCCTGAGTGACAGTCTTTCTGGTGTTGACAGGGATTCCGTCTGTGTTGACTTGTCGAGTCATGATCAGTTCGAAGATGATGTCTAGGTTGCATACATGGTCTGTTGGCATAGGTGTTGGTCCGAGTTCTACTGGTCACCAGCCTTGGTCCCATGAAGAAGTGTTCTTCTCAAAGATGAGCACTTCTGTCTTGTTGGAGTTCAGTTTAAGGTAGTTTTCTCTCATCCAGTTAGCTACGTTGGTCATGGCGTCGCACAAGTTGGTTCTAGCGGTAGAGGGGTCTTCAGTGAATGAGAGGATGAGTTGAGTGTTGTCTGCATATGAAATGATGTTGAGGCCGTGAGATCTGATGATGTCTGCGATGAGGGTCATGTAGGTATTGAACAAGGTGGGGCTGAGGTATGATCCTTGGGGTATGCCTCAAGGATGTCCTTGGGTTAAGAGGTGATGGGAGTCAGCCAGATGTTCTGGGTGCATCCTGTGAGGAAGGAAGTGAGCCACTTGAGGGTGTTTTGCTGTATGCCTATATTGAAAAGTCTGTTGATGAGGGTCGAGTCATCTGAGGAGGTTGTGCAGTGGATGGCATCCTTGTAGATGACGGCAATTCCACCTCTGTTTGCTGACTGAGTCCCAGTGTGTTATCTTGCAGCCTTTAAGGGTGGCGATGGCGATGTATGTCGCAGAGAAATAATTCAACCAGGTTTCTGTGAGGAAGATGACATCTAGGGATGAGATCGTGTCCAAGATCTTCGTGGCGTGTTTGCCGAGCGATTGTGCATTGAGTAGGATGCTTTGCAGTTGTGCTGTGGCGGCCTCGGTCATCGTGGTGGATACAGTCATGTTTGCGGTGTCTACAACATTGTTGGTTGCTCCTGTGGTGCAGAAAAAAGAGACAGTGGCAGCAAGCAAAAGGTCCTAGCGTTGAGCATGCAGCAGCAGATTATGTTGTGGCGTCGGGGTCCAGGGCTCAGAGGTCTGCAGAGGAGAATCTATGGGTGATCGGAGAGTCAGGGTTACTGGCGCTGGGCACAGTCCAGACACGGACAGGTGAAGACGTGCTTGCCTTTGTGTGCCGATGGTGCGGTCGCTGTGCGGCCACACTGTGACCTCCATTAAGTAAGTCCTGGCAGGGGGTGGAGCGCTGGGTAGTGGGTAAGCGAATGTGCCGGAAAGGAGTGGGCGGGAAGCGGCAGAGTGGGAAAGCGTCTCCCTAAGGCGGTGCATGCAACCAGGCAAAATAGAGATACAGCCTGTGCAAAATCAAAGAATCAGCAGGGCAAAACACTGGCAAATGAAGGCAGCAGAGCGGTGACCACAGATAGCGTCAGGGAGACCTGCTGAGAGGGAGCAGATTGAGGGAAAATAAAATTATGTCCACCACTTCAGGGGAGAATGAGAAAGAACTCAGATTGCCCCGTTCAATATCCATGCATGAAGGTATTATTATTATTATTATTATTATTATTATTATTAAATGAAATTTGTAGAGCGCACTGACACCACGGGTTTCCTGGCGCTATAGGACAAAGGTGATACACAATCTGGGGTTAATGCAGGGTTAGCAGGGTGGGGGAAAGAGAAAGGTTTTGAGCAGCTTCCTAAAATGAAGGAGGGAGCTGCTCGATTTGACGATCAGGGGAAGGGAGTTCCAGAACTTCGGTGCCAAAAGGGCGAACCTTCGTCCGCCAAATTTGTTGGTTCTGGTTTTGGGTATGACAAGTGATTTAAGATGAGCAGAGCGAAGATTGCGATTTGGACAGTAGGGAGTGATGAGGGAAGTCAGGAAAGCAGGGCTGGGGCAGTGGAGGGCTTTGAACGTGAGGCAGCCCAACTTGAAGGCCACCCTCTGTTCTATGGGCAGCCAATGTAGTTTATGCATCAGAGGTTTGGCAGATTGCCATTTTGGAGATTTGAAGATGATACGAGCTGCCTGGTTTTGGACCACCTGAAGGCGGTGGAGAAGGGTTTTGGGAAGTCCGTGGTAGATGCAGTTGGAAAAGTCCAAGCGGGAGAGCACAAGAGATATGATTACTTGAATCAGAGCAAGTGGGGGGAGCAGGTGACTGACCTTCCGGATCTTTCTGAGTTGGAAGGAACAGGATGAAATCACGGAGCCGACATGAGGTCGGAGAGAGAGTTCGGCGTCGATAGTCACGCCGAGACTTTTTACAGAGATCGAAGGGGTCGGTGGGAGGCCCAGTTCAGTGGGCCAGAACTGGGTTCCCCAGAAAGAGGGGCTGGAGCCCGGGAGAAGAAGCTCGGTTTTCCCGGGGTTCAGCTTCAATTGGTTGGAATTCATCCAATCTTGGATGTGGAGCATAACGGAGTGAAAGTTATCTATCGCATTGGGGGAGTTGAGTGGAAAGATGATCTGCAGATCATCGGCATAGTTATAAACTGTGTTGTCCCAGTTACGGAGTGAGTGGAGTAAGGGCCGAAGGTATAGATTGAACAGTAAAGGTGACAGGGAGGAGCCCTGGGGAACTCCGCAGGTTGTGGGGGTCTTGGGTGCTGTGTAGGGGCCCAGCCGGACGGCTTGTGTTCTACCAGACAAGAAAGACCGGATCCAGCTGAGGGCAGGGTCCTGGATGCCAGCCTGTTCGACACGGTTGAGCAAGATGTTATGGTCAACCGTGTCGAACGCGGCCGAAAGGTCCAGGAGAACGAGGGCCTGGGGGGTCCCTGAGTCGGCATTTCTCCTCAGCGTGTCGAGAACAGCTAAGATGACGGCTTCAGTAGAAAATAAAGGCCTGAAGCCGGCCTGATTAGGCTCCAGGTAGCAAAAGGTCTCAATAAAGTTGGAGAGGCATCTAGTGACATGTGCTTCGAGAAGTTTTGAGAAATAGGGCAGAAGCGATATGGGGCGATAGTTGGAGAGTTCCGCTGAGTCCGCACCAGGTTTTTTAAGTAGCGGGACTAGGATGTCCTCTTTGAAGGATCTGGGAACAGTACCTGTGCTGAGCGAGCCATTCAAGAGAGGTAGGATGCATTCAGGTAAGGAATGACATACACTTCGTAGGACTGAGGGTGGGCAGCCATCGTTCGGGGAACCTGATTTTATCCGGGATGCAAGCTGTACTAGGGAAATAGGGTTGATGGGGGGGAATTCGGTGAAGGCGGAAGGGTTGTTAAGGGGAGTTTCCGGAGTGGTGATCTGAGGGACGGTGGAGATCGATGCCTTGATTTTATTAATTTTTTCGACGAAGAAGAGGTTGAGAGCGTCACAAGTTTCTTGGGTGGGGGTTTGGCCTGGGAGGGTTCTGTTGTCAGATGTCAGTTCGTTCATGATTTTAAAAATGTTTTTAGATTTGTTGTCCGAAGAAGAGATTCGGTCAGAAAAGTGGGTTGATTTGGCTGAAAGTATTGCGATTTTGTAGTCTCTGCGGGCTGAGGTGTATTGTGATCTGGCTGGTACGGAGTAGTTGCGTCTCCATGCCCTTTCTAGCTGACTTACCTTCAGTTTAAGTTTTTTGAGGTCGTCCGAGAACCAACGGTGGGAGTTGTGGTGTCTGGTCGGGGGAAATTTGATTAAGGGGGCAAATTGGTCACTGGCTGACTGCAGCCAGAAGCATATGTCACTTTCTAATTTGTCAATGTTGGTTCGCGAAACGAGGGCAGGGCGGGTGTCTGAGAGAGTCGCAAGGAATCCTTCGGAGTCATAGGCGTTCCATTTGCGAGATAGACCACCGGTCATCAGTGGGGTGGGGGGATTGCCACTGATCGTAAGGGTGGTATCTATTAAGTGGTGGTCTGGGTGAGACGGAGGGGGGAGAAAGAGTTAGGTTTTGGGTCCATATTTGGTCTAGAATGTGGCCCTTAATATGTGTAGGCAAGGTGATTTGTTGAGACAGGTTGAGGCTAGTGAGAGCCTCGAAGACCTCCAAGGCATGGGGCCCAGCGTTGATGTCATTAAACCAGTAATTAAGGTCGCCGAAAAAGGCGAATCTGGGGTGAGAAGTGAGAAGGTTGATCAACTGATCGGTCAGGGTGGCCGCGAAGGAAGGCATCGGTTGGGGGGGGCGATAAAGAAGAAGGAGAGTTAAGGCCCCGCTATCCGTTTTTAGGCTGAAGATAAGGTTATCTACTCCCAGGAGTGAGATGGATGAAGTAGAGATGAAGTTAAGGCGTTTGGAGATTATGGCCGCTACCCCTCCCCCAGGGCGGTTTCCTGGCCGATCGGCGCGGAGGATGTAATAGTCTGGGGGGAGGGCCGCCAGAATGTCAGGAAGCGAGTCCGCAGTCAGCCAAGTTTCAGTGAGCAGGAGGACGTCCGGTTTCTCGTTGGATAGAAGGATGAAGATGTCGGCGTGATGTTTAACCAAGGAGCGGGTGTTTAGATAAAGAACTCTGATGGTGGTATTGCTCTTGGTAGGCTGGGTAGGGGGGTGACCAGATTGGTGGGGCGCCGATCAGTTGGGGAGATACCGGTAATGGAGATGCGTCTGATGGTAGAAGGGGAGGGAGTGAGGTTGGGGAGTTGTAGATCCCTCAGGGAGTCGGCCGAGTAAGTGATGGTATGGCCGGCCTGGCTGACCCCTGGGCCCGGTCTGGCACGGACGGGCACAGACGGGCTTCCCTCTGGCACGCCTTCGGCACGCTGACGGCGCGCCCGCTGCGCTCGCCCGCTGCGCGTTCGGGGAATGCACATTGATATAGTGTGTGATGGGCGTGGCCTCGTAAGAGTGGGCGTGGCCAAGGTCTTGGCGCGAGGATGGCGTCAGTGTCGATCTCAACCCGCAGCAGCGCTAATATCCGCTGCGCAGGGGAATTTGGCAGAGTGCAGCTTAGAAAATATGGTATAGGTATGGGCTCTGGAGGTGGCAGTGTAGAACCTATCATACATTTGTGGGAGTTTTACCCTGAAAGGGACATGGTCTGGCAGGTGCAATGAGAGGTGAATCAGGCCTGCGTACCACACTCTTTTTGGCCAGTCCGGGTCAATTAAAATTACTTGGACCCAGTCGAACCCAATCTTCAACACCTGAAGAATGAAGGGTATGGGAGGAAATGCATAAAGCAGCTAAAAACCCCAGTTTAGTTGTAAAATGTCCCCCAATGCTCCCTGCATCAGTTACTGGAGTGTGCAGAATGTTGGCAGCAAGCATACTCTTGAGGGGCAAATAGGTCTATCTGAGGAGTCCCCCATAAATGGACGATATCTTGTACTACTTTGGACTGGAGATGCCACTCGTGATCGGCTATATGACACCGAGTGAGACTGCCTGCTTGTAAGCTGACCTCTCCAGCCAAATGATTACTAAATTCACAAATCTGGAGGTCCTCTGCCTTAGACAAGGGTTGTAGACCTTCTCTGTAGACCCTCCTCCTCCTTGCTTCTTGATATATTACATCACAGTCGACTTCTCTGTTAAAATCTGAACCGACTGACCACAAAGGCAAGGGAGAAAGCTTTGAGAGCTAGACGTATCACCTGCAATTCCAACATATTGATATGTGAAATCTGTTCTTCTGGTAACAAGAATCCTCAGATCTCCAGTTCCTCCAGATGAGCTCCCCACACTGGGATTGAGGCATCCAAGATGACTGTCGCCACCGGTGGAGGAAGGCAAAACTGTTTCCACCTTCCTTCACTGAAGGTCCACTGCAGTGTCCTTAGAAATCCTGATGGACGCTTGAAGATCTCCATCATGTTGGAACCACTGTCTACAGAGACACCACTAGAGGGCCCTAATGTGCAAGCATGCATGGGTGACCAAAAGTATGCAAGAAGCTAGCAGACCTTGCGGGCATTAGACCTTTAGGACCTGAATAACCGCTCCATCTCTGAAACATCAAACTCATAGCCTGAATGTTATGTATCCTCTGAGGAGGAGGAGGGAAGGCTTGATTCTCAATAGTATTCAGTGCTACCCCTATAAAAATGATGCACTGAGAGGGTCCTAGGTAGATTTTAGGTTGTTGATGGAGAAATTCAGGTTGATCAGCAATTGAGTTCTCACCTGCAAATGATAAGACACCAACTTTGGGGCACTGGCTTTTATGAGCCAATCGTCTAGTTAGGGAAATACCAGAATTAGCAAATGAGCCGTTTCTGCCACCCTTATGTTTGTGAAGATTCAAGGAGGTTAAGTGTCACCATCTAACACCTCCTCGTAGGCTTTGTAGAGGGGTGTTGCTGCTGCTGCTGCTGTTGTTGCTGCGCAGCATATTGTTGTCTTCCTCAAAACAAGAAGGCCCTGGTAAATCCTCGAAACCTTCGAAATTGTTTATAATCTTTCGGCAGAGAATCTAATCTAACGGAGCAAGCTGTAGCTTTGCTATGTTTATTTCGCTCTGCTTTTGCTCCAAAAATGTGTGACACATCAAAAGGTAAGTCCATATGTGTGTTTTTGACGTCTTGGGAGAACCCTGAATTTCTGAGCTAAGCGTTCCGTCTCATAGAAATAATTGTGCTAAAAAATCTAGCCATAGAATCAACTGTATCCATTCCAGACTGAATGACTTGACGAGATGCTGCTAAATTCACAATTCCTTAAAGTTAGCTTAGTCATCAGAAGGCAATTTAGGTATAATCTCATGAGCCAAATTTAGTAAGGCATGGATATGACAGCCCAGAGCACATGTGGCATTAGTTGATTTGAGGGCCATATTGCCCGATGAGTACATTTTCTTGGCTGATTCTTCTTGGACTCTCTATCCGAAGGTGTGCTCGGAAAAGAGCCAAGTGTGAACCTAAAGAGCAGGAAGCTTGTACTACCAAATGTTCAGGAGATGGATGTGACAAAAGAAATAGAGGGTCTCCAGGTGCCGGTTTATAGTGTCCAGCTATTGTTTTGGAGACTGGGCTTCTCCCAAATAATTATGATAATTATCATGGGCTGTGATAAAGGTTCTGAAGACTGTGTAGTGGAGTGAAGAACCTCAGTTATATTTTTAGACCTTATCTCTGTAGAGGGAAGAGACAAATGTAACATCTGTGCTGCCTTACGCATAATAGAATGGCATGCAGTTACCTCTGGAAATGGTACACCAGTAGGTGAAAGCAACTCCTCCTCGGGGGAAGGATCAAGTCCACAAGCCTCTCTCAACCCTTAAAAGTCCTTATTGGAAGCATATTTTTCTTCTTCTCCAAAGAAAAGATATTGCTCTTCAGCTAATCTCTGTACTTCTCTATGAGACCTCTGACCCTGTTTACCAGGCAGGTCGCTCCCCTCACCGCCACGCAGCCCCCTGTGTGACCGCCATCCGCTGCTGCTTTGTTTCTGCCTGCATTTGAGTGCCAGTCTCCTCCTTCTCTTCTGTTCCCTCGAGTGAGTGCCTGCATCGCCCCCATTGCACCTGTGCCTTGGTGCTGCCTGGATTTGTTCCCCCTTCTCTTCTGTTCCCACGAGTGAGTGCCTGTAATTGCCCCCATTGTACCCGTGTCCTTGCTGCCTTGAATTGCTCCCCTCTCCTGTTTTTGCCCAGATCGTGTTCCTTTTTGCCTTCTGTTCCCCTGCACACCGCGTCTCCCCCTCGCTGCCCGTTTCCCGCCACCGCGTCCCGTAGCTCTGCCCCCCTCGCACCCCATTGGCCGCCCGCTCCCACCTCCCAGCTGCTCCACCCTCCCTCTCCCACTCATATGGAGGCCGCGTGCAGCGGACGCGCGCAACGGGCGCGCCGCTGGCGCGCCTATGGCAAGCCAGTCTGCGCCCGTCCGCGCCTGGCCCGCGCCCAGCGCCAGACCCCCTGGCCCCCGCAGATACCAGCCCACCCGCAAGTCCTACAACGCCGCCACTCTCATCGCACTCAACCCCGGCCGGATCCCCGGCTGCTGCAGAGCCACCCCAAGACGCACCCAAGGACCATTCAGCTGCCACTCCTGCAAGTTCTCCTGCATCCGGCCCTGTACCGCACCCACCAAGCCGAGCACCAGCAGCAACCACCTGAAGTGCATCCTGCTCAACACCCGCTCCGTCCACAGACACGCCGTGGAACTGTGGAACCTGCTCGACACCACATCTCCAGACGTCGCCTTCCTCACGGAAACATGGATGAACACCTCCTCAGCACCCGACATCGCCATCGCCATCCTGGACGGATACAAGATCACCCGGAGGGACCGCGTCAACCAGACAGGAGGAGGCCTCGCCATCATCCACAAGAACACCATTCGCATCACGACCAACTCCGACGACACCCTCACAGCTGCCGAACACCTTCACTTCCAGATACACACCGACTCCAAGACCACACTCAGAGGCACCCTCATCTACAGACCCCCAGGACCCCGCACTCAATTCAGCGAAGACATCGCAGACTTCATCAGCCCACACGCCCTCCCCTCCGCTGACTACATCCTCCTAGGGGACCTCAACTTCCACCTGGAGAACAACAACGACAACAACACCACCACCCTGCTGGACAACCTCGCCAAACTCGGACTCAAGCAACTGGTGAACTCCCCCACCCACTACGCCGGACACACGCTTGATCCAGTCTTCTCCTCCAGCAAGTACATCTCCTTCAGCCACGCCACCGGACTCCACTGGACAGACCACAGCTGTGTCCACTTCAGCTTCAGAAGAACCACGACTCACCACCACCCGCAACAGGCTCCCCGCAGGAACTGGAACAAGATCACCACCGACCAGCTCACCACATCACTGAGCCAGAACCCTCCCGCCAGCTCAACGGACCCCAACCAAGCAGCCAACAACCTCACACAGTGGATCACCAACTGCGCTGACGACCTCGCACCTCTGAAAAACCACCCCAGCAGGCCCGGCAGCAAGAAAGCCTCCTGGTTAGACGACGACCTCAAAAACTCCAAAAAGAACTGCCGTACCCTCGAGAAAGCCTGGCGAAAAAACCCGACTACAGACAACATGACCGCCCTCAAGCACGCCTCCCACAAACACCACCAGCTGATCCACACCACCAAGAGGACAGCATTCAAGGAACGACTAGACAACAACGCACACAACCGCAAGGAACTCTTCAGCATCGTCAAAGAGCTCTCCAACCCCAGCGCCGGAAACAACGACATCACTCCCTCACAAGACCTCTGCGACTCCCTCGCCTCGTTCTTTCACTGCAAGATCGCCGATATACACAACAGCTTCGGCGCACAGACCACGCACCCAACCACCGAACTGACGACCCCCACCACCACCCTCCGCGCCTGGACCCCGGTCAGCACCGAAGACACCATCCACACGATGAACACCATCCACTCCGGATCACCAACCGACCCATGCCCCCACCAAGTCTTCAACAAGGCCGACTCCGTCATCGCACCCCAACTCCGGGACATCATCAACTGCTCCTTCAACACCGCCACCTTCCCGGAGAGCTGGAAGCACGCCGAACTCAGCGCCCTCCTGAAGAAGCCATCAGCAGACCCCTCCGACCTCAAGAACTACCGCCCCATCTCGCTCCTGCCTTTTCCTGCCAAAGTCATCGAGAAGACCGTCAACAGACAGCTTGCCGCCTTCCTCGAGACAAACAGATCCCTCGACCACTCGCAGTCCGGCTACCGAGCCAACCACAGCACCGAGACCGCCCTCATCGCAGCCACTGACGACATCCGAGCCCTGCTTGACAACGGGGAAACAGCGGCCCTCATCCTCCTGGACCTCTCCGCAGCATTCGACACTGTCTGCCACCGCACCCTAGTACAGCGCCTCAGCAACATCGGAATCCAAGAGAGGGCTCTAGATTGGATCATCTCGTTCCTCGCCGGAAGAACCCAGAGAGTCCGCCTCCCCCCGTTCAGATCCGAGGCCACCGAAGTCATCTGCGGCGTCCCGCAAGGATCATCACTCAGCCCCACCCTCTTCAACGTCTACATGAGCCCCCTCGCAGCCATCGCACGCCAACACAACCTCAACATCATCTCCTACGCCGACGACACTCAGCTGATCCTCTCCCTCACAAACGACCCAGCCACCGCCAGAACCAACCTACACGAAGGGATAAAAGACGTAGCCGAGTGGATGATGAACAGCCGCCTGAAACTGAACTCAGACAAGATGGAAGTCCTCATCCTGGGATCATCACCCTCCGCCTGGGACGACTCCTGGTGGCCCCCCGCCCTGGGCAGCACACCCAAACCTACGGACCACGCTCGCAACCTGGGCTTCATCCTGGACTCCTCCCTCTCGATGACCAGACAAGTCAACGCCGTCTCATCATCATGTTTCAACATCCTACGCATGCTCCGAAAGATCTTCCGATGGATCCCCACCGAAACCAGAAAGACGGTCACCCAGGCTCTCGTCACCAGCCGACTGGACTACGGAAACACCCTCTACACAGGAACCACAGCCAAACTACAGAAAAGACTCCAACGCATCCAGAACGCCTCCGCACGACTCATCCTTGACATCCCCCGACACAGCCACATCTCCGGTCACCTGAGAGACCTGCACTGGCTCCCCGTCAGCAAGAGAATCACGTTCCAACTCCTCACCCACGCACACAAGGCCCTCCACGACCTGGGCCCCAGATACCTCAACAACCGCCTGACCTTCTACACTCCCACACGCCAGCTACGATCGACCAGCCACGCCCTCGGCACCGTTCCACGCATCCGAAGAGCCACCATGGGAGGAAGATCCTTCTCCTACCTGGCAGCCAAGGCTTGGAACTCCCTCCCCATCCACCTCCGCCTGACCCAAGACCACCTCTCCTTCAGGAAGCAACTCAAAACCTGGCTGTTCGAGCAGTAGCGGACCCCCCTCCCCCTAGCGCCTTGAGACCCTCCGGGTGAGTAGCGCGCTTTACAAATGTCTTGATTGATTGATTGATTGATTGATTGACCTGAGGATGGCTGTGGAGCCACAGGAGTGGTTAACAGTGCCAATGGAACCAGTTGTAGCGTTGGTGGTTGGTTGCGGAGCCACTGGAGTCAGTATTGGAGCTGATGGAACTCCCCCTTCAAGAGAGAAGCAATAACTGTGGCAAAGCCAACCTCAGCTACACAGATTTCAGTGTCGGAATCTGCCATAGGTTCAGTGGCATGCATGGCAAAAATGGCGCTTGTTGATAAGACTTCTGACACGTCCTCACAAGTATGTCAGTTGACCCAGGGGGCTCGAAGGCGCACCTGATGGGATCATAGCTATGTTAAAATTACTATTCATTGCATTTAAGAAATTGCTTGGATCTGTAGCCAGAGCTGGGAATATAGGGTATGCATCACTATCCTGGGACCAAGGCAACGGCGACACAGGTATTGCCAGCATCTGTGAAGTCGGTACTGTAGCTGATAAGAGTGGCATCTACCAGAGCTGGTGGAGTAGGAGATCTTGGAGTTGGTGGATCCACTGGAGCCGGTCAAGTAGGAGATATCACGACAGGTGTTGGAACGTTTTCATAGGAATTATGCTGAAGGGTCATCTGTCTTGAAGATTTATTCTTGGAAGAATGATGTTGAGATCCATGGCATCTCGGCTTATGTTTGTTCTTTAAAGAAAATTAATGATGCGAAGGAGACTAAGGGCCTGATTCACGAAGTTAAACTTACACTTTTGTGTAAGTTTACAATTGTTTGGTAGTTACTAAGGAATCTACGAGTAGTATCTCTACGAGTGCGGAATCTCTGCACATAAAAAAATAGGACTGTCCTAACTTTTTATGTGACTCCACACTCATAAAGATACTACTCGTATATCCCTTTGTGAATACCAAACAATTTTAAATTTACACAAAAGTGTAAGCTTACCTTTGTGACTGAGAGCCTTAGATCTTGGGTGCGATGTATGTCAACTCCTTTTTCCATCTCGAGCCCTTGCCAAAACCATTTTGCTTCCAGTTCTTTTAATTCCTTAGGGTTCATTTTTGTACAATCTTAGCAGGCGTCAATGCTATGATTCGACCCAACGCACCACAGAAAAATTTGATAAGGGTCAGTAATCACTAGCTGACCATTTCATTCTATACATGGCTTGAAGCTTGATTTTCTAGCTGGTGACATTGTCGATGGAAAACGGGACCTAATTAAAGTATTTTTGAAGAAAACATCAAATCAGGTTCGAATGAAATATCTTGAGGAGAGTTCAAGAGCTCTGAAAAGCGTAGGAGTGGAGAAAAGGAAACTAAATTCAGCGCACCAGTGGAGGCGCTTAATGGATCCTGTGACAACACGCAGTGCGGCATGCAGAGCCATGTTGAAGCCAGCGCTCTCTACCAGAGTGGGAGATCTATCGGAATGTTTCCATTCCAAGCTGGCACATGGGATATTCAAAAGGTGAGGAATCTGCAGGTTGATGTAACCATCAGAATAACCTGTCCAACAGTAGACCCAAAATTCTGAATGTAAGGCTATCGAAGTGAATTTCGGACTGCTGCAGAAGTCACAATTTGGGTACAGTATGACAAAGAAAGTTGCAGAAATCAAAGAGAGAATACATGGTCACCTTATACTGTGGCCAAAGAACAAGTAAAGTAAGGAAAGTAAGGATAACAAATACCTTTCTGCATGTTGGCAGAGTCGAGTCTTGTAGTGGGGCCTCTTCCCAAAAGCCCTCTGGTGGCTGGTCCTCTTGGCTGCATAGAGACTCGTCAATACTGCAGGATGACCTTATGACCTCCTTATCCAAGCTGTTTACTGCAGAGCATCTGTGAGACCCACAGATGCCAGAGTTAGCACTGAAGGAGGATATGCCTTTGGGTTTAGCGTAAGTAGAGCGAGAGGTCCCACTGCATAATTGACTGCTCTTTCCAAGGCAGCTGGAGTCCTTTTCTGTGTCAATCCTAGACTTAGCCATGTCCCTGGACATGGACCCACGCACTAATCCAGAAACTGCCTTTTCAGCTTCGTCCTGTAGGGATTCTAAGATGTTTTGGTCCTGTAGGAACACTATGAACTCTTTCAGCTGGTGCTCATCACACATTTCAGGCATATCACTAGAGTGCAGCTTTTGGTAGATGTTCGGCATCTGATCAATGATGAAGGATGTGAACCAGTTTGAGCATTTTTTTGGTGACTGAATATCTGATGCTTCAGAGCTGCAGACAGAAGGACAAGAGACATTGAAAGACGATCGAGTTGTACTGCCATACAACTGAGGTGCACAAACAGAAGACTTAAAGGTATTGAAAGTTGATCTAGGTGTATTTGGGGCCACCTTTTGGAATGTTGAATTAGATGAAAGGGAGGGACACATCTTAAGACAACTCTTCTTGGTGTCATCTGATTCAGGGACCTGTAAGGAAAAAGATAAGAGAACATAAGAATGAAATTAGCTGGAATAGAAGAGAGATTTAGAACACTTAGAATGCTCATCCAGTCAGCTATGAGTACCTGCAAGTTTCTTCATGGTCTACAAACAATGTCTACTGAGGAACAGTGATTCTATCTGGAAATGATTTGTTAGGACTGCAATCTTTGTACCAAAAACATGGCTTATAAATAATGACAGGTTAACTTTGATAAAGCATTTTGTTGGACTTATTGTGTGAAAAAGTACTTATAAATAATTCCTGTGGGGCTTCTGCATAGCACAAAATAGCACAGAGGCAGAGATGAAACCTAGAGACACATGTAGAGGGAACATGACATAAAGAGGCTCGTTTGCAGGTCAGCCCCTCTATGCCAGTCTGATTAACTGGTTTAAAATTATTAACCTTAATAAATATAAATGTTGAGTTCTATGTACAGGATTCAATAATGATAGTTAGTTTGTGGTGCTCTCGTTTTTGCAGGTAATGGACAGGCATGGAGAGAAAAGGGGATTTTCCCAGACCCACACTTTTAGACAAGAGGTAAAGCTAGAAATAACACCCTGTTCTCTTGGTTCAACTGTCACCAATTTACCCAATAGAACTTCAGAAAGTCCATTTTGGTGGCTTCTTCAGCCCATTAGGAAAGAAATACATATCAGAAAGATGTAAGATGGGATGTATTGTGTAGCACAATGATTAGATCACCACATAGTAAAGCTAATTTAACAAGGGAGGTGGGCCTATAGGTTTTTCAACTGTCCACAGACTCAGATGGGAGTCTTGTTACATTTCTGTGGAATGGGGATGTGCTATGCATGTGTGACTTATAAAACTGTTTATATATATATATATATATATATATATATATATATATATATATATATATATATATATGCATAATCCGAAAAACAGGGGGTGGTGGGTTAGAGGTAGCGGCTAGGTTTATCGTCCTTTATTAGAACGTGTCACACAAAAATTCGAGTACTTCGAAAGAAAACCTGCCCAAGGGAAGTGATCTTCGGATGCAACGAGAATCCACTGCAAAAGTTTTCTAGAAAAAAAGCTTTTTTTCTAGACACTCCTCAGCCACCAGGGTTGGCCCGAGGTGGCATACTTCATCATTGGGGGTCATCTTCATCCTCTACGGATTGAGGCGTGCTGCGACTCAGCGATTACGCAGGAGCACTTACTGGTTTACTATCAAAAAATGAAGTGGAGGGGAGTGGACAAAGTGAGGTTAAAAATGCCTAACTAGTGGGCCACTATTTTATTCCCGCCCCTAGTTGGCAAGGTTAAAATCAGGGGTGAATACTAGAAAAAATAGACCGTAATAAGTCTAGTTATCTCAGTAAAGTGGGGTCAACCTGTTTAGAACATGTTTCTAGATGCGGTCCCCTGGGCAGAAAGTAGGTGATTGAACCGAGGTGGTCTTTGAAAAAGGTTTGACTACAGGCCCCTCGACCCTGGTTTTGACCATGACACTAAAGTATAGCGTTCTCTAAATATAGGATAATTCCTTACAAACCATATGCATTTTTGAGTGCATGTACATTATGTATGTACGAGTATTTCCTTATTAAAGGAACTATTACGAGTGGCACTTAACGGGGCTGGTTCCCGTGTAGTCCTGAAGAAGAGCCAATAGGGGAACGGCTCAAAAAATGTTTCCACCAACCAGGCAGTGGATACGTAAGAATGGTATTGGTATCCTGTATTATACCTTTCAAATATGTACTTGTGTTATATGAAAGTCAACAGACAGATATCTGCTAGAACAAAGTGAAGTTTTAGAGCAACCAGACAGTGGATACATAAGAATTGTCATGACATCCCGCTTCCTTCCTTTCAAGTGTGCATATGTAAAACCAGCAGACCTATCCATCAGGATTTGACACTATAGTGTCAAAGAGGGTATCCAAAGCCCCCACCCTGCAAATTATTTGGCTCAGAGGAGTCATCTCTACCCATACTGGTGTGCTAACGGGAGGCATTTTGCACCTTTTTCAAACCTATTAAAATCCTAACCACTGACTTGAAAATACAAATTATCCTCCAGGAAACGCAGGCACGGAAAAGGCAACTTTCTAAAATGTACTTTGTCTTAAAATGTATTTAAAATAATCAACTTGACCACTAAATTAGATTTTTAATAACTAATAATAATAATAGTTATTTTAATTATTTTTCTAGGTAATGCCATTCCAGAGCTACAGTATTACGATTTTGATTGGTACTCTGGTTTTCTACCTAGGACAGTGAAAAATAGCTTTTGGTGCTAGTCACTGTAAGGATGTTTATAATAAATTTCTACATGTCCTACTTTTAAATACCATGCCCTCTGCATTGTAGGCTTTAAGGGGTAACTTTTTTTTTTAAAGTTAGATTTTGACTTGCAAAAGGGTTTATTTGGACTGGTCGAATTGCATGTTTTACACTACAACAGTCAGGCTAGACAGTGTTAGCTAGAAGCCATATTTGCACTACTACTCTAGTTAATTGAGCAATACATGCTGCAGTCCACTAGTGGCATTTCACTTCTACGCCCTTGGTACACTTTATACAATATGCTAAGTACTCAGAAGCAAGTTAAATATGCCAATTAGGAATCAGCCAACTCTACCATGTTTAATGAGGAACACATGCACGTAACCACTGGTTAGAAGGGGTAAAGTGCACAGAGTTCTAAAGCCCGCAAAAATAAAGTGTCCAGCAAAAGGTGAAAAATATGGGGTGACCACGTAGAAAATGCATACTTCCTACACACATCTGCATTAGTGTTAGCAACACACTTTGTGTCAATACAATTATTAAGGAAAAAGAAGTGTCCTTCTCAATGAGTGAAGCACATAAAGCAATAATTCTGAGACCCATTACAAATATTAAGAAATGCCCTTCATATAGACCTACAGCATCGCAAAACATAGATGCTGAACTATACACTAAGATCCTTTTGACAAAATTGAAGGTGGATACTTCCTGAGCTGGTCCACCCAGATCAGTTGGGGGTTGATTAAGGGAAGGCAGACGCATGATAACATCCATAGAATAGTCCACCTGGAGGTCAAAGCCAAAAAGAAGGCAAACCTAGCATTTATGTTATCTCTAGATGCAGAAAAATGCTTTGACTGGGTGGAATTGGGTTTCCTGAAAAATACTTTAGAGAAGTATAAGTTTGGCCAAACACATTCATTATGATGCTAAAATGGCAGGGTATCAGATACCTACATGAAGGGTAGCACTCGAATGGGAAACTAGCATGTCCCTTTACATTAGGACAAGGGACATGTGAAAACATACTTACAATTTGTTTGTATTATGTCCATATACACCTGTAAAGAGAAGTATATACAACCCCATATGTAGTCACAAATGTATCCTCTATTATATCAATGTTGCCTTTTATTTGCTTAAAGCATCCAATTGCATTGTATTAATTATAACATTTTCATGGCCTTAGCAGGCCCAGCAGCCATAATGCTCCATACTGTACTTTGCATATTACTGTCTCCTCTGTGCCACATTTGTGAGTGAAATATCGGAAAGCAATTGGATATATTGGTGCCATGAATAACTTGTTTCTACTAAATAACTATCATTACTGAAAGGAGATTTACGAGTATTAAGGCACACTCACTGAGAGAATATGAATGAACTATGCATGTCAAAATGGCGGACTGAGTTAATAGATAACATTGAGCATAATGCAGTCCGTTTTCTCTTATAGCACTTTTTCCTGTCCAATGAAGAGGAGACAGCAGTGTTTTAAATGTGGTGAAATGGTTAATGGAACACTGTGGCATTGAGAAAGGCATAATTGCTGAAACGTGTCTGCCAAATTAAAGTGAAGACTGTGAACCGCAGAGTGCTCTGTGATTTCCTGGTACGGGAATTTGGTGGTATATATATACAAAGAGGGACAAAGAGGACTACGAGCTTGGTCAGATTTTCACGTTCGCTCGCCGCTATGACGGTGCCAGAAAAAGACGTTCTGACAAACTGGCTACTACCACACGAGATGCACCAACTACCAGTGAACAGTGTATACCAGTGGAATCAGACACAGGTGATTCTGTTTCCCTAACCAGTGGCAGTGGCAGCGAGGGGGAAGAAATGATCCGTGGATGCTTGAAGTCCAGCATCCTACAACCAGGAGAAGAGCTGAATTTTTTAGCCGAGGACCGCCGCCAGACCCTGAGGCCGCGGAATCCACAAGCAATCGCAGGGTCAAGCAAAACAAAAAACGCAACGCCAGAAGAAAGGCCAATCGCACAAAGAGGCAGAAAAGCACAATGGCGACGACGCTAAATGGAGGTAAAAACAACAACACCATAGTCAACCTCTCCAAACTTGCTCTCACTGCTGCTGAGGAAAATATTCTATCTTTGGGTCTCTCGTATTGTGCTGGCGATAACTTTAATTATTGTAAAACTAGAGCAGACATGTTCAGCTTTACAAAGAAATTAAAATTAAAGAAATTCTTCACCATCAAAGCAGGCAACAAATCCAATACCGCATCTTCCGATAATGCAATGACCACCAGCGAATACAATCTGGTAGCAGCAGACGCACACCTGCTCCTCACCCTGGCTGAACTAAACAACATGGACTCTGACTCTTCGAGTCAACCAGCCGATATACAAACCACACAGGACAGGCTTGCAACAATTATCAGCTCTGATCCATGTGCCGGCTTACGTCCATTCAGAGGCAAATCAAGCTTTATCCCCATGATGCCCAAGGACGCCATCGATATTTATCAGGAGATGGTTACCAATGATCTAAAAAATCTTTACCGGGCCACAAGCTCTAAAAATGGGAGGATTAAACAACAGGATTTAGAATACAAAAACCTTATTCGTAAATTGAATAATAATCCTGATCTCTTGATCTGTATGTCTGATAAAGGGGGCAATGTGGTCATATGGCCTAAGGAAGAATACAGGACCGAAGCAAGAAGACAACTCTCGGATACAGACTGCTACGGAAAAGTTAGCATGAAAATCTACAATACCTCTAAGGAATCCCTGAAGAAAATGCTGCATTCCTACAAAAGGCAGGGTCTAATTTCGACTCATGAATTCAACTTTCTTTTTAATGAGTTTTCTATCATCCCCACGCTTCGCCTCATACCTAAGATCCATAAAGGAGTGAAGCCAGTACCGGGCAGACCGATCATCTCGTCTATTGGAAGTATTAGCGAGAACACCAGTAAGTATGTGGATTACTTTTTACAGCCATTAGTCCAAGACTTACCTACTTACATAAAAGACACTGGTGACTTCATCAGGAAACTTACAAACATTCAATGGCATGAGGATTTCTTGTTGGTGACCTTAGACATAGAGTCTTTGTACACTAGTATAGATCATGATATGGGAATTGCCGCTACCAAACACTATTTGGACCGCAGACCTATAAAATTTCACAGGCACAACATCATGCTTTTAGAACTTATCAAGTGGGCATTAAACAACAACCATTTTTTGTTTGAAAATGACATGTATTCCCAAAAGAGGGGAGTCGCCATGGGAGCTTGCTTCTCCCTCAGCTATGCTTGTTTGCATGTTGGCTGGTGGGAGGAGCAGGTTCTCATGGGGACCCATGCCGAGGTATTCAATTCTAGCATTGTTGAGTGGCTCAGATAAATCGATGATGTTTTTATGGTTTGGAAAGGTGATTTTACTAGTGTGTCACGTTTTATTGAGATTTTAAACAACAACACTTTTAATCTCAAATTTACTTCAAACATTGATAAAACCTCTGTCGAATTTTTAGACACTAAAATCACAATTGTCAATAACCTGATTGAGACATCTCTGCATAGAAAACCCACTGCTGGCAACTCAATTTTACACGCCAGCAGTGCTCATCCATCACACCTCATAAAAAGTATCCCCTATGGGGAACTCCTCCGCATTAAACGTATTTGCAGTACGGCGGAGGAGAGGGCCAAATGCTCAGCAGAGGCAATGAATAGGATGTTGCAAAGAGGCTACACTGAGAGGACTCTCAGGGAAGCTTACAAAAAAGTTGAAGTCATTCCCAGAGATACATTGCTAAAAGACAAATCTGCCAACATGAGTGCTGATAATGCAGCTAAGGGATTTGATAATGTATTAACAGATGTACCCCGTCTCATTACAACTTTCAATAAGCAGCATCAGAAAATCAGGGCCATTGTTAACAAAAATTGGCCGATCTTGCTTACCGATGGTGTTTTGGCCCCAACACTACCTTCTAAACCAGTACTCACGTTCAGAAGGGCCAAAACTATGAGAGAGGAACTCACAAGACCGAGTACCCCAAGCCCTGTTATTAGTTCATGGCTCAAAGTTAAAAATGGATTTTTTAAATGCACCAGTTGCAGGGCCTGTAAATTTGGCCAAAATACCACTCAATATTCAGTTCCGTTTAGTCCTAACACCAGACAAATTAAGGGCCATTTCACCTGCAGATCTGACTTTGTGGTATATGTCCTTTATTGTACATGTGGGTTGAATTACATAGGGAGCACCAAACTGCAAGCCCATGTCAGAATTTTACAACATTTGAGGGCAATTGTGAACAATGACCCCAGCTACCCTGTAGCGAGACATTTTAAAAAACAACACAACAATGATCTCAGTTACCTGAAATACTTTGTAATCGACAACATTCCTGTACAACGGAGAGGGGGTAACAGAGAGAAGCTACTCAGACAGCTCGAAACCAAATACATACTCGAGTTTGATAGCAAAGCACCCACAGGATTGAACAACACTGAGGACTTGCACAATTTCATTTAAGTTCTTGCAGTTTGCAGTTTGTAGTATACTATACTCACTCAAACCCTAACAGATAACTGAAGATATTTTTGTGTCAATCCATGTCATGAAATTTTTCCAATGTTCGGGGTATACGTTTGTGTATATTTTTATATATATGCATATATAATTTTAATTGCTCTGTCCACTTTCTGAATCCTTATCCTCGACTTTTTTAATGGTATTTGTACAGGGCTTGTTTGTTGAGCACTTGATAAGAGAACCCTGGGTTCACAGCCTGTAGTAATTTGTTGTTTGTTTCTTCTCTCTTATTTCTTTACATAAAGGTAACAATCTCCTTATTTCTGATGGTGGCGATTTCCGGTTCCTAAAGTTGATGACCTACTCAGTTAGGTTTTTGGTTATTCTTACCAACTATTCCCTTATGTGAGATCTTCGTAACCGGATCTGCCTAATTTTTTGTCTCGTCATACGAATGGCCAGGTGGACTGGTAAATGTAAAATTCTAGGTTTACACTGTGAATATATATACTGGCTCATTCTATATATTATTACCATGTATACATACATGTATCCTTATTTCTTTTCTCCCCTCCCTTTTTCCCTTTTTTTTATCCTATCATTATTTGCACTCTTTTCACTTTCGATAAAGTTCTTTTGATGTATAGATATGTATATGATTTCAACCATATCCTGGGTCTTTTCGATCAGTTCTTTCTTCTGGTTTCCCTGCCATACAATGGAGAGTTATATTTGTTTGTTCTATTTATTGATGAACTTTATGTATTAGACTTATTACGTAGTTACTATGTGCACATACTATGTAGTTGACACCTTTATTGCGTATTTTGCGCATTAACATTTTAAATAATTGTAAATCTTGCACTTTAAATGCTACGAATTGCACTATAAAAATCTGCGTATTTGCACAATCTACAATCGCACTTTATGACCAATGTGTTTAAAGGTTCATTAGATATGTCTCAAACATGCTCGCAATATTACAATGGCACTAACCAGATAGCAGTCTTAGACAACATAGTGGTTCAATGTTTTTATATAAGCCCGGGACACATTGATTGAAAAATATATTTGTATACTTTGCATCAAGTCTATTTACTATGTATTTATTTCTTTTATGTCTAGTATCACAATGAACAGTTTGCCCAACATTCTAACGTGAACTCTCAGAACAGTCCATTAGGCAGGAAAGGAGGGGAGAGTGGAGGACAGTACCAATAAGGAAAAGGAAGCTAAGAGAGGAAAGGGAATTAGGTTACAACACATTTCCCTTCACAGGGAAGGGTGAACATAACAGCATTGGAGCCTGTGAACTGAAAACATTTACCAACTAATCAGCATTTACAAGTCTATCCCCGCTCCATGTCTGCCCATTCTCAAGGCGTACCACGTTTCTGCCTATATTTTCTAACCGTTGGGAGGGATAAAATTTGCTCTGTTCCGCCTGGACATGGGTAGGTAGGTTTCTTTACCATAACAGAGTTATTGATTCTGAGGTTATGTTCTTTTACCCCATGTCTTTGGGCATACCAATTTTTGTAATTAGATCGGTGTTGCTGGATTTTCCTGTGACTTCCTCTATGGTTGTTTTCCTCTTTCTTTCCACCTTCCAGATAGAGAGGGTTCATTTTGGTGCCTGTCTCTCTTCCTCTTAGTGCCACAAAAGGGAAAATTCCGGTGATCAGATTAGGCGTGTGGTGGTAAGCCCATATGCATTCCCTGAGAGAATCATCTACATTGTGGCCGTTAGTGATGGCCAGTTGTATATGTTCTTTTATCATGCGGTTCGTTCTTTCCACTAAGCCATTGGCTTTTGGGCAGTAGAGTGCAGTTTTCATATGCTTGATATTTAATTCCTCAAGAAATGTCTTCTTCTCTTCGGATGTAAACTGCACCCCGTTATCAGTTACAAGAACAGCTGGTATACCTTCATTTGAAAAGACAGATTTTAAAAACATGATGAAACTGTTAGTTGTTGTTGTGGATGTGAATCTGACATTTACCCAGTCGGAGGTGTAGTCTACCAGGATGAACATAAATCTGTTTTGGGACCCCAATGTTTCCATTGGACTAATTGTGTCCATAGCAAGTTTAATCCATGGCACCGTGGGTACCTCCCCCGGAGACACGGGAACTTTTCGTAGGATCTTCGTTTTGTCGCTTCTTGCACAGCTGATGCATTCTTTGACTTTCACTTTCACCATCGAGTCCATCTTAGGGAACCAAAAATTGTTCCTCACTGTTTTTTGTGATGCTTCTTCCTAAATGTTCCTCATGGGCCAGGTCTATTATTTTGTTCCTGAGATCAGAAGTGGGCACAATTTTCTTATTGCGATATACTTTATCATCGATATTGGTTAACTCGTGTCTTACTTCTCAAAATTCTTTCATATCTTCATCGACTTCATTGCATCTTTCCGGCCAACCATTGACTATTAATCCTTTCCGAGAGTTCATTTTTGTGTCCTTTTTCACTCCTTCTTCCCATTCCTCCTTGTTAAGGGACGGTAGTTGGATGGCTAGGATGGGAGCATCCAATAGACCTTCTTGGGTGTTGGTGTTTAGGGGACACCTCGATAAGTAATCTGCTATCACATTTTCCTGTCCTGGCAAATATTCAATTCTAAAGCAAAAGTTCTCTAGACCCAGGACCCTCTTGGCTTTTCTTGGAGAATCACAATGTACTTGTATTGGTGAAAACATGAATGTTAAGGGTTTGTGGTCTGTGCGGACAGTGAATTTGGGTAATGGCTCAATAGCACACCAAGGCTTCCCTCTCAATTACAGAGTAATTACGTTCAGTCTGACTCAAGGTCCGAGATGCGAAGACTATGATAGTCTCGCCACCCTCCCCTTTTTGTGATAATATTGCCCCTAAACCTTTGTGGAAGCATCATTGCTTAGCTGGTTTTCTTCTTATGGTCAAAAGGTCCCAATGCTGGTGACTCAATAATTTCCTGCTTCTATTTGTCTACCATCTCAGAGTGCTTCTCCTCCCATTTGAATTCCTGTTTTTTCTTCAATAGTTCTCGTAACCCATCGCATTGCTCTGAAAACTGAGGAACAAACTTGGCCATATACTCAATCAGGCCTAAAAAGGACTTGTGTTCCTCTTTGTTAGTAGGGTAAGGGGCATCTCTCACGGCTTGAATTAAACTGTGTTTTGGTCCAAGACCTTCTTGTGAGATGGTGTGTCCCAGATAGTCAACTGCTCCTACCTTGATTTTGCACTTATCACGCTTCACCCTCAACCCTGCCTCTGACAGACTTTTACACATAGTTTTGAAAACAGTATCATGTTCTTCGGCAGATGACCCGTAAATCATTATGTCATCTTGGAAACACATAGTGTTCGTAATGCCACTAAGCACTTGCTGCATCATCTTTTGGAAAACTGCGGCAGCAGAAGCAAGTCCAAATGGCATCCTAATGAACATATATGCTCCAAAGGGGAAAGAGACTGCAGTTAAGGGTCTAGACTCAGGGTGTAGTTCTACCTGATGGTATGCCATAGACAAATCGATGACAGAGAATAACTTGGCTTTCCCCATGGTGCTCAACATTTCATTTATATTGGGGAGGGGACATCTCTCGACCCAAATATTATCATTAAGGCTGCGCAAGTCAATACAGAGGCGGCTGCCTTCCCCATTGGCCTTAGAAGCTATGACTATGGGTACCAACCACTCAGACAAATCTATGGGTTGTATGACGCCCATTTGACACAACCTGTCCAGCTCATTCTTATGAGGCTGTCTCATGAGAGGAAGAACGGGCGGGTTTTATGAACCACCAGCTTTGCTCCTTGTTTGACTTTTATCTTGTGTTGAAAGTTTCTCAAAAGTCCCAGTTCGTCTGAGAAAAGACTCGGAAATTCATCACATAGCATCTTACCGTATTCAGAATCTTCCACTAGAATAACTTGATCTCTATTGTTGCGGTCCAGTATAATGCTCAACTCCTTCTGGCGTTACCAGCCTATAAAATTAGACCCTTCCCTTACCAGATGCACTTTACCTAGAGTGGACCTTCCTTTAAAAATATTTGTGCTTCCATCATACCTACCAGGGGAATGGGTATAGCCTTCGGGAGTAATGTCAGGTTTTGTTATTTCGGCACTTTGATCTCACAAAAATCTTTTATATTCATCAATATTCAACAAGGTAAAGGGTGAACAAGAGTCAGCAAACATTTCTACGGGTTTGTTATTTAGTAGCACCTTACATTTAGGGTATTCCGGTCTGGTACCACTGCTTACACTTTTTACTTGAAATAAAAATTTCTGATGTTGTACACGCACAACCTTAACTGCTTTGACTTGGCTGTAGTCTCCATCCCTACAAACTCTGCCTAAATGACCTCTCCTGTTGCACTTCTTGCATGTGACGCTACCGGCAGAACAGTGTGGGCTGTTGGCCAAATGGTTATTGTTCCACATCTGTAACATTTTAGACCAAGGTGCTCTCTCATAGGCTTGTTGTAGGATTCCCCTTTGTTTTTTATTTTAAGAACGTTACTGTTAGGCTCTTCCACGTGTACAGAAGCAACTACCTCTTCAGTTACTTTTATTTCCTTCATGCATTTTGCCGTGTGCTCAACAGCTTGAGCTAGGGAGATCGTTTCTTCAAGTGTGGGGTTTTTGGCTAGTATCCTTTCCTGTATCTGACTGCTACTTGTGCATCTGACTAATTGATCTCTTATCAGAGAGTCATTAAGTTCGCCAAAGTCACACAGTTGGGTGAGACCTCTTAAAACTGCTATGTAACTACTGACAGATGAATTCTTTCCTTGCACACGGTTGAAAAATTTGTGGCGCTCAAGAGCAACATTTATTTTGTCCCCAAAATGTTTTTCTAACTTTATAAGAGTAATTTCGTACACATTTAGGTCATCATCCTCTTCTACCTCCGGTTCTGGCAATGTCTCATACACTTTGCGACCATACACTCCTAAATTATGTAGAAGAACGTGTTGCTTGCGTACTGCTGAGAATCTTTCCCCACCCATGATAATCAAATATGACTCGAATAATTTGATCCATCCTTTCCAGTGAATCTCTGGTTCACCACTTTCATTTAAAAAGGATGGTGGTTGACTGGTGTCTGGTGTACCCATACTGAAATGACTAGCGTTGCACGAGAAATGGGAGGTAGGAGAGATCTATAGATGGAGAATCCAAAGAAAACAGGAGGAAGGATGACAACAGGTGCAACAGGATGCAGGAGGAGGAGGAGGGGTGGAAGGATACCCAAAACTAGTGGAAGAACTTGAGAAGGATTGAAGCTCAAAGGGGACAAGGAGTTACCCTAGTTTCCTTAGAAGAGAGATGAAGACTAGATAGTGACTGTGACCAAAATTAAATGTACTTCGGTTCCCCACGAGTCTATGTTGTAAAACCGTAGGAAATGCACAGAAGTCTATAATGTACTACAATACAGGTGTGCGTATCACCGAGAGGAGAACACACACTGGGGGTCATCGTGTCAGAAACTGTGACAATTGATGGAAGAAATACACATGGATAGAAGGTTGGTAGGTGTGCAAGTCACCGTGAAGGTAAACGCACAGTAGGCCTGTAGGGTGTGAGTATCACCGTGGCGGGAACGCAGAGGAGGTGAAATGCGCATAAGCTGTAAACTGTTGTGACGATCTGACAGAGAGTCTGAGGAGACACGCTGGTGTGTGGAATCAGAGCGCTGGCGCCAAAAACAAAAAGAAGACCTTACTTGGTGGCGTGAGTGCTTAAGGAGGTTTCACAGGGACACAGCAGCGTGCACCGAGATTGAACCCCTGAAGCCTTAGTGACAACAGTGCAAAAGCTAGAATGCAGGCGAAAGCTCCCTGAGGTGACCCCGGCACGAAGAAGCTGGTGCGCCGATGAACCACCAATCGGGCTCTCCTCAAGAGCGGCTGGAAGGAGACTGCGGCGCCAGAAGCGAAACTGTGAGGCTCACGGACTCCTCCTGACAGGATTTTCCTCACAGCTGACAGGAAACACCGACTGGATGACCCCGCAGGAGAGATCAGCTGTTAACGGAGTGGAGGCTGCATCGCACACCATACATGAATTCCGTGAGGCAGACGACTGACAGGAATTCTTGCAGCTGACAGGCAACCCTTCCTTTGGTGACGGCAAAACAGCTTGAACGGGGGAGACGGCGCCTCAAACCGGGGTCGGCAGATCAGTGAAGTGTGTTAACCTCAGACAAGGATTCCATGAGGGAGGCAATGAGTAATGTCCCCAACAAAGGTTATTCGATGCAGCCAGGTAGAAAGGGGACTCAGTTTGCCTCGCTTAAAATCCCCAAAGATGCAGACGAGACAGCATGAAGATTAACTCTGAAGGCAAGCAACTCCACAGTTCAGATATGGAACCACAACCAGGTGCAGATGACAGGGTAGAACGCTGGTACGGATGATTACTGTAAATCCTTTGGAGAGAGTACAGAAAGGGGAGATGTCCAGCTGCCCCCTGCGCAGGTTTGTCGCCAGTGTTGAAAAGTACGAAGAATAAGATGAAGGAGCCAAAAAGGTAAGTAGAAGTCTTTATTCTAGTCATCCACTCTCCACAACAGTGTGACTGTACTATAAAGATTTTCAATGGGGCTGGAAAGTCAAAAGTACCCCCACATAAAGGGACTCTTGTCCACACTATGTACTATGTAATATGGTAAACACATATCCAAATACCTAAAGGAGTGGGTGAGACTCAGTAATGATGAAGGTACTTTCCAGAGCATGGTACCTTTGACATAAAGAGATGAGCTAATCTATAAAAGAGGCTGAAAGATCTCAAGAATAAAACAGATGCTCCCATACATATAGAAAGCTGCCTCATAATCAGCCCGATACCTTGACCAGGTTGAGAGAGCAGTGGTACATGGACTTGGGGGGATTGAGGACGAGGAATGGCTAGAGGCACTGGCATCTCCATGGGAGGTGGCCATTAGAGTCAGGTTCCGCCTCGTACAGCTTAAAATCCTTCATAGGTGCTACTATGCCTGTAACCACGTTAGCACAGATGGACAGGACATCAACTTCACCATGTCACTGTGGCTGTAACCATATGGGATGATTTTCCACATGGTCTGGGACTGTCCAGCCATTCAAAACTATTGGACTACTGTGACTGCGTGCTTAAACGGGGTGTGTGAAAGAGATGTAAAGGCCTCTGCGAAATGGTGTCTCCTTAACATATGGGAGGCCACAGATCTCACCCGCTTGGCCCAAATTTTTATGACTGTGGGACTGACAGAGGCGAATTACAATATTGCGCGTGAATGGAGGGCCACCCAGGTGCTCCATTTAGGTACCTGAAAAAAAGACATGAACTGGTGCATGCTAGCGGAGAGGTCAGTATACAAGGGAAGAGGCTGCCCCAAGAAATGGGTCAAAATTTGGGGAAGCTGGAATGATTACCAGGGGTGGGATATGTACAACAACTGTTCCTTTTGATACTAATGCCCTTCACTTGCGAATGTCCACTGATGATGGACTCTAGGGTCTTGGTAGAGGGTGGGGGTACAGAGTGGATTGAATTCCACGATGTTCTGCACAACTATGACTACTTGACTGTGCTGTGATGCTGCTAAGGTTACCACCTAATGTTCATCCTTTATCGTTTACCTTGCAATCAAAAGCTTTATACAAGAATAAAACAGACATTGAACAGTGCCGCACTTCATCCAGTGGTATGAGGAAGCACGCAAGCTTAAGTATGAATCCCACGTCAGGTGTCTGCAAGATATTCAGGAGAAATTGGAATACCAAATTAGCCCAGTTAGGGACCTGCTCTCTACCTGTTGCCCTTTCTCCCTACCTATTCTCCCAGATCACTGAACCACAAGAGAAGAGAGTGAGCATACAAGCGAGGAGCATTTGTAGGACATATTGCCTTTGCAGGCTAATGTGACCATGGACAATACAGGAGTTTTAGTTTTGTAGAGCCAAGAATGTAAAACAATTACTATGTCCCTCCCATTTTGAAACTACATTAAAGAATCAGCCAAAGGACCTAATCAAAGGATTCTTCACCTATCACAACTGTTCAGTCTGCAAGCTAGGGATGAACAAAAAACACAGAACATCACGTTTAAAAATGGATATCATCATATCCTCAATCAACTACTCGATTGCAATAGACCATTTGTGTTCTCTACATGGTCAAATGCCCCTGCTCTAAATTCTAAATTTGTAGCACCGCAAGGAATTTTAAAACATGTATTTAGGAATATATTTAAGACACAGAGAGAGTTTATAGTTTTTTCATACTGAGATGAGTAAGCTGGGCTTCAATCAGGATCAAGAAATGCACTAGGTTCTTGATGTTAGAACATCAATTTGACATCAAATGTATCCCAATTACGTCTATGTAATTCATAATGACTCACATGGTCAGTTTAAGTCAGAACCGGGATCAGAATATGCCCTATAGAATACTCTAGAAGTAATGATTATTTACGAATGTATCCATAAATGAAATACATAGATCTGGGTATCACCTGATTGTTAGTCTTGCCATCTGTTGATATCTTTTTAGGAGGTTTGATTAGGATTTCCAATCCCTCTAATAATGTAATTCTATTGAGGCTTGGCTGAGGGCAACTTGTTACTATGTATTCTTTCTTCAGGACTAATTCAAATTACATCGCAAATGGAACTTTAACACTAGGGGCCCGATACACAAAGGTAAACTGAGACGAAAGTATAACTTTAAGACTTTCGGTATTCACAAAGGACATTTACGAGTAGTAAAGTTTGACTTTTGTCTCAGTTACTTAAGTTTTTCTCTTAAGTTTAAATGAGACCAAAAAGTTAAACTTTACACTGTAGGAGAGTAGGGTCTGCTTTCTATGTTCACCCCCACTTTTTGCTTTTGCTTTACTGGTTTTCGACTTAGATGTGGCTGTGGGCCTGCTAATCAGACCCACAGCCCTGCTGTTCTCTCTCTAAATTAATACTATGTACTTTAGGTGCATAACCCATTTGGATAGGATCACCTTATTGGCCCCTGTACAGTGTACCCTAGGTACCCAGGGCATAGGTGTACCCTAGGCCTACCAGGGGCTGCAGCATGTATTATGCCACCCCTGGCCTGGCCTTCCATTTTGACACAACTGGCTGATCACTCAGCTGGGGCAAGGTCGTGTAATCACCCCTTGCTTAGGTGTTGTATTCCTATACCTAACTTACATATAGACACATGTGTACCTATCAGTCACTCCTATGGCAGGCCTTGACAATCCTGGAGGCAGAGTGCTTGGTAACATGTGAGATGGTGCTCTAGCATGAGCTGAGCCTGTCTGCAGCTTTCGGAACCTTGTCCTTATAGCTGTTCTGTGATATAGCCTACCATATACTCTTAAAGTGCCTTATAATCTTAGACGGTTATGGTAACTATGGTTTGGCTTTATCGAAACATGTCGTGTAAGGTGTCTTAACACTGTGGAATAATACCCCCATGCCTTTTCTGGACATGAGAATATTATTCCCCCCTTCTAGAGGGAAAGACATGTTAAAATCATACTTCAACTGTTAGCCTCTGACCAAAGCCTCAGCATCACAAAATGGATGCTGCTGCCACGACACAAGTCTGACCTCCTGCAGCTGGGAGTGATCCCAGCCAGGGAGGCCTGGACAATAGGTTTCCTGCTTGGGGAGGTGCTAGCACCTCCCCAGACAGCCTTTAGTGTATTGGGGCAGGGTGGGCTGAAAGGAATGAGACATGCCTGGGGCACACAAGGTGTTCCTTGCATAGTCCAGTTCAAACCGGCGCTGGGGCACTCCAGCCCCAGCTCTGGCGCGAAACTGGACAAAGGGAAGTGGGTGTAACCACCCCCTCCCAGGTCCCACCCATAAGGCGTGACCTAGCAGGTATCCCAGCCCCCCAGATTAGTATAAGAGTGGGAGTTGGGCCTCAAGACTTTAGATTATCCTGAACCTGCAAAACTGAACAGAAACTCTGGACCTTCGACATTCGACGAAAGAAGAAGACTGAAGAATCTCCCTTGTAGCCAAGGAGTGGCTACCCTGTGCAAACAGGCACCATCAAGAGACTACCCTTTGCTTTGCCCACGTTCTACGGGGAACCGACTGCAGAGCCTGACCAGAGCCTTGACTTCCAGACTTCTCCGACCCTGATCCACATCTACAGCAGAGCTGAGATCCGTGGAGGCGACGAGCGACGTGGGACCGGCTACCTGGAAAAAGTGGCTAGTAACTTAAAGCGCAGCTTCTGAGGTACCCTCGAAGTTGTGCACCGGGGATTGAGAAGCCCCAACCCCAAGCACCATCTGCACCGAAGATCAGCCCCCCACACTCCACGAGTCCTGCGTGGGGCTCTTCAGCATTTTTCTGCTTGCCGCGTCTGTCCGGTTGCTTGCCCGCTGGCTAGTGGCCTTTGTGACGACGCACCCTGAAATCTTCTGCGCTGGTTTGGCTCCTCCAGACTGGCTCCCGCTTCTCTGCAAAGAAGAAGCACCCCAGACCTTCCTGGTCTGAACCAGAAGCAAGTCCTCCGTTCTTCGTGGGTTCCGCTTGCCAAGGCTTGGTGAGTCCTAGTCCAACTTCGACGCCGCCGACAGCAAGAGCCTTCGTGGGACAGCTCGCCTCCTGGTCCTGGTCGTCCTCGACGCTTCCTGGTCCTCCTGGCTGCAGCGACAAGCTTCACCTTCACCTGCAATCTTCACGACATCGCCTGGTTCCTTCCTGGTTCCACGTGGTCACTGGCTAGTGACCTTGACTCTGTCCCTTCTGCTTGCAGGTTTCCTCTCTTCTTGATCCCAGCCTTGGGATCCACCGGACACTCTTCACTGACTGCCTGTCAGCATCTTTCTTCAGGCATCCATAGGAGTCGACGACGAAAACGACGCAGCTTCACCCCTATGCACCCGCAGCCTGTGGGCTAGGTAACTTGGGTACTCCGGTGCTCATCAGGATAGTGACTATCCTAGTGTCTAGTTTTCAAGTCTCAACTTCCTAGCTACTCCGGAAGTGTCCTAAATCTACCGTTTTCTAAACTGTACTATTGCTATTGACTTTTACGCATTACGCGTGAGTGTTTCCACTCTGCACACGAATCCCGTGGGCCTCCCACTTCCTAACTAACGCTAGTGTAGTGTAGCCCCAGCGATTCCCTAGGCCTAGGCCTATTCTATTTCCGTGACACTGGTTCTTATACCACTTACTTAGTATATGGTTTGCGTGGCCCCTAGGGCCTAACTGTATTACTTACCTGTGTGACTTAATGTATGCTTAAATAAGACTGTGTTGTACTTACCTCTAATCTCATAAAGAGTGCTGAGGGTTTGACTAGAATAAATACACTTTATTTTATATATATATCTGTTGTGGTGTCCTTTCATTTGGTATTCAAGGGATTATATATGGTATCACAGCTGGCTTCACATGCCATTCAGAGTTTAGCCTAAGACTGCTCTTGTCCATGCTACCACTAGGATAGCTGGTCTATAAGGTTGACTTTACAACCAATCACCATAAGGGTATTTGGACTGATATAAGGTGTACACTAGAACTAGTGACATCATACATCAGGCCAACTTCTCACATTGGTGAGCAGCGGTTGGGATCTGAGCTTGCTGTTGTAATACCATTGTAATCTTGAGATACTAAATTGAAAGATCACACAGATATTGTCTAGGTACATATAACATAGATTATAATACTTAAGTCCTACTGGACTTTGTAGTTGTAGGTTGAAGGGAGTAACACACCCTGACTACAACTACTAGAGAGGTTTAGTAGATACAACTAGTGTAGGTAGGTGCACACACCACACCCTCACTAGATCATGTCTCTGAGAGGAGATCAAGTAGATGCTCCCTCAGGAGGATCAGGTCTGCAAAAGACCCCCTCTAGATATGATACCTTAACATTCCAGGAGATGAGACACTTGTGTACCTCCAGAGGAATAAAACAGGGTGCAAACCCTACCCTCCTTCAGTTAAGACAACTCCTAGAGGAGTATGACATTATTAGGGCATCTCAGGCAGGTACCCTAGGTACAGAGGAGGGTCTACCCACCACAGAGGAGTCAGAGGAGACTTCAGATGAAGAGGTAGACAGCCAGGGCCAAGTAGGAAGACTTAGCCAGGCTAACCTAAGCTTACATGGGAGTTTGCATGGGGTCCCCCCTTACAGACCCCCAAGTAGGCTTACACAGAGAAGCAGGGGGGACAGATCCCCTTCAAGGGAATCCATCCACTCCCATGTCTCTAACATCTCTAATGCTTCCTCTCACAGGGGAATGACTTCCCCTGAGAGAAAGGAGCATGAAGCCAGAATGAGGGAAGCTAATCTGAGGATTCAGAGGGAAGAACTTGCCCTTGCCAAAGAGAAGCTTGCTCTGGCTAGAGAACAAAAGTTGAGTGGGTCAGAACCCACTGGTGGCAGCAATATCCCTAAGGATAGAGACAGGTACTATGATAATAGAAACCTGAGCAAGATTGTCCCTCCCTACAAGTGTGGGGATGACATCCACAAATGGATAACTGCTTCGGAGAGAGCTTGCAAAGTACAGCAGGTACCCCAAAGTCAGTGGGCAGCTATCTTGTGGCTCTCCTTCTCTGAGAAAGGCAGAGACAAGCTCCTCACAGTTAGTGATGAGGATGCTGACAATTACACTGTCCTGAAGAGTGCTCTGATTGATGGGGTTGGCCTAACCACTGAACAATACACGTTGTTGTTCAGGGATACCCAGAAGACACAGACTCAGGACTGGACTGACTTTGTAGATTGTGCCACTAAGGCTCTGGAAGGCTGGCTAATGGGAAGTAAGGTTAAGGACTATACAGGATTGTATAATTTGATCATGAGAGAGCAAATACTTAACAACTGTCAAAACCAGCTATTGCATCAACACCTGATTGATTCTGAGCTGACTTCTCCCCAAGAATTGGGAAAGAAGGCAGATAGGTGGGTCAGGACTAGAGTTAAGCAGAAAAACCAGAACCAGGGCGGTGATCAGAAAAAGGCAGACCAGAAGGGTAATGAGCAGAAACAAAAAGACCAGAAGTCTTCACCAGGCCCCCAAAAGGCTCAGGGGGAGGGTGGTCCCAAAAAGGATAAAAAGAAAGATGGCCAAAAGAAACCATGGTGCAACTATTGTAAGTCCAACTCACATTGGTTTAGTGAGTGCACCAAAAAGGATAAGCCCCCAGCCACCATTGCCCCTAAGGCAACTGTACCCCCTAGTTCAGCTGTAAGTGGTGGTCCCCAGCAAAAGGGTGTAGTAGGGTTAACCCTGGGAACTGAGGAGGATTCTGGCCTAGTCAGAGTACCTACTCAGGCTGTTCTGATCTGTGATGGGGACTTAGCTTTGTCCTCTACTGTAGGCCCCAGTAACCTGGGCAAGTACAGACAGACACCTTTTATCAACCAAAGAATGGCTCAGGCCTACAGGGACACTGGAGCTAGTGTCACAATGGTGACACCTGCTTTTGTGGACCCTGGACAGATCATACTAGGTGAGAATTACCTAGTGACCAACGCTAGCAATGCCACTACCTCCCATAGAGTGGCTATTGTTAACTTCTCCTGGGGAGGGGTAACTGGCCTCAAGAAAGTTGTTGTTAGTTCAGACCTTCCTGTAGAGTGTTTACTGGGCAATGATCTTGAAACTTCAGTTTGGTCTGAAGTGGAGTATAGGACCCATGCAGAAATGCTGGGGATAGATGCACATGTCCTTGCTGTGACCAGGTCACAGGCCAAAAAGTGCACCACTGAACAAGTGCTGGATCCTGAAACTATGGACCAGTCACAACCCAAGAGAAAGAGCAGTAGGGTTAAGGCTGTGCCTTCCCCCCTGCCTCAGGTGGTGGATCAGCCCTCCCAGGAGGATGATTCTGAGAGCCCTGAAGGAACTGTCCTAGAAGAACCTGAACCTGATCAGGTTGAGTTTCTTGGGACAGGGGGACCTTCAAGGGCAGATCTGAGGCAGGCTCAATTAGACTGCCCCTCTCTTGAACCCCTCAGACAGCTGGCTGCTGCTGAGGCTGCAGGGAATGCTCAAGGTACCCATAGAGTGTATTGGGATGAAGGGCTACTGTATTCAGAGGCTAGAGACCCCAAGCCTGGTGCATCCAGGAGGTTGGTCATACCACTGAAGTTCAGAGGCTTCCTTCTAACATTGGCCCATGATATTCCCCTTGCAGGACATTTAGGCCAGAACAAGACTTGGGACAGGCTTGTCCCTCACTTTCACTGGCCCCATATGTCAGAAGATACTAAGGAGTTTTGTCGCTCCTGTGTCACCTGCCAAGCCAGTGGCAAATCAGGTGGCACCACAAAGGCCCCCCTCATACCACTACCTGTGGTGGGGGTCCCCTTTGAAAGAGTGGGCATAGATATTGTAGGACCAATGGACCCACAAACAGCATCTGGGCACAGATTCATACTGGTGATAGTGGACCATGCCACCAGGTACCCAGAAGCAATTCCCCTGAGGACCACAACAGCTCCTGTTGTGGCAAGGGCCCTGCTTGGAGTATTCTCCAGAGTGGGCTTTCCAAAGGAGGTCATTTCTGACAGAGGTACCAACTTCATGTCAGGATACTTGACTGCAATGTGGAAGGAGTGTGGTGTTAACTATAAGTTCACCACACCCTATCACCCACAGTGCAATGGGCTTGTTGAGAGATTCAACAAGACCCTAAAGGGAATGATAAAAGGATTACCAGACAAGCTTAGGCGAAGATGGGACATCCTTTTACCCTGCCTTCTGTTTGCTTACAGAGAGGTCCCACAAAAGGGGGTTGGCTACAGCCCTTTTGAGCTTTTGTTTGGGCATCCTGTAAGAGGACCCCTGTGTTTGGTGAAGGAAGGATGGGAGAGACCTCTCAGACAACCCAAACTAGACATAGTGGATTATGTACTTGGTCTCCGCTCCAGGATGGCAGAGTATATGAAGAAGGCTTCTAAAAACCTTGAGGCAAGCCAAGAACTCCAAAAAGCTTGGCATGACCAAAAGGCTGTACTGACTGTTTACCAGCCAGGGCAGAAAGTGTGGGTGTTGGAGCCAGTGGCCCCAGCAGCACTCCAAGACAAATGGTCTGGACCCCACACTATTGTTGAGAAAAAGGGAGAAGTCACCTACTTGGTGGACCTTGGGACTCCCAGAAGCCCCCACAGGGTGCTTCATGTCAACAGATTGAAGGCATATGTTGACAGGGCAGACATGGGGCTACTCATGGCTACAGATGAGGGGCAGGAGGAAGAGAGTGACCCTCTCCCAGACCTGTTGACTCAGAACCCTGATGATGGCTCAGTTGATGGTGTGGTCTTTTCTGACAGCCTCACTGTCCATCAGCAACAGGACTGCAGACAAGTTCTGCAATCCTACAGACATATGTTCTCTCTGACCCCAAGTCAGACAAACTGGTGCACCCATGAGGTGGACACTGGTGACAGTCTGCCTGTGAAGAGTAAAATCTACAGGCAACCTGACCATGTCAGGGACTGCATAAAAGTTGAGGTACAAAAGATGTTGGAGCTGGGAGTCATTGAACCTTCAGAGAGCCCTTGGGCTAGTCCTGTAGTTCTTGTGCCAAAACCTCACACCCAAGATGGTAAGAGAGAGATGAGGTTTTGCGTGGATTACAGAGGTCTCAATGCTGTCACTAGGACAGATGCCCACCCAATACCTAGGGCAGATGAGCTCATTGACAGACTGGCAGCTGCTAAGTTTTTGAGCACATTTGACCTAACAGCAGGCTACTGGCAAATCAGACTAGCTGAGAGTGCAAAGGCCAAAACTGCTTTCTCGACCCCAGGAGGACATTATCAATTTGTGGTAATGCCCTTTGGTTTGAAGAATGCACCTGCCACTTTCCAAAGGTTGGTGAATCAAGTCCTTACTGGGTTGGATGATTATTGTGCAGCTTATCTTGATGATATTGCTGTCTTTAGCTGTCATGATCCAACAGAGAGGGCGCCAGCGAGTTTTCCGAGGGCGTTAGAGAAGGAGTTGGGCTTATACACTACATATCCCAGAAGGCAGTGGGAGACACATACACGAGCTATATAAGCCCCGCCCACTAATTACACAGTGCTTGTCACTCGAGTATTCTTCGAGTTCTCCGTGGAGACGAGCCGTTCCTGACCTCGTCTGACGAAAGGAATATCCGGATTGAAAACCCTCAAAAAGCTGCCACCTGAGAACTGCCTACCTTGAGAACTCCTGTTCGAGCCGATTCGCAGGCTCGCCTCTCATTCCCGAGAAGAACGGAATTGCCCTGGCTCCGTGCCTGAGCGTGTACAAACACTACGGCAACTGTGGTCATCCCCTGGGTTCCCGAACGCGCGTTAACAGGCGCATGGTCGGTGGAACCGAGCCGCCCGCTTGAGGACCCCTCCCGAGCCTCGCTCGAAGTCCGAAGAAGGCTCACCGGAGAGAACACTGCCTCGCGGAAACCATCGCGGCTGGAGTTCTTTCCCTGAAGGAGTGCGCGCTATTGACGGCGCTGGAACCTTTACTTTGTATTCTTGTGGAGTTCGTGGACTTCGCGCAATCGACGGCGCTGCAACCTTTACTTTGTATTCTTGTGTAGTTCCTGGACTTCGCGCTATTGATGGCGCTAGGGCTTTGCTGTGTAACCTCTAACCTGGGCCAGGCGCTTTCCTCCTGTCTATGAGAGCGACAACGAAGGGGGAGAAAGCGGGGAAAGAGCGCTGCCAGGATTTATTACCTTTCAAGTGTTTCCAGATTCCAAAGGAACTACTTGACGACCCGACAATTTGCTAAGTATTATTTCCATTTCTTTCGGAACTGTGTGTCTTGGCTGGTTCATTCAGCTCTGTTTTTCCTGTGACCACTGCCTTCTACATCACCCTCATTGCATCACTGCCATTCATGTAAGTGTAGCTGTACATTAGGTTAGTGAGGGGGTGGGGAAACGACATTCACTACCATCCTTATGCCTGTTTATTATGTCTCCTTTGCAGAGTGAATGAGAGTAGAGAACAGGAGAGACGGGTCCGCTCCACCAGCTTCTTTCCTTTCCTTCGGCTGGAGACATACTGTTTTTGTTTCCTTTGTCCCTGTGTTTTCCCCATCCCCAGTAGAGGTGCTACCTGTGACGTGTGTTGTCAATATACGCGCAGGGGTTGCCTCTTCGGGGCAGGGATAAGCTAGCATTGTTCCTGCTGTACCCGGCTTCCAGGTTAGTGGCACTCTCTGTGAACCCCGAACCTGACATTAGCTCCACCTGGGAGGATCACCTGGTCCACCTGAGGAATGTTTTAGAGGCCCTGCAAAAGGCAGGCCTCACTATCAAGGCCACTAAGTGCCAGATAGGGCAGAGCAAGGTTGTATACCTGGGCCACCTAGTTGGTGGGGGTCAGGTTCAACCACTGGAGAGCAAGATCCAGACCATAAAGGACTGGGCTCCTCCAACTACCCAGACTCCGGTCAGAGCTTTCTTGGGCCTGACTGGGTACTACAGAAAGTTTGTTAAGAACTATGGGTCCATAGTGACACCACTTAATGACTTGACCTCCAAGAAGATGCCAAAGAAAGTTCAGTGGACAGTAAGCTGTCAAAAAGCATTTGATGACCTGAAGCAGGCCATGTGCAGTGCACCTATTCTGAAAAGTCCAGACTACTCCAAAGAGTTCATTGTCCAGACAGATGCTTCTGAGTTAGGTGTGGGAGCTGTTCTTTCACAACTGAATGTAGATGGTCAAGACCAGCCCATTGCTTTTATAAGTAGAAGGCTGACCCCTAGAGAGAAACGTTGGTCAGCTATTGAGAGGGAGGCCTTTGCTGTGGTTTGGGCCCTGAAGAAGCTGAGGCCATACTTGTTTGGCACTCACTTCAAGATTCAGACAGACCATAAGCCCCTCTTGTGGCTAAATCAGATGAAGGGTGAAAATCCCAAACTTCTTAGGTGGTCCATTTCCCTACAGGGGATGGACTTCACAGTGGAACATAGACCTGGGACTGACCATGCCAATGCAGATGGACTCTCCAGATATTTCCACTTAGAACATGAAGACTCAACTGGTCAAGGTTAGTTTAATGTCCCTAAGTTTGGGGGGGGGGGTTGTGTAGGAGAGTAGGGTCTGCTTTCTATGTTCACCCCCACTTTTTGCTTTTGCTTTACTGGTTTTCGACTTAGATGTGGCTGTGGGCCTGCTAATCAGACCCACAGCCCTGCTGTTCTCTCTCTAAATTAATACTATGTACTTTAGGTGCATAACCCATTTGGATAGGATCACCTTATTGGCCCCTGTACAGTGTACCCTAGGTACCCAGGGCATAGGTGTACCCTAGGCCTACCAGGGGCTGCAGCATGTATTATGCCACCCCTGGCCTGGCCTTCCATTTTGACACAACTGGCTGATCACTCAGCTGGGGCAAGGTCGTGTAATCACCCCTTGCTTAGGTGTAGTATTCCTATACCTAACTTACATATAGACACATGTGTACCTATCAGTCACTCCTATGGCAGGCCTTGACAATCCTGGAGGCAGAGTGCTTGGTAACATGTGAGATGGTGCTCTAGCATGAGCTGAGCCTGTCTGCAGCTTTCGGAACCTTGTCCTTATAGCTGTTCTGTGATATAGCCTACCATATACTCTTAAAGTGCCTTATAATCTTAGACGGTTATGGTAACTATGGTTTGGCTTTATCGAAACATGTCGTGTAAGGTGTCTAACACTGTGGAATAATACCCCCATGCCATTTCTGGACATGAGAATATTATTCCCCCCTTCTAGAGGGAAAGACATGTTAAAATCATACTTCAACTGTTAGCCTCTGACCAAAGCCTCAGCATCACAAAATGGATGCTGCTGCCACGACACAAGTCTGACCTCCTGCAGCTGGGAGTGATCCCAGCCAGGGAGGCCTGGACAATAGGTTTCCTGCTTGGGGAGGTGCTAGCACCTCCCCAGACAGCCTTTAGTGTATTGGGGCAGGGTGGGCTGAAAGGAATGAGACATGCCTGGGGCACACAAGGTGTTCCTTGCATAGTCCAGTTCAAACCGGCGCTGGGGCACTCCAGCCCCAGCTCTGGCGCGAAACTGGACAAAGGGAAGTGGGTGTAACCACCCCCTCCCAGGTCCCACCCATAAGGCGTGACCTAGCAGGTATCCCAGCCCCCCAGATTAGTATAAGAGTGGGAGTTGGGCCTCAAGACTTTAGATTATCCTGAACCTGCAAAACTGAACAGAAACTCTGGACCTTCGACATTCGACGAAAGAAGAAGACTGAAGAATCTCCCTTGTAGCCAAGGAGTGGCTACCCTGTGCAAACAGGCACCATCAAGAGACTACCCTTTGCTTTGCCCACGTTCTACGAGGAACCGACTGCAGAGCCTGACCAGAGCCTTGACTTCCAGACTTCTCCGACCCTGATCCACATCTACAGCAGAGCTGAGATCCGTGGAGGCGACGTGGGACCGGCTACCTGGAAAAAGTGGCTAGTAACTTAAAGCGCAGCTTCTGAGGTACCCTCGAAGTTGTGCACCGGGGATTGAGAAGCCCCAACCCCAAGCACCATCTGCACCGAAGATCAGCCCCCCACACTCCACGAGTCCTGCGTGGGGCCCTTCAGCATTTTTCTGCTTGCCGCGTCTGTCCGGTTGCTTGCCCGCTGGCTAGTGGCCTTTGTGACGACGCACCCTGAAATCTTCTGCGCTGGTTTGGCTCCTCCAGACTGGCTCCCGCTTCTCTGCAAAGAAGAAGCACCCCAGACCTTCCTGGTCTGAACCAGAAGCAAGTCCTCCGTTCTTCGTGGGTTCCGCTTGCCAAGGCTTGGTGAGCCCTAGTCCAACTTCGACGCCGCCGACAGCAAGAGCCTTCGTGGGACAGCTCGCCTCCTGGTCCTGGTCGTCCTCGACGCTTCCTGGTCCTCCTGGCTGCAGCGACAAGCTTCACCTTCACCTGCAATCTTCACGACATCGCCTGGTTCCTTCCTGGTTCCACCTGGTCACTGGCTAGTGACCTTGACTCTGTCCCTTCTGCTTGCAGGTTTCCTCTCTTCTTGATCCCAGCCTTGGGATCCACCGGACACTCTTCACTGACTGCCTGTCAGCATCTTTCTTCAGGCATCCATAGGAGTCGACGACGAAAACGACGCAGCTTCACCCCTATGCACCCGCAGCCTGTGGGCTAGGTAACTTGGGTACTCCGGTGCTCATCAGGATAGTGACTATCCTAGTGTCTAGTTTTCAAGTCTCAACTTCCTAGCTACTCCGGAAGTGTCCTAAATCTACCGTTTTCTAAACTGTACTATTGCTATTGACTTTTACGCATTACGCGTGAGTGTTTCCACTCTGCACACGAATCCCGTGGGCCTCCCACTTCCTAACTAACGCTAGTGTAGTGTAGCCCCAGCGATTCCCTAGGCCTAGGCCTATTCTATTTCCGTGACAGTGGTTCTTATACCACTTACTTAGTATATGGTTTGCGTGGCCCCTAGGGCCTAACTGTATTACTTACCTGTGTGACTTAATGTATGCTTAAATAAGACTGTGTTGTACTTACCTCTAATCTCATAAAGAGTGCTGAGGGTTTGACTAGAATAAATACACTTTATTTTATATATATATCTGTTGTGGTGTCCTTTCATTTGGTATTCAAGGGATTATATATGGTATCACAGCTGGCTTCACATGCCATTCAGAGTTTAGCCTAAGACTGCTCTTGTCCATGCTACCACTAGGATAGCTGGTCTATAAGGTTGACTTTACAACCAATCACCATAAGGGTATTTGGACTGATATAAGGTGTACACTAGAACTAGTGACATCATACATCAGGCCAACTTCTCACATACACCAAAACTTAAGTGAAACTGAGACGAAAGTCTAACTTTACGACTTTTGGTATTCACAAAGGACATTTACCAGTAGTAAAGATTGACTTTTACCAAAGTTAAACTTAAGTTTTAGTCTTAACTTTAAATGAGACCAAAAAGGTAAACTATAGACCAAAACTTAAGTGAAACTGAGACAAACGTCTAACTTAACTATTCGTAAATGCCATTTGTGAATACCGAAAGTCGTAAAGTTAGACTTTCATCTCAGTTTACCTTTGTGAATCAGGCCCTAAAGGGTTAACTGGCTTACAGTCTTGTCACTGTCATTGTATAGGGAAACTATTGTTGCAATTTTGCTGGTGTTGGGATCTCCTAAGATATGTGATCTACCAATTTGGGACCCATTGTTATATATAGCTGAGGATCGCATCATCACTGTGTACGAAATAATTTTCTTGAAAGTCTATATACTTGCAATTGTCTTATATATGATCCTGCAATGAAAGGAGATGTTTTCATCCCTCAAGTATGTTTCTGTAATCATCCATGTATGGATTATATGGTGTTTCAGCTGAAAAGGATCAACTTCGAGGTGAAGGGAATGTATTATTCTATATGGTGTCTCAGTTGAAAAGCATTAATTTTGTGGTGAGGGTGATGGCCTTTGCGGGCTACAGATTACCTTTCAGAACAATTTAAATAGATGTATGTATGGAACACAGACGCTGAAGGTCACATGACCCTTAGTCGTGTCATTATTATTGATAAATGGAATAATTCATTGATAAAATATCTGGGAAGGTGATTAACTAAATATGTTTGATGACCTTGAAGGAATACAAACCTCACTATTACAGTATATGCAATTGATTTGTTTGCATGTTATCTATACATCAATCACTCTCTATCTTTTATCCTATAAATTAAAAGTCAAATAATAAGTGCCTCTTTTGAGTCAGGAATGGGGTTACTTCTTTTCAAATGTTGGGCTTTAATTGCATGTGGAATATAATAATATAGATAGAGTACCTTATATATTTCACTTGCACTATATATACTAACAAATGTTTACTTACCCAATCACTAACATTTCACGCACATTTTTCAAGTTCTCTAGGAGGGTTCAATGTGTGATTTCAGACAAAAGAGGTTAGCTAATAATGAATGCTAAACTGATCCTTCCTACTGTGGTTTTAAAATGGCCTTTAGGTTTGTTGTTCATCAAAAGAAATTCTGCATGAACTGTGTAAATAATATTGCAATACTTTCCAAAATCCATCTTTTCAAAATGGCGTCCAATCACAAGTTAGGATTGATTATATATTGTTGCTATGCATAGCCTTGGTAAAATTAATATCAGCACACATTGGGGACTTCTTCTCTCCCCTCATCTCCTTCTATTGTTATTTGGGATCTTATTTTACCTATGATCCAACCTAAAATATATGTTCCATAGTTATGGGTCAATATCATCAAAATTCTGAGCCTCCCTACTCCAAGATGGCGGTCATGAGTTTGCATTGGCGTAACGTAATGAACTACTGGGTTCAGCACCGGCTGTACATATTTAAATTTGATGCACACAGAGCAAGCACCAGCACTTGCTCAAAGGGATTCAGACCACATGAGATGCTTTACACGGGCGACAACAGATCTGTAGCTTCATACCTGTGATCCAGGAGTATAAGTAATTACTCAAATGCCCTTTCAGTTCCAAGAAAAGGGAATTATGTCCCTATATTTTAGCACCCTCAAGAACTACATTCCCTACTTATTTTCTCTATTTTGACTTATTAGAAGACCAACTGGTTTTCTCCAGGATTCCCTGTTTCAGCGTTCTTTACTTTTAGGTCACAGAAACTACTTAGCTCTGAGAGAAGTATTTGTGCCTTTAACCAATTGTAAGAGTGCAGCATAGCTGCGTAGTTGCTTTGCTGCCCTTGATGCACAGAACTATGCACAGTAAACCAGGACCTCAGTGAATTGTGGTGTACCAAAAACTCACCTCAGAACCCAGAACCCCTTATCCGACCAGCATCAGTGTCCCATTCGTTATCCGAGTATTATATCGGCGGTCCCAATGTATAGACAACCCAGAACAAGTGACTTAGGGTATTCTCAGGAATGGTGGGAATCAGAAATACCTGTTCGTAATTATTCTCATATCAGTCCACAACAGAATAAACAAAGACACAGTAAAGTTTAAAGAGTTTATTTTATAAACCTAGTGTCCTAAGATGCAGTACTTTGGCTAACATAAGCAGACAAATGATTAAGATCAAAACCATCAGCATAGTTACAATACCATAGAAAATGAAAGGAGTAATCATACTAAAATGACAGTGGATATCAGCCACCTTCCTTTCGCTAGTAAACTAATATTATTATTATTAGACTAATAAAAGGTCTCTAGGCTTGAATGGGGAACCCCATACCGTAAAGATCAGCTTAGTGAGCTCACATCACAGGATCAGCTAGACTCTGCTCCTGGGAAAGCTCTTCTTCCGAATGTAATGAAAAACATGCAACACTGCAATATTAAAAGCACCCGACTTTCAGGTATTTGCAGCTGCGTGCGTGTTATGGCTAAATAGTGGGCCGATCAACCTGAACCCAACAACATGCACCGTCTAGCGACTCAGACTGTTTCTTTACACAATGTTCAGACCAAGGTCGCTGCTCACTGTTCGGGATGTGAACAACAGACAATTCTCATGTGAAGCAAAGTCGAGCAAGCATTTCTCAATTAATAACATGTGACTACAGTCTCGTGTGCAAAAGCAGCAAAAGCGGCAAGATGGCTTTCTAACATCTAACGCGGTTGTGCTAACTTAGCATTGTACGTATATAGATAGCAATCTTCACTATACCCCCCCTTGATCGGACCACTAACCAGTAGGGGTGCACTTGCAAGAACGCAGAGTTCAAGTTTGAGAGAACGGAACCAAGGGCATAAATTGTAAGTCCATATAAGGTAAGTGAAAAAGTTCGAAGAAAAAAACAAAGAAAAAATAAAAAGGATTGAAAAAAAAAACATTTAAAGGATAAAAAAAACATCATTGAAGGACGTATGACGAAATAAAGGTGCAAAAAAGTCAATCCATCAATGTATAAGCACAATAAGCTGCAACAGCTTCCAAGAGGAAATCATTGGAACGCTCCGCAAAATTAACTGCCATCCAGTTTAGCAAGGGGAAGGAACACACATGTTCCTCGACAACCGGAGCCTCCAGCACCATTCGAGGACAACTGGCGTGTTCTTCAAGATAACTTCTCGCTAAGAATTCAGCTGCAGCCGTTCCGATGTCCCAATTCCCAAGGACTCCATGTGCTGCTCCACAGGCCATAATCCTGACGCCAGAACAGTCCAACTCATGAGCCACTAAGGGGCTCATTAGCTGAACATAATCCGGGGCAGGAGACACCGAGTTCGACAGGCACAAATCCAGAGCCCAATGGAATGGACAATCTAAGCAATGAAAGACAGGCTGCACACAAGTAAAGTAGGGAAACCGGAAGGACAATCCACAGGCTATGCTTAAGGTCGCCAGTGGCAAAGTGCCACAGTATTCAAGCATCCGGTTACGAAGATGGAGCAGCCAGGACCTGCTGTCGTGTGACGCAAGTTGTGCATCCATAGCGTAGTACGCAGATCAACAAAAGCACCCCAGCTACGAGGGCGAGAAGCAAAGGGAGACCTCCGAAGACGCTGGAAAAAATAGAATGAAAAAATGCCGGGATCACACCAAAAATAGTTTGAAAGGAGGTCACGAGGCCGGAGCCCACAATTTTAAAAAAATGAGTCAGGCCACTTGTTGACGAGGCATTAAAGATAGTCTGAATCAGGGCCCCAAAATGAAGTGGGAGATCAGTATTCAAAAGCGCTTGCACCTCTGTGCGCGTATTTGCTACGTGAAGGACAAATGTTTCCCTGGACGAAGTCAACGCGACTTCTTTTTGAGACAATAGAGCCCTTATTCTGCTCATCTTATTGAACTCTGCTTTCAAGGTTGGAATGGAAGGCCAGATGGATACATCGAGCCGTCCATGCGGGGGTGGAAAAAGGACGTTATTACAGCAAACTACTCTCTGTGATACAGTCACTATGTAGGGAATTCCCACTAACATCCCACAGCAAGCTTCATTATTTAATAGCAAATAACTACCGTTAGCAAGCAGCGTAAAAGACGGTGTTATAACTGGCACAGGGATCCCTTTTAGGACGCAAGCTAAATTAGGAGCGTGCACATTACAAGCACCATGCAATTGAATGTGCCTACACACTACAGAGTGATCTGGCGTGAAAGTGCGCTCTTCACCTTTCAAATAAACCTCTTTTCTGTCCCTCACACATCTATACGTGAATGGGAGTGACCAAACCTCGTGCAGGAAGGCAGTACCAAGTTTTTCATATCTGCCAAGGGCATAATGTTTCATGCACGAACTGAACTTAAACAGGGGGAAGGGTAACGTTATCAACCCGTGGATAAGCCACACAGCGGAGTTTAATTCGGCAACAGAGAAAGGCAAAGGTTTTAACTTTTCAATGTGCAGCAATGAATATGTTGCATCTTTCATGGACATGAATTGTTGTTTCACTGTTAAATTAAAAGGGAGGAACAAAGATGAAGTATTCATGTAATTCCAAGGGACTTTCCCAGCCTTTAACGTTTGCAATGTCCATGCAAACTGCATAATGGAACGCAATTGATTCTGACCATGATACAATACAGATAAGTCATCCTGCACAATGTCTACCACAGATGAAACAATATTATCTAAGGTATAAATTCTGGAAGACAGGGTATTAATGCTATTATCTATTAGAGCCAACACCTTTTCCATATTGGCTTGATCAATAGCTCGTAATCTGGATGCAGCCTCAATCTGTGATAGCTTCCAAACTTCGTTATAAATAGCATATACCCATCTTTTGGACCTGCCAACCGTAGGACCCTTAACAAAATCATTCAAATCTATTTTGTCGTTCAATTGTGATAAATGAAGTTTAACAGATGCTAAGGTGGAATGTTGCAGCCAAGATTGGCATAACTTCCCCACTGAGTAGGTAGTTACAGTGTGAGAAGATTCAAATCGGGGGTCTACACGAACTTGTGTATACCCCGGTGTTAAATCCAGAAACCGATGTTGACAGGAATCTGAGCTCGTTTGCCACACTAACCACCCTTCCGGATTCAATTCAGAAATATTGAAGGATGTGTTGGAAATGTATGACTGCAACGTAGCAAGGGACAGATCCGTATGATTATCCCAATTAGGATAAGCACCCAGACCCGGAGTGGAGGGAGAATTACATTTTTTAGAAGTAGCCAATCCAAAACAGGTGGTCTGAAAAATTGACGAATTCAAAAATAACATGTGGTTCGTGATGAGGCAGGTCCGATGCAAAGCTTCTGTTCCCTGTACCTGCCATGGTTTAGAACCCCAAACCGATTTAAGATCGATAGCAGCTTTCCACAGATCATATCCTCTAATTGCCAACTTGTCCATAAAGGACTTGGAATACAACAATTTGGTGTGTGTCAGTCTAACTTTAGAAGCAGACTTGGCCACAACCTTCAAATAAAAGGAGGCCGGATTCGACACACTGAAATCAGAAAAATATATGAATTTGTCCACTAACGTGGTGGAGCTGCCCAGCCTAGGGGCCGGACAGTGTTCCCATTGTGTATAATTTACAACATTTCTAAACGTATTTGCTTTGTGTAGGAAATGTGTGCCATAATGTTGATATCAGAATTGCTCATCATAATTAGCAGTATCTAAATACAAATCTTCAGCATCAAATGCAGCATAATATTTCAAATCAGAAAACAGTGCTTCTATTGCTTGTACATCCCAATCATCCGAGTGGATGTTCTGCTTAACTACATCACCCATAGAAACACAAAATAAATTTGGCACATTGATTACTTCAGTGGAGCCATGAATTTGAAATGTTACTGCATCCCAAGCGATCCCATCACGTACAGGCCAGGCAGTAATGTTCACAAAAGTCTGGTCCCTTTTCATGATATGTGATGAGGAGTGGGGGGCCAAAGTTCCATCAATTAGTCGAATTGTAGAGCGTTCTTTCAGGTAGTGTCCATTGATAAGTCTAAAAAACACTACCACAAAGCCAATGGACATAAACAAAAAAATACATATGAGCACCAGCCAAATGTAAGTCCAAGGGGGAATTACAAAATTTCTTTTAACCAGGCCACAAAAATTGAAACTTTGGACGGGGCAATGGAAGTCATTGAATTAGTGTCAAAGGAGGATCGTGACTGGGTAACTGTGGTGGATTGTAAAACAGGCAACGGGACATCCGCAGGGTAAGCATATTCAATATCTTCAGGTAAACCACCAGGTGTTGGTGGCAATAAAGGACCAGTAACTGTATGCATCTCGACGGCAACATCAGGCAAGGTGTTCGAAGCTGGGGCCACAACAGAATTTCTCAGCATCGAAGGGCAAGAAACTGCCGGTGTCATACTAAGAAGAATCAGCCACTCGCTGTAGCTTGACATTGTCAATAGAGATGTACCTGTTATCCTTTCGACCAGGAAGTGGAGGTAAAATGACTGTACGTGTACCCTGTACTCCAAGCACCGGAACTGGTGCACGATAAGAGGGGCCAAACTCCTTCTTGTTCTCCACCTTCTCATGGACCAGATCACCAACTCGAGGTAGCCAGCCGACTACCGGAATCTGAAGCGCAGCATCAGATGTGGAGGGTACGTGTTCCTTCGCTAGACTGTCTCTGGCTTCTTGAAGATTCTGCAATACAGCACAGTGATCATCTACGTCAAAGGTGCAGCCGACGCCGCCATGTCTAGACCATCAAGGTCCGGGACAAACATTCGTATGCCAAAGAGCATCATGTATGGGGTCCACCCACCCAGAGACCTTCTAGGGAGATTATTAAGTGCACGTTGCACGTCATATAAGTGGGCTAGCCAGTTCCGGCCAGTACCTAAAACCCTGGCTGTCAAAGATTGCTTTAAGTCACGGTTCATTCGCTCCACCACACTATTACCCTCCGGTCGGTATGGAGACGAAAATTTGACTTGGACCCCCAAATTTCTCATGGCTTCTTTGTACGCCTTAGAGGCGAACGCAGGGCCCTGATCAGAATGAAAGGTACCACATGCAAAACTTCCAACAAAGACACGCAAATCCTTGATGACAGTACGGGCATCAGCACTCCTTTGTGGCCACACCCACAGAAAACGTGTGCACGAATCCACTGCAACCAAGATGTATTTGTACGCAGTATCAGTGGTAAATGGACCGCAATGATCTAAATAAACACAACACAGTGGTTTATTAGATATGTACAACTGAGTTTGTGGTGGGCGCGCCGCAGTTGAAGGTTTAATCTGCTGGCAAATGTCACAGTTAAGAACATAAGCGCGAGCCTGTTTGTATAAACCGCACCACCAGTAACGTTGTTGTAACAGAGATACAGTAGCTGCAACGCCGGCATGCGCGGACGCCATGCCCTCGTGAGCCGCTAATATCAAAGATGGTCTGCAGTCCGCGTTGGAAATCAATCTGTCACCAACATCGTTAATCCTCACTAACGGGACGTTATCAGAACTTAAGCGATAATGGTAACGAGAAGGGAAACCTCTTGGATATTTTGTTCCCTTCTCTGTAGCAGCAATAGCTGCCAAGATGTCATCATCAATCTTACTTTGTGATCTTGTAACTGCTGCTACTAAGTATGTCGCCACTGCTGTTTTTGCTGCTTCGACAGCTAGGCTGCTGCCGACAGCATGGACACCAACTCTTTGGTGACCAAGAGTGTGAATAACATTCACGAGAGGCAGATGTTCTTTAAGTTCTGCCACTCGAACCCAAAGCGTTTTATGCTTAATCGTGCTACCTTTGGAATCATGGTAGTCATTCTGAGACCAAAAATGTAGATTGTCGTTGTAAGATTGGACACAATAAAATGAGTCACTCACTATAAGAGTAGTGACTCGGGGATCAGCAAACTCTAGTGCAAGCACCAGAGCACGAAGCTCCGCCAACTGTGCGGTACAATCACCCAATTACTGCGTATGCACGACATCGGATTGGAATTCACCATTCACGAAAGTACTGACCACAATTGCGCATGCCGCTGAATAGGCATGCTTCGATCCAGTAGCCGGTTGCACAGAACCGTCAGTGTAAATGACACAATGGTAATCCTCGAGCGGGCGCAAAGACAGAGGAGCTGGATGAACAAATTCATACTGTAAAAACTCCTGAGTCTGAAGTGCCGCGTCAAAGATATATGTGACGTCAGGCGATGTCAAGGAAGTGGCCCATTGTATCCACCTTGGATGCAAAGCCTTAGAATTAGGTACACTTGCTTTCATCACCGCCTCAAGGGCAGGATATGGTGTTACCACCAACATGCGTTTACCTTGCGATAGCGCTCGCTCTTTCAGAATCGCCATCTGTACTGCCGTCAGAACTTTCTCGACAGCGGAAAATCGCAGTTCAGCCGAGAGATCAAGTGTGATTTGTAGGCAATGGGTACGGTGTCGCCCTCATTGAACGTTAAGTATGTGAAACCCACAGCGCCTGGCACAATTCTTATTACCAGGTTAGTGTGGTTATCACGCGTCAATAAGTATTTTGAAGCAAGAAGGTCAGCTTGCAATGATTGCAATATAGCTGAATGCTCTGGCAGCCAACATGATTTGGAAAAAGTAGGTTGTACCAAGGCATAAAGCGGCTTGATACGCTGGGCATAATCAGGAATATACGTTCGACCGAAATTAGGAAAGCCCAGCAGAGATTGTAATTTCTTCAGTGTCGTAGGAGCACGTAGGCATGCGCATTTCTCTAGGAAGTGCGGAGCCTATCCTCGACCATCATTGTTGAGTTCAACATGTGTTCTTTATGCAGCAAGATTCTTTTTATGTGTAAAACAGATGGCAAATTCGTAGATGGTGTTTAAACTGATGCCGTATGGATGACGGACGTCTAGTTTTAGGAACAGATATCCTGATCTGCGGCGCAGTGAGGTACCGGTTGCTTCTTCGTGAACGCTTGCTCAGCTGTGGATCGGGCTTATCCGCCCGATCCACAGCTGAGCAAGCGTTCACGAAGAACTTATGAACGAATGCCCATTCCACTCAAGTCATTTGATCGCCACATTTGAAAATCCATTTAAAAGATAGAACAGGCTTTACGACCACCACCAGTAATACCTTGCAACGTTTTTTATCTATTGTGAAACCACATGGTTAAAGGCATTGCATCAACTATCAGGCTGTTCATACTACCTCCTGATATATCCTTCACCTGTTATTCATTCGCTAGACTACCTCTTGAAGAATTGTGGCTTTTCCTGACGAAGGCGTACTTTTCGCCGAAACGCGCGTAGAAGATAATCATATGGCCACTGATTTGTTTTTATTTTTTATTGTTTGATGAATATTATTACATTGAATGTTTACATTATGAACAAATGCACTGTTGAATTGCTTTTTTTTATTGATCTTGTCCTTGATTCTGTGAGAATCATATTAACAATAAACAACTAATGTGAAATTTTTAAATACTGTTTTTGGCTATACTATTTGGACACGTCCTAAATATCAATTTTCTAAAAATGTCAATTGCCTAGGAAGTTACTATTGCACTGTGTTATACCCTGTCCTAGGAATTATACTCTATTTCCTCATATTCAGGGGGTCCCTGTTATTTACATAAAAATATATTATCTAGTCTGTCAGGGGGAGCCACTCTAGTGTCAGCAGTTTCTACAGTTATGAACGTATCAGTTGCTGTCGACATCAGATATGGACGCAGTGCTCGTCGCACTACTGTAACTTCCGCCGCGCAGCGTTAGTGCCCATGTCAGGTTCTGAAGCTGCGTCCGCACCATCTGTGGCATACCTCGCTGTTAGCGCAGCAACTTTCTTCTTCTGAAACGGGGGTCGTTGACGTGCAGACTCGTCCTGCTTGCCTTTGCCGTCAGTCTGGCGGGGTTGCTCACAACTTTGGGCACCCCTTCCTTGCCCACGGTCTCTGCCACCGGATTGTGAAGCCGATGTTTCCTGTGAAGAACGAGGAGAGCGTTGTTCAGAAACCTGAAATCTATCAGGTGACTTAATACGAGATCGATCGCGCAGATCATATGTGCGTTCGCTGGACAACTGCACGGGCGAGGCAGGACGAGACCCCTGTTTCTGTTGCTCCTTCCCCTGTTTCTTTGCTCGCCAACTTTGTTTAGGAAAATTTGGGCGTTCGTCTTTAGTAGACAAGCTCACCTTAGTTTGCTGTACTATATCAGGAATTACTACGGCTGGTTTAACACCTAACGCACTATGGCCCACGGTCCTATAGGCTTGCGCAATTATTTTAACGAACTCCTTGGGCCTGTCGAGTTCATCCACGGCGGTCCAGCTTATTAGCTACTTGGAACTGCATGGCATCGCCTTTGAGGTTGCCCATTACCATGGAAGCCACCACATCGAACACTCCGAAAAGCCTCATTCCTAATTCAACAGCAGCCTCCGCTCCGTGATTCTCTTGAACACGTTTGATGACAGAGGGTAGTGCAGACATAGACGGTGTGCCGAAGCACTTCGAGTAGGTCGCGGCAAAGACCTTGCCCCAGTTTGTGCAATCAGCCATATCTGGGACTAAGTCTTTCGGCAAACTAATGGTGAGAATCCTGTGTTTCTCCACAGGAGTGGTAGGCGGAAAAACCGCCTCCAGTTGGTCAAATGTCTCAGCAAGCCAATAAGGAAAATCATCCTTACTTTGGGGGCGCTTGCCCATTACCGAATTAACCATAACAGGACTAATAACCACCGCGTGGTGGTCCGTTGGTTGTCCCGCTACAGCAGGTGCCCCCACCTGCACGTTGCGTGACACGTACTGCACTAAAGCCCTATGAATTGTAATCAGGGCTGTGTGTAGTACCCGCAACTCAGCCACCGCCACCGTGATAGCCTGGATGAGGCGTAAAGCCGGCTAGCACCGGCCATGTGGCCCCTGCTTTAGACAACGGGCCCATTCTCGCCGGTGCAACCGCATGGGGAAGGGCGCCATTAAACCAAATGGTATGCTGCCAGGCAGAGATAGGAATTTCTTGTGTCCTATACGGGGTGTAGACCGCAGGTAGCTGCGTGGGAGTAAAGGAATGAAACGTATCATCGTCATCCACCGCCGGAAAAGTCACCCAAGAGTAAAACAACTCATATGGGTAAGACGCATCAGCGCTCACCACAAAAATAACAGCCATCCCATCATCTGGCACCCCATACGTCATCAAATGACGGCGTAGAGGTGTACGACTATGCACGGCTATCTCGACCGCCATTAGGACACACTAAAGAGTATCAACGATATCAACAGTAGCACTGGGGTTCAGTAAAAATAACCTTTTTAATGAACAAGCTTGAAAGAACCTATTAGTCGAAACACAGGTAGGTTAAACCGTCACTCCCGGAAACCAGAGTGAGGGTGTTGTGGACTAATATAAGCACTACTAAGGCGTTTCAAATCAATAGACCAAACGTTAGGTGCGCCATGTTGCAGGGATTCTGCTTATGCACAGAACTATGCACAGGAAACCAGGACCTCAGTGAATTGTGGTGTACCAAAAACTCACCTCAGAACCCAAAACCCCTTATCCGACCAGCATCAGTGTCCCATTCGTTATCCGAGTTTTATCTCGGCGGTCCCAATGTATAGACAACCCAGAACAAGCGACTTAGGGTATTCTCAGGAATGGTGGGAATCAGAAATACCTGTTTGTAATTATTCTCATATCAGTCCACAACAAAATAAACAAAGACACAGTAAAGTTTAAAGAGTTTATTTTATAAACCTCGTGTCCTAAGATGCAGTACTTTGGCTAACATAAACAGACAAATGATTAACATCAAAACCATCAGCATAGTTACAATACCATAGAAAATGAAAGGAGTAATCATACTAAAATGACAGTGGATATCAGCCACCTTCCTTTCGCTAGTAAACTAATATTATTATTATTAGACTAATAAAAGGTCTCTAGGCTTGAATGGGGAACCCCATACCGTAAAGATCAGCTTAGTGGGATCACATCACAGGATCAGCTAGACTCTGCTCCTGGGAAAGCTCTTCTTCCGAATGTAATGAAAAACATGCAACACTGCAATATTAAAAGCACCTGACTTTCAGGTATTTGCAGCTGCGTGCGTGTTACGGCAAAATAGTGGGCCGATCAACCTGAACCCAACAACATGCACCGTCTAGCGACCCAGACTGTTTCTTTACATCTTTACACAATGTTCTGACCAAGGTCGCTGCTCACTGTTCGGGATGTGAACAACAGACAGTTCTCATGTGAAGCAAAGTCGAGCAAGCATTTCTCAATTAATAACATGTGACTACAGTGTCGTGTGCATAAGCAGCAAAAGCGGCAAGATGGCTTTCTAACATCTAACGCGGTTGTGCTAACTTAGCATTGTACGTATATAGATAGCAATCCTCACTACAGTCTTTAAATGATATGGTCTTACCGACCTCCACAGGGTTACTCACTATGATCTGACATACTTTTACATGCTTCTGAACCATTGTGTTCCTACCACTTGAACAGTTCTTCCATCACAAGGTATTTGGCCTATGAAGTATTTATTCATATTTGTGATTAGTGTGTCACATTCCAGTCTGTACTTGTGTCACTGGCATTAAACCTCACTATGCATCCTTAGATTTTGCATGTAATTCTTATCGATTTTCTGCATATGATTATGGTATTTTCAAACGGTTTGTCCCTAAACCTTCCCTTTCACTGTTTCACCTGTTCTTTCTGATTACTTCCTCTCCTTTGTGCACCAAAGCATCCATGAGTGCATTTTTCTAACCAATCACTTCTTTGGACCAAAGCATCCACATGTGTGCATCATTGCGATAGTATAGAAATTTGACCCACGATCAAGATGTAGGGCTTCAGAGTGTCACACGGAGCATGAATCACTTCAGTATCTTGAAATTGGACATATTTCATACCCAAAGTTCTCTTATTTTTTTCTTTATTTTTCTTTACCCCCTTTTTTTCTCTTTTTTATATGTAATGTAGTTGATGTTGTCTACCTTGTCATTTGTATATATGTGATTTTTTTTTAAAGGCTGAGGGTTCACAACAGTAGATTGTATTAAGTACACTTTGAAAAAAAGGGTAAATTGTACAACCAAGATCTACTCCATTATTATATTTTGAAACTAAGAATATTGATGCACTTAGCTACACAAGGGACATTGGTTAGTAAGGCTCAAGGACGTGAGCTTCAACTATTTCGATAACCACACTGGTATATCACGTAACTCATTGCATGAGAAGCATTATATGGGGGCTCAAGGGCCATTGGAAAGGAATGTGGGTTGTGAGGGGTAGCTAAAACACAGTAAAATAACCATGTTTCAAGACCCTCAAAATAGAGACAAGAGAGTAAGTGTGTGTGATTGTGAGTATTTAAAAATCCCAGTGGAAATCCGGTAGACACCTTAGCATACCCGAATGAAAGCTCCTATACCCAACTATCTATTAAATAATACATTTATTAGGGGGGTGTAACAACCCAATACCCCCCACCGAAGCTACTCCCCTGGTTGTTGAGTTGCGGTCCACATATTCTGGAGCCCCTCTGAATTAAGGAGTATAAACAATTCCCCCAACATTTGAGAAAACCTAACTCAGTTTCGAGAAGAATTACAGTGTGCTTGAAGTGTACAAACCCATTGGGCAGATGTAAACTAACTGTTGCAAACAATAGCGCAATGAGAGAGAGGTTGGTGGAAAAAGTACCATGGCCAACTTAAATCCTGGAAATGACGAAGTATTGAATATAGCATAGAATGCTTCGCTGAATGTGATTCCAGAGATATGTTAAAAAACAACTGACTGGGGGCGTGGCTAGCAGCCGATCGTGATGGCCGCTACCTGACAGAGCTCCGGGACCCTGGGAGTTTCTCCCCGTAAATCCGACCATTTCTCCTGAATCCAAACGGCCATCTCCGATCAGAGATAGTTAGGCTACGCCCGCAGAACACGAAGCGCTTCTCCGTGGCGCGGGACGTGCGGAGTGGGCGGCCTCTCGTATGCCGGAAAATCGCGGCCTGCAGGCGGCGCCCAGACCGGGCCCTCACGTGAGTCGCGATCCGAGAAACACATTCTGCAGCCCAAAGAGCAGCCGGAAGCAGGGAAGTGGATCGCTGCACGAGGATCACTGACGCAGTGAGTACGGGGTCCGTTACGACCCGATAGACCCCCGGAACAGGCTGCACGGCCGGGACAGACGCAGGGACAGGCTCTGCGCAGGTCGAGGCCCAGGTGAGGATTGCGTGCCTGGTGGTCTGAGGGAGGTGGATGAGCAGCATGCTGCCCGGGAGCCCGCAATGTTTGGAGGAGCAATTGGATTGATGTTCCTGAAGCTCGGATGTGCACTGCCACAATATGGCAAATACTGGCCATTGTTAGTCCTGTTTTTCTATGTCCTTGCACCTATTCCTTACTGCATAGCAAGAAGAGTAGTTGATGACCAAGCGGACAGCTGAACCACACAAACTCCACATAGCTGGCATTACAAGGGACGATTGGCCTCAGAAAAGAGGAAGTGCAGGCCAGTTCCTGCTTTGTCTGGGCGCTGTGTCCCCGGCATATCTGTGGCCGCATTTCGCCAGCGCCCGCTCATCAAACGAAGCCATACCCCTACGGGGGACAAATCTGCCGACTGCGGGCGGAGGGCACCGGGGGCAGGCCCGCAACTGAAGCGCCCACTGCAAGAGGAGCACGGGCACCTCCTCCCATCATTGGGACTGAGACGCTGAGGAGGAAGCGGCAGGAAACCCGAAAGGCCGCGTGCAGAGATATCTGCACGGCAGGCAGCGGTGAATACTGTCCGTACCCTGTAGTGGTGCTGCCAGTGCATGACAGAAGATTGGAGGCAGAGGCCAGAGAGGCCACTCAACGACACGGCTAGAAAAATATGCATATAATAAAGAACCACCGGAGTCCTCTCAGACAGAAGGGGTCAAGATGGCCGCCCCAACGATGGACAAACTAGATGAAGTTACGCTGAAGGACGTAATGGCGGCCCTACAGAATGTGCAATCCTCCATTAGTTCAATCTCTACAGATATCTCACTAATACGTGTCGATTTCTCAAAACTAACTGACAGGCTGGTGGAGGTTGAAACCACAACAACTGCGCTTTCCACCGAAACGGCGACACTACAACGACAAGTGAAACGTCTGGAAGTGGATAACAAGATCATTATGGCTAAGCTGGATGACCAAGAAGGACGCTCGCGCCGAAATAATGTTCGCCTCGTTGGCGTACCGGAAGATACAGAAGGCCCAGCACTGGATCTCTTTGTGGAAGACTTAATCAAGAATCAGCTACAACCACGGGGTCTGTCCAGTTTCTTTTCGGTAGAAAGGGCGCACCGCATACCAGGAGGACGGCCGCGCCCAGGAGCTTCACCCAGACCCATTTTGGCACGCATTTTCAATTTCCGGGACCGTGACGCAATTTTGCAAGCGGCGGAAATAGCCCCTCCTATCCGGATTGACAATAGTACTGTCACGCTTTACCTGGATTATACGGCGGCGGTCACCAAACAAATACGTAACTTCCTTGATGTAAAGAAACAGATGCGCGCAAGAGAACTCAAATGCTCAATGCTCTTCCCGGCAAAATTGAGAGTAGAGGCGGAGGGAGAGGTATGGTTCTTCGTGACACCGGAGGAGGCTCAGGAGTGGCTGGAGGGGTGGCGCCCGGCTGCAGGACCTAGATCATCGGGGAAACCGCGTCCTCACAGAGTGGCTGAATCGTCACTACCCATGAGTAGAGAGCTCAGTGTATCTGGCGATTGAGTAGCCGCTCACAAACTAACTTATGGTCAGAACTGTAATCCGGAATGTTGATACCTGACAGACCGAGAGGACTGCACTCTTGATGCGGACTTGCTGAAGAGACACTTCTCATATATTATACGAACTTACTTTTGGGGCTTGGCTCACCCGGGTCGCTGGGGTGCGGGCGAGCGCACTTTACAGGTATGAGCGGGCTTGGTAATAGTTGCCGTGGCAATATATCCTCCCCGGGGGGGCTCCAGGGGATCCTCGGAAGACTCACACCCCTTACCATGGTACAAGTTTTGGGGTTAAAGCACTCTGCTTTGTTGTGGTGGCGGGCAGTTCCAGAACCGCCGGGCAGGGAGGCAGGGAGGGGGGCGGAGAATGGGTCTCAGTTTAAGAGGTTAAGTTTGCTTTTTATAGTTTTAGATCCACGAAGTATCAGAGGGTATTCCATGATATACACTGTTGCTTTGTCTACTGTGAAACACATTGCAAGGATCAACTGCGACGCTAACACATGGCACACACATTAGCGTGACCTGAGGACACAGGCAACCACTCGCTGTCGTCGGAAGGCCAGGCACCCCCTTGTCAATTATATCCTGGAATGTTAATGGACTGGGTAATAAGATAAAAAGAGGGCTGGTCCTCCAATACTTAAAACGTAAAGCCCACGCAGCCGCGCTGATTCAAGAAACCCATTTGGTGGGAACAGCCTGTAGGGCTTTGGATAGATGGGGGTTCAAGATGATGGCCCATTCGGCATTTACCTCCGGATGCAGGGACTGGGGATATTGGTTCATAAAAGCTACACTCTGATCATTAATGGATCGTGGACTGACGACCAGGGCCGTTTCGCTGCAGTTTCATGTCAATGGGAAGGTAGAGATTACAACTTGGTCTCAGTCTATGTTCCACCCGCGCTCCACCAGGTGGCCTTTCAAGAGTTGGGAAAATTCTTACTTACCCTCCCACCAGGAGAATTGATAATGGGGGGAGACTTCAATGCCACGATGGACTACATGGTGGACCGCACACCTCCCAGAAACCCTACCAACACTACACGTAGATTGAAGGAGTTTATAGACACTCTGGGACTTGTTGATGTGTGGCGCGTAAAATACCCAGTTGAGCGACAGTACACTTTCCACTCCGGCGCTCATAATAGTCTCTCGAGGATTGATTACATTTTCACACTTGCAATGACCCCGGGAACACACTTGGAGATATCTCATGTGCCGAGAGCCATTTCAGACCACTCACCTGTTCAACTTGTTTACCTCTCAGGTGTACCGGGTCGAAGACGACTCTTCCCTATTTACCCCGGGTATCTTAAGATTCCCACGATAGGCAAGGGTCTCTTGCAGGCTACGAGACACTACTTCATTGAAAATGTGCATTCAGTGGCATCCCCCATCACACTTTGGGAGGCATACAAACCAGTGCTCCATGGGCAAGCCATCTTGTCAATTACTAACCATAAACCGGAGCAGCGACTACACTTAGACACCCTGGAACAGGAGGTGCTGTGGGCTGAAACTGCACACACCACCAATATAACAGACGCCACGACACTTAACCTGACTCTGGCACAACAGGAGTATACACATGGGAAGCAGCAAAAACTCGAAACACGGCAACGCAGCACACAATCTACGAAATGGGGGACAAAACGCGTAGGCTTCTGGCCTGGCTAGATAGACGGGAAAAGGCAAGTCGCTGGGTGTCCCAGCTAGAGAGGAATGGCGGCACTACCACGGCAGACCCACAACAAATAGCGGACACATTCGCGGCCCACTATGAAAACATCTATACGCTCACAGCCACAGCAACCATAACCGAAAACTTAACCTTTCTCCGTGACATTCGCCTACCTACTTTATCGCATACAGAAATGCAGGACTTAGAGGCGGTTCTGACCGAGGTTGAGTTGGTGCGGGCATTGGGGGCGCTCCACACAGGGAAAGCGATGGGGCCTAATGGATTACCGGTAGAATTTTACAAAAAAACGGCCACAATTGTGGTGCCCCATTTGCTCAATATGTACAATGATAGTTTGCAGAAGGGAATACTGCCGAGGGATCAACGTCTAACCACCATCGTAGTAATACATAAATCAGGTAAACCGCCGCAGAACTGTGCGTCATACCGTCCGATATCCCTAATCAACGCAGAAGCCAAAATATTGGCAAAAACACTGCCACTCCGATTGCAACCGCACCTCCCCACACTAATACACCCGGACCAATCAGGCTTTATGCCGGGTCATAATAGAGCCCTCAATCTTAGTCGTCTGAACGGAGTAATGTCCCGCATATCTACCATACAGGAAGATGCGGTAATCCTATCACTGGACACACGCATGGCGTTTGACCTCGTCGAATGGCCATTTTTATTCAGGGTGCTCCAATGAATGGGTTTCGGCCCTAAATTTCGAGCATGGATCAAACTCTTATATACAAAACCCATGGCGCAAGTGGTGGCGAATGGGCGTATCTCAGGAGACTTTTCCTTAGGCCGGGGGACGAGGCAGGGCTGTCCTTTGTTGCCGCTTCTCTTTGCGTTAATACTGGAGCCCCTGGCGGCGTGGATACGACAGGATCAGATGATCCGCGGGATGAAATGGGAGATGGGATGGGAGGACCGTATCTCGCTTTCTGCGGATGATGTTTTGTTATAACTGATCTCCCCGCACGCTCAATTGTTAGCTTGCTAGACATCTGCACCGTGTATGGACAGGTGTCCGGATACACGATAAACTGGGAGAAATCCCTACTATATGTCCTATACGGGCCCACTCCGAGGCTACCGCCCGGTTGTAAACTGCACGTAGCGTCCAGGGGATTCAAATACCTTGGAATATATATCACACCCCAACAAACACTTTTCATTGAGGAGAACCTCACGAAACCACTTGACAAGTTCCGCCACGATGTGAAACACTGGCGGTCTCTCCCATTGACGCTGTTGGGCAGAGCCGCCCTCTTTAAAATGATGGCGTTGCCAAGATTCCTGTATGCCCTACAGAACACGACGTTTCCGGTCCCCCTGGAATATTTCAAGGCAATTGATGCGGAAGTCACTACTTTACTATGGGACGGGAGGCCAGCACGTATAGCGATGCACAAGTTAAATCGAAGCTGGTATGATGGAGGGATCGCTCTGCCCAATATATAACTGTATTATTGGGCGGCACAACTTATGATTATAAACCAGTGGATACATGCACCACAGGAAGAACCATTTTTCCGACTAGACAGATATGTCCTGCCGGCTGATCACATACTGAGGGCCCTATATACGAATGCAAGGAACAACAACCTCATGGGCCCGACAGCATACACAGTCAAAATACGGCACACTGCGCAGCGAGCGCTGGGGTGGGAGGGTAGATTGACGCAGGCTACACCGCTCTGGGAAACCCAACGGCTGGGTAAGCTGTACAACACCAAGGGATTTAAACAATGGGACCTTATAGACATCTCTAAAATAGGAGACCTGGGTGAAAGGCGGGGTCGTTCCCTTTGCACAACTGAGAGAAAAGTATGACATGGCCCGACCGAAACTTTCAGATATATGCAGATGAGGCACGCATTGCTAAAAACAATACCACTAAATACTCAGCTGCCGGAGGCCTCACCACTGGAGGATAGACTCCTTACTGACCACATGGGCCATTTCCCAAACCTATCGTAAAATTATAAATAACCAGCTGGAACCCACGGCGTCCCTACGGGACCACTGGCGGGATGACGTGGGTGCACTGGACGAATCGGAGTGGCAGGAGGCATTGGCATCACCAAGAGAAGTGGCGATCTCCTCCAAACTCAAACTAGTACAGCTAAAGATCCTTCACCGCATAATACTATACACGCATCCAGTTGCATAAATTGGGACGAGCGCCCGACCCCCTGTGCCTACGACACTGTGGGCAACCAGGCACATTTTTTCATATAATATGGGAATGCCCGCAGATTGCACCTTACTGGGAAAAAGTTATGAGGGTAATTGCGAGAGTGGGGGAGGCGGAGGTCCCACCGGAGCCAAAGAGGTGCCTCCTTAACATATGGGAACCAACAGACTTGAACCTGAGGATGCAGGAATGGGCGACACTGGGGATGACAATTGCAAAGCGTAATATAGCAGAGAACTGGGGTTCGGGCTGCCCCCCACATATCAACATTGGAGAAATTACATGGATAACGCCATAGTGGCGGAACGAGCGGTGTACATGCATAGGGGATGCCCCAAGAAGTGGTCCAAAATATGGGGAAAATGGAACGAATTTAGGGGAAACATATGTGAACCTCCACGAGCCGAGTCAATCTCGGACGCAAGTGTATAAAAGATGGCTTTTGTGGAGATGTGGTGGTGGATTGCTCAGCTATTAAGAGTTGTGTTGGACAGGCTGGAAGTTAAAACAGAAAGAGGTTTAAGTTCACATGGACACGACACAGAAATAATGTATATTATATGTTAAGTAGTAAATACCCTCAGGTATTATGTTGTAAAGAAGGAACAAGTGGATCAGGTTTATTAATGTTTGCAAAAATCAATAAAATGTTTTTTTTTTTTAAAACTGACTGGACAAGGCTCTCCATCTGATAGCAGGATAAGGCAGAGTGAATATGTGGACAAACTTAAGGATATGTTTGAAAGTTACTCGGCGTAGCCCATTGGACAGAAATGGCTCTATAACTCGTGGGTGTTGCTTTTGTGCAGGACTTGTTACTGAATGTTAAGAATCAACTGACCAATATATGTCTAAGCAAGTGACCATCGTGAAAAACACTGTGTTGCCTCACAGGAGAAAAAGAAAGTGATTGCTGAATTGAATCTAGGGTCATTGAATTTGCAAAACTGGCAGTGCATGATTAAAGGGTGTGGAATGCTACAAAGAGGGGAAAGCCAAGGAGGTCAAGGATTTGGGAGAATTAGAAGGGGAAACAGAAGGCGCCAAAGAAAGTCCCTTTTTGTTTTGCATGCAGTCAGCTAGGACCCTGGAAACAAGATTGTCTTAATACCACTTTCGATGCACCAGGACTTCTGGATCAACCTCGGTGCCACCAACTGTTCAGAACATATACCTCAAATTCTGAGACACACCGAGAGGTTTAGACTATGAAATGTATACCTTAATACCTGTAGACCCAAAGGGCCCTTACATAGACTGCATGATCAACTGTAAAACGCACCACTTGCCTTATTGATACGGGCACAATTCACTCAACCCCTAAACCCTCTGAATTCCTTTTTTTGCCTCTTTTAGGCTCTTCCATAGATGTAGTCAGCACTTCCAATCAATGAGTTACTCATCACATTAGAGTCCCCACATTAGAGTCCCCTTATCCATTTCTGTAGGACCTATTAGTGATTGACATTCTTTCTTTCTCAGTCCCACTTCTCCGACTAACGTCAAATACAGAGGTATTATCTGCAAACTTACATGTATTGCGTTCTGTTTTCCCGATGGAGTGTATGCAAAAGTTTAAATTGCTCAGAGTAAGCGGGTCCTGTTGTCATGTTTTCTGATTTAACTGAATTGCATTCACAGGTACCTTCCAAAGTCTAGTCCACATGAGCCAATGATGTGTGGTTCATCTCCTCAATAGAGCCCGTAGAGCTGAACATCGACCCACACAAGAAGTTGCCCACAATACCTCAATACCTGCTAGACCCTGAGGCAGATGAATGCAACCAGTCTATAATAGCAGATTTGGTTAAGCGCTATCAATAATATGGTTATTCTAAGCTTTCCTATGGCCTTAAACCCTGCTACTATTCTTTCCTGCACCCTTGTCAAAGCCCAATGGTTCACTGTGATGGATTTTTGTTCTGTCTTCTTTCCTATGCCCATAAACGAGGAGAGTATCTCTTCTTGTTCACATTTTGAGGGTCTCAGCTTTCATAGACCCGATATCCACAAGGATTTAGCGTCTCCCACAATCTTTTACCAAGTCATAAAGGATTTGGACACGTTGATCTTACCACGGGTTCTACTCTGATTCATTATATTGACAATTTACTGTTGACATCTGTTACTCTAGATCAGTGCAAGGTAGACTCAGTATATCTTCTCACTGAAATGGTTAAGAGCATGAGGCTTCAAACTGCAGTTTTGCCTTCCCCTAGTGAGATATCTTGGCTATTGGACTTGTCAGCAAGCGTCTTCTGTCCTCTTTAAAACTTGAGGCCATTCATAAGTTACACTGCCTTGTGTCTGTTTCCCAGGTACACACCTTTTTGGAAATGACTGGGTACTATAGGCAATGAACTTTGGTTTCTGCTGATATGGCCAAGTTTTTCCAAGAATCTGTCAGAAAAGACACCCCATAACCCTTGCAGTGGTCTACTGAAGCAAAAAAAGCATTTGTAAGGATAAAGCAGGCATTGATTTCTGCACCCATCTTAGCACTCCCTGTGTATGCAAAACCTTTGACTTGTCATGAATGAAATGGATTTGCACTTGGAGTACTGTTATAAAGCCACGCAGATCCGAAAAGACCCACAGAATATTACTCAATGTTGGACCCGGTTGCAGCTGGTCGCCAACCATGTTTAGGGTCTGTGGCGACTGCTGCAATTTTTGTGAAAGCCTCTGATCATATTCTTCAAAGTTCTTCAATAACTGTTGCTGTGCCCCACTATGTAGCTTTGCTTCTACTTACTACAAAAATCAGCACCTGTCCAAAACACATTAGCCTCAATACAAATCTTACTTTTATCTGACTTTCATATTACTTTGGTTCACTGTCCTGCTTTAAACCCTGCTTCCTTGATGCCTACTAGTGAAGATTGAGAACCACATTATTGTATTTTAACTACTGCACAGGTGACTAAGCCACGTATTGAACTGATGTGCCCCTAAATTCATGTGAACTACCTTATTTTGTGGATGGTTCCTGTCTCAGAAGGGTAGAAGGCACTCTAGTTGCTGGTTACAATATTTGAACTGTATGCCATGTGACTGAAATTGTAACCTGCCCAAAGTGAAATTGGCCCAGGTTGGGGAGCTTATTGCACTCACCTAGGCTTGCATCTAGCTAAGGAAAAGACTGCGACTCTAAGTATACATTTGGAGTGAGCATGACTTTGGGCTTCTTTGGATGCAAAGAGGACTTCTGTTGTCAGCAGTGTCTCCAATAAAACATAGGAAGTATGCTCAAATTCTTCAATGGTTTGTAATTACTAGAAAAGGTAGCTGTGGTAAAATATGCAGCCCAACAATGCCCTCATGATAATGTTTCAAGAGGCAATGCCCTTCCCACTTCTTGTGCTAAAAATACCTCCCTGCCTAAAACTGCTGATGCTGCCAGGTATGTTGTGAAATGTGACTATTTCCTGTACTAACATTAAAGGATTTGTCACAATTGCAGGATCATGCCTCCGAAAATGATAAGCAGTCCTGGTTTAAGCAGAAATGTAAAACGCCCTGATGGGCTGCAGAGAGCCAGCATGTGGTTGGACCCTCTAAGCCTAGTATTCTCTATTGTTTGATTAAATAAAATGGTTACAGTATGGCTAGAGAGCCCGAAGCAAGATGACTGCACATTAGTGCTGCTCTGCTAGTCGGGGTTATAATCCGACAAATATCCTTCATTGCCACTGCCATCCAGCAAGAAAACAACCAAATAAAGGTTGGTCCGATTACAGAGTGAGTGCTGACAAGCAGAACAACACTATCTGGGCGCTCTGTGACTTGTTTTCAATCGGTGTAGGGGCTGAACAACATGGCGGCTCCCGCGAGCCTTTACCACATCGAAGCTGCTGCAGACCTCATGGTGCTGGCGAGCGACTGACAAAACGGATGTGGAGTACTCTGTGTGCGGCATATAGCTGTAAGAAAAAGTGCTAACCAAATCCCCAGCTGACTACGGTAAGAGGGAGCAAACCGGGTTACTACAGGCCAGACTGCGGGAATGCAAGCGGCTGAGGACGGGGGCCTACGAGGTGTGCGCGGCTGGCCGCTGGATCGGCACACGTGAGGTACAGTGATACTACGTCCCTACAGGCTATGCTGCCCCTCTGATTAAATCGGTGAAAATGATATAATAGCTGTGAGTGCAAAACTAGCGGATCTCTGCCTCTGAAGATTGGAGGAAGCGATTACGGCCAGGTTTATGTAAGAAAGCATTACACTGGCCTGGTGGAAGCTGTGGCATCGGTTGAAACTGATCATGTTGGGCTGCAAGTATAACACTATAGAGGAAGGTATGCTGTTCGCTCTCATAGCTTGTGCTGCCCGGGGCGGCATTTTAATGTGAAGAAATGGTCACTGTCCTCCGGCAAGGCTTGTACAACGTTTGTGGCCAAAGTTTACAGATACGCGTATGAAGTGGCTCTGGTGTTTGCTATTGCGGTGGTGCTGTGGGCACTACGTCGTGAAGGGCAGGAGAACACATCGGTAGCGAACATCATAACGAACTACTGCAGTGGTGGCTACAATATTGAAGGGGTTACTGAGTGACTCTATATGAATTAAATAAGGTACACGAACTTGTAACTGCACGCTGCAGGCTGTTGCAGTCAGCGCTCTAGCGGTTCCCGCTAGAGCGCTCTTGTTACTGGTGACGTGCGTACGCCACGACGGTGGCGTACGCGTAGATCATAAATAAAGGGGGCGTGCCCATGTCGGGCATTCGCGCACCGACTCTGACTCCGAGTGTGTGGTCTCCATTATTGCGCACAGCTACCGCCAGGCCCGCGCTGCGCACGAAGTTAACATTGGCGACGAGGCGGTCGGACCCGCCGCGTACACCATCAACAGCGCCCCCAGCTGAGCGCATCGCGGCAGACCCGCGATCTCGCACCTGATGCCCTCGAGCTTGTCCTGCTCCAGCGATCTTCACGCTACAGGCCTGACCTGCGAGGTGAGCACGTGTGCACCAACCACAGACCACGCCACTGAGCGGACGAAGATTCCCGCCCTCTGGCCCTGCACCGAGCCTGCTTCTGCCCTGGCTGTTGGCACGGCCCACGTGCCACCCACTGCCCGAAGCCCCGGCTGTGCTGCCTTTAGGCCAATTTCTGTGCACCCCACTACCCGGAGTCACCCCCCCGTTGCAGTGCCATGGCAGATGACAACGCTCCGCCTCCTGCCCACCCGTTCCACCCGCCCACAGGTGTCCTGCCTCCGTTTAGTGAGACGGCTGACCCGGCGACCTCCGCACCACGCTAGCACACGTGGATTGGGCGGTTGAACAACTATTTTATCGGCTCCCGGGAGACGGATGGCGCGGTGAAGAGGTCCCTCCTTCTTCACTACGCAGGGGAGGAGGTCTACCTGTTATTCAAGCACCTCCCGAACACTGGTGGCGCAGACGACTACGATGCAGCTGTGACGGCCCTTAACACACATTTCGACCCCCAGACGAACCCGGACTTCGAAATGTTCAAAATGCGCCAAGCCAAGCAAAAGGAGGGGGAGTCGGTAGACGCATTTCATGCACGGCTGAGGGTGCTGGCGGACACCCACCTGGTCGGCGACCGCGCAAAGGAGGAAATTAGAGCCCAGCTTATCTACGGCATCCGCAGTAAGAAGTTGCTGACCCTCATCCTCCGCCAACCGAACATTCCCATGGCCGACATCCTAGTGCTAGCCCGCTCCCACGACCTATCCGACGCACGGGCAGAAGAGATGGATCAAGCACTTACGCGAGGCCCAGGGCCGAGCGTGACCATCAAAACAGAGCACGCAGACGCAGTGCGGACACACGAGAAGAAACGCAGACCAGCAGCCAGACAGTCAACCCCGACGCAGTGCGACTACTGCGGGTATGAAGAACACCAGGGGAAAACCTGCCCAGCAAAAGGGAAGACGTGCACGAACTGTGGTACGCTGAACCACTTCTCCTCCGTCTGCAGAAAGCGCGTCACAAGGAAGGATGCTCGAGGGAAGAGGCCCACAAGAGGCATGGTGAGGCAACTGTCCCACCTGTCCCTCTCCTCTAAAACCGACACAGGGCAGCGACACGCACAAGCCCTACAGGAAGACGACTCGGAGTCCGATGACGACGAAGAGACATACGTGGTCTCGTTCACCAGGGCACTGAAAAGCACGAGACGTCCCCAGCCTCGGTGCGACATCATGGTCGCTGGATCGAAGGTGAACGCCGTGATCGACACAGGGGCGTCTGTCACCGTCATGGGAGTGCAGCAGTACAACCGCCTTCGACCCAAGCCAGAGCTCAGAACCTCGAAGGCCCGGATCTATGCCTACGGCAGCGATGTCCCTTTGCCCCTCCTGGGGAAGATGACAGTGCCGGTGGGGACGGAGGATGCGGAGATCACCATTGAAGTGCACATCATCAACCAAGAGGTAGACACCCTCCTGAGTGGGCATGCCGCTGAGGACCTGGGGCTCCTGATGTTCCTCTGGAAAGTTCAGGACACGCAAACGGCCGACCTTCTGGATCAGTTCCCCGAACTGTTCACTGGCCTGGGGAAAATCAAACGTCCACCGGTCAAACTCCACATCGACCGCTCTGTCACGCCCACGGCCCTGAAGCACAGGCGAATCCCGTTCTGTCTACGACCTCTGGTAGAGGAAGAACTCTGGAAACTCGAAGAACAAGGGGTCATAGAGACAGTCACCGGGCCCACTCCGTGGGTGTCCCCGATGGTGATCGCGGAAAAACCTCGCCAACTAGGCAAGATCCGGGTGTGCATCGACATGAGGCTCCCCAACAAAGCCATCAAGAGGGAGAGGCACATCACGCCCACCATGGATGACATCATCGCAGACCTGAATGGCGCGCGGTGGTTCTCCAAACTGGACCTCAACGCAGGTTATCACCAGTTAACACTAGCCAAGGAGAGTAGGTACATCACCACCTTCAGTACGCACCTAGGGCTGAGACGGTACCGGCGACTCAACTTCGGAATATCTTCGGCAGCGGAAATATTCCAGAACACTATCAGAGACATCCTACAAGGCCTGCCTGGGGTCATGAATGTGAGCGACGATATCCTGATTCACTCTACGACCGTAGACGAACACTATCGGCGGGTCAGAGCCCCACTGACACGCCTCAGAGAATACGGAGTCACTCTCCACAAAGACAAATGCCAGCTGTTTCAGCAGCGGATAGAGTTTTTCGGATACACATTCACAAACGACGGCATTCAAGTGGACCCTCGCAAGTCACAAGCCATCAAGGACGCTCCTGCACCCACATCTGCCGCAGAGGTGCGCAGTTTTCTGGAGATGGCCACATACTGTGGAAGGTTCATTCCGAACCTAGCAACGATTGCAGAGCCGCTCCGACAGCTCACGAAAAAGGACGCCCCATGGCAATGGGGGCCCCAAGAAGACTCGGCGTTCCAGTCCGTCAAAACGGCGCTCCTTGACCAGGCCACGTTGGTATACTTCGACCCGGAAAAGAAGACGGAGCTGATAGTCGACGCCAGCCCAGTGGGACTTGGTGCAGTCCTCACCCAAGAGCAAGAACCAGGCCGGTGGGCCACGCTGGCTTACGCAAGCAAGGCCCTCACATCGACCGAACGGAGATATTCCCAGATTGAGCGAGAGGCACTGGCTATACGATGGGGCTGTCGACACTTCCACCTGTATGTCTGTGGACATCCGTTCACGGTCGTGACGGACCATCAACCGCTGGTACCCCTGTTCAGAGGAACAGCTCCGCACCCCCCGCCACGGATAGAACGGTGGGCCATCGGGCTGCAACAGTACCACCTGGACATAACGTACCGGCATGGAGCCAAGAACCCAGCCGATTTCTTGTCTAGGCACCCAGGCCCTCGCGAGCACATCCCGGAAGGGACAACAGAGGAAGACGACGCCGAAGCGCACCTCGATTTCATCGCGGCCCTAACATGCCCACAAGTGCTGACAATACAGGAGATAATGCAAGCGGCGGAACAAGACCCCGTGATGGCCAGAACCAAGGAAGCCCTCCTGCAAGGATCATGGGCTAATTTCCTACAGTCCGCCAACACGTGGACACCGGAAGAAAGAGCGGATTTGCAGCAGATCTGGAGAGTACGAAACGAGCTCAGTATTACTAGAGACGGAATAGTCCTACGAGGGGCCAGGATTGTCGTGCCAACAACCTTGCGACGCCAAGCCACCCTTCTGGCCCACAATGGACATCAAGGGACCGAGAAAATGAAAGCCAGGATGAGAGAGAAGGTGTGGTTCCCAGGGCTAGATGCCCTGGTGGGTGAAGTCGTAAAGAGCTGTCCAGCGTGCCAGATGACCAGCGGACCAGAACGTCCGGCCCCCATCACAACTGAAGAACCCGGAAGACACCCCTGGGATAAAATCAGCGTTGACTTTGGGACCCTCCCTGATGGCAGAGTCACGCTGGTAGTGATGGACAATTTCTCCAAGTATCCACTGGTGGAGGCGCTGCCATCCACCGCGTTCACATTTGTAGGGCCAGCGCTGGAGAAGATATTCCACATGTTCGGACGCCCGTCGGAACTAAAAAGTGACAACGGCCCGCCGTTCCAAGGCCACGAGTTTAAGGAGTTCCTCGCCATCCAAGGAATACGACACCGGCGGATCACCCCACAGTGGCCTCAGGCAAACGGCGAGGTCGAACGCTTTATGAGGACACTGAACAAAACCCTCCGCATTGCCAGCGCCGAACAGCTGGACCCCGAGCGAGAAATTCAGCGTTTCCTTGGAGAATATCGAAGTACACCCCACTGCTCCACCAAGCAAACTCCCTGGGCCCTCATGCTGAAGGGGACCCGCCGGGATGGTCTACCCACAGTCCCAGGATGGGCTCCTCCATCGTTTGATGCGGAACAAGCGCTACGACGACGAGCGCACCGAAACCAGCAGGTGAGCCGGGCGAGAGGGTGTCAGGAGCGCGCCCTCGAGCCGGGAGACAATGTCCTCATCAAGGACCGACGACCCGGGGGAAAATTCAAGCCACGATATGAGCCGGGAAGTTGGACGGTGGAACGACGCCGGGGGACAATGGTCACAGTTCGCCGGGGAAATGAGTCAGCCACCCGAAACATCTCGTGGTTCAAACGCATTCCCACAGCCACAAGCAACCGGCCAGAGTCGGAGGGAGAGGACGAGAGGGACGCCCGGGGCCCCGAGAGAGAGCAGTCACCGCCGCCCGACCAGCCTGAAGAGACGGCAACCCGGGACGGGCCCAGCTCCGAAGCTGAGGAAGCGGCACGTGACGACCCGGCGGTTACCAACACCCGAGCGACGGCCAGGTATGAACTGCGACGGAACCCCCCGCCAAGCAGCCGCCTCAAAGACTTTGCCTGTCAAGTAAGTGACTGATAAAAGGGACTTTTGGTCCAAGGTTCATTTAGCCAAAGTTGGATAGGGATGTTGCAGTCAGCGCTCTAGCGGTTCCCGCTAGAGCGCTCTTGTTACTGGTGACGTGCGTACGCCACGACAGTGGCGTACGCGTAGATCATAAATAAAGGGGGCGTGCCCATGTCGGGCATTCGCGCACCGACTCTGACTCCGAGTGTGTGGTCTCCATTATTGCGCGCAGCTACCGCCAGGCCCGCGCTGCGCACGAAGTTAACACAGGCCATATTACATTTGCATCACCGCGCTCAGAATATGAATGAGGTGCACAGCGGGGGAGCTCATTGAACGGTGTTGAAGTCTGAGTCGCAGAGTGGCATGACTTGCATTGTTGTGAAGATATAGCAGCGAGGTGTGGTGCTCATGGTGCCAGAAATGTGAAAATGCAGGGCTGCTAATTTAAAGTGCCTGGGGCAATACCTGCAGACGTAAAAGACTGAGCGGTGTAAAAAGGCTCCATCAAGACTGCTGTAGGATACCGACACATCGCAATAAAGACACAATCTGATAACAGGGCATACAGAATCGCCCAGGAGGAGGGTATACACACCCATTGCCTGTATTGTGAACAGAGGCGACAAAATCAAAAGAAAACACACAAAAAGTACCAGCAATATAATAAGGACATTTTCGGCCAGCCAGCTGTATAAAAATAGAGTGAAACCCCAAATTGCCTTGCGCTAAGTGAGGACGACACGTGTTACTGCAGCAGCGCGTATATTATATGGGACCATAATAGCTGTGGTGTATGCTGGAGTGGGTGCTATACATAACTGGACACGCAGCCCTGGAGCTTAAAACTGCAGGCCTGACCACGTAACGATAAAGCAAAAATGTGTAAGACGGATAAGCAACAGTTCAGGATTTTATTCGAATCCAAACGGATTACAAAATCACAAACACAAGTCATGTCGGATACTGAGCCAGAGCTGGAGACAGGGACCAGTAGTAAATTAGAAAGCATGATGGTTTCCATGCAACACAGTTTGCAATCGATCGATAGTAAAATAGATACCCTCAATCTTCGAATTCACAATATGGCAGTGAAACTCGACAAACATAGCTCACGAATAACTGAAGCGGAACAGCGCATCTCTACTACAGAAGACCATGTGGAAGTCGTTAGCGCATCTTGTACACAAATGGAGAAATTCTTGGCGGTAATACAGGCAAAGAATGTGGACTTGAGGCTAGGTCACGGCATAATAATTTACATATTACAGGTTTGCTGAATCTACTAACACGGGCAAAATGGAGCTATATGTCGAGGCCATGCTGAAAGACATGCTGGGTGCAGAACATTTTTCGTCCATGTTGGTCGTGGAGCGTGCACATCGATCCCTGGCGCCCAAGCCGGTGCCCGGTGCTCCGCTGCGCCAGATTACTAAATTATTTTGATCGCGATACAACGCTCCGAATAGACAGGGAAAAAGGCACTACAACATACCAGGGCATAGAGGTTGCACTGTTCCCAGACTTTACGGCAGCTGTGCAGCAAGCGAGGTGGGAATTTCAACCAGTGAAGAAGAGGATGCAAACGCTGAAAATTCAATATGCAATGCTATATCTGGTGCGGCTCCGGCTACAGCACAAGGGCAGAGCCAAGATTTTTGTCTCACCAAAAGAAGCCATGCAGTTTGTGCGACAGCTGGAAAGACAGGAGACCACGAAAGCAGCAGGCAAAGACGCAGACAATAAGAACCGAGCAGAGGCACTGACAGGGCAGAAAACCTGGTAATAATACCAAGAATGGTGACAGGCGTAAATATGGGAATAACTGACAAACATTGCAGTTTATATGTTATATGGATAGTGATCCTGGTTTGATAATGGTGATATGAACCATTGCCTAAGCAAATGTATACTGAACAACAGGCAACGTTTTTGTGACATTGATATATATGTTTTTGTACTGCCTTTGTGACTTCGCATGTGCAAAGACTCAATGGTTGGTCGCGCTCACACACATTATGGATTAGCTGGATGGTGGGGCTCATAAACTTACCCTGACACCCCCCCCCCCCGTAACAACGTGGGGATTTGAATGTTACTGGCGACCCCCCAAGAGGGTCAACCCCACACTGGATTATGGTTATATTATCGCACCAGATAAGGTGTTAGCATTTGATAAGAGACATGCAGTTGCATGAGTACGTTGTTTTGTTTAACATGGGGATCCTCAGCATGATTTGGATGCTGAAGTGGGTGGGTAGGATGGTTGGCGAACTAAATATGTGTAAAAGCATGATGGGCACGGTACAGTTGTTGAAAACAACACATACACAATCAGGGGACACAGATATACGGAATGGCGCAATAGATAATGGAAGAGATGGCAGATAATACTGATAATATGATATCATGGGTGAAATGGAATGTTAGAGGCCTCAACAATCCTAAGAAAACACGACAGGTTTTGGCTTATTTAGACCGTCATAATATTAAGGTGGCTCTGTTGCAAGAAACTCACCTCACTAAACATACAGCGAAAGAAGTGGAAACTAGATGGGCTGGAGTGCGATTGGCATCTTCCTAGTCCTCTTATGCGAGGGGTGTGAAGATATTAAAAAAAAAAGAATGTACCTTTTGAGGTTACGCATTTAGAGGAAGATGAACAAGGGCGATATATACTAGCACAGGGTAAGGTAAGCGGTACACTGGTGACTATTGTGAATGTTTATGGGCTTAATATAGATGACCCTGTTTTTTATGTGACACTATGGGTTAAGATACATAAGCTGCCCCCGTTAGCAATTATTTGTGGAGAGGATTTTAATATTGTGCTGATACACGAAGAGGATTGTATGACTACGGCAGAAATCTCACCCAAAAGAGCAGCGCTGTCCGTTACAGATGGTATGAGGGATCTAGGTCTGCTGGATGTCTGGAGGCTGAGGCACCCTGGGGTGAAAAAGGGTACTTGCCACTCTTATGTGCATCAGTCGTGGTCACGCCTAGACTTCTGGCTGGTCACAAATTATGTGAATACATGGACTACTAAAGTGCAGCATTTACCAAAAACACTGTCAGATCACTCCCCAGTTCTGCTAAACATGACAGTACCCACTTACACACCGTCACAGTTTCAATGGTGATTAGTCATTCTCGCTGCTAGACAAGGTCTTCCATGAAGGGGTGAGAGAAGCAATCACAGAGTACTTTACACACAATATAGGTTTAGTACAGAGTATGGGTACGATATGGGAAGCATTCAAGGTGACAATACGGGGTGTCTGTATAGGACTGCAAGCGAGGGTTCTCAAATCGTTGTGAGGTAGAATGAGACAACTTGAACTGGAATTGGGGTGCCTCAAAAGGGAGCATGAAATAACAGCTGAAGAGTCCTCATTGGCAGAAATTAGAGTAAAGGTTACTGAGTTTGATGAAACAGCGGACCAGGAAGTACGGCACATGTCAAGAAGGTGGAAAGCCAGATACTATGGAGAAGGGGGTAGACCTGGAAAAGCACCAGCCAGTAGAATTGCAGAACCATGGGCAAAAGCACAGAGAGTGAAAGCAATCTCAGGAGATAACACTACGCACTACGACACACCAGGGATACTCAACAAATTTGTGCAGCACTACCAAAATATGTACGCAAGCAGGCAATCAGCGGAAGAAGAAGTGGCACAGTCCCTAGAAGATATAGTGTTAGTATGGCTTTCGCGTGGGCAACAAGATTTTTTAATGCACCAAATAACGTTAGATGAAATTAGAGCGGCCATCACTGCGTTGCCTGATGGGAAAGCTACAGGAACCGATGGCTTGCCAACAGAGTTCTATAAGGAGTATATTGACTTGCTAGCCCCCTATCTCTATGAGATGTATATAGAAGAGTATGAGGAACAGCGTCTTCCTGCCACGCTTCGTGAGGCGTTGATAATAGCATTATTAAAACCTGGTAAGGCGCCTGAAAACTGCAATTCATACAGACCTCTATCACTAATTAATACTGATGTGAAAATCTTGGCAAAAGTGGTAGCCACTAGACTACGTTTATTGCATCCTGTAATGGTGCTTCCTGACCAATCGGGTTTTGTGCTAGCTCGATCTACATCACACAACCTGCGAACGTTATTTGCAGTGCTGCATATATTGGAGCCAACATTGCCTGCGGTGGCGGTCACGGAAATATATGTTTGCAGTGCTACATCGCATGGGGGTGCCCTTTGTTTAAACAAATTGGATCAATCTTTTATACACTGACCCGGTAGCAAGTGTGCGCATAAATGGGCAAACATCTGATGCATTTGTGATACAACGTGGCACAAGGTAAGGATGCCCACTATCACCATTATTATGTGCAGTGGTGCTGGAGCCGTTGGCATGTATCTTGTGACCGTCCTGACTCTGTTGGACACGGTCGCTCCCTCCTGCCCTGCTCTTCCCTTAACGCTGGCTGGGTATCGTTAGCGCTGCTACTGTGCCTACTTTGACTGAAGCATTATTTAACTGCGCCTCTGCTTGCTTGAATTTACTGTATCTCGCTAGCGCTGTGAGAGTGCCTACATCGATTGAAGCTTGTTATTTTTCACAGTGCCTTGCTCCTAGAGATAGCGCTTTGTCTGTCTGCTTGACTGTCTGCGCCCCGCTACTCACCACAGATTAATTATTTAACTATTTCTCCCCAACCCGGTCGGCTATTGCCTTTGAGCCGCCATTACCTGGGTTGTTGTTGTTGTGGCCGGAGCCCGCCCCCTACACCACGCACCCGTCTCCCAGCAGCTCCTCCCTCGCCCCTCCCCCTCCACTATCCTTATATGACAGATGCAATAGCGCGCAGCGTTCACGCGCAGCGATCGCGCCCCAGTCGCGCCGAAGGTGCGCCAAAGGTAAGCCCGTCTACGCCCGTCCGCGCCTGGACCGCGCCCAGCGCCATACCCCCTGGTCCTCGTAATGCCCACCCCTCCCGCATTACTTACGATGCCACCACCCTCCTAGCCCTCAACCCCGGCCGTTCCCCCAACTGCGTCCAAGCCGCCCCTGGACACACCCATGGACCCTTCTCCTGCAACTCCTGCAAGTTCGACGGCACCAAGAACAACTCCTCATCCACGAACACAAAACATATAACCGACCCCAACCATCTAAAATGCATCCTACTCAACACCCGATCGGTCCACAGGCACGCCATTGACCTCTGGAATCTACTAGACACCATCTCTCCGGACGTCGCCTTCCTAACAGAAACATGGATGAATGCCTCTTCAGCCCCAGACATCACCATTGCCATCCCGGAAGGCTATAAGATCATTCGCAAGGACCGTACCGGCCACACAGGAGGAGGCATCGCTATCGTCCATAAGAAATCCATCCGCATCTCAACCAGCTCAGACGTCAATCTCGCCAACTCTGAACACCTTCACTTCCAGATCCACACCGACCCCCAAGACCACGCTCAGAGGCACCCTCCTTTACAGACCACCAGGACCCCGCGCACAATTTAGTGAAGACATCACGGACTTCATCACTCCACACGCGCTCCCCTCCGAGGAGTACATCCTTTTGGGAGACCTCAACTTTCACCTTGAAAAGAACAACGACCGCAACACCACCACCCTTTTGGACAACCTCGCCAACCTCGGACTTAAACAACTTGTCACTACCCCCACCCACATCGCAGGTCACACACTCGACCCTATCTTCACCTCCAGCAAACAGGTCTCCTTCAGCCACACCACAGCTCTCCTTTGGACTGACCACAGCTGCGTTCACTTTACCTACAACAAGCCCACATCCAACATCCACCCCCAACCCACTCTGCAAAGAAACTGGAACAAAATCACCATCGACCAGATCTCCTCATCGCTTCTGCAAAACCCCCCAGCCCACTCCTCAAACCCAGACCAAGCAGCCACCAACCTCACCCAATGGTTATCCAACAGCGCCGACATCCTAGCACCACTGAAAAAACGACAAATCAAACTAGGCAGCAAGAAGGCCTCCTGGTTCAACGATGATCTTCAGAAATCCAAGAAACTCTGTCGCTCCCTTGAGAAGGCCTGGAAAAAAGACCCAACCACCAGCACCAAGGACGCCTTCAAAAACGCCACCCGCATACACCACCAACTGATCCGGAATGCCAAGAAAGCCGCTTTCAAGAACCGACTAGATAACAACGCCCACAACAGCAAGGAATTATTCAACATCGTCAAGGAATTTACCAACCCCTCGGCCAACTCCAACGACATCACCCCCTCTCAAGCCCTCTGCGACTCCCTAGCCTCATTCTTCCACAACAAAATTGCAGACATCCACAACAGCTTCGACAACCGACCCAGAGACCAACCCACTCAACCCCCCCCGAATAGCCTCAGTGACTGGAAGCCAATCTCCACTGAGGACACCATCCGTCTGATGAACTCTATCCACTCAGGATCCCCCACAGACCCATGCCCTCACCACATCTTCAACAAAGCAGACTCCGTCATAGCACCACACCTCCGAGACGTCATCAACTGCTCCCTCAAATCCGGCACCTTCCCGGAAAGCTGGAAACATGCCGAACTCAGCGCCCTTCTGAAGAAACCCACAGCTGACCCCACCGAACTCAAAAACTACCGCCCCATCTCGCTCCTCCCATTCCCGGCCAAAGTCATCGAGAAAGCGGTCAACAACCAGCTCGCCGCCTTCCTCGAAACCAACAAATCCCTCGACTCCTCACAATCCGGCTTCCGAGCCAAGCACAGCACTGAAACCGCCCTCATCGCCGCAACAGACGACATTCGAACTCTACTGGACAATGGAGACACAGTCGCCCTCATCCTCCTCGACCTCTCCGCAGCCTTCGACACGGTCTGTCATAGCACCCTTTTACAACGCCTCAGAAACGTCGGAATCCAAGGAAAAGCACTGGAATGGATCACCTCGTTCCTCACCGGAAGAACCCAGAGAGTCCGCCTTCCACCATTCAAGTCAGAGGCCACTGAAGTCATCTGCGGCGTACCACAAGGATCTTCACTCAGCCCCACCCTCTTCAACGTATACATGAGCCCCCTCGCGGTCATCGCACGCCAACATAACCTCAACATCATCTCCTACACCGACGACACTCAACTGATCTTATCACTCACCAGAGACCCTGACACCGCCAAAACCAACCTGCATGAAGGAATGAAAGAAGTAGCCGAATGGATGAAACACAGCCGTCTGAAACTGAACTCAGACAAAACAGAAGTCCTCATCCTAGGCACCTCCCCCTCCGCCTGGGATGACTCTTGGTGGCCAGAGGCCCTTGGAAAAGCACCCATCCCGACAGACCACGCACGGAACCTGGGCGTCATCCTGGATTCCTCACTCTCGATGAACAGACAAGTCAACGCCGTTTCTTCATCTTGCTTCAACATTCTTCGCATGCTCAAAAAAACATTTCGCTGGATCCCCACCGAAACTAGAAAAACAGTCACCCACGCTCTGGTCACGAGCCGACTGGACTACGGAAACACCCTTTACGCCGGTACCACCGCAAAACTCCAGAAAAAACTCCAACGCATCCAGAACGCTTCAGCTAGGCTCATATTAGACATCCCGCGTAAAGAACACATCTCTGGTCACCTGAAAAGCCTCCACTGGCTCCCCGTCAATAAGAGGATTACTTTCCGCCTCCTAACCCACGCACACAAAGCACTCTACGAAATCGGACCCGAATGCCTCAACACACGACTGTCCTTCTACACCCCACCCCCCGCCAGCTACGATCCTCCAACCAGGCCCTTGCCACTGTACCTCGCATCAACAAAACCACCATGGGAGGTAGATCCTTCTCCTACCTGGCAGCTAAAACCTGGACTCACCTTCGCCTTACTCAGAACCACCTAGCATTCAGAAAGCAACTTAAAACGTGGATATTTGACAAGTAAGTCCCCACCCTTCTTCAAGCGCCTTGAGACCCTCTGGGTATGTAGAGCGCTATATAAATTTATTGACTTATTGACTTATTGACTTATCTTAAGACAGAGATATGCAAAGGCAGCAATACACTTTCATCAGCGACCACTTGCAGTGTCCATGTACGCAGATGATATGGTATTATACGTTCGAGAACCGGAGGCCCATTTAGAACAACTCTTACGGGAGTGGACCGAGTTGGAGATAGGATATCATTGAGCGGCACCAGTTAGTTAAGTGGGGGGGTTTCACAGCGTTCCTAAGTTCATTAAAAAGACTGTATTTTAATTCAAAATTGATGTCACTCGGGATAAAAGGGGGAACAGGAGAGGAGAGTAAAGGAAGAACACAACAAACAAAAACAAAAGCGGAAAATGTCAACGTTAGTCATCTCCTCATGTATTAGTAGATCTCTGTAGCGCTACCATGCTACCATGCATAACTGGTGTAAGATGTACACTGTTTGTTATAATGGATATTAATACTAAGAAATCATTTTTACAAAAATTGCGATTTAAATGGTATTTGGGACTAGGTATTAACAGGTCTAAGTCGATTGTTCTTCCATTGACTATGGGCACACCACAAATAGAACTTGGATACCTACTGGAATGGAGCACAGACCCGGTAAAATACCTGGGAATATGGATTCATAAAGATCCACAGGTGGTTATACAAACCAATTATGGGAGGGCAATAAAACAACTTGAAGAGCAAGTGATTAGATGGATAAAGCTACCAACGTCACTGGAAGATAGAATAGCGCTGATAAAGATGGTTGTGCTCCCAAACTTTTTATATTTATTTATGAATATTTTCATTCGCCTAACACAACATTTCTTTACTACACTTCGTACACTGCTAATCACATTGGCCTGGGGAGGAAAAAAACCAAGAATGAAGTGGGAACTATTAACACTCCCGTATGACCTGGGTGGGTTCACGGCCCCAGACTTACAACTATATTATTTATGTGCTCAGGCACACTATGCCTACTACTGGCAACAGGCTCCTGATTTCACCCCGCATGTAGCAGTGGAGGCTGGCGCAGTGCATCCAGTACCGCTCAAAGCTATGATTGTGAATAGCAGTACTATATTTGAAAAAGGGGAAATAGATAGAGTGCAATGTAGGGTCCACACGTGGAGAGAACTTGGGAGGCGAGCAAGGAAAGTCCCATTATACGCACCGGCTATGCCACTGTTGCATCATACCGAAACCTCAGTAACAAGGGAGACTGGCGCACTTGGTGTTTTACATAAGGCAGGGGTACATATGATGGAAGACGTGTACAAAGAGGGGAAATCCATAGATGACTCAACTCTAATAGAGGAAGGGAAACGATCTACAATGATGTTGTTCATATATAGCAGATTACGCGCAGCTTTGCGCAAATTCTACCCGCAATTTCCGCAGACCTTAGGGGCATTACAGTTAATCTACACAACACACACCAGATTAAAACTAACCACACAATTATGAATCCACGCTTCACAAATGGACACGGTGGTCTCAGGGGAGGGGCTGCTAGAAAAGTGGAATGCTGTTCTCTCAGAACCGCTGACTGTAGAAGACTGGAGTACATGCTGCAGGTTGATAGGGCAATTAACTGCAATTGGGAATCTTAGAATAATTCATTTTAAATATTTACACCAAATGTATTACACACCTGCGCAGCTTCATAAGTATGGATTGAGGGACTCCGCGTGCTGTGTGAGATGTAAAGCGCCAAACGCAGACTCCAAACATTTGGCATGGGATTGTCCCAAGGTCTATGAATTCTGGGTGCAAATCACTCACACTCTGACAAAAATGATGGAGGAGGCAATAGAGTGTACTCCACAGATGTGTTTATTGGGGAACATTAAAAGTATACAAACTGTTAATCAAAAATTAGTGGCTATAGCGTTACTGTTGGCAAAACAAAGAAACTCCATTCATTGAGGTGGGAGGTCCTCACCAAAACATAATAATTGGATGACATGGTGTACTGACGTGATCAACTTACCTGTTATGCATAATAATAATAATAATACCGACATTTATAAATCACGAACAGCTACCTCAAACAGAGGTGTCCCGGCGCGCTAGCAGTAGGGGGCATGCAGAGAAAAACCAAACAGCAGGCCCTAGAGCACCATCCTACACTAAAGTAAAGAGCCACGTCTTCACCGCTTTCCTGAAAAGTGGCTCTGATTCTTTGTGGCGGAGCTCATTTGGCAGAGAGTTCCACAGTTTGGCAGCCCCGACCGTGAAAGCTCTACCACAAAAACGTGGGTTACAGAGCAAATTATGAGAGGTGGACCTCAATGTATGATTCTGCTTATAGCTACATAACCGTAGTTTCAGGTAGCTGGGGCAATTGCCATGGATTGATCGAAATGCAAAGGTTAAAGCCTTAAACTCTATTCTTCTTGCCACCGGCAGCCAATGGAGCTCTTTAATATGTGGAGAGATATGATGGCGGAATGGTACACGTCTAATCAATCTTGCAGCTGCATTTTGTACCATCTGCAATCTCCTGACTGGGCACAGTGGCAAGCCGAGGTGGAGGCCGTTGGCATAGTCCAACCTGGATGTCACAGTGGCATGGACTATGATTCGGCGGCAGTCCTCAGGCAGTAGGTGTAAAAATTTCGGCAGATTTCTCAGCTTACTGAAGCAGTTAGCTGTCACCTGCCGAACTTGGGCCAAGAAGGAGAGGTCTCACTCCTATTTCACCCCCAGATTTTTTGCTGTGGCTACTGGGGCGGGGGGTGCTCCCATTTCCACCGGCCACCACAGATTTGCTGCAGGTGGCAAGCCCTTGCCGAAGAACAGCATTTCTGTTTTCTCAGCATTAAGTTTGAGTTTACTGCTGTTCATCCAACTGGCAATGTCTATCAGACAGCCCTTGAACCTCTTAAAGGTGTCCTCCGACTGTTCCTTAAAAGAAAATACCAACTGGGTATCATTGGCCTATGATATCGCCTTCACGCCCCACTTAGCTATTAGAGAGAACAGCGGCGCCAGATAGATATTGAAAAGAAGCGGGCTCAATGCCGATCCCTGACGTACTCCACACCATAGATGTTTCGTTAAAGACTGATATGGCTGCAGAGCAACTTTCTGCGTACGATTGTTGAGGAATGACTTCCCGAAGAAGAATTACCAAGTGCGTCTAGACCACGTGATATATGGGGCCAGTTAACTTCCAATTTGCTAAGTATGCCCAATGACTAATGTATTTCCATATACTTGTTAGAGATATGTTCTTACTGCCAAATCACTGAATGTAATAGGATAACTGCAAATAGATGATTGTTGTAATATGCTGTTGCGCCCAATTGTGCTTTGTAATTATGTACCAAATGCTGATGAACCTATCGTTTGTTTATGTTTTGAAAACTCAATATTTTTTGTTGTTGTTGTTAAATTGTTACGGTACACATAGTTACAAATGTCAAAAACCAATACAGGGAAGTCGCAGTCCAGTACAGAATAATAGTGCTATGGCGTAAAATATGTGCACTGTCCCGGTTCTTCCTTTTTAAGAATGATTAAAACATACTATAAAGTCCATGATCGCTCATAAGGATAGATACCAACAAGCCAACCAAGACATGAAAGTGATAGTGCTTGAATGGTGGATGACAAGTAGGCCCCTATCTCCAAGCCCGACCCAGTAAGGGGCCTGTCCCCCACTCGGCTAATCGTAGAAGTGCTGTACATGTCTGGATACGTAATTGAGGAACCTCACTACCCTACAGAACAACTGGACTGAGGACCCATTTAGGAAGGCAGTCACTGCATAGGGTTCCGAAAGCCGGCTGTAGTATTGTTCACCTTTGGACTAGTAGGGCCGGGCACACACAGAATAGAAGAAGTAAGCTTTCCTGTTTGTATCCACATATGGGACAGTCAATGTTGTACCAAGGCTGCTTCCAAGTGGGGGCCAAGGGTCAGATGTACGACTGCTTTTTGCAGTTGCAAACTGGAAATCCTCCTGTTTGCGACTGCAAAAAAGGGTGGTGATATTTACAAACACTGTTTTGTGAGTCAGTGACTTGCAAAATAGTGTTTGCGAGTCGCTATTAGGAAGGGGCGTGCCAAGGGTGTCCCTACCTAATAGCAAGTCAAAATAGTATGAACCATTATTTTGCAACCGCATTTGCGGTTGCAGAACCCTCACAGTTTACCACAATCTTTAACCCTTTCGGTGCTCATGACGGAATTGTTCCGTCATGAGCACCAGTGCTCCTGTGCTCATGACTAAATCCCTCTGCTGCAGAAAGCAGAGGGATTTCCATTTTGGGGGGGGCTCGGGAGGTGGGGAAGATTGGTGTCAGGGGAAAGGCTTTACAGTGGCTCAAAACTATCTAACCAATCGTACTACGATAGTACAGGTGGGAAATACCATCTTGTGTAGTAGATCAGTCAGGATGGGAGTACCACAGGGCTCTATTTTGGGCCCGACACTCTTCAACCTTTACGTGACCCCTCTGGCCAAGGTGATTAGATCCTATGGCTTTGATGTCGTGTCGTATGCCGACGACACTCAGATCCTGATCACTCTTGGTCCAGATTCAATGGAAACTAAGTCCTGTTTCAAGGACTGTATGTCTCACCTTGATAAGTGGATGTGTACCAACCACCTGCAGCTAAATGGAGGAAAAACCAATATAATGCTCTATAGCAGGGCTCATGAGCACTGGTCACACGACTGGTGGCCCTCAAGCCTTGACCCCTGTCCTACCCCAACACAGACGGTGCAAAATCTTGGCTTTCAAATGGACAATAAATTGTCAATGAAAGACCACATTAATAAGACAGTTAGCTCCTGCTTTGGCATCATGCGTAACTTGCGCAAAGTTTTCAAATGGATTCCAACGGAGGCAAGAAAACCCCTAGTCCAGGGACTTATTATCAGCCGTATGGACTATGGGAACGCCCTGCTGGCATCCACAAATGAAAACCTTCTTTCAAGGATGCAGGGTCTGCAGAACACCGCAGCGAGGTTGGTACTCAATCTCCCACCAAGATCCCCATCGGCACCCAACCTGAAACTCCTACACTGGCTGCCTGTAAGGAAACGAATACGCTTAACACATAAGAATATGTACGTAAAAGGTCCAGGCTTTTGGGCCAAAAGAACAAGTTACTTACCTTTGGTAACGCTTTTTCTGGTGGATACAGTATCTGCGCCAGCAACATTCGGAAATTTTTGTAGCAGTCCACGCCGATGAGGTAGAAGACGACGTCACAGAGGAACAGCTCCGCTCGCGACTCCGGTGACGTCACCGGCTCCATAAGAAGACCTCGTCGGCTTGATGACGTCAGTTCCGCCCCTTTTTTCCGTGCCTTCGAGGCACACGGACAGACCGACAGCAATATATACACAGTACATGGTATGCAAAGCAACACACACAGTGCGAAGAATAAATAGAAAGGCAAAGGAATAACACAATGCCTTTGACAGTAACAAATATATTTTGAAACACCATCAATAGAATTGTAGGTATAGAAGGAGAACGGGGAGGCGGGTGGGTCAGTGAGGAATCCACAGGCAGATACTGTATCCACCAGAAAAAGCGTTACCGAAGGTAAGTAACTTGTTCTTCTGATGGATACATCTACCAGTGGATTCCTCACCTTGTGAATAGATTCCCACCGCAGTCCCCACTCCCGGAGGAGGGTGTGCACCCTTCTATACCAAAAAGTCCTGAAGGATGGAACGAGCAAAGTGTCCGTCCCTCCTCACCTCGGTGTCCAAGCAATAATGTTTTGCGAAGGTGTGGAGGGAGGCCCAAGTTGCCGCCCTACAACTGTCCTCCACAGGAACACCCCTATACAAAGCAGAAGTGGAAGATTTTGCTCTAGTGGAATGAGCTCTTAAACCCTCTGGAGGTTCCTTACCCGCCAAAGAGTAGCATATCTTGATGCACAAGACAATCCATCTGGAAAGGGTGCGCTTGTGCACTGCTCGGCCTTTTCTGCAGCCAACAAAGCCCACGAAGAGCTGGTCATCAACCCTGAAGTCCTTTGTCCTGTCAAGGTAGAAGCTCACCGCCCTCTTAGGGTCCAAGCGGTGAAGTCTCTCCTCCTCCTTGGAAGGGTGAGGGGGAGGATAGAAGTTAGGGAGGGTAATGGATTGCCCAGATGGAAAGGAGTTACCACCTTAGGCAAAAATGCAGCCCTGGTCCTGAGTACCATTCGTTCAGCATGACCGGTCAAAAACGGGGGTTTTGAACTAAGAGCTTGAAGCTCACTTACCCTCCTTGCCGAGGTAATTGCAATGAGGAAAACCGTCTTAAAAGACAACAGTCTCAAGGGACACTTGTGCAAGGGCTCGAAGGGAGAACCCATAAGATAAGTCAAGACAAGGTTTAAATCCCATTGTGGCACAATAAAGGGAGTAGGAGGAAACCTGTTTGTGAGACCCTTAAGAAATCTAAGAACAATAGGTGATTTGAATAATGACGGCTGATCCGGCAAGCAAAGGAAAGCCGACAAAGCCGATAAGTATCCCTTCACAGTGGCCACAGCAAAGCCTTGCTGAGCAAGAGAAAGGGCAAACTGTAGAATGTTACAGACGAGCCTTCAAAGGATCATTTGACCTCTCTCCACACCAGTACAAATTTGGACCACCTATAGGAATATACAGATTTGGTGGAATGACGTCTGGCAGACAAAATTACAAAATTACATCCACCACGTCAGGTGGGAGAGAAAAAGAACTCAGGTTGCCCGGTTCAATCTCCAGGCATGAAGGTGTAAGCTCTGGAGGTGGGGGTGTAGAACCTGCCCCTCCGACTGAGAGAGGAGGTCTGCTCTCAGAGGGAGACGGAGCGGAGGGCACGAGGAGAGGTGGAGAAGATCTGTATACCACGCCCTTCTTGGCCAATCCGGGGCGATCAAAATGACTTGGGCCCGGTCTTGGCGAATCTTCCTCAGAACCCGAGGAATCAAGGGTATGGGAGGAAACGCGTAAAGGAGTCGTGAGCCCCAACTCAACTGAAACGCGTCCCCCAACGCTCCCTGCATCGGATACTGGAGACTGCAGAATGACGGGCAGTGAGCATTCCTGTGAGTGGCGAACAGGTCCACCCGAGGAGTTCCCCACATCCGAAAGACGTGACGAACTACCTCCGGATGAAGCCTCCACTCGTAATCGGTGGAGAACTGCCGACTGAGACTGTCCGCACGTACGTTCAGCACCCCGGCCAGATGATTTGCCATCAGACAAATCTGATGGTCCTGAGCCCAGGACCATAGACGCAGGGCCTCTCTGCAGAGACAAAGAGACCCCACTCCTCCCTGTTTGTTTATATACCACATCGCGGTAGTGTTGTCTGTCAGGACTTGAACAGACTGACCGCGAAGGGAAGGGAGGAAGGCCTTGAGTGCTAAACGAATTGCCCTCAATTCCAAAAGGTTGATGTGAAGCAACCTTTCCTCTGGAGACCAAAGACCCTTGATCTCCAGATCCCCCAGATGAGCACCCCACCCTAAGGTGGATGCTTCCGTTATCACCGTGGCCACCGATGGAGGTAGATGAAAGAGCTTCCCTTGAGACAGGTTGCCCTCCAAGCTCCACCAGGACAGATCCGCTACAGCTTCTCTGGAGATCCTCACAGACTCCCTGAGATCTCCTTTGTGCTGATACCACTGCTTGCGGAGGCACCACTGGAGCGCCCTCATGTGCCAGCGTGCATGGTTGACCAACAGGATGCAGGAAGCGAACAGACCGAGCAGGCGAAGGACCTCCAGAACTGGAACGACCGCTCCGTTGTAAAATAAAGGAATCATATCCTGTATGTCGAGAATCCTTTGAGGAGGAGGGAATGCCCGACAAACAGTAGTGTCCAGTACCGCACCTATGAACAGGTTGTGCTGAGAGGGCACCAGGTGAGATTTGGGCACGTTTATCGAAAAACCCAATTTGTACAACAGCTGAGTTGTATCCTGCAGATGACGTAGCACCTTCTCTGGCGACTCCGCCTTGATCAGCCAGTCGTCCAAATAAGGGAAAACTGAGATCCCCGACCTTCTGAGATGGGCTGCCACCACTGCCATCACCTTCGTGAAGACTCGAGGTGCCGAAGTAAGACCAAACGGGAGGACCGCAAACTGATAATGTTGCGACCCTACCTTAAACCGGAGATACTTCCTGTGCGACTTCAGGATGGGGATGTGAAAATACGCATCCTGCAAGTTGAGCGACACCATCCAGTCCTCCTGATTCAGCGCTTGAAGAACCTGAGCAAGGGTGAGCATCTTGAACTTCTCTTGCTTTAGAAAAAGATTCAAGATTCTGAGGTCCAATATCGGACGCAATCTGCCGTCCTTTTTCGGAATCAGAAAATACCGCGAGTAGCATCCCTGACCTCTCTCCTGCTCTGGAACAACCCCTATCGCACCTTTTTGAAACAGCTGCAGGACTTCCTCCTGTAGAAGAAGACGGTGGTTCTCCGAGCAAGCCCCTTGACAAGGAGGGTAATTTGGAGGGAATTCCCGAAAGGGAAGGGCGTACCCATTTTCTACAAGATCTAGAACCCAGAGATCTGTAGTTACAGACTCCCAATCTTGTAGAAAAGGGGTAAGCCGGCCCCCCACAGGACCAGCATGATCCGGAATGGCGGATCTAGGGCTGCTTTGCGGTGGTGGGAGGGGCTGAGGAGGAGGAAGAGGAGGAAGAGAGTTGACGGCCATGTGTGCGACCCCTGATTCTACCTCTGAAACCTCTAGACGAGGAACCTTGCTGCTGCTGTTGCTGCTGCTGGGTCTGTCTATAGGATCGAAAGGATTTCCTTCCGAACCCTCTGTACCTTTTAAAAGACCCCCTCAACTGAGATTGCAGGCCCAGAGATTTAGCCGTCGCCTTGCTCTCTTTGAAACGCTCCAGAGCAGCATCTGCCTTTTTACCAAACAGGCCAGATCCATCAAATGGCAGGTCCAAAAGAGTCGATTGCACATCCTGTGAAAACTCCGAAGATCTTAACCATGCACTCCTTCTAGTGGCGACAGAAGATCCCATGATCCTCACCATTGAATCCGCCGTGTCCAGTCCACTTTGGATCACCTGGCGTGCAGCCGCCTGGGCATCAGTCAAGATCTCATTGAAACCAGCCCTATCCTCCTCAGACAGTTTCGGCGCCAGCTTCTTAGCAGAATCCATAAGCGCATGCACATAGCGTCCTAGAAGACAAGTGGCGTTTGTTGACTTCAAGGCCATGCTGGCTGATGAAAATACCTTTTTTGCTGATTGGTCCAGCTTTTTAGCCTCTCTGTCCCCCGGAACCTGAGGAAAAGCACCCTTGGACTTTCCTGAACAAGCTGCCTGAAGCACCAGGCTCTCAGGCGAAGGATGTGACGTTAAAAACTCAGGGTCCCCTGGGGCTGCCCTATATCTCCTAGCAACCGTCTTAGAGACCACAGGAGCAGAAAAGGGCTTACGCCACACCTCTAACACAGGGTCCATAATGGCCTCATTAAAAGGAAGCAATGGCTCTGAAGCTGCCGTAGGAGAATGTAATACCTCAGTTAAAATGTTCGATTTAAACTCCGTAGTTGGCAACTGGAGATCAAGCAGTTCTGCAGCCTTCCTGATAACTGCATGATAAGGAGCAACGTCCTTAGAGGGTTCGTCCGACGGTGGAGTAATCTCCCACTCTGGAGACAAATCCAACCCACTAGCTTCCTTAAGCTCCTCAAATACTTCATCTGATTCTACCAATTCTCCTTCCTCTGCTTCCTCTAGAAGGTACCTCCGCTCATCAACAACCCTCTGAGCCTCCCTTCTGGACCGAATCCGTATCATCGGCGTCGGCGGCGCCGTGTTCGAATCCGACGGTGCTGGCGCCGGCGTCGAGCGTGGATCTGCAGGAGCCGCCGGCATCGAACGAGGTCGAGCCGGAGCCGGCGAGGATGGAAGCGGCGTCGACGTCCTCGGTGCCGGTAGATGCCAAAACGGCGTCGCTGGAAAGAATGGCATGAAAGGGGCCTGTGGATATACTTGCGGCACCCCTAAATTAAACGCCATTGGACCCATCGGACCCGCAGGTGCACCAGTGGTGTACATGGCTCTAGCGAACACCCCGTACATAGCATTTAAATAATGCGAGGGGTCCTGACCTGGTCCAGGGAAAGCAGGGTACTGGTCAGGCATCACCGGACTCGGGCCAACCGGCGCCGACGGAGGAATCAACAGCGTCGCAGGCTTAACCGGGACTAAAAGTTCTTCAACCGGGGCCGGAGATGGAGCCGGAGATGATACCGGCGCCGGAGATGGAACCGGCGTCGGAGTCTGAGCCGGAACCGGTGAAGCCGGAGTCATGGAAGCCACTGGCGATGAAGGACCAGGAGGTGAATCAGGCACAGGAGAAGGAGAAACAGAGTCCTTCCGGCGTCGAGTTGGTGATTTCGACTTCGGAGCCGAGGTCTTGTCCGAATGGTGTCGAGACGAGTGTCTTCTTTTCTTCTTATGCTTCTTGGCTCGAGAAGCATGCCCCGAAGTCGACATCGACGCCGACCTCTACTTCGATCGAGACCTCGACCTCGTCCTCGACCTCCTGCTCCCTCTCTTCTCCTTCTTCATTTTTGCAATGAAGAGCTTCGCTTCCCGTTCCTTAAGAGCCTTCGTGCTCATCTTGCGGCAGCTGGAACAGCCATCCACGTCGTGGTCTGATGACAAACACCACACACAATCCTCATGTGGATCTGTGATCGACATGTGCTTGCCACACTCACGGCAAGGCTTGAATCCAGACTTCCTTGTCGACATTCTCGAGAAAGAACAGAGAAAATCTAGATAATACACAAAGTAACAATGATGCTAACAACAGCGATTACCGAAATCCGTTGGCTTCGACTGCGTGGAATAAAGGGAACTGACGTCATCACGCCGCCGAGGTCTTCTTATGGAGCCGGTGACGTCAGCGGAGTCGCGAGCGGAGCCGTTCCTCTGTGACGTCGTCTTCGACCTCATCGACGTGGACTGCTACAAAAGTTTCCGAATGTTGCTGGCGCAGGGGATATTCACAAGGTGAGGAATCCACTGGCAGATGTATCCATCAGAAAGTTAAGCTGGTATCAACCTGGCAGAACTTTGACATCCAGTAACCTAGCACTCCTCGCATCTCCCAGAATTCATACCACCACTAATGGAGGTAGATCTTTCTCCTTCCTTTCCCCGGCGTTCTGGAACAAACTGCCCCCCACATCTACGCACCATAATTGATCATAACTGTTTTCGTAGGAAGTTAAAGACATGGCTGTTCGACATCTAACTGCACCAAATCTGGTTAATCTCAGAGTCATCCACCAGCGCCATGAGACTTTCGAGTGACATGTGCGCTAAATAAATATCCCATGATTTGATTTGAAGAGCTTCCCCAACCTCCCAAAGCCCTTTGGTGATTTTCAATGTAATGCATGGCGCGCTGTCGTCAATCCATTGAAAACAAAACTGAAACGCAGTTTCAGTTCCAATGTTTCGGTGCTCATGGGGCTATCTCCCCTTTTCAATGGTACCCTTCCCTAGGAGGGATCCACCCACTAGCCACCAGGGAGGGGCCCTTGGGCAAGGGCCTTTGCTACCCCCATTACATTTTGCCAGACAGCCTTTCTGCCCTGGTGCATAAGCCCCCAAATTGCCCCCCGGGGGGGGGGGCAAAAAGCACCCTAGACGATGGATTTTTTTATAGGCCAGGGGTTGGGGCTGCCCTACCCCCCAAAGAAGGCATAAGACGTTCTGCCCCGCCCCCAAGAGGCAGATGGGGGCAATAGCCCCTGATCTGCCAGCTGGAGGGCTAGGAAGCTCACTAGGCCCCAGGGATTTTTTATTTTATATATACGTAGGGGTGGGGGCTGCACAGAATGGGTATGCCAAAGCCCCCTCCCCCCAAAAAATGCAACAGTCTTTCTGCCACCCCCCCCTGGAAGCAGATGGGGCAATAGCCCCTTATCTGCCGCCCCTGGGGGGGCAGAAAGCCCACTAGGCACCAGGGATTTTGTTTTTCCAAAGGTCGGGCGGGGGCTGCCCAGAATGGGCATGCCAATGCCCTCCCTCCCCCCAAAAATGCAACAGTCTTTCTGCCCCCCAGGAGGCGGATGGGGGCAGTAGCCCCTCATCTGCCACACAGGGGGCAGAAAGCCTAAACGCCACCAGGGTTTTTTAAAATATATATGTAGGGGTGGGGGCTGCCCAGAATGGGAATGCCAATGCCCCCACCCAAAACAAAATGCTACAGTCTTTTTGCCCCCACAAATTTCGGTGTGGGGGCTGCCCAGAATGGGCATACCATTGCCCCCACTCCACCCCAAAAATTCCACAGTCTTTCTACCCTCCAGAAGGCAGATGGGGGCAGTAGTCCCTGATCTACCCGCCCAGGGCAGAAAGCCCACTAGGCACCAGGGATTTGTTTTTTTATACGTAAGGGTAGGTGCTGCTCAGAATGGGCATGCCAATATCCCCACACCCAAAAATTAGCACAGTCTCTCTGCACCTCCTCCCGAGGCAGATGGGGCAATAGCCCCAAATCTGTCCCCTCTGAGGCAGAAAGCAGACTAGGCACCAGGGGTATATTTTGTTCAAAATTCAGGGGTGGGGGCTCCCCAGAATGGGTATGACAATGCCCCCATCTGCCCCAAAAAAGATGCCACAGTCTTTCTGCCCCCCTGCCAGGAGGCAGATGGGGGCAGTAGCCCCTGATCTGCCCCCCCGGGGTCAGAGAGCCCAATAGGCGTCAGCGATTATGCTGGATTTTTTATACATGGGGTGGGGGGTGCCCAGAATGGGCATCCCTATGTCCCCACCTACCGAAAAACAACAGCCACAGTCTTTCTGCCCTCCTTGGGGTATATCGGAGCAATAGCCCCCGAAATACCCCCTCCCAAGGGTGGCAGAAAGCCCACTAGGCACAGACTTTTTTTCGGAATGTGCCTACCTGTGGATTTTGGGTCCTAGTGCAGCTGGCACCCAAGGAACCCTAGTGAACATATACATTTTTTAACACTAGACACCCAGTGGAATCCGGGATGTGGTGACTTGTGTGGCTCTCGCTAGGTTCTGTTACCCAGAATCCCTTCCAAACCTCAAACTTGTAAAAAAAAAAAAAATGATACCTCACTTTTGTGGGTAGGCCTAGTATCCGCGACAGGCAAGGGCCCAAAACGTATTGTGAAGACATCAAAATTACGTATCACAAAACGATCTGCTTTTGCAAGGAGGGGTCACATGAGTTTTTCGTCCCGGGCTTGGCGGTCATCTAGGGAAACCTACAAAACCCACACATTTCTGAAAACTAGTATTTATTTCATGTAAAGTAGAGGTTTCCTGGGGATTCTGGGTAGGGAAACGTTGGAGGATCCACGCAAGCCATACCTCAATGATCTCCCCAGGGTGTCTAGTTTTCAGAAATGTGTGGGTTTGGTAGGTTTCCCTAGATGGCCGCGAGCCCGGGACCAAAAACTGAGGTGCCCCCCCTGCAAAACCAGGTTGTTTTATGATAGGTAATTTTGAAGTCTCCACAATACGTTTTGGGCCCTTGCCTGTCGCGGGTACTTGACCCACCCACACAAGTGAGGTATCATTTTTATAGGAAGACTTTGGGGAATGAGGGGGGGGTGGAATTTTGTGGATCCATGCAGATTCTAGAACTTTCCATCACAGAAATATCTCCACAATACGTTTTGGGCACTTGCCTATCGCAGGTACTTGACCCACCCACAAGTGAGGTACCATTTTTATCGGGAGACCTGGGGAAACGCTGGGTGGTAGGAAATTTGTATCAGCCCGGTGGTCCTACAATTTTCCCACACAGAAATGTGGGAGCAATTAGATTTTTTCACCAAAATCTGACGTTTGCAGGATATTCTGGGTAGGAAAACGTTGGGGAATCCACACAAGCCATAACTCCCTGGACTCCCTAGGGTCTCTAGTTTTCAAAAATGTGTGGGTTTGGTAGGTTTCCCTAGATGGCCGCCAAGCTCATGTGACCCCCCCCTTGCAAAAGCAGATTGTTTTGGGATAGGTAATTTTGATGTCTACACAATACGTTTTGGGCCCTTGCCTGTCGCGGGTGGTCCCCAACACATTCAATCAATCAATCAATCACAGTATTTATAAAGCGCGCTACACACCCGCGATGGTCTCAAGGCGCTGAGGGGGGGGAGGGGTCTGCTGCTACTCTTCGAAGAGCCAGGTGTTGAGGAGCCTCCTGAAGGTGAGCAGGTCCTGGGTCTGCCGCAGGTGGGTGGGGAGGGAGTTCCAGGTTTTTGCCGTGGTGTAGGGGAAGGATCTGCCTCCGGCGGTGGTTCGTTGGATTCGGGGGACGGCAGCGAGGGCGAGACTTGCAGAGCAGAGCTGGTGGGCGGGGGTGTAGAAGTGCTGTTCAAGTATGTTGGTCCGGAGTTATGGAGTGCTTTGTGTGCGTGGGTGAGGAGCTTGAAGGTGATCCTCTTGTTGACGGGGAGCCAGTGCAGGTCTCTTAGGTGGGGGGTGATGTGGCTGTGACATGGGAGGTTGAGGATCAGGCGGGCTGAGGCGTTCTGGATGCGTTGTAGTCGCTGTAGGTGTTTGGTTGGGATTCCAGGGTAGAGTGCATTACCGTAGTCCAGCCGGCAGCTGACGAGGGCTTGGGTCACCGTTCTTCTGGTTTCGATCAGAATCCACTTGTAGATCCTGCGAAGCATGCGGAGGGTGTTGAAGCAGGAGGAGGAGACGGCGTTGACCTGCTTGGCCATAGAGAGGGAGGAGTCGAGGATGAATCCCAAGTTGCGTGCGTGGTCTGTGGGTGTCGGCGCTGTTCCTAGTGTAGTTGGCCACCAGGAGTCGCCCCAGGCAGACGGGGTAGGGCCGAGGATGAGGACTTCCGTCTTATCCGAATTCAGCTTCAGGCGACAATTCCTCATCCACTCGGCGACGGCCTTCATACCCTCGTGTAGGTTGGTTTTGGCGGTGTGCGGGTCCTTGGTGAGGAAGAGGATGAGCTGGGTATCGTCGGCGCAGGAGATGATGTTAAGGTCGTGTTGGTGGGCCACTTGTGCGAGGGGGGCCATATAGATGTTGAATAGTGTCGGGCTGAGGGATGAGCCCTGGGGAACGCCGCAGATGAGGTCGGTTGCTTCGGCTCTGTAGGGTGGGAGGCGGACTATCTGGGTTCTACTAGTGAGGAAGGAGGAGGTCCAGTCCAGGGCTTTATCCCGAATTCCGGCTTCTTGGAGGCGCGTTCTTAGTGTGCGGCGGCAGACTGTGTCGAAGGCGGCTAACAGGTCCAGGAGGATGAGGGCAGAGGTTTCACCGTTGTCTAGTTGGCGTCGGATGTCGTCTGTGGCGGCGATGAGGGCTGTCTCGGTGCTGTGATTCCGTCTGACTCCGGATTGCGACGGGTCTAGAAGATTGTTGTCTTCGAGGTGGCGGGTCAGCTGTATGTTGGCGATTTTCTCGATGACTTTCGCCGGGAAGGGTAGCAGGGAGATGGGCCGGTAGTTCTTGAGGTCTTTGGGGTCCGCCATGGGCTTCTTGAGGAGGGCGTTGATTTTGGCGTGTTTCCAGCTTTCCGGGAATGTCGCTGAGTCGAACGAGATGTTAATGACCTTTCGTAGTTGAGGTGCGATGGTAGCGTCTGCTTTGTTGAACACGTGGTGTGTGCAGGGGTCTGCTGACGATCCTGAGTGGATGGAGTTCATGGTCTTGCGTGTTTCAGTGTCGCTCACGTGGGCCCAGGAGGTCAGTAGGTTGGTGTTGTTCGGGATGGGGTCTGCCGTGGCCAGGCCGGGCGGCACGGTGAAACTGTCGTGGATGTCGATGATCTTGCGGTGAAAGAAGGTGGCCAGGGAATCGCACAGTTCTTGTGAGGGCGGGATGTCGTTGGTGTTGGCGCTGGGGTTGGAGAGTTCTTCCACGATGGTAAAGAGTTCTTTGCAGTCGTGTGCGTTGTTGTCGAGGCGGGTTTTGAAGGAGGACCTTTTGGCTGTTCTGATGAGTTGGTGATGTCTGCGAGCGGCGTCTTTGAGGGCAGTGTGGTTGTCTGATGTGCGGTTGTGGAGCCATGCTTTTTCTAGCATGTGCTTTTGGAGGCCCGGAGTTCCTCGGTGAACCAGATGTCCTCATTCACGGTGTGGTTGATGGGGTTTTTTTTAAGCTGGACATGAGTGTTGGCGCAGTCTTCGATCCATTGTCTGAGGTTCCGCGCGGCGACGTCTGGATCTGTGGGGTCGCTAGGTGGGTTCAGGGCGAGGGCTGAGGTTAGCTGATCCTCGGTGACTTTGCCCCAGCAGCAATGGGGCAGCTGTTGGGTGCGGTGGTGCGTGGTTGCCTTCTTGAATGTGAAGTGGATGCACCGGTGGTCGGTCCAGTGGAGTTCAGTGGTGTGGTTGAAGGCGACGTGGGTGCTTGTGGAGAAGATGGGGTCGAGCATGTGGCCGGCGGCGTGGGTGGGTACGGTGACGAGTTGTCGGAATCCGAGGTTGGCGAGGTTGTCGATCAGGGTGGCGGAGTTGGTGTCGTTGTTGTTCTCGAGATGGTAGTTTAGGTCCCCGAGGAGGATGTAGTCCATGGAGGGAAGTGCGTGGGTGCTGGCGAAGTCTGCGATGGTGTCGCTGAACGGGGCCCTGGGTCCTGGAGGTCTGTAAACGAGTGTTCCTCTGAGGGTGGTGTTGGGGTCGATGTGGATCCGGAAGTGGAGGTGTTCGGCGGAGTTGAGAGGGGTGTCTGCGAGGGTGTGGACCTGAAGTGTGGATTTGTGGACGATGGCTATTCCTCCTCCGATTCCGTGGGTGCGGTCTTTGCGGGATAACCTGTATCCGTCTGGGATGGCTATGGCGATGTCCGGTGCCGAGGAGTCGTTCCACCAGGTCTCGGTCAGGAAGGCTACGTCTGGAGCCATAGTGTCGAGGAGGTCCCAAAGCTCGACAGCGTGTTTGCGTGCGGAGCGGGTGTTCAGGAGTATGCAGCGGAGGTGGTTGGGACCGGTCCTTGGGGACTTGGTGGTTCTGACGCAGGAGAAGTTGCAGGTGTGGCAGGAGAAGGGTCCATGGGTCAGTTTCGGGGCGGCCTGGAAGCAGCAGCGGTCCCGGCCGGTGTTGAGAGCGAGGAGGGTGTTGGTGTCGTATCGCAGTCTGGCGGTGCGGGGGGCGTGGGATCCAGGGGTCCGGGCTCGGGGCGCGGTCAAGGTGCGGACGGGCGCAGACGGGCTTGCCTTCGGCGCGCCAGCGGCGTGCCCACTGCGCGCGTCCTGTGCGCTTCCGTGCGGCGTCCTCCATAAAAGGCTAAGTGGGAGGGAGGAGCAGCTGGGAGGCGGGAGCGGGGCGGCCAATGGGTGGGTACAGAAGGCAAAAGTGGGCGGGCCGCAGGGGGGCAGCGGTGGAGCGGGAAACAGAAGTAAAAAGTGGGCGGGCCGCAGGGGGGCAGCGGCGGGGCGGGAAACAGAAGTAAAAAGTGGGTGGGGCCACAGGGGGCAGCGGCGGGAAGCGGGGAGCGGGGTAGGCAAAGAGCGAAGGGCACAGAGAAGGCTGGAGCGCAAGAATCGCAACTCGAACTGAAGAACAAGCACAAGTTAGGACAAAAGGAAGAAAAAAAAAAAAAGACAATCGGTGAATAATTCTATTTTGATGAGGCAAACACAGTGCAGGCAGGCAGCACAGGGGGCACACCAGGGGTGTACTCACTACGGCGGCGGCAGCGGGAGGAAAGGACACGCGCGCTCAGAAGGAGCCGTGCGGCGTGGGGAGGGATCCGATCTGCGAGCAGGTCAGAGTCACATTCTACCCAGTAGTTGCTGCTGACAATTCAGAGTGCCTCTGCAAAGTGGCACAGGTTCCCTTTGAGTGGGGGGGGGGGGGGTCTCAGGTACCTTGAAAATAGCTGTGAGGCCAGCCATGCCTGTTGACTGTCTGCTAGGCAATGATTTGGAGAGCTCCCCTTGGGCGAAGGTGGAGCGGAGGTCTCATTTGAAGTTGTTGGGTCTGCCTGAGTGGGCTTACGTGACCACTCGGTGCATGGCAGCTGGTAAGGGCATTCAAGAGGACCTGGAGCCTGAAAGAGTGGCTCAAGTGCCTGCCCAGAAGAGAAGAGGCAGGGGGTGCGGTAAACTGGCCCCGAAGTTTCCACGGTCCAGGAGGAGGTAGACCCTGAGGGGGATGCCCTGGAGCCTACAGGGGAACAAGTGGCTGAACTGGGGGACCTGCCTTAGCTGACCCATTGGCAGCAAGAAGGAGGGCCCACCAAGGAGAAGTTCTGCCAGGAGCAGCAGATGTGCCCTTATCTCATTGGTTTGCGGCAACAGGCTTGCCAGGCAAGTGGTAAGAGTGGGAGAAGTGTAAGGCTCCTCTCCAACCTTTCCCTGTGGTCACAACCCCCTTTGAGAGGGTGGGTATTAACTTTGTGGGGCCACTGGATCCCAAGACAGCCATGGGCAACAGGTTCATCCTGGTCTTGGTGGACCATGCCACCCGGTACCCGGAAGCCATCCCTCTCCGGACTGTGACGGCCGCCATGGTGGGTCAAGCGTTGATGGGGATTCTCTCCTGTGTGGCGTTCTCCAGAGAGGTGGTGTCCGACTGGGGTACCAACTTCATATCAAAGTATATGAAGTCTCTGTGGCAGGAGTTCAGTGTAACCTATAGGTTCACCACTCCTTACCACCCCCAAGGTGATGGGCTGGCTGAAAGATTCAACCGTACCCTAAAAGGCATGATTATGGGTCTTGGTGAGCCCATGAGGCCTAAGTGGGACGTCCTCTTACCATGCCTGCTGTTTGCTTACAGAGAGGTGCCCCGAGAACTCCTTAAGGTTCAGTCCCTTTGAGCTGCTGTACGGCCATCCTGTATGAGGACCTCTGAGTCTGGTGAAAGAAGGCTGTGCGAAAGCTCCCAGTAAACCTCCACAGGATATATATAGCTACATGCTGGCCTTTCAGAAACCAGACTAAGCGCTTCAGGCAACTCGCTCATGCGAACCTGGAAGCCAGCCAGGAGGAAATTAATTGCTGGTATGATCAGAATGCCGCTCTGATTGAGTTTCAGCCTGAACAGAAGGTGTGGGTCATGGCCCCAGTGGAGCTTTGTGCGCTTCAGAATAAGTGGATTGGACCATTTGAGGTGGTGGAGCGCAAGAGTGACGTCACCTACTTGGTGGACTTGCAGTCTCCCAGGAACGCTTTGTGTGTCCTGCATATGAACCGCCTGAAGCCCCACTTGGAGAGGTCTGAAGTGGGCATGCTCCTAGCACAAATTTGTGTGTGGGATCACTGTGCCTGCACAAATGTCCTGCCACCTAGCATTCCCCTTGGTCTCCCATGTGAGAAGTTGGCCTGATATATGATGTCACTAGTTCTAGTGTACACCTTGTATCAGTCCAAACAACCCTTATGGTGATTGGTTGTAAAGTCAACCTTATAGACCAGCTATCCTAGTGGTAGCATGGACAAGAGCAGTCTTAGGCTAAACTCTGTATGGCATGTGAAGCCAGCTGTTATACCATTTCCAATCCCTTGAATACCAAATGAAAGGACACCACAACAGATATATATGAAAATAGAATGTATTTATTCTAGTCAAAATACCCTCAGCTCTCTTTATGAGATTCGAGGTAAGTACAACACAGTCTTATTTAAGCATACATAAGTCACACAGGTAAGTAATACAGTTAGGCCCTAGGGGCCACGCAAACCATATACTAAGTAAGTGGTATAAGGACCACTGTCACGAACACAGGTTAGGCCTAGGTCTAGGGAATCGCTGGGGCTACACTATCCTACCAGTTGCTAGGCAGTGGGAGGCCCACGGGATTCAGGTGCAGAGTGGAAAGACTCACGCGTAATGCGTTAAAGTCGATAGAAATAATTATGTTTAGAAATAAAGAGTTTTAGGACACTTCGGAAAGAGCTAGGAGTTAGAGACTTGGAAACTAGACCCTAGGATAGTCAATACCCTTGTGAGCACCGGAGTACACAAGTTACCTAGCCCACGGGCTGCGGGTGCATAGGTGTGAACTTGCGTCGGGTTTCGTCGTCGACTCCTATGAATGCCTGAAGAAAAGATGCTGACAGGCAGTCAGTGAAGAGTGTCCGGTGGATTCCAAGGATGGAATCAAGAAGGAAGACACCTGCAAGCAGAGGGGACAGAGTCTAGGTCACCAGCCAGGAGCCGGGAAGGAACCAGGAAGGAACCAGGCGATGTCGTGAAGATACAGGTGAAGAGGTGAAGCTTGTCGCAGCAGCCACGGGTACCAGGAGGTGTCGAGGACGACCAGAACCAGGAGGCGAGCTGTCCCATGAGGGCTCTTGCTGTTGGCGGCATCGATGTCGAATTCGGACCCAACAAGCCTTGGCAAGCGCAACCCACGCAGGATGAAGGATTCGCTTCTGTTGCAGACCAGGAAGGCCTGAGGTGCTTCTCTTTCACAGGGAAGCAAGGGCCAGTCTGGAGGAGCCAAACCAGCAGTGGAAAGTTAAGGGTTCGTCGTCAAAAAGGCTACTAGCCAACGGGCAAGTAACTGGACAGACGCGTCGAGCAGGAAAATGCAGAAGGGCCCCACGCAGAACTCGTGGAGTGTGGAGGGCTGATCTTCGGTGCAGATAGTGCTCGGGGTTGGGGCTTCTCAATCCCTAGAGCACAACTTCGAGGATGCCTCAGGAGCTGCGCTGGAAGCTAGTAGCCAATTTTCCCAGGTAGCCAGTCCCACAACTCTAGTCGCCTCCACGGATCTCAGCTTTGCTGTGGATGTGGATCAGGGTCGGAGAAGTCTGGAAGTCAAGGCGCTGGTCGGGCTCTGCAGTCGGTTCCTCGTAGAACTTGGGCAAAGCAAACGGCAGGTCGCTTGATGGTGCCTGTTTGCACAGGGTGGCCACTCCTTGGCCACAAGGGAGATTCTTCAGTCTTCTTCCGTAGTCGAATGTCGAAGGTCCAGAGTTTCTGTTCAAGTTGCAGTTTTCAGGATAATCCAAAGTCCTAGGGACTCAGCTCCCACTCTTATACTAATCTGGGGGGCTGGGTTACCTGCTAGGTCCCTCCTATGGGTGGGACCAGGGAGGGGGGTGGTTACACCCCCTTCCCTTTGTCCAGTTTCACACCAGGACTGGGGCTGGAGTGCCCCAGCACCGGTTTGAACCTGACTATGCATGGGACACCTTGTGTGCCCCAGGCAGTGTCTCGTTTCTTTCATCCCTCCCTGCCCCAGTACACTAAGTCCTGTCTAGGGTGGTGCTAGCACCTCCCAAGGCAGGAAACCTATTGTACAAGCCTCGCTCGCTGGAAGGACTCCCAGCAGCAGGAGGTCAGACTTGTGTCTGTGGCAGCAGCATCCATTTTGTGATGCTGGGGCTCTGGTTAACTTTAACCGGGTAGTAGGTCTTCAACATGTCTTCTCCCTCTAGAAGGGGGGGAATACTATCCTCATCGCCAGAAATGGTGTGGGGGTAGTATTTCAAAGTGTTAGACACCTTACACGACATGTTTTGATAAAGCCAAACTATAGTTACCATAACCTCGAGGATTATAAGGCACTTTAAGAGTATATGGTAGGCGATATCATAGAACAGCTATAAGGACATGGTTCCGAAAGCTGCAGACAGGCTCAGCTCATGCTAGAGCACCATCTCACATGTTACCAAGCACTCTGCCTTCAGGATTGTTAAGGCCTGCCATAGGAGTGACTGATAGGTTACCCATGTGTCTATATATAAGGTAGGTATAGGAATACTACATCTAAGCAAGGGGTGATTACACGACCTTGCCCCCGCTGAGTGATCAGCCAGTTGTGTCATGATGGGAGGCCAACCAGGGGTGGCATAATACATGCTGCAGCCCCTGGTAGGCCTAGAGTACACCTATGCCCTGGGTACCTAAGGTACACTGTACAGGGCCCTAGAAGGTGATCCTTACCAATTGGGTTATGTACCTAAAGTACATAGTATGAATTTAGAGAGAGAACAGCTGGGCTGTGGGTCTGATTAGCAGGCCCACAGCCACATCTAAGTCGAAAACCAGTGAAGCAAAAGCAAAAAGTGGGGGTGAACATAGAAAGCAGACCCTACTCTCCTACACAACCCCCCCCCCCCCCCCCCAAACTTAGGGACATTAAACTAACCTTGACCAGTTGAGTCTTCATGTTCTAAGTGGAAATATCTGGAGAGTCCATCTGCATTGGCATGGTCAGTCCCAGGTCTATGTTCCACTGTGAAGTCCATCCCCTGTAGGGAAATGGACCACCTAAGAAGTTTGGGATTATCACCCTTCATCTGATTTAGCCACTAGAGGGGCTTATGGTCTGTCTGAATCTTAAAGTGAGTGCCAAACAGGTATGGCCTCAGCTTCTTCAGGGCCCAAAACACAGCAAAGGCCTCCCTCTCAATATCTGAACAACGTTTCTCTCTAGGGGTCAGCCTTCTACTAATAAAAGCAATGGGCTGGTCTTGACCATCTATATTCAGTTGTGAAAGAACAGCTCCCTCACCCAACTCAGAAGCATCTGTCTGGACAATGAACTCTTTGGAGTAGTCTGGACTTTTCAGAATAGGTGCAGTGCACATGGCCTGCTTCAGGTCATCAAATGCCTTCTGACAGCTTACTGTCCACTGAACTTTCTTTGGCATCTTCTTAGTGGTCAAGTCATTAAGTGGTGTCACAATGGACCCATAGTTCTTAACAAACTTTCTGTAGTACCCAGTCAGGCCCAAGAAAGCTCTGACCTGTGTCTGGGTAATTGGAGGAGTCCAGTTCTTTATGGTCAGGATCTTGCTCTCCAGTGGTTGAACCTGACCCCCACCTACTCGGTGGCTCAGGTACACAACCTTGCTCTGCCCTATCTGGCACTTAGTGGCCTTGATAGTGAGGCCTGCCTTTTGCAGGGCCTCTAAAACATTCCTCAGGTGGACCAGGTGATCCTCCCAGGTGGAGCTAAAGACAGCAATATCATCAAGATTAGCTGCACAGTAGTCATCCAGACCTGTAAGGACTTGATTCACCAACCTAAGGAAAGTGGCAGGTGCATTCTTCAAGCCAAAGGGCATTACCACAAATTGATAGTGTCCTCCTGGGGTTGAGAAAGCAGTTTTGGCCTTTGCATTCTCAGCTTGTCTGATTTGCCAGTAGCCTGCTGTCAGGTCAAATGTACTCAAAAACTTGGCAGCTGCCAATCTGTCAATGAGCTCATCTGCCCTAGGTATTGGGTGGGCATCTGTTCTAGTGACAGCATTGAGACCTCTGTAATCCACGCAAAACCTCATCTCTCTCTTACCATCTTGGGTGTGAGGTTTTGGCACCAGAACTACAGGACTAGCCCAAGGGCTCTCTGAAGGTTCAATGACTCCCAGCTCCAACATATTTTGTACCTCAATCTTTATGCAGTCCCTGACATGGTCAGGTTGCCTGTAGATTTTACTCTTCACAGGCAGACTGTCACCAGTGTCCACCTCATGGGTGCACCAGTTTGTCTGACTTGGGGTCAGAGAGAACATATGTCTGTAGGCCTGTAGAACTTGTCTGCAGTCCTGTTGCTGATGTTCAGTGAGGCTGTCAGAAAAGACCACACCATCAACTGAACCATCATCAGGGTTCTGAGTCAGCAGGTCTGGGAGACGGTCACTCTCTTCCTCCTGCCCCTCATCTGTAGCCATGAGTAAGCCCATGTCTGCCCTGTCAACATATGCCTTTAACCAGTTGACATGAAGCACCCTGTGGGGGCTTCTGGGAGTCCCAAGGTCCACGAAGTAGGTGACTTCTCCCTTCTGTTCAACAATAGTGTGGGGTCCAGACCATTTGTCCTGGAGTGCTGATGGGGCCACTGGCTCCAACACCCACACTTTCTGCCCTGGCTGGTACACAGTCAGCACAGCCTTTTGGTCATGCCAAGCTTTTTGGAGTTCTTGGCTTGCCTCAAGGTTTTTAGAAGCCTTCTTCATATACTCTGCCATCCTGGAGCAGAGGCCAAGTACATAATCCACTATATCCAGTTTGGGTTGTCTGAGAGGTCTCTCCCATCCTTCACTTACTAGACACAGGGGTCCCCTTACAGGATGCCCACACAAAAGCTCAAAAGGGCTGTAGCCAACCCCCTTTTGTGGGACCTCTCTGTAAGCAAACAGAAGGCAGGGTAAAAGGATGTCCCATCTTCGCCTAAGCTTGTCTGGTAAACCTTTTATCATCCCTTTTACGGTCTTGTTGAATCTTTCCACAAGCCCATTGCATTGTGGGTGATAGGGTGTAGTGAATTTGTAGTTAACACCACACTCCTTCCACATTGCAGTCAAATATCCTGACATGAAGTTGGCACCTCTGTCAGAGACAACCTCCTTTGGAAAACCCACTCTGGAGAATACTCCAAGTAGGGCCCTTGCCACAACAGGAGCTGTTGTGGTCCTCAGGGGTATAGCTTCTGGGTACCTGGTGGCATGGTCTACTATCACCAGTATGAATCTGTGCCCAGATGCTGTTTGGGGGTCCATTGGTCCAACAATGTCTATCCCCACTCTCTCAAAGGGAACCCCCACCACAGGTAGTGGTATGAGGGGGGCCTTTGTGGTGCCACCTGATTTGCCACTGGCTTGGCAGGTGACACAGGAGCGACAAAACTCCTTGGTATCTTCTGACATGTGAGGCCAGTGAAAGTGAGGGACAAGTCTGTCCCAGGTCTTATTCTGGCCTAAGTGTCCTGCAAGGGGAATATCATGGGTCAAGGTAAGAAGGAAGCCTCTGAAACTCAATGGTATGACCAACCTCCTGGACGCACCAGGCTTGGGGTCTCTAGCCTCTGAGTACAGCAGCCCTTCATCCCAATACACTCTATGGGTACCTTGAGCATTCCCTGCAGCCTCAGCAGCAGCCTGCTCTCTGAGGGGTTCAAGAAAAGGACAGTCTAATTGTGCCTGCCTCAGATCTGCCCTTGAAGGTCCCCCTGTCCCAAGAAACTCAACCTGGTCAGGTTCTAGTTCTTCTAGGACAGTTCCTTCGGGGCTCTCAAAATCATCCTCCTGCGAGGGCTGGCTCTCTACCTGAGGCAGAGGGGAAGGCACAGCCTTAACCCTACTGCTCTTTCTCTTGGGTTGTGTCTGGTCCATTGTCCCAGGATCCAGCACTTGTTCAGTGTTGCACTTTTTGGCCTGTGACCTAGTCACAGCAAGGACATGTGCAACTATTACCAGCATTTCTGCATGGGTCCTATACTCCACTTCAGCCCACACTGAAGTTTCAAGGTCATTTCCCAATAGACACTCTACAGGAAGATCTGAACTCACCACAACTTTCTTGAGGCCAGTTACCCCTCCCCAGGAGAAGTTAACGATTGCCACACTATGGGAGGTAGTGGCATTGCTAGCGTTGGTCACTAGGTAATTCTCACCTAGCATGATCTGTCCAGGGTCCACAAAGGCAGGTGTCACCATTGTGACACTAGCACCTGTGTCCCTGTAGGCCTGAGCCATTCTCTGGTTGATTAAAGGAGTCTGTCTGTACTTGCCCAGGTTACTGGGACCCACAGTAGAGGACAAAGCTATGTCCCCACACACAGATCAGAACAGCCTGAGTGGGTATTCTGACTAGGCTAGAATCCACTTCAGTTCCCAGGGTTAACCCTATTACACCCTTTTGCTGGGAACCACCACTTACAGCTGGACTAGGGGGTTCAGTTGCCTTAGGGGCAATGGTGGTTGGGGGCTTGTCCGTTTAGGTGCATTCACTATACCAATGGGAATTGGACTTACAATAGTTACACCAAGGTTTCTTTTGGCCATCTTTCTTTTTATCTTTTTTGGGACCACCCTCCCCCTGAGCCTTTTGGGGGCCTGGTGAAGACTTCTGGTCTTTTGATTTCTGCTCATTACCCTTCTGGTCTGCCTTTTTCTGATCACCGCCCTGGTTCTGGTTTCTCTGCTTAACTCTAGTCCTGACCCACCTATCTGCCTTCTTTCCCAATTATTGGGCAGAAGTTAGGTCAGAGTCAATCAAGTGTTGATGCAGCAGCTGGTTTTGACAGTTGTTAAGGATTTGTTCTCTCATGATCAAATTATACAATCCTGTATAGTCCTTAACCTTACTACCCAATAACCAGCCTTCCAAAGCCTTAGTGGCACAATCTACAAAGTCAGTCCAGTCCTGAGTCTGTGTCTTCTAGGTATCCCTGAACAACAACCTGTATTGTTCAGTGGTTAGGCCAAACCCATCAATCAGAGCACTCTTCAGGACAGTGTAATTGTCAGCATCCTCATCACTAACTGTGAGGAGCTTGTCTCTACCTTTCTCAGAGAAGGAGAGCCACAAGATAGCTGCCCACTGACTCTGGCGTACCTGCTGTACTTTGCAAGCCCTCTCCAAAGCAGTTATCCATTTGTGGATGTCATCCCCACACTTGTAGGGAGGGACAATCTTGCTCAGGTTTCTATTGTCATAGGCCCTGTCTCTATCCTTAGGGATATTGCTGCCACCAGTGGGTCCTAACCCACTTAACTTTTGCTCTCTGGCCAGAGCAAGTCTCTCTTTGGCAAGGGCAAGTTCTTCCCTTTCAATCCTCAGATTGACTTCCCTCATTCTGGCCTGATGCTCCTTTCTCTGTGGAGAAGTCATTCCCCTGTGAGAAGAGGCATTGGAGCTATTAGAGACATGGGAGTGGATAGATTCCCTGGAAGGGGATCTTCCTCTCCTGCTTCTCTGGTTAAGTCCACTTGAGGGTCTGAATGGGGGGACCACATTCTGACTCCCATGTAGGCTTAAGTTAGCCTGGCTAAGTCTCCTAACTTGGACCTGGCTATCTACCTCATCTTCTGAAGTCCCTGCTGACTCATCTAGATCAGTATTGTGAGGGGAGTCTTCTGTAGAGGGCAGATCCTCATTGGTACCTAAGGTACCATCCTGGGAGGCTCTCTGAGCATCATACTCTTCTAAGATCTCCACTAGATAAATGAGGGTAGGGTTTGAACCCTGTTTTAACTTTCTCGAGGTACACAATTGTCTCATCTCCTGAAAAGTTAGGGTATCATATCTAGAGGGTATCTTTCTAGGATATCCCCCTCTTGAGAGAGAATCATCTTGATCTCCTCTCAGAGACATGATCTATTGAGGGTGTGGTGTGTGCACCTACCTACACTAGTTGTATCTACTAAAACCTCTCTATTAGTTGTTGTCAGGGTGTGCTAGGCCCTTCAACCTACAACAACTAAGTTCAGGAGAACTTAAGTATTTATAAGCTATGTTATATGCACCTAACAAATATCCTTGTGATCTTTCAATTTGATATCTCAAGATTGCAATGGTATCACAACAGCAAGCTCAGATCGCAACCGCTGCTCACCAATGTGAGAAGTTGGCCCGATATATGATGTCACTAGTTCTAGTGTACACCTTGTATCAGTCCAAACACCCCTTATGGTGATTGGTTGTAAAGTCAACCTTATAGACCAGCTATCCTAGTGGTAGCATGGACAAGACCAGTCTTAGGCTAAACTCTGTATGGCATGTGAAGCCAGCTGTTATACCATTTGCAATCCCTTGAATACCAAATGAAAGGACACCACAACAGATATATATGAAAATAGAATGTATTTATTCTAGTCAAAATACCCTCAGCACTCTTTATGAGATTCGAGGTAAGTACAACACAGTCTTATTTAAGCATACATAAGTCACACAGGTAAGTAATACAGTTAGGCCCTAGGGGCCACACAAACCATATACTAAGTAAGTGGTATAAGGACCACTGTCACGAACACAGGTTAGGCCTAGGTCTGGGAAATCGCTGGGGCTACACTATCCTACCAGTTGCTAGGCAGTGGGAGGCCCATGGGATTCAGGTGCAGAGTGGAAAGACTCATGCGTAATGCGTTAAAGTCGATAGAAATAGTTATGTTTAGAAATAAAGAGTTTTAGGACACTTCGGAAAGAGCTAGGAGTTAGAGACTTGGAAACTAGACCCTAGGATAGTCAATACCCTTGTGAGCACCGGAGTACTCAAGTTACCTAGCCCACGGGCTGCGGGTGCATAGGTGTGAACTTGCGTTGGGTTTCGTCGTCGACTCCTATGGATGCCTGAAGAAAAGATGCTGACAGGCAGTCAGTGAAGAGTGTCCGGTGGATTCCAAGGATGGAATCAAGAAGGAGGACACCTGCAAGCAGAGGGGACAGAGTCTAGGTCACCAGCCAGGAACCAGGAAGGAACCAGGCGATGTCGTGAAGATTCAGGTGAAGAGGTGAAGCTTGTCGCAGCAGCCACCGGTACCAGGAGGCGTCGAGGACGACCAGAACCAGGAGGCGAGCTGTCCCACGAGGGCTCTTGCTGTTGGCGGTGTCGATTTGAGTTCGGACCCAACAAGCCTTGGCAAGCGCAACCCACGCAGGATGAAGTATTCGCTTCTGTTGCAGACCAGGAAGGCCTGAGGTGCTTCGCTTTCACAGGGAAGCAAGGGCCAGTCTTGAGGAGCCAAACCAGCGGTGGAAAGTTAAGGGTTCGTCGTCACAAAGGCTACTAGCCAACAGGCAAGTAACCGGACAGACGCGCCGAGCAGGAAAAGGCAGAAGGGCCCCACGCAGAACTCGTGGAGTGTGGAGGGCTGATCTTCGGTGCAGATAGTGCTCGGGGTTGGGGTTTCTCAATCCCCAGAGCACAACTTCGAGGATGCCTCAGAAGCTGCGCTGGAAGCTAGTAGCCAATTTTCCCAGGTAGCCAGTCCCACGTCTCTCGTCGCCTCCACCAATCTCAGCTTTGCTGTGGATGTGGATCAGGGTCGGAGAAGTCTGGAAGTCAAGGCGCTGGTCAGGCTCTGCAGTCGGTTCCTCGTAGAACTTGGGCAAAGCAAACAGCAGGTCGGTTGATGGTGCCTGTTTGCACAGGGTGGCCACTCCTTGGCCACAAGGGAGATTCTTCAGTCTTCTTCCGTAGTCGAATGTCGAAGGTCCAGAGTTTCTGTTCAAGTTGCAAGTTTCAGGATAATCCAAAGTCCTAGGGACTCAGCTCCCACTCTTATACTAATCTGGAGGGCTGGGTTACCTGCTAGGTCCCTCCTATGGGTGGGACCAGGGAGGGGGGTGGTTACACCCCTTTCCCTTTGTCCAGTTTCGCGCCAGGACTGGGGCTGGAGTGCCCCAGCACCGGTTTGAACCAGACTATGCATGGGACACCTTGTGTGCCCCAGGCAGTGTCTCGTTTCTTTCATCCCTCCCTGCCCCAATACACTAAGTCCTGTCTAGGCTGGTGCTAGCACCTCCCAAGGCAGGAAACCTATTGTCCAAGCCTACCTCGCTGGAAGGACTCCCAGCAGCAGGAGGTCAGACTTGTGTCTGTGGCAGCAGCATCCATTTTGTGATGCCGTGGCTCTGGTTAACTTTAACCGGGTAGTAGGTCTTCAACATGTCTTCTCCCTCTAGAAGGGGGTAATACTATCCTCATCGCCAGAAATGGTGTGGGGGTAGTATTCCAAAGTGTTAGACACCTTACACGACATGTTTTGATAAAGCCAAACCATAGTTACCATAACCGCGAGGATTATAAGGCACTTTAAGAGTAAATGGTAGGCGATATAATAGAACAGCTATAAGGACATGGTTCCGAAAGCTGCAGACAGGCTCAGCTCATGCTAAAGCACCATCTCATATGTTACCAAGCACTCTGCCTTCAGGATTGTTAAGGCCTGCCATAGGAGTGACTGATAGGTTACCCATGTGTCTATATATAAGGTAGGTATAGGAATACTACACCTAAGCAAGGGGTGATTACACGACCTTGCCCCAGCTGAGTGATCAGCCAGTTGTGTCATGATGGGAGGCCAGCCAGGGGTGGCATAATACATGCTGCAGCCCCTGGTAGGCCTAGGGTACACCTATGCCCTGGGTACCTAAGGTACACTGTGCAGGGCCCTAGAAGGTGATCCTTACCAATTGGGTTATGTACCTAAAGTACATAGTATGAATTTAGAGAGAGAACAGCTGGGCTGTGGGTCTGATTAGCAGGCCCACAGCCACATCTAAGTCGAAAACCAGTGAAGCAAAAGCAAAAAGTGGGGGTGACCATAGAAAGCAGACCCTACTCTCCTACACAACCCCCCCCCCAAACTTAGGGACATTAAACTAACCTTGACCAGTTGAGTCTTCATGTTCTAAGTAGAAATATCTGGAGAGTCCATCTGCATTGGCATGGTCAGTCCCAGGTCTATGTTCCACTGTGAAGTCCATCCCCTGTAGGGAAATGGACCACCTAAGAAGTTTGGGATTTTCCCCCTTCATCTGATTTAGCCACAAGAGGGGCTTATGGTCTGTCTGAATCTTGAAGTGAGTGCCAAACAGGTATGGCCTCAGCTTCTTCAGGGCCCAAACCACAGCAAAGGCCTCCCTCTCAATAGCTGACCAACGTTTAGGGGTCAGCCTTCTACTAATAAAAGCAATGGGCTGGTCTTGACCATCTATATTCACTTGTGAAAGAACAGCTCCCACACCCAACTCAGAAGCATCTGTCTGGACAATGAACTCTTTGGAGTAGTCTGGACTTTTCAGAATAGGTGCAGTGCACATGGCCTGCTTCAGGTCATCAAATGCCTTCTGACAGCTTACTGTCCACTGAACTTTCTTTGGCATCTTCTTAGAGGTCAAGTCATTAAGTGGAGTCACAATGGACCCATAGTTCTTAACAAACTTTCTGTAGTACCCAGTCAGGCCCAAGAAAGCTCTGACCTGTGTCTGGGTAATTGGAGGAGTCCAGTTCTTTATGGTCAGGATCTTGCTCTCCAGTGGTTGAACCTGACCCCCACCTACTAGGTGGCCCAGGTACACAACCTTGCTCTACCCTATCTGGCACTTAGTGGCCTTGATAGTGAGGCCTGCCTTTTGCAGGGCCTCTAAAACATTCCTCAGGTGGACCAGGTGATCCTCCCAGGTGGAGCTAAAGACAGCAATATCATCAAGATTAGCTGCACAGTAGTCATCCAGACCTGTAAGGACTTGATTCACCAACCTTTGGAAAGTGGAAGGTGCATTCTTCAAGCCAAAGGGCATTACCACAAATTGATAATGTCCTCCTGGGGTTGAGAAAGCAGTTTTGGCCTTTGCATTCTCAGCTAGTCTGATTTGCCAGTAGCCTGCTGTCAGGTCAAATGTACTCAAAAACTTGGCAGCTGCCAATCTGTCAATGAGCTCATCTGCCCTAGGTATTGGGTGGGCATCTGTCCTAGTGACAGCATTGAGACCTCTGTAATCCACGCAAAACCTCATCTCTCTCTTACCATCTTGGGTGTGAGGTTTTGGCACCAGAACTACAGGACTAGCCCAAGGGCTCTCTGAAGGTTCAATGACTCCCAGCTCCAACATATTTTGTACCTCAATCTTTATGCAGTCCCTGACATGGTCAGGTTGCCTGTAGATTTTACTCTTCACAGGCAGACTGTCACCAGTGTCCACCTCATGGGTGCACCAGTTTGTCTGACTTGGGATCAGAGAGAACATATGTCTGTAGGCCTGTAGAACTTGTCTGCAGTCCTGTTGCTGATGTTCAGTGAGGCTGTCAGAAAAGACCACACCATCAACTGAACCATCATCAGGGTTCTGAGTCAGCAGGTCTGGGAGAGGGTCACTCTCTTCCTCCTGCCCCTCATCTGTAGCCATGAGTAAGCCCATGTCTGCCCTGTCAACATATGCCTTTAACCTGTTGACATGAAGCACCCTGTGGGGGCTTCTGGGAGTCCCAAGGTCCACCAAATAGGTGACTTCTCCCTTCTGTTCAACAATAGTGTGGGGTCCAGACCATTTGTCCTGGAGTGCTGCAGGGGCCACTGGCTCCAACACCCACACTTTCTGCCCTGGCTGGTACACAGTCAGCACAGCCTTTTGGTCATGCCAAGCTTTTTGGAGTTCTTGGCTTGCCTCAAGGTTTTTAGAAGCCTTCTTCATATACTCTGCCATCCTGGAGCGGAGGCCAAGTACATAATCCACTATATCCAGTTTGGGTTGTCTGAGAGGTCTCTCCCATCCTTCCCTTACTAGACACAGGGGTCCCCTTACAGGATGCCCAAACAAAAGCTCAAAAGGGCTGTAGCCAACCCCCTTTTGTGGGACCTCTCTGTAAGCAAACAGAAGGCAGGGTAAAAGTATGTCCCATCTTCGCCTAAGCTTGTCTGGTAAACCTTTTATCATCCCTTTTAGGGTCTTGTTGAATCTTTCCACAAGCCCATTGCATTGTGGGTGATAGGGTGTAGTGAATTTGTAGTTAACACCACACTCCTTCCACATTGCAGTCAAATATCCTGACATGAAGTTGGCACCTCTGTCAGAGACAACCTCCTTTGGAAAACCCACTCTGGAGAATACTCCAAGTAGGGCCCTTGCCACAATAGGAGCTGTTGTGGTCCTCAGGGGTATAGCTTCTGGGTACCTGATGGCATGGTCCACTATCACCAGTATGAATCTGTGCCCAGATGCTGTTTGGGGGTCCATTGGTCCAACAATGTCTATCCCCACTCTCTCAAAGGGAACCCCCACCACAGGCAATGGTATGAGGGGGGCCTTTGTGGTGCCACCTCATTTGCCACTGGCTTGGCAGGTGACACAGGAGCGACAAAACTCCTTGGTATCTTCTGACATGTGAGGCCAGTGAAAGTGAGGGACAAGTCTGTCCCAGGTCTTATTCTGGCCTAAGTGTCCTGCAAGGGGAATATCATGGGCCAAGGTAAGAAGGAAGCCTCTGAAACTCAATGGTATGACCAACCTCCTGGACGCACCAGGCTTGGGGTCTCTAGCCTCTGAGTACAGCAGCCCTTCATCCCAATACACTCTATGGGTATCTTGAGCATTCCCTGCAGCCGCAGCAGCAGCCTGCTGTCTGCGGGGTTCAAGAAAAGGACAGTTTAATTGTGCCTGCCTCAGATCTGCCCTTGAAGGTCCCCCTGTCCCAAGAAACTCAACCTGGTCAGGTTCTAGTTCTTCTAGGACAGTTCCTTCAGGGCTCTCAGAATCATCCTCCTGTGAGGGCTGACTCTCTACCTGAGGCAGGGGGGAAGGCACAGCCTTCACCCTACTGCTCTTTCTCTTGGGTTGTGTCTGGTCCATTGTCCCAGGATCCAGCACTTGTTCAGTGTTGCACTTTTTGGCCTGTGACATAGTCACTGCAAGGACATGTGCATCTATTCCCAGCATTTCTGCATGGGTCCACTTCAGCCCACACTGAAGTTTCAAGATCATTTCCCAATAGACACTCTACAGGAAGATCTGAACTCACCACAACTTGCTCGAGGCCAGTTACCCCTCCCCAGGAGAAGTTAAAAATTGCCACACTATGGGAGGTAGTGGCATTGCTAGCGTTGGTCACTAGGTAATTCTCACCTAGCATGATCTGTCCAGGGTCCACAAAGGCAGGTGTCACCATTGTGACACTAGCACCTGTGTCCCTGTAGGCCTGAGCCATTCTCTGGTTGATTAAAGGAGTCTGTCTGTACTTGCCCAGGTTACTGGGACCCACAGTAGAGGACAAAGCTATGTCCCCACACACAGACCAGAACAGCCTGAGTGGGTATTCTGACTAGGCCAGAATCCACTTCAGTTCCCAGGGTTTACCCTATTACACCCTTTTGCTGGGAACCACCACTTACAGATGGACTAGGGGGTACAGTTGCCTTAGGGGCAATGGTGGTTGGGGGCTTGTCCTTTTTGGTGCATTCACTATACCAATGGGAATTGGACTTACAATAGTTACACCAAGGTTTCTTTTGGCCATCTTTCTTTTTATTCTTTTTGGGACCACCCTCCCCCTGAGCCTTTTGGGGGCCTGGTGAAGACTTCTGGTCTTTTGATTTCTGCTCATTACCCTTCTGGTCTGCCTTTTTCTGATCACCGCCCTGGTTCTGGTTTCTCTGCTTAACTCTAGTCCTGACCCACCTATCTGCCTTCTTTCCCAATTCTTGGGGAGAAGTTAGGTCAGAGTCAATCAAGTATTGATGCAGCAGCTGGTTTTGACAGTTGTTAAGGATTTGTTCTCTCATGATCAAATTATACAATCCTGTATATTCCTTAACCTTACTACCCAATAACCAGCCTTCCAAAGCCTTAGTGGCACAATATACAAAGTCAGTCCAGTCCTGAGTCTGTGTCTTCTGGGTATCTCTGAACAACAACCTGTATTGTTCAGTGGTTAGGCCAAACCCAACAATCAGAGCACTCTTCAGGACAGTGTAATTGTCAGCATCCTCATCACTAACTGTGAGGAGCTTGTCTCTACCTTTCTCAGAGAAGGAGAGCCACAAGATAGCTGCCCACTGACTCTGGGGTACCTGCTGTATTTTGCAAGCCCTCTCCAAAGCAGTTATCCATTTGTGGATGTCATCCCCACACTTGTAGGGAGGGACAATCTTGCTCAGGTTTCTATTGTCATAGGCCCTGTCTCTATCCTTAGTGATATTGCTGCCACCAGTGGGTCCTAACCCACTTAACTTTTGCTCTCTGGCCAGAGCAAGTCTCTCTTTGGCAAGGGCAAGTTCTTCCCTTTCAATCCTCAGATTGACTTCCCTCATTCTGGCCTGATGCTCTTTTCTCTGTGGAGAAGTCATTCCCCTGTGAGAAGAGGCATTGGAGCTATTAGAGACATGGGAGTGGATAGATTCCCTGGAAGGGGATCTTCCTCTCCTGCTTCTCTGGTTAAGTCCACTTGAGGGTCTGTATGGGGGGACCCCATTCTGACTCCCATGTAGGCTTAAGTTAGCCTGGCTAAGTCTCCTAACTTGGACCTGGCTATCTACCTCATCTTCTGAAGTCCCTGCTGACTCATCTAGATCAGTATTGTGAGGGGAGTCTTCTGTAGAGGGCAGATCCTCATTGGTACCTAAGGTACCATCCTGGGAGGCTCTCTGAGCATCATACTCTTCTAAGATCTCCACTAGATAAATGAGGGTAGGGTTTGAACCCTGTTTTAACTTTCTCGAGGTACACAATTGTCTCATCTCCTGAAAAGTTAGGGTATCATATCTAGAGGGTATCTTTTTAGGATATCCCCCTCTTGAGAGAGAATCATCTTAATCTCCTCTCAGAGACATGATCTATTGAGGGTGTGGTGTGTGCACCTACCTACACTAGTTGTATCTACTAAAACCTCTCTAGTAGTCGTAGTCAGGGTGTGCTAGGCCCTTCAACCTACAACAACTAAGTTCAGTAGAACTTAAGTATTTATAAGCTATGTTATATGTACCTAACAAATATCCTTGTGATCTTTCAATTTGATATCTCAAGATAGCAATGGTATCACAACAGCAAGCTCAGATCCCAACCGCTGCTCACCAATGTGAGAAGTTGGCCTGATATATGATGTCACTAGTTCTAGTGTACAAATGAAGAAAGGAAACCTCTTAACTGACCTGTCTTATTCCTATGGAGTTAATCTCTTATATACTACACAGACCCCCAACAGTGCAAAGTTACTCAAAAAACATTTTCATATCTTTATATATAGTTTTATTTACTTTTTCTTAAAAAAATGGAGACAAAGATATACATGACAATATATTCATGATTATCAAGTAAACATCTGATTCATATGTTAAACATACACTTTGTTTCCTCATAAGTTAGATAACGTGCTTGTAGGCATAAATCAAAAATTGTATAGAAACAGAATTCTGTTTAGAGACCCCAAGAAAAGAAAAGAATTTTTCAAAAACACCGTCACATCCACATTCTCACTTCTCATTCACTCCTACATACTCACAAACATTCTCCACAGATCACTTTTCATTAAAAACCAACAAACCATCTATAGGCCGAGATCCTACTTCAATTGTACTACATGCAAGAATAATATCTATACATAAGTTTTTAACACTTTTTGGTATGCCCTAGAATTCTAAGGTCATGAAGTTTTTTAGATCATATTCTTCTGAGGATCTCTCAGAGTATGGTTGTTGTTTCTGGTCGACGTACGTTTCGGAGACTGACTATGAGTACCACGTCTCCTTCTTCAGGACCAATGTGTTCTTCCAGAAATCAAATAATATCTGGATGATAGGGGTTCTCTCTGTATGAAGATGCAGAGAAAGAATTTTTGTAAGAGTAAAAACTTGCAACAAGGGGTAAGTTAGATTTCAATAAAGTCTTGTATCTAAGTAAGAGCTCTAGTTTAGTTAGAGCCAGAACAGCTAAAAAACGATTTTTAAGAGCATCACTATCTCGTTTCAAACAGTATTTTTAGCCAAAAAAGAAAGGGGATAGTGCCCAAGTTATGAGTCACCCCATAGTGCTTCAAAATACTAAGAGATGTGTCATAGAGAAAATTAGAAGTTCCAAAAGCTTATTATGTATCACTGGGCTAAGTAGAGAGAAAAGGGGAAGTCTGAGAAAAGAAGTATAGACGTAGTGTTCGCCTACGTGTATCAATCGGATTTTCCTCTGTTGTCCCGACACCTGTTCCGGGCTTCTACTGTTGTGATGGGTACTGGGGTAATCCCAGGGTCTAAAAGATACAGAAATGGTAGAATTAAACCCACCGATTCTATGCTGATATTAATCACTGTGCTATAACAGAGCACAAATTTAGCATTGTCTCACCCTTTATAACTATATTACGTCTGTCTTTGTACGTGAGGCCACTGCTCATTCATACATGCCGTATGTTCGAAAGTCCGACGAGAACAATTAGTTCCACTGTGTCAGGTGATTTGTTACAGTTTCATCTAGGGATAAAAGGTGAAGGTATATGTGTTTCAGGAGTACCTACCAACAAGATTCAACAGCAAAGTTTGGAGTGGGGTACTTAGCAATGCTTACCCAAAGCACTGTTGGGGGTCTGTGTAGTATATAAGAGATTAACTCCATAGGAATAAGACAGGTCAGTTAAGAGGTTTCCTTTCTTCATTTGTCGTTTTCCCCTCCTCTTAGACCTAAAAGTACTCAGGGGTAACCTTCCACTCACATGTTCATCTTGCGGTGTTTACCGCAGGTTTTCTTTACAAATTTTTGACTTGCAGCTGAGCATCACTACTCGTTTCTAATTTTGTTCAGTTAATTATTAATTTTTTCTGGAGTATATCCGATTTTCTTTTCACTTCCTTTCTCAATTTTCCCACTAACACAAATTATAGTAAAATGGAGGGCCTAAAAACGTTCGGCTTCTCTGATGATGATTTTGCCACCATGATTGGACAAATATCAGGTAGCAATAGTACAAACATAAGTACTTTTGACAACAGCAATGGTGAATGGACCAAATTACTGAATCTGAGAAAGAAAGCTAAAAGGATGGAGTCCCATGCTTTCTTTATGCTAGAATATCTCAAGGCAGGAACGATACCATCTGGTCTTAGAGTTAGAAATGTGCCAGCACTCTTTGTTGAAGTACGCAAATTTCTGGAGCGGTGGTCTCACATCGCCAATCGATGCTCCAGAGATTGGATGTTACTCATTGTGGAGACGGTACGAGAAATGATCTTAGCTCTCAATCAGGAAATTACTGACTTAGAAAACAAATTAAAGACAAGCACAGCATTAGATGATGCTAAGGCTAAGCTGCTAAACATAAATCAGGAAATACAGGAGTTTGAAGAATACTTAATAAAGAAAAAAACAGACAAGCTCAAGAAAGATATTAGGTGGTTTTCGCAAGAAAAAATATACCCCTATTTAGTCAGTAATTACTATCAGGAAGGGCCATCAGAACAAGATCAATACAACCCACCACCAACAAGACGAGGCAAAAGAGTAACCTTCTCAGACACCAATTCATCTGACTCAGATCCTGAAATACAAGGGTTGGGAGATGGATATAATTATGATGATAGGAACCAACGAGGACGATTTCCCAACCAGTACCCTAGGTCTCAGTCCAATTCGCCTTTTTTATCCAGGGGCAGAGGGAGAGCCAGGATGAGATATTCGAGGCCAGATCGGAACTTCTATCAACCGATGGAGCCTCCACATCCACAGCCGTACATGCGTACGAGAAACCAACAGTACTGGAGAGCATAAATCTACCATCTAAAAACAATGAACAGATACCTATTTTTAACCTATCGGAACATATCCTGTCCCAAGATGAAATCAAACTTCTTAGCAGAGGACTTTCGTTTGTCCCAAGTACGCAGCTCAATCGGTTCAGACTTAATCATGACATGTTTTCTTTCTTTCGCAAGATAAGACTAGCAAAGTTTTTTGCCTCTGCCACCACGATGGAGCCAGAACTCAATTATTCTGGTTGTAAACTTCCATCCACTTTTACACCGACCTTAGATATGGTGGGACCTGAAGTAAATATTTTTGAGAAAACTGTCATCAAAGAACTTCAGAGGATAACTAAATTTATCCCTAAACCGATTCCTAACCTGACTGCTAACGAAAAGGAGGCCCTAAAGAACCTGCAGAATAACTCTAATATCACAATAAAACCGTGTGACAAAGCAGGAGGTATTGTAGTAATGGATACAACCAAGTATGTTGATAAAATTAACAACATGCTAAGAAAACCGGAACACTACCAACATTCCAACATGAGGTCCTTAGATCAACTCAAGACCCTGATAAACACTGTTACGACTAAAGCATTTGCAGATGGATTTATTTGCCAGAAAGAATTAGCCTATCTTAATAGAACTAACACTGTGACACCAGCAATTTATGGAGTCCCGAAAACCCATAAAGATATCCTGGACCCACCATTAAGACCCATCATCTCCTCTATAAACTCTTGTACGGAACCACTGTCTAAATATGTAGACACCTTTCTCTGCCCTCTAACCACCCAGTATACTTCATATATCAAAGATACAGGACACATGATCGCCACATTGGAACATAAACCTTTCAACTGCAAGACACAACTACTCGTTACCCTGGACATCGAGTCTTTATACACCAACATTCCCCAGGACCTGGCTATAGAGGCGGTGGCAGCCCTCTTGGCCAGGATACCTGGGGACAGACCCGATGAGTTTATTCTGGAATGTCTCAAAATTGTGTTACAACACAACTATTTTGAGTTTAGACAAGACCTTTACCAACAAATCAAAGGTACAAGTATGGGGGCTTCCTGTGCCCCAAGTGTAGCGAATATCTTTATGGGGGAATTTGAGCGCAAACATATTTTCAACGAGATCGCACCTTTTTTTGAGAATATCACACAGTGGCACCGTTTTATAGACGATATCTTTTTTATTTGGACAGGTCCTGAATCCGATCTTTTGAACTTCATATCCTGGTTAAATCTAAATGATCACAATTTGAAATTCACTGGCAAATATTCCGCAGACAGAGTTGAATTCCTAGACATTTGGATCACAGGCAACCAAGGGCACTTAGAAGTCAGCCTATACAGGAAGCCAACAGCCAAAAACACCATCTTAGAGCATACGAGCTACCATCCACCATGTCAAAAAGACTCTATCCCCTTTGGAGAGTTTCTTAGAATCAGGAGAAACTGTACCAACATCACAGAATTCATGGTGCATGCCAAATCTCTTCAAGAACGTCTTCTGCTTAGAGGCTACCCGAGAAGACTGATACGTCAGTCACTTAAACGGGCTAAATACTACAACAGAGATGCCCTAATCAGCAATGAACCTAAAGAGAAAATAGACAAACTAGTATGCGTGATAGACCATTCAAATATCAATTACAAAATCAAACAGATCTTGGACAAAAACTGGAAAATCTTGAACACCAACGAAGATACCAACATCATACACAAACCTATAGTAGCCTTTAGGAGGAATGCCAACCTCAAAGATAAATTGGTTCATAGTAGGTTTCAATCATACAATAAGACAAGACAAACCACTTTGGACGGCAAACCATTCCCAACAGGCAACCACAGATGTGGCAATTGCCATGCATGTGAACACGCTATAGTTTCACAAACCTGGTCATATGGCAGAAAAACAGGTAAACTACAACAAATGACCAACTGCAGGAGCTCAAATGTCATTTATTTGATATTATGCCCATGCGGGCTGGGCTACATAGGGGAAACATCCAGAGAGTTTCGGCTGAGACTCTCAGAACACAAATCAGCAATAAGAACAAAAAAGTTACAAGCCCCCCTGGTCAAACATTACCTTGATTGCAACCATAAGGAAACAGAAATAACATGGATTATCATAGAAAAGGTCAAGACAGTACCAGGAAAGGACCCAGTTAAGAACAGAAAACAGCGTGAAACATTCTGGATTTTTCATTTGGATACTGTACGCAAAGGCCTGAACGAGGAGATAATATGGCTAGTTACAGAATAACTGAGATACTGCTTACAACTCTCAGATCTCTGTAAATTGCCTGCCAACCTGTACTTTCAATCCCATCTGGCCACTATGTAACACTGCCCCTGGCGGTCAGACCTCGTCTAGCTTTTATACTATCACACACAATCTTATAGAACATAGACAGTGAGTAATAGTAGTGTTGCTCACCGTCAAACACTTAATCTAAATTATTCCATGACGGACCTGTTATATTTTTTCTCCAGCTAAAGCACCAGCAATATAGCACCTGCAACAATGGCATATCGCACTGTGAGAATCTGCCCTCTAATCCAGATCTTCTGAGACCATTTCAAGATGGCGGTTACATCAGTCTCCGGAGAATGTTTTGGAGGTCTTGTCCTTGCACATAATGTAGAGGTAGTATCACTATAACATTACCATCATGTCAGGGCACAGTATGACTGCTTCATATCCAGATACCGAATTCGCTTCTGCAGTCCCTCCAATTTAGGATTGGCACTAATCAATAAATATATGTTTTATACGAGTATGTGTTCGGCCGAATACATATTTTTTTACATCAAGCCGTAATAACATATTTCTATATATATATATCTTGGACACATCCAGTCTGGCATCTGCCCAGTCGAACTATTATGTACCCCTAATGTACCACGTTCTCGCACTAGTTCAAACACCATTCAAAGATGGCGTTGACTGAGACATTCGGGCTGTCTCTATTACACGAATATGCACGCCACCTGAACGTCACGCCGTAGCACGTGATCGCAGGGCTTACCAAACAAATACACGGCTTTCACCACATTACGGTTTTCTACACTCGGCGATGAAGAATACGACAAGCGACGTTAGCTAGGAGGTAAGGACAGGATCAGGTCCTACATCTTAATCATTAGATGCCAACAAAAAGTAGACATCGCAATATCGAGGAGTTTCGTTTTAGGCACTTGGGCTAGTTTACACTCCGTGACTATCTTGCATGTGTATTCTTACGTGTGATCGCTCTCTTTAATTTGTTTTTCTGTGCAATAACTATCTACTTTGGATATAATCGATCATGAAGTGGAAATCAGAGCGATTTGAACCTCACGAGTATAGCAGCACCAGCACAGTATATTCATTAAGAGTCACGCGATATACGTGTTCAGACATATGACTGCAGGTGTAGTGTGTGACTACTTTGTCTAAGTACATGTTTTTACCACATGCTTGAGACATAGTTGTTATAAATTTATGTGTCTTCTAGCCTAGCATATGGCGCATGCCATGCCTAGTATTAGTATTAATATACTTAGAACCATCCATATGTTCAGCAGGCACTCCATTGTTATAATGCGGCACCAGACGTCAAGTGACCCGTAGCCACTGTAACCCTAGCTTGATATTTAAGATACCATCAGGTCACTCTTCATTTAGTTTTTTAGTTTTTCGGCAATAACATCGTTGACTGTGTATTCTATTACTCGACAAGATTGCATTAGCGACCCTTTGGTTTCTCTTCATCGTTTAGATTGAATAACGGAATACAACGAGCCAAAGTGTGTATGGAAACAGGATTGACATACAGCAAACTAGGTCTGCTGCATCGTAACAAATTTGGGTAAGCATTGCTAAGTACCCCACTCCAAACTTTGCTGTTGAATCTTGTTGGTAGGTACTCCTGAAACACATATACCTTCACCTTTTATCCCTAGATGAAACTGTAACAAATCACCTGACACAGTGAATGAGCAGTGGCCTCACGTACAAAGACAGACGTAATATAGTTATAAAGGGTGAGACAATGCTAAATTTGTGCTCTGTTATAGCACAGTGATTAATATCAGCATAGAATCGGTGGGTTTAATTCTACCATTTCTGTATCTTTTAGACCCTGGGATTACCCCAGTACCCATCACAACAGTAGAAGCCCGGAACAGGTGTCGGGACAACAGAGGAAAATCCGATTGATACACGTAGGCGAACACTACGTCTATACTTCTTTTCTCAGACTTCCCCTTTTCTCTCTACTTAGCCCAGTGATACATAATAAGCTTTTGGAACTTCTAATTTTCTCTATGACACATCTCTTAGTATTTTGAAGCACTATGGGGTGACTCATAACTTGGGCACTATCCCCTTTCTTTTTTGGCTAAAAATACTGTTTGAAACGAGATAGTGATGCTCTTAAAAATCGTTTTTTAGCTGTTCTGGCTCTAACTAAACTAGAGCTCTTACTTAGATACAAGACTTTATTGAAATCTAACTTACCCCTTGTTGCAAGTTTTTACTCTTACAAAAATTCTTTCTCTGCATCTTCATACAGAGAGAACCCCTATCATCCAGATATTATTTGATTTCTGGAAGAACACATTGGTCCTGAAGAAGGAGACGTGGTACTCATAGTCAGTCTCCGAAACGTACGTCGACCAGAAACAACAACCATACTCTGAGAGATCCTCAGAAGAATATGATCTAAAAAACTTCATGACCTTAGAATTCTAGGGCATACCAAAAAGTGTTAAAAACTTATGTATAGATATTATTCTTGCATGTAGTACAATTGAAGTAGGATCTCGGCCTATAGATGGTTTGTTGGTTTTTAATGAAAAGTGATCTGTGGAGAATGTTTGTGAGTATGTAGGAGTGAATGAGAAGTGAGAATGTGGATGTGACGGTGTTTTTGAAAAATTCTTTTCTTTTCTTGGGGTCTCTAAACAGAATTCTGTTTCTATACAATTTTTGATTTATGCCTACAAGCACGTTATCTAACTTATGAGGAAACAAAGTGTATGTTTAACATATGAATCAGATGTTTACTTGATAATCATGAATATATTGTCATGTATATCTTTGTCTCCATTTTTTTAAGAAAAAGTAAATAAAACTATATATAAAGATATGAAAATGTTTTTTGAGTAACTTTGCACTGTTGGGGGTCTGTGTAGTATATAAGAGATTAACTCCATAGGAATAAGACAGGTCAGTTAAGAGGTTTCCTTTCTTCATTTGTCGTTTTCCCCTCCTCTTAGACCTAAAAGTACTCAGGGGTAACCTTCCACTCACATGTGACTAGTTCTAGTGTACACCTTGTATCAGTCCAAACACCCCTTATGGTGATTGGTTGTAAAGTCAACCTTATAGACCAGCTATCCTAGTGGTAGCATGGACAAGAGCAGTCTTAGGCTAAACTCTCTATGGCATGTGAAGCCAGCTGTTATACCATTTGCAATCCCTTGAATACCAAATGAAAGGACACCACAACAGATATATATGAAAATAGAATGTATTTATTCTAGTCAAAATACCCTCAGCAGTCTTTATGAGATTCAAGGTAAGTACAACACAGACTTATTTAAGCATACATAAGTCACACAGGTAAGTAATACAGTTAGGCCCTAGGGGCCACGTAAACCATATACTAAGTAAGTGGTATAAGGACCACTGTCACGAACACAGGTTAGGCCTAGGTCTAGGGAATCGCTGGGGCTACACTATCCTACCAGTTGCTAGGCAGTGGGAGGCCCACGGGATTCAGGTGCAGAGTGGAAAGACTCACGCGTAATGTGTTAAAGTTGATAGAAATAGTTATGTTTAGAAATAAAGAGTTTTAGGACACTTCGGAAAGAGCTAGGAGTTAGAGACTTGGAAACTAGACCCTAGGATAGTCAATACCCTTGTGAGCACCGGAGTACTCAAGTTACCTAGCCCACGGGCTGCGGGCGCATAGGTGTGAACTTGCGTCGGGTTTCGTCGTCGACTCCTATGGATGCCTGAAGAAAAGATGCTGACAGGCAGTCAGTGAAGAGTGTCCGGTGGATTCCAAGGATGGAATCAAGAAGGAGGATACCTGCAAGCAGAGGGGACAGAGTCTAGGTCACCAGCCAGGAGCCGGGAAGGAACCAGGCGATGTCGTGAAGATGCAGGTGAAGAGGTGAAGCTTGTCACAGCAGCCACGGGTACCAGGAGGCGTCGAGGACGACCAGAACCAGGAGGCGAGCTGTCCCACGCGGGCTCTTGCTGTTGGCGGCGTCGATGTCGAGTTCGGACCCAACAAGCCTTGGCAAGCGCAACCCATGCAGGATGAAGGATTCGCTTCTGTTGCAGACCAGGAAGGCCTGAGGTGCTTCTCTTTCACAGGGAAGCAAGGGCCAGTCTGGAGGAGCCAAACCAGTGGTGGAAAGTTAAGGGTTCGTCGTCACAAAGGCTACTAGCCAATGGGCAAGTAACCGGACAGACGCGTCGAGCAGGAAAATGCAGAAGGGCCCCACGCAGAACTCGTGGAGTGTGGAGGGCTGATCTTCGGTGCAGATAGCGCTCGGGGTTGGGGCTTCTCAATTCCCAGAGCACAACTTAGAGGATGCCTCAGAAGCTGCGCTAGAAGCTAGTAGCCAATTTTCCCAGGTAGCCAGTCCCACGTCTCTCGTGGCCTCCACGGATCTTAGCTTTGCTGTGGATGTGGATCAGGGTCGGAGAAGTCTGGAAGTCAAGGCGCTGGTCGGGCTCTGCAGTCGGTTCCTCGTAGAACTTGGGCAAAGCAAACGGCAGGTCGCTTGATGGTGCCTGTTTGCACAGGGTGGCCACTCCTTGGCCACAAGGGAGATTCTTCAGTCTTCTTCCGTAGTTGAATGTCGAAGGTCCAGAGTTTCTGTTCAAGTTGTAGTTTTCAGGATAATCCAAAATCCTAGGGACTCAGCTCCCACTCTTATACTAATCTGGGGGGCTGGGTTACCTGCTAGGTCCCTCCTATGGGTGGGACCAGGGAGGGGGGTGGTTACACCGCCTTCCCTTTGTCCAGTTTCGCGCCAGGACTGGGGCTGGAGTGCCCCAGCACCGGTTTGAACCGGACTATGCATGGGACACCTTGTGTGCCCCAGGCAGTGTCTCGTTTCTTTCATCCCTCCCTGCCCCAATACACTAAGTCCTGTCTAGGCTGGTGCTAAAACCTCCCAAGGCAGGAAACCTATTGTCCAAGCCTCCCTCGCTGGAAGGACTCCCAGCAGCAGGAGGTCAGACTTGTGTCTGTGGCAGCAGCATCCATTTTGTGATGCTGGGGCTCTGGTTAACTTTAACCGGGTAGTAGGTCTTCAACAAGTCTTCTCCCTCTAGAAGGGGGGAATGCTATCCTCATCGCCAGAAATGGTGTGGGGGTAGTATTCCAAAGTGTTAGACACCTTACACAACATGTTTTGATAAAGCCAAACCATAGTTACCATAACCGCGAGGATTATAAGGCACTTTAAGAGTATATGGTAGGCGATATCATAGAACAGCTATAAGGACATGGTTCCGAAAGCTGCAGACAGGCTCAGCTCATGCTAGAGCACCATCTCACATGTTACCAATCACTCTGCCTTCAGGATTGTTAAGGCCTGCCATAGGAGTGACTGATAGGTTACCCATGTGTCTATATATAAGGTAGGTATAGGAATACTACACCTAAGCAAGGAGTGATTACACGACCTTGCCCCAGCTGAGTGATCAGCCAGTTGTGTCATGATGGGAGGCCAGCCAGGGGTGGCATAATACATGCTGAAGCCCCTGGTAGGCCTAGGGTACACCTATGCCCTGGGTACCTAAGGTACAGTGTACAGGGCCCTAGAAGGTGATCCTTACCAATTGGGTTATGTACCTAAAGTACATAGTATGAATTTAGAGAGAGAACAGCTGGGCTGTGGGTCTGATTGGCAGGCCCACAGCCACATCTAAGTCGAAAACCAGTGAAGCAAAAGCAAAAAGTGGGGGTGACCATAAAAAGCAGACCCTACTCTCCTACATCCCAAGTAAAATTATACCTCATTTGTGTGGCTGTCCAATCCAGAATCCGCTAAAAACGTATTTTAAAAAAAATGTAGCGCTTACAATTCACAGTGCTATACCTTTAATGCCTATATTTTTGGCTCTTCCCAGTCACAGGCCTTTGGCCAACCACACAAGTGAGGTATCATTTTACTTGGGAGAACAAGGGGAATGCTGGGTGGTAAGACATTTGTGCCGGCATGGTGATCCCACACAAAAATGTATGGAAAAAGTGATTTGATTTTTGTCAGCTAAACTATAGGTTTGTAGGGGATTCTGGGTAGGGAAACGTTGGGGGATCCACACAAGCCATACCTCAATTGACTCCCCAGGGTGTCTAATAGGTTTTGGGCCCTTGCCTGTCGTGGGCACTTGACCCACCCACACGAGTGAGGTACCACTTTTATTTATGGAGAGACATGAGTGAATGCTGGGTGGTAGGAAATTTGTGTCAGCCCAGTGGTCCTACAACGTTCCCACACAGAAAAGTGAGAAAAAATAATTTTTTTCATCAAAATTTGAGGTTTGAGGGGATTCTGGGTATGGAAACGTTGGGGGATCCATGCAAGCCATACCTCTGCGGACTCCCCAGGGTCTCTAGTTTTCAGAAATGTGTGGGTTTGGTAGGTGTCCCTAGATGGCCGCCAAGCCCGTGACCAAAAACTGAGGTGCCCTGACTGGATAACTTGCCTGGCAGCCGCCTGAGTGTCCGCTACAACCTCCATGAAGGATGACTTATCCCCTTCAGGCAACTTAGGAGCCAAGGACTTAATGGAATCCATCAGAGCGTGCACGTAACGCCCCAGCAGGCATGTAGCATTAGTCGATTTTAACGCCATGCTTCCTGTCGAAAAGGTCTTCTTGGCTGCCTGATCAGCCTTTTTAGACTCCCTGTCAGCTGGAGACTGAGGAAAGGCACCGGAAGCATGCTTGGAGCATGAAGCCTGCACAACCAAACTGTCCGGGGACGGATGAGTGGATAAAAAGTCAGGATCCCCTGGTGCAACCTTGTACCTTCTTGCCACCTGTCTACACACTGCAGGAGAAGAAAGGGGCTTCTTCCATACCTCTAATACCGGCTCCAATATGGCCTCATTGAAAGGCAACAAGGGCTCCGATGTCGAAGTCGGAGAATGTAACACTTCTGTGAGCAGGTTGGATTTGTACTCTACAGAAGGCAGCTGTAAATCCAGAAGCTCCGCTGCTTTCTTTATCACTACGTGATAAGGAGCCAACTCATGAGGTGGAGAAGACCTGGCAGATGTATGTTCCCACTCTGGGGTCGTATCCAGCCCACTGGCTTCCTCAATGCCCTCGAATTCGTCCGAAGAAGAATCAACCTCACCTTCTTCCACCTCTCGATATCTTCTTTCCTCCAACACCCTCTGGGCTTCCCTCCTCGACCGGATTCGGGGAACCGACGTCGGCGACGTCGTACGCGGCGTCGGAGGAACCAGAGGAACCGGCGTCGACGGCGCCAGACACGGCGCAGATGGAGTCAGCCTCGACGTCGATGGAGTCGGCTTCGGCGTCGATGGAGCCAGTCTCGGCGTCGAAGGAGGCTCCGAAGCCTGCCGAACCTTCCGAGGTCGAATCGGATCCCCAGACGGCGCCGGAAACTGCCAAGAAGGCGCCATCGGCATAAAGGGCATAAAGGGGGCCTGAGCATACTGCTGTGGCACCCCCATTGTAAAGGCCATCGGACCCACGGGACCAGCTGGTGCTCCGGATGGGTAGGCCGCCCTATTAAAAATGCCATACATAGCATTTAAGAAATTAGCCGAATCCGTACCTGGGGCCGGGAACTGAGGCAAAGGAACCTCTTGTGGGGCCTCCGGCACCGGCTCCGCAATATCCTCCACTGGAGCCTCAGAATCTTCAGGTACTGGAACCGACTCTTCCTGCTCCTCATGCATAGAAGCATCCGACTCCACACGAACCGGAGTCGACGTCTTAGACGGAGCCGAAGACCTCGTCGGAGACTGATTCGAAGTCTGCTTCCTCGAAGGAGAACCTTCCGGAGACCTTGAAGGTGAAGGAGAAGGAGACAAACCTTTACTACGACGTCGATGAGACGAAGCCGACCTCGACCTCGACTTCGATTTCTTGGACTTCGAGGATCGACGTCTAGAATGTTTACTTTTTTTATGGTGTTTCTTCGAAGTCGATGACTCTCTCTTCGATCTCTCCTTCTTCCTCCCTCTTTTTTCCTCACCAATCTTCTTCATGAAGAGCTTGGTCTTCCTTTCCTTGAGTGCCTTCGGGTTCATGCTTTTACAGCATCCGCACTCCTCCATATCATGTTCCGAGGAGAGGCACCATAAACAATTCTGGTGAGGATCCGTTATCGACATCAGGCCTCCACACTCCCTATAGGGCTTAAAGCCCGACTTCCTAGTCGAAGACATAGTCGAATAAACAGAGATACACGACCAAACTACAAAGTAGCACTGGAGAAAAAACCGTTGCGCGTCGAAGGCGCGGAAAAAAGGGAACTGACGTCATCACGCCGACGTGGGCTTCTTATGGCTCCGGTGACGTCGATCGGAGTCGCGAGCGGAGCCGGTGTAATATGACGTCGCCCACGTCGACGTGGAATGCTGGGGAAGAACAGTTCCGTGGAATGCTGGCGCAGGGGATATTCACAAGGTGAGGAATCCACTGGCAGATGTATCCATCAGAAACTCATGTGACACCCCTTGCAAAAGCAGATCGTTTTGAGATAGGTAATTTTGATGTCTCCACAATACGTTTTGGGCCCTTGCCTGTCGCGGGTACTGGACCCACCCACAAGAGTGAGGTACCATTTTTATTGGGAGACCTGGGGGAAAGCTTGATGGTAGGAAAATTAGTGTCAGGTCGATAGTCCTACAACTTGGCCATAGAGAAATGTGAGATATTTTTTATTTTTTCACCAAAATTTGAGGTTTGTAGGAGATTCTGGTAGGAAAACGTTGGGGGATCCACGCAAGCCATACCTCCCTGGACTCCCCAGGGTCTCTACTTGAAAAATGTGTGGGTTTGGTAGGTTTTCCCCGATGGTCGCAAAGCCTGGGACCAAAAACTCATGTGACCCACCTTGCAAAAGCAGATAGTTTTGTGATTTTGATGGCTCCACAATACGTTTTGGGCCCTTGCCTGTCGTGGGCACTTGACCCACCCACACGAGTGAGGTACCACTTTTATTTATCGAGAGACATGAGGGAATGCTGGGTGGTAGGAAATTTGTGTCAGCCTGTAGATCCTACAACTTTACCACACAGAAATTTGAGAATATTGGATTTTTTCAGCAAAATGTGAGGTTTGCAGGGGATTTGAGGTAGGGAAACGTTGGGGGATCGATGCAAGCCATACCTCCCTGGACTCCCCCGAGTCTCTAGTTTCCAGAAGTGTGAGGATTTGGTAGGTTTCCCTAGATGGCTGCCTACCCTGGGACCAAAAACGCAGATGCCCCCTATGTATCCGAAAACAACCTGGTCTTGCAAGGGTGGTCACATGAGTTTTGGTCCCGGACTCAGCAGCCATCTAGGAAAACCTACCAAACCCACACATTTCTGAAAACTAGAGACCCGGGGGAGTCCAGTGAGGTATGGCTTGCGTGGATCCCCCAACATTTCCTACCCAGAATTCCCTGCAAACCTCATATTTCGCTGAAAAAATCCCTTTTTCCATACATTTCTGTGTGGGATCACCGTGCCTGCACAAATGTCCTAGCCTTCCCCTTGTTCTCCCGAGTAAAATTATACCTCACGTGTGTGGGTGGGTCAAAGGCCTGTGACTGGGGAGAGACACAAACTTGGGATTAAAGGTATAGCACTGCAAATTCTAAGCGCTACATTTTTTAGAGGATTCTGCATTGGACAGCCACACAAGTGAGGTATCATTTTACTGTCTCCATAATACGTTTTGGGCCCTTGCCGGTTTCGGGTACTTGACCCACCCACACAAGTGAGGTACCTTTTTTATCGGGAGAGCTGGGGGAACACTGGGTGGTAGGAAATTTATGTCAGCCCACTGATCCTACAACTTTCCCACAAAGAAATTTGAGGTTTGCAAGGGATTCTGGGTAGGGAAAAGTTGGGGGATCCAAGCAAGCCATACCTCCCTGGACTCCCCCGGGTCTCTAGTTTTCAGAAATGTGTGGGTTTGTTAGGTTTCCCTAGATGGCTGCCGACCCTGGGACCACTGGCCACCCACTGACATTATCCTTATCTTCTTAGATGTCCCTACACTATTAGGCCCTGAAGAGACCCTATATTGCACAAAGGGTCGAAACGTCGTTGACAAAGAAACTAAAGCAAACCATTAAACCAGCGCATATCATTGTATATAGTCGCGGTCTACTCTGTATATATTTCAAAATGGTTGACTTTATAATGCTTTAGGAAACCAATCACAATTGTCATAAATATGTCACCCATGTTTTAGGTTCCAGTTTTAATGGGGACACCCCAGGCGATTTTTTGTATCTATTTCTGTATATATTTGAGAAACATAAAAAAATAACTCTGACTAAGTGAAATATAGGTGTATTTGGTCTTTTCTCCTTTTGGCATTACCTTAACCCTTCCCAATTTTCCCTTAATGCCACAAATATGTACTGTTCCGATATTAAGTGTTGGAAAAGGTACATAGATGACATCTTTCTCATCTGGTCTGGCAGATCTCACCTTCACCACTATACATAAGTCCACCATAGCTTTTCTAGGCCTCAATATTCAACATGCCGATGGGGTCTTGTACACATCTCTTCACAGGAAACCCACTGAGAGAAACACACTGCTATCTTATAAGGGCCACCATCCACGAGCATTACGGAATGGGCTACGCTTTGGCCAGTTTCTCGCTTACACAGGAACTGTACATGTAAGGAGGACTACATGACAGAGGCAGAAACATTGAAAGCCAAACTCATAGCAAGAGGTTACCTGAACAGACTAGTCAAGAAATCACTGTAACCTGACTGGTTTTGTCCCAAAGAACTTTTAGCCACTAAAGAGAAAAACTAATTTGATAGACTCATCTGTGTGACCACATTTGGAGTACATACTAACAAGGTCCGCAGTTTAATATAAAAAAACTGTAACGTAATTAAAAGCATTGATCCAGAGATTGAGACCCCCATGTTTCCTTTTGAACGGAGCAAGAATATTAAGGATCACTTAGTGAGATCATCCACAGAGAGTACTGTGCGAAAAAACAGCACATTGCAATCCATCTGGGGCCTATCAGAGGTCAATGGACACCACAAATGTGGTAACTGTGTCTCCTGCGCCTTTACATTCAACACCATCACATTTGAATATGGAACCGTGAAACATACATTAAAAAAAATTCTAATTGCAATACACGCAATGTGGTGTACTGCATATAGTGTCCATGAGATTTGCTGTACATTGGACAAACCCAACAACCCATCAAGGCAAGCATTGGACAACATCGCAGCTGTATATGGCGATCTGTGGCCAATGCTCCCTTAGTTACTCAAGTTTCAGATAAGAACCACACTGCAGAAGATATAAGATGGCAGGTAATTGATAAAGCCATCATCCCTGAAAGAGGTCGAGACCTCACTCAGAATCTATAACGTCTGGAATGCCGTTGGATAGAGATGACAAACTCCATAGACCATGGCCTAAACTCTGCCGAGGAATGGCAAGGCTTTGTGACCTCATTGACAAACTAGATTAAGGTTACACACTGCAACTTGTCTAGCACCTTGCTTATGTTGTTCAGAGGTACACACAGTCGTAATAAGATTTACTCTAATTCTGTACCTAGACTGGTGTAACTGCCCGTGCAGCGATTTATGCAGATCATACTGTGCAAGTTATAATTAAGCATGTATATCACACTAGCCAAACTGTTAAACGCAATTTTTTATTAATTTCTGACAATGTGGGTGCATTATTCTTTATGACTGTTATGAGTACTTTTCTCTCTCTGTTGTTCGATTGACATTATGCGCCATAGTCTGACGGTTTTATTTATTGCTAACAATGCTGAGGTATTAAAATGTCTGTTGTTTTGTGACCCCTTGATGTGCTCTAGCAACATTACGTGACCCCCTTGGTCAACTCTACCAGTCGACACCACCATGACCGCATAACCAAAACACATATTGTGTGACCAGCTTCCCTATATTGTAGCTCCACAGATTGTGTCAGTGATACCTAGAGCTACCAGGTCCAGCACGACCTACGTAAGTAGCACTCAACATCCCTTGATGTGCATGTACAACATCAGGGCGACTGCACTGTATATATGCTGACATCACCATTATGAATATCTGTTATTCATTATATATAGCATCCATAGATAACGTTCACCTAGTATACAGCGTGAGTTATTTCCCATACACTAGGTTCGCCTCCAGCTTGTTATCTCCTTGCATAGCAATGCGCCTCTCAATGTTATAACATAGTCGCACCAATGGTGACATTCATATTGGTGGCCGAAAACATGCCACACCGTGACTTCGCTATTTTCATTCTTTACCTTCTGTTTGGTTTCCCTCTACCTCACATCTCTAGGTCTTTTTTCTATTTTACTCATGGACACCGAAAACCGGATGACACTGATAAGCGGCAATCACTAGTGATGCCTGTGGGTCAATCCGATTTTGGCGGGAGCTTTGTGTATTTACTAGCGAGGTCCCCGCCGGCTCATTGTCATTCGGCCCCCAGCAGACAGACACACGCTGTTCTGCTGTTGCGCGCTGGACCGGCACACGCTAAGGAACTCCCTTCATACATAGGTAAGAGCTGCCATGGTTATTCGGGTGCACCCATACCGTACACAGCATTATCTTATCAATGATTAATTCAAATACCCTATTTCCTGTTAATTTACAGGACTTCAACATTTTGGGCTGTACCCAACAGACACAAGCTGCTTCTAGGTTGCGCGCTGGTACCATTCGCTCAATGAAATTAAATCACTATTAGGTAAGAGTCACGTTACTGACTTCTTTGCCGCACTAGCCATTACCGCTCATTTATTGTTGGTTGCCAATTTCCTGTTAATTCACAGGAAATATCACTACCTACTTGCCTGCCTGACTCAAGCTGCCGGCACCTATTTACATATATAGACCGGCGCATCCGCACCACCTGCGTGTCACACCAGTTATATAATTTTTCTGGTAGGAATAAATTCCATAGGCTGGGATCTCAGACCTACTATTTTTCCCAATTGACTGAAAATGCCCTAATTGTCCACAGAGTTCCTACTTGCTCGCACACATTGCTGTGCGCCTACATACCACCGCCACATTCCTTGACTAAAAACTCTGTGCTATATTCAGACTGACCGCCCTCCCCCAGCCTCACTTGGGGTAAGTTCCCAATTGGGAAGATTTAACTAGATTGTTGTGACCTTATAATCATGGTGTTCATCTCTAACACACTGTATCTTGTTCTATTCTCCTTCTCACATATGCAGTACCCAGCTGGGTCCCTTGTGAGTATCCTTTCCTTATCACTCACCTGTGGCACACACTTCTCATGCGGCTGCGTATTCGTCAAACCAGGTACCCCTCCACTTTTTACCCTTTGACGCTCCAATTCTAGCATTGCTGCCACCTCATTGGCCACCCACTGACATTATCCTTATCTTCTTAGATGTCCCTACACTATTAGGCCCTGAAGAGACCCTATATTGCACAAAGGGTCGAAACGTCGTTGACAAAGAAACTAAAGCGAACCATTAAACCAGCGCATATCATTGTATATAGTCGCGGTCTACTCTGTATATATTTCAAAATGGTCGACTTTGAAATGCTTTAGGAAACCAATCACAATTGTCACAAATATGTCACCCATGTTTTAGGTTCCAGTTTCACTGCGGACACCCCGCACGATTTTTTGCATCTATTTCTGTATATATTTGAGAAACATAAAAATTAACTCTGATTAAGTGAAACATAGGTGTATTTAGTCTTTTCTCCTTTTGGCATTACCTTAACCCTTCCCATTGCGATTGTGCACATTCTTACCAGTATAGGTTTTTGTACTATTCCACAGGAACCATTGTCTCTGATAATAATCCTGCAAAAATAAAGCACTGACAATGCTTTTATGCTTGCTATGTCTCAGGATGATGAGCCACGTGATCATGATGAAATTAATGAGGACATGGGGAGATTGTATTTTATCAACCAAAGTATTTCCTTTTTTGGGAAAAAGGGGGCTGTGAAAACAAGTCTATATACTTCTATGAAGAAAAACAATAACCATGTAAGTGGTCACCAATGTATCCACTATGAATCAAATATGAACCCTGTCTTCTATTTGGTTGAAGTTTCCCATGGCATTGTACTAATCACAAACCTTTCATAACATTAAGCAGACCCACAAGCTATAATGCTAAATTCTCACAGTAGCGTAACTTTGTTTTCAAACCTAGAAAGTGGAGCAGGATTTCTGACAATAATGGAGCTAGTGAGCTAGTATTTTGTATATGAATGATACCTCCCTTTTAATGTGTCCTGCACTTCCTTGTGAGGAAGATCCTGCCATCTGCACATTATATAGGTTTGGTGAGAATAACAAAAGTTTCTGGTCGTCTTTCACAGGAGAAACCTCCTCCCTCCCCTACATCGCCTCCGGGCCGACATACAACATTGGAAGACACTGCCCCTTACATTACTAGGTAGTTCCAGAACAGCAAGATAACTTTCTGCCCGGATTTCACCCTCGAAGTACAGCGGCAGCCGCATAGCTTCTTGCCTGTTAAACGTGCACTCCGGGGAAAAAATGTAAAATACGCCATGTTATTCCCAGCCAAATTGAGGGTGGAATCGGAGGGGAGGGCCTGGTTCTTCACTACACCGGTAGACGCCTGGGACTGGCTAGATGGCTGGCACATGGTGGGACAGGGGAAAATAATTGCATACGCAAGCCTGGAATGGATGGAGTACAAAGTGACGCCAACGAAAGTGCCCCGACGAAAGAACAAGCGTTGGCCGCTGGCGGCACTAGATAGTCTGGTCTGTATCTTAATTCCTGTTTTGGGGAGCTGGTTCTGCCGCATGAAACTGTTGGATTGGGCAGAGGCCGTTACCTCCTACTCGTGGTAGCTCATGCTGAAGATCTATGATAGTGGGACCTAATTGTATACTGTATGATTGTCAATTGAAGCCTGATACAATACAGGTGCTTTAGAGTTATTGGCTAATCGATACCTTTCAATTTTGGAGTGGGTGCCCGGTTGGCTGCACGCACCTTCTAGTTTAAGGGGTGGGCGAAAAGCACTCTGCATGTTTGGGGTGGCGGGAGGTTTTAATACCGCCATGCAGGGAGGCAGGGAGGGGGGTCGAGTTTGATACATTGGGAGGGTTGGATGCCTGTGCACAATGTCTCTCCGTTCATAATCACATTCAATGTTCCCCCTTTGGGCTTTCGTAAGTGCTAGGCGGGGAGGGGGGGGATGTTTCATTTTGTTTACTTTCTTGTTCTACAGGCATGGGAAAACTGACTTAATTTGAAAACTGGCAACTACCACTTTCTGCGTTAAGCACCACAGTATTGACGGGTTGTGGACTCACAGGTTTATCTCAAGATATAAATACTCGCAGGGGATGCCCCCCATGGCAAGACGTTCACACCGTGACTATGGCCACAGTGTTTGTGAAAATGTCTCAGTCTGTCCCATTGAGCGGCCTTGAGGGTGGTCAACTCAGAGTAGTTCAAACAAATCAATGTTCACGTAGAGTGGACTTCACTGAACTGGGTTGGATAACTGTGTGGCTGCTGTCTAATTGTTTTGGGCCTCCACTGATCACCCAGGTTGACGTGGAATACTGGTGGTGTGGGTGGGATACACTTGCAGTGTTTTACATGGGTAGCCTCATTATCGTACTTCCTTACCATGGGAATGGCAAGAATAGCGGGATTTAAATTGATGTCCTGAACGTTAACGGCCTGGGAGATAAGATTAAACGGGGCATTGTATTGCAATATATCAAAAGACACCTGCCAAACGTAGTCTTGCTTCAAGAGACACACCTTTTAGGTAACGCATGTCAGGCTTTAACACTTTGGGGGTTTAAATTGGTGGCACACTCTGCTTTTGGCTCCGGTTCACGTGGAGTGGGGATACTCCTCCGTAAAAACTTTCCGATGAGAATTAATTTTGCAAAGACGGACATTCAGGTAAGATTTGTGATCATCAATGGGCTCACGCCTGGCTTACAGTCTCCAGTATTTAAAGACCTAGGCGACCTTTTGCCTTCACTACCCGAAAAGAGACTCTTCATTGGGGGGGGACTTTCATTCAGCTACTCTCAGCCAACTGGTCGTCCCTCGCACCAAAACAGTTAGCTGGGGTGACCGACGCTTTTTGGTGGCGGCCCCCAGACTCTGGAACACCTTGCCCCTTAACATCAGACAAAGTGTTACACTGCTTCAATTCCGCAAACTCTTGAAAACCTGGTTGTTCTCTCAGTAACCTCTTTTATCTCTTCCTTCACATCTGCTCCATTAACTGGTTGTACCCCCTCGCATTTCCTTTGTCAATATTGGTTTTTAGCGCCAAGACGCCTACGGGTATATGCAGCGCTTTACAAATATTAAAAATAAATAAATAAATAAATAAATTCCAATGTCTCGGACAGCCTAGATCGATGGCCTCCTAATAATCTACCGGCAACACGCACCCGGATCCATAATTTCCTGACAGCAATGGGCCTCACCGATACCTGGCGAGCGCTTCACCCTACAGACAGACACTACACATTTTACTCAGGGGCCCATCGCACTATGTCCCGAATAGACTACATAATCACACCGGCGGAACAACTGGGACAGATTAGAGAAATTAATCACCTAGTGCGAGGTATCTTGGACCACGCACCCCTCTGGGCCCGGGTTGAAGTGGGACAGCCACTAGTAGGAAGGACAGCCCCTATAAACCCCTGGTATTTAAAGTCCCCAAGATACGTGAACGGATTGTCAGTGACACAGAGCACTACTTTCTTGAAAATGAAAACTCAGTGGACTCGTCAGTGGTGCTACGGGAGGCCTTTAAAACTGTTATAAGAGGGACTGCTGTTTCCCAAATCGCCACCTCCAAGGGAGAGAAGCAGCAAGATCTGGTTTGACTAGAAACCAAAATATTAACGATAGAAAGGAGTCTTCAGGGGACCGATTCAGACGAGACGAGACATGAACTGCAACTCAAACAAAAAGAGTTTCTGGCGGTGACAAACAATGCGGCCAAAACCCAACATCGAGCCACACTATGTAGAGTCTACGAGCTGGGATATAAAGCAGGAAAGCTGCTCACGTGGCTTGACCACAGAGAACAGGCGAATCGAAAAGTGGTGAAACTAGCCACAAAAACCGGCAACATGACCTCCGACCCGCAAACTATCGCTAACGGATTCGCCGACCATTAGAGAGACGTATACACCTCCCGAACAAAATATACTGAACTCGATGCACTTTTAATGCTCCATGAAATCCCACTCCTGAGACTTTCCGACGTGGAACAATCGGACTTAGTGACTTAGAGCCCGCGGAGGTGGAGAAGGCTATCCATGACCTGAATGGGGGAAAAGCCTCCGGCCCAAACGGCCTGCCGGTCGAATTATACAAATTGATCGCAAGTAAAATCGCACCATTTCTTGTCAGAATGTTCCAGGACAGTCGAGATGAAGGATTGCTGCCTTCAGACCAAAGATTGGCTAATATCGTGGTTATCCACAAAGAAGGAAACCCCAACCACCTTTGCTCATCCTACAGGCCGATATCACTACTAAACGCCGAGGCCAAGATACTGTCCAAACTACTCGCTACTCGTCTGTTATCAGTCATTACCAACCTAGTACATCCCGACCAGTCAGGCTTTATGCCAGCCAGAAATACATCTCTCAATCTTTGGAGACTTCATGGAGTGCCTGTGCGGGCTGACACTATTCTAGAAGATGGTGGTGGTGACGCGCCATGGCATTTGATACGATTGAATGGCCGTACATGTTTGCAGTATTGGTAAAACTAGGGTTTGGCCCTGGTTTCTTGAGTTGGATACGCCTCCTCTACGCCACCCCGCTGGCTCGAATAGTAGTCAAGAATCGTCGAGTGTCCTCCCCATTTGAGTTGGGAAAGGGCACTCGTCAGGGCTGCCCCCTCTCCCCATTGCTCTTTGCCCTCAGGTTGGAACCTTTGGCGTTGTGGATAAGGAAGGACCCAATAATTAAGGAGTTGAATTGGGCTACAGACTGGGGGGACCGCATATCACTTTATGCCGATGACGTCTTATTATCACTAGCATCGCCAGCAGCCTCTCTAAATCGAGCACTCCACATCTTCATAGTCTTTGCGTAATTTTCAGGATATACCATTAACTGGTCTAAGTCAGTCCTTTATGTTTTAAGCTGTATATCCCCAACCCTACCCAGAGGTTTCACCATAAGAATCGCTCCTACAGGCTTTAAATACCTGGGGATGTACGTTTCCAGAGACTTGACACTCTCTTATGATCAAAATCTCCTTCCCCCGCTACAGCACCTTAAAAGTGATGTCATACACTGGAAATCACTCCCTCTGTCCCTATTGGGGAGAGCTGCTCTGTTCAAAATGATGTCTCTTCCCCGTTTCCTTTATGCTCTTCAAAATGCACCACTCCTGGTGAAACCAGAATATTTCAAATCAATCGACTCTGCCCTGAGGGAGCTCCTGTGGGAGGGAAAATCTCCACGGATATCTCTTCCCAAGCTCACAAGAGGGTGGTACGACGGAGGCATAGCACTCCCTTACATTAGAAGATATTATTGGGCAGCCCACCTTACTGCTATTAACCACTGTACATATGGATCGCAGAATTTCCCGGGCTGTAACATGGACAGGTGGCTGCTCCCCGGCGGGATTTACAGGGGCGCGCTATAAGCAAATCCCCCTAAAGTGTAACTAACGGGCTCACTAACCATTCAGTTTTGGTATGGTGAGCCGCATTACTGAGTCTGGGGTGGAGGACAGAATCACGCTGGCCACCCCAATCTGGGACACCGCCTAATTGGGGAATCTGAGAGTCACTAAAGGGTTTAACCAGTGGGACTTAATTGGCTTATCCTCTGTCGGGGACCTGTGGAAGGAAGGAGGAGTAATCTCCTTTGACCAGCTGAGAGACGAATATGAACTAGCTGCCTCAGAACACTACAGATATCTCCAAGTCAGACATGCACTGCAAGCGGTAATTCCCAGGGGTGAAACTCCATCAGAGTCCTCGCCGTTAGAGGACAGAATACTAGCCGGCCACCTTCCAGATAAGGCAATAGCCATGATTTATTAAAAAAAACTTATAAACAATGTACCTAACCCCCTCCTCTGACTCCGAGCCCACTGGGATCACGACGTAGCTGGTCTGGACGATGGGGAATGGTTAGAAGCGCTTGTGTCTCCAAAAGAAACGGCTATCTCATCTAGGCTGAGTCTAGTTCAACTCAAGATGCTCCATAGAATATATCATCGGGGCCTACGCTGATGAAGATGGGCTTTAGGGTTGACGCAGATTGTATCAGGGGATGCGGGCAAGATGGCACATTCATACATATACTCTGGGAGTGCCCATTAATCCAGGGATACTGGGAGAGGGTGACAAATTGTATGACAGAAGTCATGGGGGTAATGACCGACTGCAATATTAAGTTATGTCTTTTAAATATCTGGGACCCTACAGAGCTAAGCATTAAGAGAAATTTTGAGTGTCACTGGGGATGATGGTCGCCAAACAAAATATTGCAAAACTGTGAGGGGCGAGAGAAAAACCGCCCCTGAGACTCTGGGAGAACGATATGGATCACTGTATGTTTACCGAAAAAACTGTATATATGTCAAGAGGTTGTCCAAACAAGTGGTCGCAGATATGGCAAAAATGGAACACTTACAGGGGAGACATCTGTGAGCCACCAATGAACATTCAAAGAATGGACATGGAGTAGAGGCCCCTAGGTCAATATACTGTGTTACTCTCTGCTCCGGCTGGGGATGTACTTTCAATGTGGATTGTTGCCAAATACAGCACTGAGTATAACATTGCCTGTAAATTGTTTTTGAAGTGGTGAATTGATTTCAATAAAAAGAACTGTAAAAACAAAAAAAGAACACCAACTGAAAAATGTGTCAAGAAGCACAAAAGGCCTGATAACAAACTTTCTGCCACAGGAAACACACTCATGTAAGGCATTCTGGAATGTAATTCTTGGGAAACAAGAAGGTTAAGATCAATCGAAATATCTTTAGCAAGATATCATGAAATGTGTGATCTGTATCTCAGGAAGGGAAGCCAACTACAAATTGCTATACAATTGATATTTATACGTTTTCAAACTACACATTTAGGGCCCGATTATGAGTTTAGCAGTGCGGCGGCGGGGCGCCAAACCCAGATGAGAATCACCCACGGTAATATTACTTTTTTAGACACTGGTGGGCGGTTTCTTTGGCGTAACCCGAACGGTGCCTATAAAATAGGCACCACAATGGGAACGTCACAGGAAATTCCAGCACGGCATGGACAGTGAAGTCCATGCGGTCCTGGAACAGGGAGTGCATTCACACAGGGGGACACGTTGTGTTCCTCTGTGTGAATCTACATGGAGTGAGGCACAAGGGGGCCCTCTTGGGTCACTTTCTTTCCTCACCGTGACTGTTCTCATCCAGGATAGACCTCCATGAAAACAGTGGCAGTGAGGAACGTCCTGCCAAGCATATTACTGCCTAAAGTCCACCGTGCCACCGACAGGGAATATCTATTCCCTGGCAGAGTCTGCGGTCCAAGGGGCGCACAACTGCCAAATTTGTAATGTGGCGGTCGGAAGACCACCACCGCTACCCCACCACATAATCAGGAAGTGTCGAAACGCAAGCACAATTTTGGCAGGGCTGCGGAATGGTAGGAGACTTTAAAATTCATATGGTGGGATTGCCTGAATAAGAAACTCTTCTGGAAGGCGATCTTAGCAACCATTTAAACAACTATGGGTTATCCTATACCGGCTGATTTTCTTTACACTATTATGACTTTGCACTCAATCACTGCATCATGAGACGAAAGCATACTATATATTGATTTGAAACTGTTTAGGAACAATGAAAATTACTAAAGCTGCATAGAAGAAAAAGAAAGATCCACCTACCATTAACCTTTGGCATCTCAGGTTGTGGAACATGTAGGCGATGGAAAGACAGTCAAGAACATTGTCCGACAAATATTGAAACTTTGAATCGATTTGGGGTCCTCTACCTAGGTACCCTTCGAAGGGCATGTGCATGGTTTCATGCCCAACACGCCTACACTCCCTAAATCTTTTTCATTACTGAAAATCAGAGGGAACTAGGTGGGGAATGCCAGGGCTAAAACAAAGAGAAAGACGAGACAGGAAAGGAAATTTAAATAAATATATATCTATATATATATATATATAAGGGGAGGTGGCAGAGTGCTCACGAGATAACTACTCATACTTTTGTGAGAATGTTCTAAATCAATAGCAGGTAATTGAAGCTAATACTGAAGCAGATGCTGGAGTCTGTGCACAGAATTAACATCGTCCTGCTTCACACTTAGGTAATTAGAGAATCGTGAGAATCAAAAACTGCTTGCACATTTTGCTTACAGTTCTTTTTCAGGCGTAGATGAGTACAAATCCTGATCAAAAGGGAAATATTAGCCAGGATTCGTATCCCCTTTCGCTGAAAGGAAAAAGAAAATATCACTCACCCCTACTTTTAGAATGATGGCCCATGTACATGCAAACAGTTTTGGTGATAATGCAGGGTTTTGAAAACCCTTACACAGAGAGCCTTATTCACAACCTGCACATTTTAGCTCATTTTGTTGTACTACAAAGCATACGACAAAACATAAGCTTTGGCATTACCTATATGTGCAGACATTCCACACATGTATGTAGAGATTTAGTAGTCACATGCAGCAAGGATACAGTGTGGTGGGTGGAAAAAGGAGCAGGTTTAAACCTAACAGGAATGGGATTAGTGAGGGCCAGGGAAGGGTTTAGGAAGGGAAGTCACCCACACACACGAGTTAGCCAAATGCATTACTCTGCAGGTGGAGACATGTAACTTACACTTTTGTAGTACATTTACAATCTGAGTTTGTTAGAAACGAATACCAAAAGTAGTAAACTTACTATGAAGTGTAAATATACTCAAAAGTGTAACTTACCTATGTAAATCAAGCCTACAATGTTTGTAGATCTAGAAGAACATGTTAATCATCTTTTTTTAATGCTCTTTCTGGTAGAAACTCTATCTAGCTGCAGATTCCTCACGTTTTGAATATTTTCCAAGTGTCAGACTTGATCCAGAAGCATCAGATCCAGAAACATTTCAGTAGTACTGCGCAACAAAAGGTGGCACATTGCGGCTCTACGCTGACGATGTTTTGCTCTGGAGTCTATATAGGAGCCACTCCTGTGTGCTGAACATCAGTCGCTTTCAAGAGTATCCGGGCCCCAGACACAGAGCTCTAAAAGCAAATTAATGTGACTAGTGAGCAGATTCCAAGACTTTGAATCTTATTAGAGTCCACTCACAGAACGAGGAGGATGGGAGGATTGGTGAGAAATCTGTGGCTACGGGTAACAGCCTTAATACAGGCTGAAGAATAAGATGTGTTTACAATGAAGGCATTACAAAGACAATATATTTCCAAAGGCTTCCTTTACAACAAACACTTTTACAAGTATGCCTTCACCATGGATACCTTTACATCAAATTTCGTGGTAAAATCAGTAATGGTAAAGGCATAGTTGTAGTAAAAAAATAAAGAAAGGTAATATTTAAATGTAAGTTTTATATATATACATATATATCCAAGAAAGAAGTGACTTAAACAGATGGATTCGCCAAAGAACAAAAATATATTTCCACTACAACATTTCAGCTTCCGCCTTCCTCCGGTTGTACAAGATGGTTTGCTCAGTGGCTGCACAGATGACACTGCTGCATTTTCAAAAAGCATCATCAGTGAAGATTCCATTTGGAATGTGGAATCAAAGCAGGCCTGAGATTTCTTGAGATATGTAGTAATCAGGTGGCATTGTCAGTGATGTTCAGTTTATCTGGATGCAGTGATTTAACTGGTGCACCCAGAAGTTTTCTCTGGAGTCTAGTAGTTCTTCCTTTAAGACATGCTCCATAGGGAAAATATTCAAATCTGATAGTAAATGTTAAAATGATTGGCGACAGGCTGGTCAGGTTTCTTATCAATTATTGCTCATTTATGGCTCCAGAATCGTGTACAGAGGTCATTCACTGTTTGGCCTACATATTGTTTTTACAGCTTTGGCGTTGGCACTGAATCACATAAATAATGTATGTTGAGCAACATGTAAGATGCTGTCTTATTTCATAGGTCTTTCTCGTAACAGAACTAGTTACTGATGATGTTTGTAAAAAGAATTCACATGCGATGCCCCTTTTAGAGTCACAGCAATGAAACCCTGCATTTGTTACAGCTTGCTTGAGTTCAGCTCTCACAATAAGAGATCGTAAATTAGGAGCTCTGTGGTAAGCAATGACCTGCGGTATTGGAAAATCGTTTGCAATTTTTCACAAGTGGACAGTAAGGGAAATGTTTTTTTGCATTATATTTCTCTAGTTGGAGACCTGATAGATGATAGTCAACCACAATCGGAGTTCTGTCACTTTTGTTTCTGCTGTTGGTATTCCCAATGAGTGCTTCCCTCGGTAACTGAAAAGACATTTCAATTTGGTGCTGTATGATATGTAGAAGATAGCCTTGACTTTTAAATAATGTAGCAAGCTCCTGTAGATGGTCTTTACAGGTGTACTCAATGCTGCAGATGCCTCTTATTCTGAGTGCATGACTATCGATGATACTGAGTTTAGTGTGGAGTGGATGATATGAAGACCAGTTTAGTTACAAATGAGCATCCGTAGGCTTGTGGTATACATCAGTTATGATTATTTAATCATGAATGGTGAGTAGCACATCCAGAATAGGGAGATGATGCTTCTGTTTAGTATTGCTCTTGGTGAATTTGATGGTAGGATAGATACTGTAGCTATAAGCTGTAAACTGTTCCAATATTCTACCACCTGCATTCTATGTTATAAATATGTGATCAGTTTCTAAAGGTTTATAAGTGTGGTATCTGTTAGTTGTCTCATTCCCTCCTCAATATAATCACTTACTTTCATGGCAACCATTGCACAAAGTATGTCTGCCGTTTGTTTAATGATATCTTTCTCTGTTGAAGGTGGTGGAGAGCTTGCTTTCTTCTTGAATAATGTTATCAAAAATCCTTTCAGTTGTTGATTACTTGATTAGTTTGTTGATGGATAAAATGTATGTATCAAGAACAGGATTTCTATATTGAAGAGCCCATGATTTGGGATGGCGGAACTTCCCAAATGGATCTGGAGGGTTAAAGTTCTGCAAGTTTGCATCTTCTCTCAAAGGTTTTTAGGTCTCATCATTTTGCCAGTATTATGGTCCTTAAGTCCAAGACAGCAATAGAAGCCTTTGCTCAAGAGGTTCAATTCACCTGGTGATAGGAGCCCTTCATTTAAGTCAATAACTGGGTCTGATGTCTAGACGGGTTGTAGCTGGCTGATGCTATGCAGTCTTTTTTTGTCTTATAAACTCCTGTTTGTTTTTTTAATGCTGTTTAATCACAGGACTTACACTGAAAAGAAAAACTCCAAAAAAAGAATGATTTATGAAATGGTGAGTTAGAGAGGAGGTATATGAAATATTAACATGAGTCTTTTTAGTTTGCAAATTTATTTTCAATAGCATTCCTGGCAGTCATCTTTTTTTACTTCGGCAATCCTCTGTAGTATGTGTGCAACTTCAGTAATTTTTTTGTGTTCTTTAAATGTTCTAGTTCTTTTTGTAGCTTGGTTGTGAGCATGTGCATTTTTTTATTCTCTGAAGCAGACTATTCAGTTAGTTAGTTTGAAAGGTGTCTTAGACTTCATCTCCAACCCTGTATCTCGATCCCAATTGGCGAATTCAACTAGAATCCACATGATATTCTGTGAAGATTCCGCACTGTTCACAGCCCACTCTTGCAGCATTTCAGGGTCTGGGTTTTCAAAGGAGGGGGCTATCAAAACTCCTAGACCCCGTGGGACTCACCCCACCTCAAGGTACCTTTACAGTGATTTGCACTACCACCACTTGGAAAATTCCGTTCTTTTGAGCTTCTCAAGTCTGCACAATTGTAACTGCAGGCTAATTTCCGGTGGTAAGACACCCGTCCCTCTGCCTTGAACAGTCTTGCCCACTGCATTTTCGTCAAAGACTGTATTTGCTGCCTCCTCTCTTTCTTTAAGCCAGGTCTCCATTATACTCCTCCTGTTTAGAAACACTTACTCTCATTAAACAGCTCTGATCGCAAAAGTGGAGCCCCAACGGGTAAGCCACCCGGCACCTCTCCACGTGGAAAATATGGAAATCCGCTCACTACAGTGAAGTGCTTACCCGATCACAGGGGTCCTCCGACACTCTGCTTCCGGACGATCCTCACCTCACGCGGCCATCTTTCTCATCTTGATTTCTTCTTACAGGGGAGCTTTCTGTTATGCAGCGCATACTTCCACCATATTGTCAAACACCAGGAAACACCTGAACGAGGGTGTGTCGGTGCAGTCGCTCTCGGCAATCAGCGGCTCGATACGGACACCAGCTCTAATTCCACAATAGAAATTAGACATCGACACAAGGGCTGGACTTCAAAGTTTCTTTGCGTTTATTCTTTCGCTGTAATGTGTTTCGGCATTTTTGGCTTGCGTTACTACTTTGTCAGATTAAAATACTGAACTACAAAGCACATGGTTTCCTGTCATCACAACCATCGAAAACATCTCCAACCTTATAGGCTAGATGTTAAGTGTTTTATATATTTGTAAATGTTCTTTTGTAAATTGGTACTTACTGATTTTCTTTTGGATGAACAGTACATATCTAAGATGTAGATTTGTTCTTGACAAGTCGGTTGCTTCTGGCTTGAGTGTCAGATCCAAGGAAGGATACAGGTTTGTAAGCCGAAAAACAGTATATTAGAAGATGAAGGATCACACGAAAACAATGGCCAGCCGGGGCAAAACTTTATATCCCAAAGGATACAATGAGTCACAAAGAAATAAAAGCAAAAAGTGATTCAAACAGATGGTCTCACCAAAGAACAAAAATATAGTGTAGTGGAAATATATTTTTGTTCTTTGGTGAGTCCATCTGTTTGAATCACTTCTTACTCATTGTATCCGTTGGGATCAGATTTTTGCCCTAGTTGTTGTTTTACATATTACCTACTGGCGGTCGCCAGTAGGTAGTTATAGTTAGGACCACGTTTCCATAGGAAATCCTCAACATTCTATTTTGAATAACTTTGGCGCCGGTTGACGAATCCTCGCGAATTTTTCAAAATAGGTGGGGCGCTACGCTCCGCTCCTACCCTGAAAGTCTCGGGGGGATTCGTCAAGCGGGGGCTGAGATAAAAGGGGGGTCCCAAAACGCGTTTTTCCCATGCATTTTTCCATAGGACCTTTAGACAGGGCTACAGCCCGAACGGCTGAACAGAATTACTTGAAATTTGGCAGAGAGGTAGTCCTCAGGTCAAGGAAGTGCCTTTTGTTGGTTTGGTGTAAATCTGTTCAGTAGATTCTGAGAAAATAGCCTTTAAATCAATATATATATCTGAGCCAGCTTACGGTGCGCTTACGGTGCGCTTACCGTACGCGTACGGTGCGCTTACCGTACGCGTACGGTGGCGTGCGCGAGCGCGATTCTGATTGGCTGTTACATCTAAGTAAACATTCGAATCGGTCGAAACCAGGAAGCGGCGGCCGCCATTTTCTCTCTCGCACTATGAGGGAGGGGCTGTAAACAAAGGGAAAAAACATATAAAGGGGCTGTTTAGACAGCGCCCATGCACATAGCCATGTTAGTTGAGTCCTCAAAGATCCCCCAAGGCCAAAAACGGTAAATTTTTATTTTTTGAAAATTTCGCCGATTACGCTTACCGTACGCGTACCGTGCGCTTACGCTAAAAAATATATAAAAAAAAAAAACGCACTCTCTGTGCATGGCATATTATTGTCATCACTTACAAATTAAATTTAACAGATTACCTATCACAAGGAAGCGCATAATATGTCCTCCATGTGCGCACGGTGCGTTACGTGGGCACGCGGTGCGCGTAGCGCACTGCGTGCCCACCTTGCGTGTACGGCACTAACTGCGTAAAGTGGGCGCGCGGTGCGCGAAGCGCACCGTGCGCGCACGGAACGAACTGCGTTAAGTGGGCGCGCACGCCACGAATGGCGTAAAGTAACTTAGCATTTAAAAAACCGTACAAATTCACTGAAAAAACCATAGGTTTCACACACGTTATAGTTAGGAATTAGCATTTAAAAAACCTTGCTAATTCACTGAAAAAACCATAGGTTTCACACATGTTATAGTTAGCTGGAAATTTTACTGATAAAAAACCAATGAAATTCCCCCGTTATAGTTACTGTAAGCAACTATAACTCACGCGACCGTAATCCTCTGCTGATGACATATGTGTCTTTATGAAAAAAAAAAAATTGTAATATATGTATAGCTAAAATTTAATGGAAGAAGACATGGGCAAATAAGTGTCTAAATACAGTATTAGCATCAGCAGAGGATTGCGGTCGCGTGAGTTATAGTTGCTTACAGTAACTATAACGGGGGAATTTCATTGGTTTTTTATCAGTAAAATTTCCAGCTAACTATAACATGTGTGAAACCTATGGTTTTTTCAGTGAATTAGCAAGGTTTTTTAAATGCTAATTCCTAACTATAACGTGTGTGAAACCTATGGTTTTTTCAGTGAATATATATATATATATATTATCTACTGGCGGTCGCCAGTAGATAGTTATAGTTACAACCTAGTTTCCATAGGAAATCTCAAAATTCTATTTTGAATAACTTTGGCGCCGGTTGATGAATCCTCGCGAAATTTTCAAAACTAATGTGGCGTTCCGCTCAGCTCCTACCCTGAAAGTCTCGGGGTGATTCGTCAAGCGGGGACCGAGGAAAAAGGGGGGTCCCAAAACGCGTTTTCCCAATGTCATTTTCCATAGGACCTTTAGACACAGCTACAGCCCGAACGGCTGAACAGAATTACGTGAAATTTGGCAGAGAGGTAGCCATAAGGTCAAGGAAGTGCCTTTTGCAGGTCTGGTGTAAATCTGTTCAGTATTTCCTGAGAAAATAGCATTTAAAAGCATATCAATATCTATACGCGCGCACCGTGCGCGCACTGTGCGCGCACCCTGCCGTGCGCGAGCGCAATTCTGATTGGTTGTTAGATGTCGGTAAACATTCGAATCGGTCGAAACCAGGAGGTGTCGGCCGCCATTTTGTCTCCCGCAGTCTGAGGGGGTGAAAAAAAAAGGTGGAGAACGTGAAAAGGGGGCAGAGTGGACAGTTCCTGACCCCCTAGCCTTGGTCAGGGGGTCACAGAAGGACCCCCAAGGGAGAAAAAAACACTGCTAACCGTGGGTGCTCGGTGCGCGAAGCGCAGGGTGCGCGCACCTCGCGATTTAAAAAAAATAATAATAATTCACGGTGCGCGCACGGTGAAAAACCTGAAAAAAAAAAATTTAATAAATACATAACTTAGCATTTAAAAAACCGTACAAATTCACTGAAAAAAACCATAGGTTTCACACACGTTATAGTTACGAATTAGCATTTAAAAAACCTTGCAAATTCACTTAAAAAACCATAGGTTTCACACATGTTATAGTTAGCTGGACATTTCACTCGTAAAAAACCAATGAAATTCCCCCGTTATAGTTACTGCAGGCAACTATAACTCACGCGACCGCAATCCTCTGCTGATGACGTCAGATATTACATCACTGATGACATATGTGTCTTTATGAAAAATAAATATTTGTAATATATGTATAGCTAAAGATTAATGGAAGAAGACATGGGTAAATAAGTGTCTAAATACAGTGATGTAATATCTGACGTCATCAGCAGAGGATTGCGGTCGCATGAGTTATAGTTGCCTGCAGTAACTATAACGGGGGAATTTCATTGGTTTTTTACGAGTGAAATGTCCAGCTAACTATAACATGTGTGAAACCTATGGTTTTTTAAGTGAATATATATATATATATATATATATATATATATATATATATCTCAAAACCAGTCCAAACTTTCAAATCAAGCAGGCGCTGACTCCGTGGATTAATTGCCAAAGAAAGATAAATTTATTCAAAAATGACCCAGACGCGTTTGCTCACTATATATATATATATATATATATATATATATATATATATATATATATATACAAAAAAGCAGAGAACTCTGGGTAGTTCTCAAGTTTAGGTGGAAAGCAGCTCCTGTATAGAGCACTCTCAACACCAGCAACACTCTAGATCTGCTCACCTCAATTGTCTGCTTCTCTATCAAAGTCTTTAAGCATAGGATTAGCACAGTGTCATCCACACCGAGATAGAATATATATATATATGCGTGAGTATCCAGTGTTTGTTGCGTGTAGAGGACGTGCAGCCAGCCCGCATGGGTGCTCGTCGCGTCTAAATACAAAACATCTTCCCCTCTGCAAATGCGCCTCCTGGCGCTCTTGGTTGGGGGATGATGCGCCCTTTGCCCCTGGGGATCCTTAGGGGCCAAATAGCCTACCTGTTACCTCCAGTAAGCCCCACACATTAGGATTGCTGAGCCCACACCGCGGTCCCTGCTGGCTCCCCACTTTCTGCGGGAGCCGGCATTCCTTTTGGGCAGATGGAGCTGCTAACATGCAGCTCCATCTGCCCAAAAACATTTCTTCTACCCTTCATGGAAGTGAGAGTATCATTTCTGCTCTCACTTCCATGAAGTGAAACAGAGTTTGCTATGGCTAAGCCATAGCAAACTGCAATGTCCCAGGGTGGGCACCCTGGGACATTGCTTGAGCCAGGGAGGTGGCAGTCTCCGGGGCTCCGTGGGGGGCTGGGGCCCCCCACGCATCTCTTTCATTTAGCCCCGGGGAGGTGGCGGTCCCTGTGGCTGTAGGGAGGGGGCAGGAGCCCCCCCCCCCAGCCTTCATTTAAAAATTAAAGTCCCGGAGAGGTGGCGCCCCCCGGGATTGCCGGGGGGTGGCCTGCGTGGCCTTCTGCATTTAATGAACATAGACCCGGGAAGATGGCAGTCAACGGGGCTGCAGGGGCCCGCGCAAGGTCTCGCATGTTTTTAAATTTTTGCCCAAGGAAACGAAGTGCGTTTTTTAAAACAAAATCAGCGGGATTCACGGCATCAACGCGACTCCTGCATAAATGTTTTTTGAAAAAAAAAATTTAGGGCCCTGGGAGTCCCTGTGGGACCCCATGAGCAGGCCTAGGTGGTCAGGGTGTTTCTACCCTGAACCCTTTTCTAGTTTATTATTGTTTTTTTACCTTTTTTCTTGTGACTTGGTTCAACTGAGTCACAAGATGGCTGCAAACACTTCCTGGTTTGAAGTGTTTGTAGCCAATCAGATCGCAGATCGGGCGGGTTCTCGGATCCTTCGAGTCCATGTATAGATATCTTAGAAATCTTTACATTTCTCAGGACCTACTGAACCGATTTACACCATTTAACAAAAAGAGTGCCTTCTGAGCTACCTCTTTGCCAAATTTGGTGTAATTCCGTTCAGCAGTTCGGACTGTATCTGTGTCTAATGTTTCCTATGGAAATTAACATGGAGAAAATGCATTTTGGGACCCCTCCCCCTTTTTCTCGGCCGCCGCTTGAGGAATCACCCCTAAACTTTCAACACAGGACCTGACCTGACCGCCCTATTAGTTTTGAAGATTCGTCAATCGGCGCCAGGTAGCAGCTTTGGCTCTGGTAAAATGAGCACACAGCCCTTCAGATGGTGCTTTTTGGACAATGTGTAGCAAATCTTAATGCAGAACACAGGAGATGGTTCTCTGTTGCACAGCGTTAGCTTTTTTTCATTCCAGAGAACCCCACAAAAGAGCTGATCATCCACCCTGTGTTTCTTGGTACGACTGATGTAAAAGCTCTTCGCCCTCTTGGTGTGGTGTCCAAGCAATGGAGTCTCTCCTCCTCCTTCAAGTGGGTGTAGGCGGATCACAGAACGCCAGCAAGTTGATTCTCTGACCGACGTCGGATTTCATCACAACTTTAGACAAGAAAAACGCCAGTGTCCGCAATACCAGCTTGTCTGGGAAGAAGGTGGTATGCCTGGGTGTCAAGATACATCACCAGGCACAGGAAAAAGACTGAAAGAGTTCAGCTGTCGCCCCTCAATCTCCATGCATGAAGACTGCGAAGGCCAGGGTGCAGAACCCTGTCCTGTTGCTGCAACAGCAGATCCTCTGAGAGGGGCAGACTAATCAGGGTATAGATGCACAAGCACAGGAGTTCTGGATACAATACTCTCAGTGCCCAATTCAGAGCCACGAGGATGACTTGGGCACGGTCCGTCCTGATCTTCTGGAAAACCCAGGATAGAAGTGGTATCAGCAGAAAGGCATACACAAGTCCCGAGTTCCACTAGAGGTGGAATGCATGTCCGAGCAAGAGACGCTTTGGAAACTCCAATGCAATGGTATTTATAGAGTGTACTTATAGCCACAAATGGGCAACCTGGCACTATAAAGATGAAGGACAAGAGGAAGAATCAGGAAGACTGGAAAAAGTCAAACATTTAGCTGCTTCCTATAGTGGAGCAGGGAAGGGATATTTCTTATGGCAGCTGGCAAAGAGTTCCATGATTTGTATACCAGATAAAAGCATAGTCGCCCATTCAGGGAGGCTGAATGAGGTTGGTTGTAGAGAAGCGTAATAAGCAAGTCAGACATAAGGAAGTGTTGTGTACATTGTGACCGTGCTAACTCCGTTGGTCTGTTTTCATTCTGTGCTTTTTGTCAGCTTTCGTTTAACTTTCATAGAAAGTGTAAGGTTCTTAGAGCACAAGCAAATATTTTGACATCACCCTGTCAAGAATTCTGTAGGCTGACATATTTTGTATATATTAATGGGTGCCACCAGTTTGAAATTTTTAGATGCTACATGCCTAATTGCTCTAATATTTGCATTCTGTATAGTTGCTATACATATTTATTGCTCCAGACAGAGGATTTGAAAGTAAACATTTTAACCTGCATGTTCTCATTTTAAGAGCTATCTTTTAGTGTGTTATTCATAAATTTAAGATTGTTGTGTCCCTGAATGCTTGTAGAGAGGCTGATAGTGACCTGAAACACTGCCTACACAGGAGTGCAAGGGGGCTAGTGTCAGGGCTGTGGCCCAACTGACTCTTATTTTTTTTAAATTTCTTTTTACTGAAGTTTTGCATCAATAAACATAGAGCCAGAACCAATATAAAAACAGTAAGAAGAAATTACTGCTTTTGCCTTGTGTCGCTGTCAAAATAAAGATAACATCTCTTTACATTATTCCAAATGTTGTCCGTCCAGTGATATTACAGCCATTGCAGTGTGTATTCACCACAGAATACATTTCAAATAGTTATTCATAACGATTTACAGGACTTTATCGCCAATCTGGATTATCACGTAATTCTAATAACATGGTCCAGGTCAAACTATGCATAATGAAGTATATCTAGCCTGCGTTGCGATCAACAGTGCTAAGCCAACTGGTGAATGGGTACCAGATATCTTTGGGGCGTGAACTGGTCGGTAGAAGTTCCCAATAGCATGACAGTTGATCCCTGCAATATGAAATATCTTATACCCAAGCCTTCATAGTTGGGGGAGATGCTGATCTCCAGTGCATGGCCACTTGTCTTTTGGCCAGTAGTAGCATTAATGTGAGTTTTTGGGCAGCCGCCGGGGTGTTATGTATGTATCCCAACAATGCTACCAGCGGGGTCCTTGACATGGTCTGCTCAGTTATTTTCTCTGTGTGTTAATATCTCCGACCATAAAGCGGCTATGGGACGGCACTCCCAAGCCAAGTGTAAAAAAGTAGCCTGGTGGAGCCCACATCGCCAGCAACTCATCTCAGGGCGTAATCCCACGTGGTGCAATTGTGTCGGGGTGCTGTAGATGCGGTGTAAATATTTGAAATGAATGAGCCCGAGGCGGTAGTTGGGCGAGAATTGCTATAATTGACCACAACAGAAGGCCCATTGTTTGTCTGTGATGTCTTCTCCGATGTCTTCCTCCCAGGCAGTGCATGAGTGGGGGACAATGATTGAGATTCTCTTTGTATAATGGTGTATAATTTAGTTACTAACTTGCGGGCTGAAGAAACTGTGATGTGTTCAGGCGCTGGCAGCGGCGTGGGGGCCGTAGGGAATGTACTATACCTTGGCCGGCATGCGGCTTGTAACTGATAATACAGTAGTGTGTGTAGTGCTGAGTGTTGTGGTGAGCTACACATTTGTTGGAGTGTAAGGAACTGCCCTTCAGGGTACAAATCACTTCCAACAACAATTTTGTTTGTCTGTGCTCTAATGTTCGCAGCACTGTCCAGCAACAGTGTTATCAATGGGTTACTTGCTACTGGCATTGATGGTGCATATAGTACGCTTTGCTTCGCCCGTTTACAAGGACTTTTCCAGGCCCAGCGCAGGGTTTCTGCCGTGTCGATTTCGTGTCTAGCGCGTTTATTGTTTTGATAAAGCGCTGAGTTTAGCAGTAGGGATGCCACCCTGTTTATCTCAATGGCCATGTGTGGTTGAAATGGCGTTGGGTGTTGCCAGAAGTAGAAACGTTGAGCCTGGGCGCTGTATGCATGTAATTCAAAATTCGGAGCGCTGAACCCTCCCTGCGCTAACGGCAACGTGAGAATGTCGCAAGATATCCTGGGCTGTTTCCCTGCCCATACAAGTTCAATCATGCTGGACCTGAGGCGTTTGAAGAATTGTGCAGTTATTGGTAAGGGAATATTTACAAAGAGATACAGAATTTTTGGAAGAATAATCATTTTAGTAATGGTGATGTGACTCGCAAGGGACAAGGGTAAGGTTTTCCATCTTTGAATTCTGTCTTCTATCCAGCCCATTACCCTGCCATAGTTGGCCGACCAAATTTCTTGTAAATCACTACTGATCCGGATATCCAAGTATTGTGTCGGGCCATCTGCACATGTTATCGGGTATTCCGTTTCAAAGAAACGTTTACCTGTTGTTAGTGGTATTATAGTGGATTTTGGCCAGTTGATTTGGATCCTGGATAGGGCACCGTATCGCACATGTTCTCTAGTGATTGGTGCAAAATTCTCTGCTGGGTCTATGATGTACAGAGTAATGTCATCTGCGTACATCGACACGATCAGACCTCTGGTGGTAAACCCTTTCCCACGATTTGCATGGTGTTGCCTGAGTGTGGCTGCTAATGGATCTGTGGCGATGGCAAACAACAGGGGTGATAATGGGCAGCCCTGGCGAGTGCCCCGCGTTATTTTTATGGGGTCTGATATTAGGCCATTTACTCTAACTCTGACAGTGGTTAAGGTATAAAGCAATTTGATTTGGTTAATAAAAATGGAACTCAGGCCCAGCCGGGTTAAGAGTGTGAACAGGAATTGCCACTCTAGGGAGTAGAAGGCTTTTGTGGCATCTAATAGTCCGGCAACTGCAGATACGTGAGGGGCAAGATAGTGAAGGAGTGCAAACATTGTGCACAGGTTATGTGACGTAGAGTGGCCCGGATCAAATCCGGATTGATCCAGCAGCGCAATTAGCGGGATTAATGGTTGTAATCTGTTGGCTAATAGTTTGGCAAATATATTTGCGTCCAAATTTATTAGGGAGAGTGGTCGGTATGAGTCGCATTTTGAGGGGTCTTTATCTGGCTTTAGTAATGTTATTATAATCGCTTCTAGCATGGACTGTGGCAGTATTCCATTTTGTAAACCCTTTTGATACACCTCCAGTAGGCGTGGAGCTCCACATACTCTTTGTAAAATGTATCTTTTGCAGGCCGGGATATATACGATTCTAGATTCCCGCATGTGAATTAAGGTTAATGTACTGGGTTCAGGATTGTGCACCTGTGTAGAGATTGGAGCTGCACGTGAATGCCCGCCTCTCAGCTTGTTCAGTAGAGAGCTACACTTAAAAACGCGCTCCCAGTGCAGCCACTAGTCCTCAGAGCCAGGGCCGGCTGGGTCTCCACGAGGCTAAACTCTTCGATGTCCCTGCCACAGGCCGCTCTGCTCAGATCGCGCTCTAAGCGCGGTCTGCAGCGCCTGGGTCCGGAATTCGTTGCCTGGGATCCTGGACGTCACCACCGATCTCTCCGGGCAGCTGGTCTTCGGAGCGCCCACCTGAACTCCGGACCGCCTACGTGGACAGATGTCGGGAGGCCCACCCAGGCATCGGCCCTCTGCTCTACACGAGACCCCGGCTTCCTTCCGGACCTCGTGTCCAGGTCGCAGCAGGCCCTGGGTGGCATCTTTTCTCTGCGGTTTTATCCTCTCCGTTCGCAGTCTCCGAATGGTGATGGACTGTGCACCCGCATTTAGCGATGCCAACTTTTTGGTGCTGTTAGTCAGATTATGTTGGATGATGAGGCTCGCCAGAGGAGCCGACTTAATGTGCAGCCATCTCGCAGCTCGGATTGGCCCCCCCGCCCATCTGACTTTCTAATTCACTGTTGTCGCACTGAACTACGTCCCTGCATTAGAGGATATCAGGAGGAATCTCTTTCTAAGGTAAATAGGGCCGAAGTAGTGGAAGGGTGTAGGAAGCTGGGTTTCTGTTGCAGTGACCCCCCACTTTTTTGCCTGACTACTGATTCACTTTTCCTCAATGTGCCCTGGGTCCCTGCCAATCAGGTTCCCTGGGCCTGTGTTCTTTCCCAAAACCTGTACCTTGTACCCCCAATTGGCACTCTCTGGCCACAGGTCAGCCCCTGGTAAATGGTACGACAGGTACCCAGGGCACTGTGACCAGGGAAGGCCTCTAAGGGCTGCAGCACTTTTTGTGCCACCCATAGAGGCCCTGTACCTTTACACTCACACACTGCCTTTGCAGGCTGCGTGTTTTGGTGCAGAACAAAGTGAAGAGTCGACATGGCACACATGCCATGCCTACAACACACTGCCCTGGCATAGATCAGCCACTCCTCTAGCTAGGTGCACTATACCATTGGTGAAGGTACAGGTGCATGAGCCCTGTATCCCTACAGTGTCTAAGTCAATTCTTAAGACATTGTAAGTGTAGTACTGCCATTACTGCTGGGAGTTTGTCATTACAAACTCCACAGTACCATAATGGCTTTACTGGAAACTGATAAGTTTGGAATCAAACTCCTCGGCACATTAAACCCACACTGATGCCAGTGTGGGATTTAATGAAAAATGCACTCAGAGGTCATCTTAGAGATGCCCCCTGAAAAACGACCAGCCTCTGGTGGGTTCCCTGACTGGTACACACCAGCCTGCCACCACGAGACATGTTTCTGGACCCCTGGGGTGGAAGCCTTCGCTCCCTGAGCCCAGAAACAAAGCCTTTCCTGGGCGGTGGTGCTCACACCTCCCCCAGGCCAGGACGAGCCATCTGTGGCAGGGGAGATTCAAAAGCCTCGCGCCTTTGTAATGCTACTCCCAGCCTCTCCTGCTATAGGCCCCCTTCCCGTCTCCCCTCCTTTTCGGCGGGAAGACTGGCGGAAAAAATTTGCCAGCCCAGAAGGTTTGCCCTCCTCTGCCAACCCCACCCCTCAGATGGGGAAGGCGAGGTGAAACCCACTCTTCACTGCCCGCCATCTTGCAGATGGCAGGCACTCCCCAATCGGAATTAGGGATTGTGCTCACTCCCCCATGCGGGGTGAGTACACCAAGGGTGTAGTCACCCATTGGCTACTGACCCGAGACCCCTAAAACGCCCCATAAATGGAGTATTTAGGGGGCACCAAGAAAGCAGATTCCCGCAACCTAAGAAAAAAAGGACGAAAGAAGACGCCCAACAAAGGAGACTGCAGAGAACAACTGACTTAGCCCCAGCCCTACCGGCCCGTCTGCAGTTTCCAGAGATCCTGCACCAAAAGTCGCCTTGTCTTGCAGCCAGCGACTTCCAGACCCCGGGAGGACTGACTGCCTTCAACAAAGACCGGATTTCCTGTGAACAGCAGCACTGTTCAAAAGAAAACTCCCAAGAGAGTCTCCGAGTCTACTAAGGACAAAGAAGCCGGACACCTGGAACCACCACTGCACCCGTCGTCTACGGCCCGAGTTTGAGTGACCCACCGGTCCCAGCGAGGTCCCCCAGGGCTCCAGAGTCCATTTCCACTGTGGGTTGACCCCTCCAAGACTCCCCAACATCGCCTGCAGACTCGGCACAGAGACCCCTCCAACCGCGAGTTGCCCGGTAAGGTGAAATCAGACCTCAAAAGACACCCCTGCATCCAGCCACCCTGCACGTTGGAGAAGAGAACCCGAGCTGCATCTATGTCCCTGAGCCCTGCAAATTACCTGCCCAGCTGTGGGTACCTCCCGGAGGTCTTCCTGGACCGAGCCTGCAGCTAAAAACCAAAACTAAAAATCCCCATTGAAAACTACAGGGCATCTGATGCCAAAACAGCACCCTGCAACCTGCCACCCCTTTGTCCTGAGCTTAAAACCAGGAGCTTTACTTCCACAACCCAGTGGCCTGCTCATAAGCAGCCACCAACCGGAGGCCCCCTATCTCCCATAGGATAACATTGGGCCTCAGCACTCTGGACCCGGCCGCCCTAGTGCTGCTGAGGGTGTAACAAGAGTGCATCCTTGACCCTGGGGGAACCCTTGTTCTAACCCCAGAAGCTCAACCCCAAAGATCCGATTACTTACCTGGTAACCGTTAACTTCATTTCTCTCCATAGGAACCTATTGACTGTTTTGCTCTGAAAACATTTCTAAGTGTGGAGTTGATTTGTGTGGAAACCTAAAAAAACTGTTTTTACTTAGCTTTTCTCTAGGGAAATGTCCCAGTGTGATATCTAGTGATCTAAAAAGTAATCTAAAAGTAACTAAAAAGTAATCTGTACAGTAATGTCAATACCTTGATTTACCTGTATTTCAAACAACTGCATTTGTGTTTCAATTTTTTATTGAAATTTATACATAAAAAAAATCTAAATACGTATATTATAATAACTGTATGCATTGTTATACAATAAATATAGAAGACAATTGTTATATATAAGCATATAGTAAAACTTTCTGAATAATTAATCATACTATATAATTTAATAAATACATAAACATATAGATGCAAAAACAAATATTGTGAATGAATCAAAATGCAATATGAGTATGTTCCAAGGAAAAGAAGAAGACACACATAACAAAGTAATTATGCTGATTCAGAGAAAGATAAAAATAAAAAGTAATATTCTTTGATAGAGACAAAATTAAATAAATTACATTACAATATACTACGGGTATATGAATATATTGTTACAGAGCCAAGGGAGATGAAGTAGGAAAAGGAATTACGAGATAAGAATAGAGAAAGAAAATGAAATGGATAATATAGAGAAATGTGCAAACAGTACATGAAAACAACAGGTATATTGTGCAGAATAAAAGGGTAAGCAGAGGAACACACAAGTATAAGTAAATATATGTATTAAAAGATGCAGAATGACATGTAAATGCCCTGGTGAGTAGCTATTAAAAACAACAACAAATAGTAGATAAATAGAATATGTATTAGGATTTATAACACCAATAATGATTAATGAGTGAGAGTAAGAGGAAATAGAAATTAAATTACTGCGTAGATAGGTGATTAACATTAGTATCGGTATTTGAAGTTAGAAAAGGTGACCATACTCGAAGAAAGAGATCAGATTGATCCTGTATGTTGTATATAATACGTTCGTAGGAAGCTGTTTGAATCATGGCCACCATCCATGTTTCTTGTGATGGTGGTTGGGGCAATTTCCATTGGCGTAATATACAAATTTTGGCTGTAGCTAAGGCTGTGTGTAAAAGTCGGACTTGTGGTTTAGAAAGTGATTGTGACTGACGTGTATCATGCAGAAGAATGGTAGCATGCGAAAGTGGAATTTGTAGAGGCATCGTGGAACATAACGTTTTACCTATATAATTCCAAAAGTGTTGGATCACTGGACATCCACAGATGATATGAGAAATGTTACAAGACGTACTATCACATCTCCAGCAGTTAGAATGGGGAAGCAGGTGGAGGAGACTGCATTGACTTGTTTGGTCATGGAGAGTTTTGAGTAGAGGATGATTCCCAGGTTGCGTGCGTGGTCGGTGGGGGCCGGGGGGGACCCCAGTTATGTGGGCCACCAGGAGTCGTCCCATGCGGAGGGGTTGGATCCGAGGATGAGGATTTCCGTCTTGTCTGTGTTCAGTTTGAGGCGGCTGTCCTCCAACCAGTCGGCGACGGCCTTCATTCCCTGGTGGCGGTTGGATTTGGCGATCAGGGGGTCCTTTGTGAGGGAGAGGATCAGCTGAGTGTCGTCGGCGTAGGAGATTATGTTGAGGTCGTGCTGTCGGGCGATTGCGTGCTAGTGGCGCCATGTAGACGTTGAACAGCGTCGGGCTGAGGGAGGATCCTTGAGGGACGCCACAGATGACCTCGGAGGCCTTGGATCGGAACGGGGGAGGCGGACTCTCTGCGTTCTGCCGGAGAGGAAGGAGGTGGTCCAGTCCAGGGCTTTGTTACGGATCACTGCATCGTGGAGGCGTGTGCGTAGTGTGTGGTGGCAGACGGTGTTGAAGGCGGCGGAGAGGTCCAGGAGGATGAGGGCCACCGTCTCTCCGTTGTCCAGCAGGATCCTGATGTCATCTGTGGCGGCGATGTGGGCGGTCTCGGTGCTGTGGTTGCTGCGGAATCCTGATTGGGACGGGTCTAGGATGTTGTTGTCTTCGAGGTGCTGGGTGAGCTGGGTGTTTACTATCTTCTCGATGACCTTAGCTGGGAATGGAAGCAAGGAGATGGGCTGGATGTTCTTGAGGTCGCTCGGGTCCGACTTGGGTGTCTTCAGTAGGGCGTTGATCTCTGCGTGCTTCCAGATCTCAGTGAAGGTGGCGGTCTCGAAGGAGAGGTTGATTATTTTGTGCAGATGGGGAGCGATGGACTTGCTGGCTTTATTGAAGATGTGGTGCGGGAGAGGGTCCGATGGGGATCCGGAGTGGACTGTTCCCATGGTCTTGATTGTGTCCTCGATGCTCACGTTGGCCCAGGTTGTCCGGGTGTCGTGGGCGGTGGGGTGCGGTGGGTTCGGTGTGGTGTGGTCAGTAGGGGTCCTCCGGGGTCTGAAGCTGTCGTGGAAGACGGTGATTTTCCGGTGAAAGAAGGTGGCGAGGGAGTCGCACAGGGCTTGCGATGGTGGGATGTCATTGGCGTTGGAGCTTGGGGTGGAGAGTTCCTTCACGATGGTGAAGAGCTCCTTGCTGTTGTGTGCGTTGTTGTCAAGCCAGTCCATGAAGGAGGTTCTTTTGGCGGTCCTGATGAGGTGGTGGTGGTTGCGGATGGCGTCTTTATGGGCAGTGCGGCTGTCTGGCGTCTTTGCATTGTGCCATATGTTTTCCAGTTTTAGGCAGGTGCGTTTGAAGTTGAGGAGTTCCGGGGTGAACCAGCTGACTCTTCTGCTGGTGTCTGTGTTGGTGGGGTTTTTCAGTGGAGCAACGGTGTTGGCGCAGTCTTTCATCCAGCGTTCGAGGGCAAGTGCCCCTTCATCCGGGTTGGTTGGGGTCGTTGGGGGATTGAGTGCGAGGTTTGTCTGTAGTTGTTCTTCAGTGATTTTGCCCCAGCGGCGGCTGGGGGTCTGTAGAGTGCGGTGGTGTGTGGGTGGTTTTCAGAAGGAGAAGTGGATGCAGTGGTTGTCTGTCCAGGTGAGTTCGGAGGCGTGGCTGAAGGTGACGTGGGGGCTTGAGGAGAAGATGACATCTAGCATGTTGTGGGTCGGCGTTGTGACGAGCTGTTTCAGTCCGAGGTTGGCGAGATTGTCGATCAGGGTGGAGGAGTTGTTGTCGTTGTTGTTCTCCAGGTGAAAGTTCAGGTCTCCGAGGAGGATGTAGTCGGTGGAGGTTAGTGTGTGTGTGCTGATGAGGTCGGCGATGGAGTCGCAGAATTGAGGCCGGGGTCCTGGAGGTCTGTAGACGAGGGTGCCTCTTAAGGTGGTCTTTGGGTTCGTGTGGATCTGGAAGTGCAGGTGTTCGGCGGTGCTGAGGGTGTCGTTGGTGTTTGTTGAGATCTTGATGGTGTTTTTGTGGACGATGGCGATTCCTCCTCCGGCCTTGTTGGTGCGGTCTCTGCGGGTGATCTTGTACCCGTCTGGGATGGCTATGGCGATGTCAGGCGAGGAGGCTTCGTTCATCCAGGTCTCGGTCAGGAAGGCGACGTCTGGTGATATGGTGTCGAGTAGGTCCCAGAGTTCGACGGCGTGTTTGTGTGCGGAGCGGGTGTTGATCAGGATGCATCTAAGCTGGTTGGCTTCCGCGTGGTGGGTGTCTTGGCGCTTTTGTGGCAGGAGAAGCTGCAGTTCCGGCAGGTGAAGGGGCCGTGGGTGCGCCTTGGGGCGGCCTTGCAGCAGGTGTAGGTCCATCCTGGGATGAGAGGGATGAGGGTGTTGGCGTCGTAGCGGAGGCGGACATCGGGACTGCTGCGGGGGCCAGGGGTTCTGGCGCTGGACGTTGACCAGGCGCGTGCGGGCGCAGACGGGCTTGCCTTAGGCGCGCCCGATGCCCGCGGCCGCGCAGCAGCCGCCATATATGGGAAGGTGGGGAGGGAGGAACATCTGGGAGGCGAGGGACGGGTTGACGAATGGGCGCGGAGGGGGCTGGACCGCAGGGGAGGCAGCGGCGGGGACGGGGGATCGGAGACCGGGGCACAGAAAAGAAAGTGTACAATTCGGGTCACAGAGGCACAAAAGTCAGCGCGAAGGACGGTGAGGGGTTAAGAAGATAAAGGGGCACAAAGCACAAAGCACAGAACAGATACAGGCACAAAGTTCAAGGGGCACAGAATCAGCGCAAGGGTAAAGAGGACGGCGAGGGGTACAGAATAAAAGGGGCACAGAGCAAAGTGGCGAGCGGGGGCAGGGGGCACAGACAGAAACAGGCAAAACAACAGGCGGCAGCGAGAACGTACTTAAGGCCACCACTGGCCACCAGGGATGAGGCGCAGGTGGAGCCTGCGGGTGGTGGAGGGCCTCGACTACTCCGGCGGCAGCAGCGACAGCGGGGGTGCAGGCGGAGCTGCAGCGGGGGGGAGCGACTTACCAGAAGGTCAAGGGTCAAGGGCCCCACAACTCTCCGCAACATTGCAGTCCTATGGGAAAAATACAGCATCCTGGCAGGTAAGGAAGTTAGAGCCCAAATCCTAGCCATGCAACACTAACTTTACGGCACAGGGGACAAGGCAGGTAGGCTACTAGCGTGGTTAAGATGTAGAGAGATGGAATCGTGCAGGGTCCATAGTATTGTGAATAGGAGAAATAACACTTACTTCTTCGATATGGAGCTAGCCCAAGCATTTGCCCGCTACTATGACGCACTTTACGATGCACGACCACTGGCTGACTACCCCCACAGATAGAAGCTTGTTTGGCAGGAATCCCAATGTCAATCCTCTTACCTGAAGACCAAATGAGTCTAGAAGAAGATATTACCCTCTCAGAGATGACTGACGCCATTTCCCGACTTCGATCGGGCAAGGTCGCTGGCTCTAATGGAATACCAGCTGAGTTTTTCAAAGATCATGCCCGAATCCTTGCACCCCATCTACTGCAGCTTCATACTGCCACTAGACAAGAGGGAAGGCTACCACCAGGCCTCCGAAAAGCCATGATAGTACTAAATCACAAATCTGGGAAACCAGCAACATGTTGTGGCTCCTACCGCCCAATCTCACTATTAAACGTTGAAACTAAGCTATTAACGGCAATACTGGCCAAGAGATTGGTGAACATCATCTCCCCCTTGATCCATGCAGACCAATCCGGCTTCATGTCTAGGAGGTCAACCAGATGTAATCCGCAGCGGCTGTATAACTGGCTAGAATCAGTTAAAATTAGGGAAGTCCCACATGTTTTCCTTACGTTAGATCCTGAGAAAGCATTTGATGCTGTACACTGGGCCTTTTTAATGCAGGTACTGACCAAATATGGATTTGGCCCAAAATTCCAAGCATGGATGGGATTGTTATACAGAGAGGCGGCAGCAGCAGTTAGGGTCAACAGAGTCTTGTTGAATGAATTTAGGATTGGTAGAGGCACCAGGCAGGGTTGCCCCATTATCACCCCTCTTCTTTGTCCTCGCCCTGGAACCAATAGGGTGTCAGAGCCGAGCTCACCCCACTATAAAGGGTTTCCAGGCAACACAAAACTCTGGCTGTCATTAATTGGGACAAATTGGGTCTTTATCCGGTGGGAATGGAAATGGGCTTCGAAGATCTGCCCTACCAACTATGTGTAGAGAGAGAGGGTTTCAGATATCTGGGAATATTTGTCACCCTAGACAGAGAATGTTATTTAGAACGCAATCCCCAAAGGGTAATGACTGAGTTCCAGATGGATGTAGAAAGGTGGAGGAAATTACCTCTAACACTACTAGGACGAGCAGCGATGTTCAAAATGATTACCCTCCCCAAATTTCTGTATATGCTTCAAAACAATTATTATTCTATCCATGATGACTATTTCACAAGAATTAATGGGGAACTCCGCAAATTGCTATGGGACGGGGGACATCCCAGGATAGCACTACAAACCCTACAAAGAAATTAATAAAACTGAGGCATAGCCCTCCCCAATATCCGGTCCTTTCACTGAGTGGCTCACTTGATTGTAATTAATGTATGGGGAGTCGGGGCGTAGCTTCGCGGCGAACCAGCATGGCCGCTAGCTAGGGCTTCTCCGGAGCCCTCCTTCCCTACCCTGTACACCCGCCACAAAAATCCGTCAGCCTGGGGCGGATACGTAAACCGGAGGAGTAGCGGTACCCAGCGTTGCCATCCTTACCGGTGGCGGACGTCAGGAGCCTGAGTTGTCCAGCTCGGCGCCTGTGGCCTAAAGTGTTGGGGAAGTCGGGGTCCTGCGTGGTGGTGACGGCCGGCGCAGACGTCGAGGGTGCCGGCATGCCCCCCCCCCCCCCCCATCTTCCGGGGGCGGTAGCTGGTGAATGCGAGGCTCGCCAACACCTCGGTACATCTCGCTGGCTGCGACGCTGCGTCCTCTCATCCTCCCTGTGGCCCTGGGGACCTGCTGTGACGGTGAGAGGCCTTTATATCTACCCGGGAGCTTCGCAAGGCTGCCAGCGGGAGTGCAGATCCACAGACTGCCATCGGAATGAAGCCGGCTTTTCAGTACGTGCACTGGCTGTCTCGCCTGGACCGAAGGTGAGGCGCGCGCTGCCCTGGCTGACTGCTGTGAGGTTCTATCCCCGGCTGAGAATCCTCTAAGTGCTGGTGGGACCCCCCCTTCTTTGAGCTATCCCAGAGGGGACACGGGGATTAAACAAAGCGTCTTGACTGTGGCATCGGCTGCCCCAGACCCTTGAACCTTATCTGCCCTGTCAGGTGCAGCGGACTACTCCCTGTGAAAACTGTACACGCTTGGGCAGGCCTGGGCGCCCATCGCGCTGTGCGCCTAGGCGGTGCTGGGCGCTGGGGGGCCCTCGGTACCGACCACCTCCACAGCTTCCCTCCCTTGCCTCTTTCCGGCTCCTCCACCTGGACCTTTGTGGGTGAAAAGCGCGGAGTGGAGTGGCGCAAACGTCTGGTCCCCTGCGCGCAGGAGGGCATATACCTGACTCTTGCTGCGGTGGGCTCGCTGGCTGGAGGTGAGGTGGCCCCCGCTAGTCACAAGGAGTGCATTGACCACTGTGAGCTCCCGCCATAAAGCGTCTCAATAGCAAATCGCGCACTGGGCGGCTTGCCTCAAGTAACTCCCTGTCCACTGTCCTGTGTTGGCGCCTTGGTGTGGAGGGACTGTCCCGGTGTCCGCATCGACCGGCCCATCGTCAGCTTTCCGCGCCACCAGAGGCCTCACCATGTTTTCCACAAAAGGCGCAAAGACGTCCCAACGAACAAGTTACTTACCTTCGGTAACGCTTTTTCTGGTGGATACAGTATCTGCCTGTGGATTCCTCACCTTGTGAATATCCCCTGCGCCAGCAACATTCGGAAACTTTTGTAGCAGTCCACGCCGATGGGGTCGAAGATGACGTCACAGAGACACGGCTCCGCTCGCGACTCCACTGACGTCACCGGCTCCATAAGAAGACCTCCTCGGCGTGATGACGTCAGTTCCGCCCCTTTTTTCCGTGCCTCCGAGGCACACGGACGGACTGACAGCAATATGTACATAAACAGCATACACAGTACACAATATGCATATCAACACACACAGTGTGGAAAAGAAACATCAAAGCACTAGAAATAACCCAATGTCCTTGACAGTCATAAATACATTTGAAATCAATAATAGAACTACCGTCATAGAGTCACTGGAATAGAAGGATGGACAAACGGGGAGGTGGGTGGGTCAGTGAGGAATCCACAGGCAGATACTGTATCCACCAGAAAAAGCGTTACCGAAGGTAAGTAACTTGTTCTTCTGATGGATACATCTGCCAGTGGATTCCTCACCTTGTGAATAGATTCCACAGCAGTCCCCGCTCCCGGAGGAGGGTGTCCATCCCCCTATACCAGAATATCCTGAAGGACGGAACGGGCAAAATGTCCGTCCCTCCTCACCTCAGAATCTAAACAATAATGTTTTGCAAAGGTGTGAAGGGAGGCCCAAGTTGCCGCCCTACAAATGTCCTCCACAGGAACACCCCTAGACAAAGCAGAGGTAGAAGACTTTGCTCTAGTGGAATGAGCTCTTAAACCCTCCGGAGGCTCCTTACCAGCTAGGGAGTAGCAGATCTTGATGCATAGCACAATCCATCTTGAAAGGGTGCGCTTGTGCACCGCACGACCCTTTCTGCAGCCAGCAAAGCCCACAAAGAGCTGGTCATCAATCCTGTAGTCCTTAGTCCTGTCCAGGTAAAAGCTCACCGCCCTCTTAGGGTCCAAGCGGTGAAGTCTCTCCTCCTCCTTGGAAGGGTGAGGGGGAGGATAAAAGGTAGGAAGGGTAATGGACTGCCCCAGATGGAAGGGAGTTACCACCTTAGGCAAAAACGCAGCCCTGGTCCGGAGAACCATTCGTTCAGCATGCACAGTCAAGAATGGGGGTTTTGAACTAAGAGCTTGAAGCTCACTTACTCTCCTTGCCGAGGTGATTGCAACGAGGAAAACCGTCTTAAAAGACAACAATCTCAAGGGACACTTATGTAAGGGCTCGAAAGGAGAACCCATAAGATAAGCCAGTACAAGGTTTAAATCCCACTGAGGTACAATAAAGGGAGTAGGAGGAAATTTATTCGTAAGGCCCTTGAGAAACCTAAGCACAATAGGTGACTTAAAAAAGGACGGCTGATCCGGCAGGCATAGGAAAGCCGACAAAGCCGATAAATATCCCTTTACAGTGGCCACAGCAAAGCCCTGCTGGGCAAGAGAAAGAGCAAACTGCAGAATGTTAGACAAACGAGCCTTCAAGGGATCAATCGACCTCTCTCCACACCAGAGAACAAATTTAGACCATCTATAGGAGTATATGGATTTGGTGGAGTGTCGCCTGGCCGATAAAATAACGTCCACCACATCCGGCGGGAGAGAAAAAGAATTCAGGTTGCCCCGTTCAATCTCCAGGCATGAAGGTGTAAGCTCTGGAGGTGGGGGTGTAGAACCTGCCCCTCCGACTGCGAGAGGAGGTCTGCCCTGCGAGGGAGACGGAGCGGAGGGCACGAGGAGAGGTGGAGAAGATCTGTATACCACACCCTCCTTGGCCAATCCGGGGCGATCAATATAACTTGGGCCCGGTCTTGGCGAATTTTCCTCAGAACCCGAGGAATCAAGGGTACGGGAGGAAACGCGTAAAGGAGTTGTGAGCCCCAACTCAACTGAAACGCGTCTCCCAACGCCCCCTGCATCGGATACTGGAGACTGCAGAATGACAGGCAGTGCGCGTTCTCGAAAGTGGCAAACAGATCCACCCGAGGAGTTCCCCACGTCCGAAAGACGTGACGAACTACCTCTGGATGGAGCCTCCACTCGTGGTCGGCAGAGAACTGCCGACTGAGACTGTCCGCACGAACGTTCAGCACCCCGGCCAGATGATTTGCCATCAGACAAATCCGATGGTCCTGAGCCCAGGACCATAGACGCAGGGCCTCTCTGCACAGACAAAGAGACCCCACTCCTCCCTGCTTGTTTATATACCACATCGCGGTAGTGTTGTCCGTCAGAACCTGAACAGACTGACCGCGAAGGGAAGGGAGGAAGGCCTTGAGTGCCAAACGTACCGCCCGCAACTCCAAAAGGTTGATGTGAAGCAACCTTTCCTCTGGAGACCAAAGACCCTTGATCTCCAGATCCCCCAGATGAGCACCCCACCCTAAGGTGGATGCATCCGTTATCACCGTGGCCACCGATGGAGGTAGATGGAAGGGCTTCCCTTGGGACAGATTGCCCTCCACGCTCCACCAAGACATCTCCGCTGCAGCTTCTCTGGAGATCCTCACAGACTCCCTGAGATCTCCCTTGTGCTGATACCACTGCTTGCGGAGGCACCACTGGAGCGCCCTCATGTGCCAGCGTGCATGGTTGACCAACAGTATGCAGGAAGCGAACAGACCGAGCAGGCGAAGGACCTTCAGAACTGGAACAACCGCTCCGCTGAAAAACAAAGGAATCATTTCCTGTATGTCGAGAATCCTTTGAGGAGGAGGGAATGCTCGACACACAGTAGTGTCCAGTACCGCACCTATGAACAGGTTGCGCTGAGAGGGCACCAGGTGAGACTTGGGCACGTTGATCGAAAAACCCAATCTGTACAACAGCCGAGTTGTATCCTGCAGATGACACAGCACCTTCTCCGACGACTCCGCCTTGATCAGCCAGTCGTCCAAATAAGGGAAAACCGAAATTCCCGATCTTCTGAGATGGGCTGCCACCACTGCCATCACCTTTGTGAAGACTCGAGGTGCCGAAGTAAGACCAAACGGAAGGACCGCAAACTGATAATGTTGCGACCCTACCGTGAAACGGAGATACTTCCTGTGCGACTTCAGAATGGGGATGTGAAAATACGCATCCTGCAAGTCGAGCGACACCATCCAGTCCTCCTGATTCAGCGCCTGAAGAACCTGCGCAAGGGTGAGCATCTTGAACTTTTCCTGTTTCAGGTAAAAGTTCAGGATTCTGAGGTCTAGTATCGGACGCAATCTGCCGTCCTTCTTCGGGATCAGAAAATACCGGGAGTAGCATCCCTGACCCCTCTCCTGCTCCGGAACCACCTCTATCGCCCCTTTCTGAAACAACTTCAGGACTTCTTCCTGCAGGAGAAGACGGTGGTCCTCCGAGCAAGCACCTTGGCAAGGAGGGTAAACTGGAGGGAACTCCCGAAAGGGAAGGGCGTACCCATTCTCTACAAGATCCAGAACCCAAAGGTCTGTAGTAACCGATTCCCAATCTTGTAGAAAATGGGTAAGCCGGCCCCCCACAGGACCAGCATGATCCGGAATGTCGAATCTAGGGCTGTTTTGCGGTGGTGGGAGGGGCTGAGGAAGAGGAAGAGGAGGAGGAGAGTTGACGGCCACGTGAGCGACCCCTAAGCCTTCCTCTATATCCCTTGGAGCTTTGCTGCTGCTGCTGCTGCTGCTGCTGCTGCTGGGCTGGTCTATAAGAACGAAAACTCGCCCTTCCAAAACCTCTGTACCTCTTGAAAGTACCTCTCGGCTGGGATTGAAGGCCCAACGACCTAGCCGTAGCCTTACTTTCTTTGAAGCGCTCGAGAGCAGCATCAGCCTTCTTCCCGAACAGACCAGACCCATCAAAAGGTAAGTCCAACAAGGTCGACTGGACATCCGAAGAAAATTCGGAGGACTTAAGCCATGCTCCCCTCCTGGTGGCAACTGAAGACCCCATGACCCTGGCAACTGAGTCTGCTGTATCCAAGCCACTCTGTATAACCTGGCGAGCAGCCGCCTGGGCATCCGACAGTACTTCACTGAAGCCTGCCCTATCCACCTCCGACAGCTTCGGTGCCAACTTTTTAGCTGAATCCATAAGCGCATGGATATAGCGCCCCAATAAACAAGTCGCATTAGAAGACTTTAATGCCATACTGGCTGAAGAAAAGACTTTCTTGGCCGATTGGTCCACCTTCTTGGCCTCTCTGTCCCCTGGGACCTGAGGAAACGCACCTTTTGAACGTCCAGAACAAGCAGCCTGAACGACCAGACTTTCAGGTGAAGGGTGTGATGACAAAAACTCAGGATCCCCCGGAGCCACCCTATATCTCCTTGCAACCACCTTGGACACCGCAGGAGCCGAAAAAGGCTTGCGCCACACATCCAACACAGGCTCCAATATTGCTTCATTAAAAGGCAACAGCGGCTCTGACACCGCAGTTGGAGAGTGCAACACCTCAGTCAAGATATTAGACTTGAACTCAACAGATGGCAATTGAAGGTCCAACAACTCTGCAGCCTTTCTTATCACAGCATGATAAGGAGCCGCGTCTTTAGAAGGCTCATCTGAAGGAGGAGTGATCTCCCACTCCGGAGACAAATCCAACCCACTTGCCTCCTTCAATTCGTCAAACACCTCATCGGATTCGACCAATTCTCCCTCTTCAGCCTCATCCATAAGATAGCTCCTCTCCTCCAGCACTCTCTGCGCCTCTCTCCTGGAACGGATCCGCACCTGCGGCGTCGGCGGCGCCGTGATCGAATCCGACGGCGCCGGCAGAGGCGTCGAACGCGGATCAGCTGGAGCAGCCGGCGTCGAACGAGGTCGAGTCGGCGCCAGTGAAGAGGGAAGCGGCGTCGATGTTTTCGGCGCCGGCATCTGCCAAGACGGCGTCGCTGGGAAGAAAGGCATAAACGGTGCTTGAGGATAAACCTGCGGCACTCCCAGATTAAAAGCCATCGGACCCATCGGACCCATAGGTGCACCAGAGGAATACATGGCCCGTGAGAACACCCCATACATCGCATTGAGATACTGCGAGGGGTCCTGACCTGGATTAGGGAAAGCTGGATACTGGTCAGGTAACACCGGACTCGGGCCTGCCGGCGCCGACGGTGGAACTTGCGGCGTCACAGACTCACCCGGAGCCTGATCATCCTCATCCTGGGCCGGAGTCGGAGACGGAGCCGAAGGACCTGCAGGACCTGGAGAAGCCATCGGCGCAGGAGAGGACGCCGGCACCGGCGAATCAGCCGGAGCCGGAGAAAACACAGGAGAAGATGGAACAGGAGGCGAAGCCGGAACAGGAGAAGGAGACACTGACTCCCTTCGACGCCGATCAGGCGATTTAGACTTCGACGTCGAGGCCTTGTGATGAGACGAATGCCTCCTTTTCTTCTTATGCTTCTTGCTCTTTGAAGCATGTCCCGACGTCGACTTGGAAGCCGACCTCGACCTCGACCTCGACCTGGATCTTCTTCTACCTCTTTTCTCCTTTCTCTTCATCCGGGCGATAAAGAGCTTTGCCTCTCTTTCCTTAAGAGCCTTTGAGCTCATCTTCCTGCAACACGAACATCCTTCAACATCGTGGTCCGATGACAAACACCAAACGCAGTCGTCATGCGGGTCAGTGATGGACATGTGTTTGCCACATTCATGGCAAGGCTTGAAACCAGACTTCCTTGCCGACATTCTCGAAGAAAGACAGAGAAACTTCGGAATAAACACAAAGTAACAGGTAAAGCTACCAGTAACGATTCCCGAAATCCGTTGGCGTCGTCGGCGCGGAAAAAAGGGAACTGACGTCATCACGCCGAGGAGGTCTTCTTATGGAGCCGGTGACGTCAGTGGAGTCGCGAGCGGAGCCGTGTCTCTGTGACGTCATCTTCGACCCCATCGGCGTGGACTGCTACAAAAGTTTCCGAATGTTGCTGGCGCAGGGGATATTCACAAGGTGAGGAATCCACTGGCAGATGTATCCATCAGAAAAAGCAGACTCTACCGATACACCTGTCCAAAGGCGGACCTGCCTGAGCGAAAGGGGACAGATGACAAGCATCACAGCGGAGCAGAGCATGACCCCTCTGAGCCCACAATGAAAGACTTAATGGCGGCAATCACAGGGGTTCGCACATCCATTGATGCCCTGTCCTCTGAAGTTACTCTAATCAGAGCGGACCTCACAAAATATAGGGAAAAGGTCAAACAACTTGAGCTCACCACTGCCAGTCTGGTAGAGGACACTTCGCAAGTGTAGACTGACATCAGGGAACTTCAGGCCTTCCGCAGATTCACAGAGGATAAGCTGGACGACTAAGACGTAATAACATACGCGTTCTTGGAGTACCGGACAAATCGGAGGGTCCCGCTGTAGACCTGTTCCTTGAAGACCTGATCACGATGAGACTGCAACCGAAGGGACTATCCAAGCTGTTTGTGATCGAAAGGGCGCACAGGATACCTGGGGGTTGCCCGAAGACGGGAGCGCCGCCCTGCCCGATACTTGCCCGGCTGCTTGACCACAGAGACAGGGACACGATTCTGCAGGTCGTCAGGGTTGCACCTCTGATCCGACTGGACAACTCGGACATTACCTTCTTTCCTGACTTCACCCGTGCAGTCCAGATGCGCCGACACTCATTCCTTGATGTCAAAAGAAGACTACGTGACAAGGGTCTGAAATATGCTATGCTCTTCCCCGCGCGTCTACGTGTCGAGGCCGATGGAAAAACCCGCTTCTTCGACTTGCCAGAGGTGGCATCTGATTGGCTGGTCGGCTGGAGGGACTCTCCGGAGAGCGGTACCAACAATCATTGAAACGGACGGTGTATCTTCATCAGAGGTCATTTGATGGTCCCATGCCTTTTTCTCTTTCCACAATCTGGGCTCTGCTTACGGCCACTGGACGTTCGAGGAGGCTGAACTGTCCACTCTACTGCTGCAGACCTTAATATTCTTCATGTTGGCCTTCCTCCACATTGTACTCCAATGATCTGATACGGTAGGGAAGGGGGTTAAAGGGGCACTAAAGCCTCCCCCCACGTTCTTCTTTTAGACTTAGACTTATTGTTGGGTGACAGGCACTCTGCATTTTTATTATCATGGGCAGTTCGGAGCCCAGAGTGCAGTGAAGCAGGGGTGGGGGTTGTTGGGTGGAATTGTTTTTTCAGGTTTTTTGTATTTTCTCAATGGTATAGTTCCTGTCCGTGAAGCAAATTGTTGCCCTTTATATGTATGTAAACGGGTACGCAGCAGAACAAAGAAATTAAAATCTTAAGTTGGAATATTAACGGGTTAGGGGACAAAATTAAGAGGAGTGTGGTATTGCAATATATCAAGAGACTTTTCACCGGACATTGTGTTGCTTCAGGAAACTCACCTTATCAGCAATATGTGTACAGCTATGCACAGGTGGGGATACTCAATGGTGGCACACGCGGGCTTCGCATCCAATTCCAGAGGGGTGGGCATTATGCAGAAAAAAGCGTTCCCCCTATCTATTACGGCCACCTATGTGGATGACCGAGGGAGATATGTCAGGGTCACGGGCACTTGGGAGGGCCGAACCATTACTTTCCAGTCGGTATATGCGCCTCCAGGGCTACAAACAGGCACATTCACTGACCTCAGTGCTATGCTACTGACGCTGCCTGATGGGCACCTTGTGCTCGGCGGCGACTTTAATTCAGTCTTATCGGGCTCGCTAGATAGACACCCCCCCTCGTACGCTGCCGCAGGCTGCACACTCATTCTCTAGCTTTTTCGGGGGCTATGGGATTAGTGGATGGATGGAGAACCTACAACCCGGACAAGATTCAGCACACATTTCACTCTGGGCACACCATAGTCGCTCCCGTCTTGATTACATAATTGTCCCTGCTTCCCAGGTCACGGACATCCACGAGATCAGACACCTTGCAAGAGGTATTTCCGATCACTCCCCCCTATGGGTACACATAGTTCTAGATCTCACGCAAGTAGGACGCATCGCCCCTATAAATCCTTGGCACCTCAAAAAGCCAAAGATACGTAAAGACCTGATTAAATCTATCGGCGATTACTTCGCTGAAAATGAACACACTGTCAAGTCCCCTCAAAAACTTTGGGAAACCTTTAAAACAGTGATCCGGGGTCAGACCCTCTCCCTAATAGCAGGAGCAAATAAGGACAGGTTAAAAGACATCTCAGACGCTGAACAAGAGATTTATCATCTTGAACAAGACGTTAACTCTGATGCCACGCCTGAGGCCCTCCATTCACTTTGTTTGCGCCAGGACGAATACCGGGCGCTAGTCACTGATCGTGCCAAACTAATGGGACAAGAAAGATTAGGTCGGATCTATGACTGGGGTGACAAAGCCGGGAAGTTGATTGCCTGGCTTGACAAAAAGGAGCATGCTAGCAGGCTCGTCCCAGAGCTTAGAGACGCTGACAAGAACCCTATAACGGACCCCCAAGATATAGTCGACCACTTTGCAGCCCACTTTCCCTCAGTCTACAGCTCAGTGACACCCTATACAGACGCAGACTCCTCAGACCTCATCAAGGATATCTCCCTTCCCATTCTCTCCGACACTGACCGAACATTTATGGATAGCGCCCTCACTACTGACCCTCCACCCGGGTAAGGCCCTTGGCCCAAACAGTATCCCAATTGAACTGTATAAGCTCCGGCCTGACAAATTAGCCCCATATCTAAGAGCCATGTATAACGACAGTCTGGAGCAGGGATCATTGCGCCTTGATCAGAGAATCGCGACCATTATCACAATATACAAAGAAGGTAAACCCAAAACGGTCTGCGCCTCCTACCGGCCCATTTCCTTGCTGAACGCAGAACCCAAAATTCGAGCTAAAGTACTCGCCAATAGACTAATTAAAGTAATAGGGAACCTGCAAAGAGTGCATGGAGTACTGGGTAGGGCACCGTACATACATGAGGACGCAGTCATAGTTTCCCTGGATGCCACTATGGCATTCGACACACTTGAATGGCCATATCTCTTTGCCGTACTCGCAAAACTAGGGGTTGGACCGATCTTCTGCAAATGGATGAGATTACTGTACAGTGCGCCCAGGGCGCAAGTGATTGTAAACAATAAAAAATCTGAGACCTTCGCACTTAGTAGAGGAACCCGACAGGGGTGTCCCCTCTCTCCTTTATTGTTTGCTCTGGCCCTCGAACCCCTTGCAGCATGGATCCGGAAGGATGTAATGATTCGAGGGATGTGATGGTCCGAAGACTGGAAGAAGACCGTATCTCCCTATATGCGGATGATATCCTTCTCTATCTCACCTCCCCCAAGAGATCCTTGATTGCCGTGCTTGATATCCTAGATGTTTTCGGCAGTTATTACGGATTTCGAGTCAACTGGCGAAAATTCCTCCTAAATGTCCTCTGTGGAGACCCGTCCCCGCTGCCCCGAGACTGCCCTATAGTTTCAGAAGGCTTTAAATACCTGGGCATATTCATTTCTCTTGACCCCTCAATTAGATACGGCCGAAACCTTGTCCCTCCTTTGCAGAGACTTAAAAGTGACATCACAACCTGGAAATCGCTCCCACCCTCTTTATTAGGCAAGGCGGCCCTTTTTAAAATGATGTGCCTGCCCCGTTTCCTCTATGCCCTACAAAACCCGGCTGATCCTGTCCCAAACTCCTATTTCAAGGAAATTGAGGGGCTCCAACGGGACCTACTATGGAGCGGGAGGCCGCGCATTGCCTTACCAAAACTCACGCTTAGCTGGTATGACGGTGGAATCGGGCTACCCGACATTAAAAAATACTACTGGGCAGCACATCTTACAGCAATAAATCACGGCACCTATGGCCGTCCCGATGACCCAGGGTTCCGCATGGATCACTGGATCCTTCCGAACGGGTCCTACACTCGTGCACTTTACTCCAAACCAGACAGATATCCACTTACTGGACCTACCAACCATGCGGTCAAGATCTGGCATACTGCGAACAAATCACTAGGCTGGAACAGTAGGCTGACCCTTGCCACACCATTGTGGGATTCATAAATGCTGAGAGATCTGGGCAACTCCAAGGGTTTCGATAAATGGAACCTAATTGGCATCTCCTATATCAGGGACGTATGGGGCGCAGTGGGTGTGAAGCCTTTTGACGCTCTCCAAAGTCAACACTCACTAGCAGACTCTGAGCTTTTCCGATATTTGCAAGTCCGCCTTTGGACTACAGACAGTTTTGCCCAGTGACTCCTCCCCACCAGATAGCTCCCCACTCGAGGATAGATTGCTAGATGGCCACCTGCCCGAAAGAGCAATCTCGCTAACCTACCGAAAATGTATTAACAATATGGGCGATCCCCTAATATCCCCGATGGATAAATGGACTGGAGATGGCATCGAACTGGACGATGAAAGTCGGCAGACGGCGACCTCATCCCCCAAAACGGTTGCAATTCCGGCACAGCTCCGGCTTGTGCAGTTAAAGATCCTGCATAGAATCTATCTATCTGGTCCCCAGCTGGTACACATGGGTGGGCAGACGGACGGATCGTGTAGACGCGGATGCACTCACCTAGGCATATTCATACACATTATATGGCACTGTGAACCAATCCAGGAATACTGGCGAAAGATACATGCAGTCATGAGCGAAACGCTGGAGGTCGAGATTAAACCAGAACCAGAAGCCTTCTTAACATCTGGGAACCGACTGACCTAAACACACACACCACTCAATGGGTCACACTCGGATATATGATTGCAAAGAGGAACATCGCGCAGCTTTGGGGGGCCCCGCATGCACCCACAATAGCGGATTGGAAAAAAGACCTTGATTGGTGCATGCTGAGAGAAAAGACTGTATATACAGCGCGAGGCTGCCCCCAAAAATGGTCCAAGATATGTACCCTTTGTATTGAGCTTTGTGGAACTGTACCATGTTGTCTAGTCCATTTAATAAAAAGATTTATAAAAAGAAAATGTATGGGGAGTCATGTCTGGGGGAAAATCCCACCTATCAGATTGAAAGGACAACAGTTCCAAACTAAATCCTACATGCATTATGTATACGAAAGTTGGGCATAAGGAAGATTTTGGCGGCAACACAGGTGGCCAATGCCGCATGGATTATGACTGGTGGACCCTTAGGATAGGGGAAGAGGTATACCAAAGAGACCCCGCTGTGGGTCGGAATGAGGTTTACAGAACTAAGAAAACTTAAAGGTATCAAGAAGCTTGGATCTCAAAGGAATTTCGAAATTGGGAGATCTTTTGGAAAATGGTGAAGTCACCCCATTCGCCACTCTTCAGTGTGAATATCAGCTAAACTCGACACAACATTATAAATATATTCAACTTGGATGGAAAAACATTGTCTTAAGCTCAATTCTGAGAAGACCCAGGTAGTAATCTTTGGAAACCTGCAACCCAGATGGGACAATGTCTGGTGGCCGGTGGAGATGGGTGAACCGCCAATACCAGTTCAGAAAGCAAAAAGTCTGGGAGTTTTGATTGACAACAAATAAACACTATCACATCAGACCAATGCCATTGGTTTGGCCTCCCACTTTCTGATAAAGAAACTCAAGAAGAGTCTACCTTACATCTCCACTGATTCTAGAAGGACGGTTGTAACCACACTAATACAGTCAAAGTTGGATTACTGCAATGGGCTCTATTTGAACATACAGAAGCAATATCAAAAAAAGCTCCAGACAGTACAAAATGCGACTGTGAGACTTATTCTGAGTATCTCTAAGCACGAATCAGTAGCCAAAGAAATTTGAAGACTCCACTGGCTTCCAGTGGAACAACAAATTAAATTCAAATCACTATGCCTAGCTTGTAAGGCGCTGAGTAACTCAGGTCCAAGATTTCTGAGAGATATCTTTGCATGGTATGAACCGGCCAAACAACTATGCTCCACAGGCGCAAGACTTATGAAAGTTCCGGGGATACGGTCCTTAAACTGGGGAGGCCGTAGCCTCTCGTATGGTACTGCTAAACTATGAAAATGCTCCCCAGGAAGCTCAGAAGCACAAGCTCACTTTCCATCTTCAGAAAAGGGCTAAAAGCTTGGCTATTTCAGAATTAGACGCCCCGTCTGGGCTTATGCACAGTTCTAACCCTATTCGTGCGCTCAATACATTTTTATAACATAACATACATAACTGAAAAATGCATGGCTGTCCAGGGGAATAGACATGGCAGACATCCTAGCATGTTCCCCTTTAGAAGGAAGGTTACTCCAGGGGAACTCAGAGAAAGCAATCTCTTATACATACAAGGTTATAGATAATAACATTCCCTACAATTTACAGAACTTAAGAGAGAAATGGGAAACTGACCTGGGATGCTTAGGTAGCACAGAGTGGGAGGGGGCCCTGCTGCACACAAGGGAAGTGGCCAGTGAACACTTGAACGCAGATGGCGTAAGAATTATGAGCCTACTGAACTAAGCAATTTTAATAAGGCCCTTAAAAAATATCATATCCAAATCAAATTAGCTAAAAAAGCATACTACACAGAAGTAATTAATACTACCAATTCCACCCAGAAAACCATTTTCTAGATTGTCAACACCTTAACTAATCCCAAAGCAGTACAACAAGAGATTCCCCCCTCACAATCTCTCTGTCATAGCATAACAGACTACTTTGAACCAAAAGTCCTGACATTACAAAAAAAATTCACACTTCCCCTCTCTCTTCCCATCAACAATGACACTACTCTTGGCAAAGAAAGGGTTACCTTACAAACTTTTAAACCAATTACCCACAAAGAATCATGGCAGGTGATCCTCACCTCTAAATCAGGATCCCCTTTTGATCCCTGCCCCCCCCCTGATCTTACATGCCGTGATTGACATCGTAAATCCCATCATAAACCAAATAATAAATACCACTTTGGCAACTGCTAAGATCCCTGCAGAATGGAAGCTCACAGCGGAAAAGCCACTACAAAAGAAACAACTTACCGACCCCTCTACTCTCTCGAATTTACGACCGATTTCTCTTCTACCTTGTCTTAGCAAGATCACTGAAAAATTTGTCAACCGCCAATTTACTACATTCTTGGAAGATGCACATCTCCTTCATCCCAATCAATCCGGCTTTAGACCTCAGCGTTCCACTGAGTCGGCCCTACTGTATAAGGCTGAATCCCTCAGAGCAGCTCTGGATCAAGGAAAAAATGCTGTACTGGTCTTATTGGACCTGTCAGCAGAATTGGACACGGTCTCACATGTCATTCTTCTAGACCGTCTCGCTTCCTTTGGCATATCGCACACAGTTTTGGCCTGGCTAAAGAATTTCTTACAGGACCGAAGACAAGTTATCACTCTAGATCCATATAAATCAGAAGAAAAATCACTGCTCTCCGGTGTCACTCAGGGGTCTAGTCTCAGCCCCACTCTTTTAATTAGGCTGATATAGTCATTTAACATCGAGACTATATCATATGCGGACGATAGGCAGCTAATTCTGGTTTTGGAGAATAATACCACTCAGGCAGAAGAAAATCTACGCCTATGTCTCACAGCTACTTTCAACTGGATGAAGATTAACCATCTGAAGTGTAATTCTTGAAAAACAGAAATTCTACCGCTAGGGAAAGGGAATTCTTTCTCTCCCAAGACCTGGTGGCCAGTTGACGCCACCCCACCTACCCAACACTGTCAACTCAGTCCGATACTTAGGAATTAAATTTGACGCCACTCTCTCCTTTAAACAACAATCACTGGCAGTTGCTGGTACCTGTTTTCCCATTATAAAAGCACTTTAAAAATTATTTTACCTGCTTCCAATTTCTGCCAGACAGACAGTTGCTGTGGCCCTAATCACGTCCAGACTGGACTACTGCAACAGTCTGTATGCAGGTACAAATAAGTCAGTTTTCCACAGGCTTCAGATGGTCCAACATATAGATGCACGTTTAGTGTTGAAATGGCCTAGGAATTCGTCTGCATCAGCAGCTCTAGAAACACTTCACTGGCTGCCAATTCACAAAAGAGTCCTTTTCAAGGTCCAGATAATCACCTTCAGGACAGTACATTCCACAGGCCCCCACTATCTACGAACCAAATTCAGGCATTATGTACCCACTCGGAATCTTAGGTCGTCCAACGCCAATTTGCTGAACGTTCCAGCGTTTCAAAATGAGGGAAATCACCTGCAGTATTAGGGTCTAAGGCCTGGAACAAACTCCTATACAAGCTTCGTCAAATCCAATCTGAGACTCTCTTCAGGAAAGCCCTAAAAATTTGGATTTTCACAACATCTGACGCCGTATGCAGAACTCTAATCTAATACCTACTCTTCGCGTCCCCTAGTCATCTGGTATGGGTCCGTCAGTCAGGTTCTTTTTGTTGCCGCTTAGCGCCAGGATGTTCCTTGGAGTGACAGTTGTGCTATATAAGTGCTCAATTACATTACATTAAGTGTAAGTTGAGGCTTATACAGTTTAAAATTCTTCATAGAATCTACTATGATCTGGTGAGATTACACAAGGTTGAGAGACCAGAGACGCCAAGTTGCCTTAGATGTGGCAAACAGATAGGTACAATCCTCGACATATTATATGACTTCCCTAATATTCGTAACTATACTAATCTTGGACGAACTTGGCAGCATCCTCAAAATGCCCCTGGAAACAGACCCCAAATACATACTCCTAGCTATTCCCACTGAGAGAGACATCGCGAGGGCCCTACTCCTCTTCTGCAATTTGAGTCTGGGGATAGCAAAGAGAGATATAGCTACAAAATGGGGCTCTACTGACCCACCAACTCTGGAAGAATGGAGAAGGGAAATGGACCTCTAAATGGTGGCAGAAAAAATCAAGTACCGAGCTAGAGGTTTCCCTAAAAAGTACATTGAGGTGTAAGGTCCTTGGTGTAAATATCATGCAATAAATAAACACGTTTGAAAATGAAACTGAGGCTAAGCCGGACCGAACAATGAATATATATTACTGTAACTCTCAGCATTATGATTTGTAATGCATGGTATTTAAGACTGCAAATTGTAAGAATCAGATGTAATGTGCAAATGTAGGTGTTTAATTGTAACTATTAACTAGATGCAAGTGGCTGTTTTTTCTGTTTGAAGATACAATAAAAATATTACACACCAAATAACAGAATGGCAAAACATGGAGGAAACCCTAAGGTAAGATAGGCTGGAATCAAAGATAATGCCCAGGATTCTGGTGCATATGGTGGGAGTGAGAGTTGATCTGAGCTCTGAGGGCCACCATGCGGACGACCAGATGGAAGGTTGAGTAACAAATAATATAAGCTCTATCTTGTACTGTTTAATTTGAGACAGCTGTTGCTCATCCACATTCCAACTGCAGACATGAAAACTGAAAATTTATCTTTGGTGTAGGAGATATTATTTGAGAAAGAAACCATGCTCTAGGTGTCGTCAGGGTGGGACATAATATTGAAACCAAAAGATTTGATCAATGCTGAGAAAGAAGCAGTGTAAATGTTAAATGGAGTGGGGCTTAGTGAGGAGCCCTGGGGGACCCTACACATGACCTACGCCTGTAAATGATGAAGAGATGCATTGAGGTATGTAAGAGAGAAAGGGCTTAAGCCATTTGAGTGCAGCTTTACAGATCACAAATTCAAAGAGGTTTTGAATGAGCATATGGGGAGAGACTGTTTCAAAGGCAGCAGAGAGGTATAATGGGTCCAGGGAGGCAGAACGCCCTGGTCCATGAAATATATAAGGTCATCAGCTATGGCAACAGTACAGTTTCAGTGCTATTTAGGCCTCGAGACCAACCAGGGTCTTATTCAATAGGCTGTTAGCCTCCACATAATTGGATAGCTGAGGGTTTACGTGTTTCTCCCTCAAGGAAGCACGAAAGGGTAACAAAAAAATCGGACAGTTGTCTGCTTAAATTCCAGTGTCAGCAGAAGTCTTTTTAGGTAATGAAACTACAATGGCAAGTTTCTACTAGTGGGAACTGTGGCCAAGACAGTGAGAGGTTGCAAAGCTCTATAATGGAGATACACATACGTCAGAAACCAAGGACAGAACATTGGGGTGGGGAGGGCAAGTCAATTTGATAGAAGTGAGCAGAATACTAACAGTATTCCTATTAACTGGACAGAAGTCTGAAAGAATGGAGTTGTCTTAGAAGCTGAGAGAGTCATAAAGATATCCGATATATCTGTAGAAGCAGAAGGATAAATGTTTATTTGGATCTTGCAAGTGTTTTCCTGAAAGAACAAAGGAATATTGTCACATAATTCCTGAGATGGCATGAAATCATTGCTACAAGCTTGGCATTCATAAGGCTCCTATCAACAGTAAATAGTTCTTTAGTGGAGTTTTTTCAATTCTAGATAAAAAATAGGCTGTCTGGTGGAGCACACTCGGCGTTAGTAACGTTTGATAGCCATTGTGCAGGACTCTTTTTGTGTTGGGCTATAAGATTTTCTCCACAGTCACTTTAGAGGTTTGCATTGGCGCTTGGCTGATTTCAAGTCTTCATGATGCCAAGGGGGCTTTCCTGTGAGGGTGCAAGGTTTGAGAGGTGTGATGGCATCAAACGCAGTTTGCATTCATCCATTAAAGGAGATAGCGGTCTTCTCTATCTCTAGTAGAGGATTGGATGGGGCAGCTAGTAATGTTCAGTGGCAGTGTGGATGAAGGATGTAAGGTGTAGGTTGGTTACAATGGATGTAGGTAGGGTGGAAACTGGTGCCGTTGAGTATAGGTGGTATTGGTTTATGTTTTAAGTGTCAAGGTCTAATAGTAGATATTGGTCTTTTCTTTCTTAGAGGCTCTGGGAAAGGAATGGCACTTTTGGAAGCCAGAGAATCAAACAAACAATAGTGGCTAGGGGACCCGTTTATCGCACAATCACGTGTTTCTGCGAGTTGAAAAGAAATTACCACATTTTCAATTGCCCACCTCAAGAAATGGCTTGCCGCCAATTTGAACCACAAATAAATTAGTAAATGACACAGGAATCTGAGAGGCAACAAGGGTAATATATGACACAATAAGGGCAAAATTGCCAGACAAAGCAAAATGAAACGAGAGGTTAGTATTTAATAATTATGTCCTTTATTTCATGTTCCATGAACAACTGGGAATACAGCCAACGCGTTTCAACCGTATCTGGGCTTCTTCAGGGCTGCAACATATACAAATATTACTCACATTAATTAATTGTTCTTGCAACTAAAATCCACAATTAAAATCTGAAGTCATATTGTCTAGATACAGCATTCATGTATTGGTTAGACAAAGATTTCAAAAAAGCGAACAAACAAAAAAAAAAAAAACAGAGGGTAGGCATATAATACATTCTTCTGTCATTGTTTCTTATTGAGTACATAATCCTATTTAACAATAAATCCCATACCTAAAAGCATGCATGCACGAATTTTTACAGATACGCAAGACCTCATCGCAAAATAAATTAAAACAACGTGCTAAAAAAAGTGACAGTATAACTAGAGCAAAAAACTCACAACATCAAATAAAAGATAGAAATATCAGCTGAACATATTTTATGATTTATTTAAGAAAAAATTCTAAACTGATACCCACAAAGGGAGGTCCCCCAATGGCAAAGGAAGCTGGCCTGTTGTTATAGCTAAACCATTCCATCCAGCAAACACTGGGAAACAAATATAACTTACCATCCAAGAAGACAGAGCCCTCCGTCTTGAGGCTGTTCCTAGTGCGTTTGTCATTTCAGAGACCATGAGGCTATGAATAAAGTAGATATGAACATAAGCATGTGAAAGAACACGGTCTCTTTGGAGCAAATACAAAGACATGTCCAAGAAATTACCTTGAAAATTTAGCAGTAACAAGGTGATAGACAAAAAAAGTAGAGAATGTTTGAGCAATTATCTAGTTTACAAAGTATATAATAGTCCACTGAAATGCTGGTATCATAAATGTTTTCTCGTAATGCGGCATTTGCTATTCGTGCTTGTATGGCATGCACGCATTTGGAATGTGAATTGAGAATTTATACTCTGAATAATAGATGTTTGCGGTCTATCCTGGCATTGGGTCATCTTATTGTATTTTTAAATAAAACTTTAGCTTCATGATGGTTAAACCCATCTATCATGGACACGGGAAATTGTTTTCCGTGTATGGACTAATCGGATCACACCTCGTATGCCGCTCTAGTATTTTGTGAGTATGATAGTATTTAAGGAGGGTCTGGGCGTTCCTCGTATAGACGCTGCCCAATGGAACCCCTTGGAATGCTGCTGCCGGAACCGGACACGGGTGAGATTCTGTCAAGTAAGAAGGGGGAAAACACAAGTTTTGCTCTTGTGTGCCTTGACTTTGTCCCATTAATTTACGTGTTTCTGTTTGGGACGCGAGAACGCGAGGCGTTGTAATTGTATGCTAGAATTAATTGCTTCTCACAACTTTGGTTGTGAAGATGCTGTGGTGTTGAAAAGCTTATTTTGAGCTGTGTAGTTGTGTTCTTGGGCTATGTTTGTTTATTTTACGAGTTGCGCACCATTATGGCTTGCCTTAATGGTGCGATGTTTTACTATTCGATAAGAGTCTTGGAGACTTTTTTTATTTAAGTTGCCTTCCTGAGGTTATCACTAGCTAGTACGGGGACTTTACTATTAAGATATTGGCATGACATTGGCTTACTGTCTTGATATACGTCGTTCACTAGAGTGGGTGTTCTTTCAGCGACTATCACGATTACGCGCTGTTTCTCTCAGACATTATTATGAGAGTCTGTTTACTCCTTTATAATGGGCTTTTCAGGTCTCCGCATTTGGTTATAATTATGTGTTAGTTACTAAGTCACGGCCGTTTCCAATTAATTTCTCTTAAAATTCCTGTTTTCTGTTAGTTTTCCAGTTCAAATATAACGAAGGCTGATTACAGCTCTCTACTATTTATGTGTATACAGGTAGCGTACTAGCGATTATCTTTTTATGTATGAGATAGGTCTTGGGGTCAAAATATTTGTCTGATTATGATGTTTTCATTTCAGACCCTGTCTTTTTGGTCTCTCGTGGTATTGTCCTGCTCGGACCACACATGCCTGATATATATATTTTCTATATACATTGTTTAAACTACGAGTGTTTGTCAAGCCTATAGACTACTATGAAACATGCCCCTTGTGGGTGAGATTTTAAAATGTTTCTTTCCGAAACTATGGTGTTTTCTTTCCAAACCACTTCACTTCAATTGGGATGGTCCATGTATAGCGTTAGGGTGTTTTAAAAAAACAATATATGGATTTTTATATATTTTTTGTTATTCTTGATTTTTCGTCACATTTCTTTGTTTTCTTATGTCACATGTTCATAGTTTTTCATGGAAGACTCACAGCGTCTACAAACATAAATCTCCTGTGTGTGGAAAACTTCTTTTATCATACAGGTATGATACTTTCTCTTTTTTTTAGGCTTTAGAACTGTATCTGACCCAGTCAGCTGAGCACTTTTCTTAATAAGAATGATACCGGCATTTCATTGGACTATTATATACTTTGTAAAGTAGATTATGGCTCAAACATTCTCTACTTTATTAGTCTAACCCCTGTTACTGCTAGATATTCCAGGTTATTTCTTGGACATGTCTTTGTATTTGCTCCAAAGAGAACGTGTTCTGTCACATGCTTATGTTCATATCTTCTTTATTCATTGCCTCATGGTCTCTAAAAGGACAAACACACTAGGAACAGCCTTGAGACCGAGGAGTCTGTCTTCTTGGATGGTAAGTTATATTAGTTTCCCAGTGTTTGCTGGATGGAATGGTTTAGCTATGACAACAGGCCAACTTCTTTTGCCATGGGGGACCTCCCTTTGTGGGTATCAGTTTAGATCTTTTATATGATGTTGTGAGTTTTTTGCTCTTGTTATATTGTCACTTTTTTTAGCACGCTGTTTTAGTTTGTTTTGTGTTGATGAGGTCTTGCGTATCTGTAAAAATGTGTGCACGCATGCTTTTAAAGTATGTGATTTATGTTAAATAGGATTATGTATTTAATAAGAACAATGACAGAATAATGTATTATATGCCTACCCTTTGTTTTGTTGTTTTTTTGTTTGCTTTTTTGAAATCTTTGTCTAGTCAATACATGATTGCTGTATCTAGATATTATTAATAGAAATTTGCCTAGCATCGAACCGGTAAGTTTCAATTCTATTAAGGATACAGAGGCGAGGATTTTGCTTTTATCTCTCTTTGCTTTATTTCTTAACAAATTTAGTAGCAGGCCAAAGACAAAATTTAAAGAAAACATCAACTCTCATGAATCACAGGGAGATCCACAACATTGTACTCCTTCTAAAGTGTCCATTATTGATCCATATAGTCCCTTTACACTGTCTTTGCCTCCTCTTTCTTCGTGCGAGTTAACGCCAAGAGCCTCTTCACAGGTCCCGTTTTGAACCGTTGTTTCCTAGGCAAATAGAGACAGCGTGAGGGCCGAACCAAAACCCAGCTGAATTTACAAAAGTCAACATTCTGGCAATGAAGAATTGAAAGTCACCACAAATGGCAGCCTAAACAGTTAATAATAATATTACCAAACCCATGAACGAGTTACCTACCACCATACAGGGAGGGTTCGCCCTTAAGATGTTTTGGCGGATAATCCTCGCCTCCGTGTCCTTAATAGAATTGAAACTTACCGTTACGATGCTAGGCAAATTTCTATTCTATGTCAGGACCGGAGGCTCCGATTATGCTAGTTTAAAGCTTAATTACCACTAACTGAGCAATGTCTATTACCGGCTTGAAGTAATATCTCTTGAAGGTTGAATCTGAGGACCAATCCGCCGTTCGCATCAAGTCCTCCAGACGGGCCCCCAAGGAAAAAGCTTTTGAGGTCATGGCTCCCCTTGCCGAATGTGCCCCAAACTGTTTCGTGTCGATGCCCGCTTCCTGCATGACCCCACGTGCCCACCTGGCAATGGAGGGAGAAGAGACAGCCTTGTGGGGCTTTTTTAGGGCAATAAGCAACTGGCGTTCGCCCGGAGGATGAAATTCTTGAATCAGTTCTTCATATGCCTTGAGGCAGCTCACGACACACAGTTTTGGAACGTCCGGAAAAGTCGGATATGAAATTGTGCGAGTGAGGGATTTGGTGCAACGCCCCACCATGAAAACCACCTCTTCAGGGGAAAACACTCTTGCTGAGATCCAAGGTTCTCACATCAGAAACCCTCCTGCAGGAGATCAAACACAGCAGCATAGCCAGCTTAGCTGAGAGTTCTTTCACTGAAAGGTACCTATTTGGCTGCCAGGACAGAAAAAGATTCAGGACCAAATTGGCTTCCCATAGCGCAGAATAACGCGGCTTTGATGGCAAGGAGAGGCGAATGCCACGCAACAACCTGCAAATGAAAGAGTGTTCACCCACCGGTGCCCCTTCCACCGGGGCATGGCCCCCGGAAATTGCCGATCTAATTGCATTGATTGAACGATACGCCAATCCATTTGTCGCCAGATCAGCCCAAAAAATTAAAAATCTGGACCTCTGCGACCAAGGAATCCAGGTCCCTCCGAAGACACCAACGAACCCATCTTGCCCAGGCCGACCAATAACGCTTGGCGATGCTGTCCCTGGTGGTGCTGTCTGCCCATGCCTTTGACAAGAGGAGCTCAGCCAGTTGTGATAGGCCAGGGAGCGACCAGAGTTGCCTGAAAGTCGCCAGGCCATCAGCTGCAGGGAACCCTGAGCCGTGAGGTGGTGGGGAACCAGGTCCGGATTCAGAAGTAGATGAGGAAACTGGGGGATTTGAATTGGAGAATCCCAAGAAAGTTCTAGTAGAACCGGAAACCAAACTTGTGATCTCCAAAACGGAGTCACCATTACCACCTCCGCCTCCTGTTGACGGATCTGGTCCGCCGCTCTTGTGATCATTGAGAACATGGGAAAGGCATAACCTTTCTCCTGACTCCAATCCTGGATAAAGACATTGGTGGATGCAGCCAACGGATCTGGCCTCCAACTGAAAAATCGCGGCACTTGATGATCGAGGCGCGATACAAAAAGGTCGGCCGAAAACAGCCCCCACAGGTCCACCAGCCACCGGAAGACCCGTGTGCCCAGCTCCACAGGCTGGAAGCGTGGAAATGTCTCAAGTGCCAATCCGCAACTTGGTTGGCTTGCCCCGGAAGGTACTCTGCAGTCACCAAGACGTGGTGCGCAAGACAAAAGTCCCAGAAATCTTTCGCCAGGTTCGCCTGGGTCCGGGAGCGGGGACCCCCTAGGTGGTTGACATACCGAACCGCCGAAATGTTGTCAATCTTGAGAAAGACACACGACTGAATCTTGTCCTTGGTTCAGCAACGGAGGCAAAGGACCCGGCCAGGAGCTCCAGGGAGTTGATGTGAAGGGCTTGTTCGTCTAATGACCAGACTCTGCCAGTGGAGAATTCCCCGCAACGGGCGCCCTAACCGGTCCTGCTGGCGTAGTATTCTATGATGACGTGCGAGATTTAGCCATGGTCTGTCACAACTCGTGGCGGACCTTGGCCATCTTCCGCGACGGGAGGCTCAAGGAAGATTGGACCAAGTCCACGACGAAACCGTGAAAAGTTACTCTTTGTGAAGGAATGAGGACCAACTTGGGCTCGTTGATGGCGAAACACAATCCCTGTAGAAGGTTCACCGCTGGTTGGAGCTGAGTCGTCAAAATCTTGGGACACTGCGCCATTAAGAGAATATCATCTAAATAGACTATCATGCGAATGCCTTGTGCTCTGAGAAACTCCACTGCTGGGTGGAGCACCTTGGTGAAGCACCTTGGTGCTGAGGAAAGCCTGAACGGAAGGGAGGTAAACTCGTAGATCTGGTCCTTCCAACAGAACTGTAGAACACGCCGATGGATGAGAGGTGTGTATCAGGACCACCAGATAGGCGTCCTTTAAATCCAAACGCACCATCCAGCCTGAAGGAAGTAGGCCATCCCGGAGAAGATGGATCCCCTCCATCTTGAAGTGGCGGTATACCAACCACCCGTTGAACTCCCGGAGGTTGATAACCGGTCGACGGCCGCCATTGGATTTGTCCACTAGAAAAATATTGCTCAAAAAACCGTTGCGATGCAGGACCGACTGACAAATGGCTCCTTTGTGCAGATGCGCAGAGACCTCTTCGTCCGCATTGCGAGCTGTGAAGCAAATAGGCCGAGGATGGTACTCCTGTCGAGGGTGGTCGTAGAAGTCTATATGGAAACCTTGTACGGTTTGCAAGACCCATGCATCCGAGGTGATAGAAAGCCATGCGCCCAGAAAACCTGCCAACCGACCCCCAATGCGAACTTGAGTGGAAGGTACAACACTTACCGGCTAAATTGCCACCTCCTGCATTATTCTGGAAGTCTCCGCGACCTCTGAACCGCTGGGCCCTGTTGGGGTAGAAGTTGGTGTAGTTGGCGCTGGTGTTATATTGACCGCGAACGGAGCCTTGCCCCTTTGGGAGATTTTGGAAACTCGGCCGAACGAGCGGCCCCTGCCTCGGCCTGCCCTGTGGAAAACCCGTTGGTTAAAAACTTGCTTGATATTGGATTGCGCCTTATCCAAAGAGGTAAAAGTCGCAACAAATTTTCCAAGTTCCTTTACAAAGGGATTCCCAAAAAGGCCCCCTGTGCCACTGCCCCCGCCTCCAAGGAGGCCAAATCTCCAAGCTTTGGGTCCAGCTTGATCAGTAACGAACGATGACACTCCGTTGACAGGGCACAGTTAGTGTTACCCATGAAAATGATGGCCCGCTGAGCCCAATTGGACAACACTTGGGATGTTATAAGGGAACCAGAAACCTTAGCCTCTTCTGCCATGTCCAAAATCTTTGTCATGGGACCAATGGCGTCAAGAAGCTTATCTTGACATGAACGCTAAGATCTGTCAATACCCTTACGTGGATCCTTCATAAACTTGGCCAAGAAAGTGGCCATCTTCGAATCTAGCTCCGGGGTACAAGCAACCTTGTCCTCAAGGGTGGGTCTCGGGCATTCCGCTTTTAGGCAGCCCCGGGCCTCCTTCTCAAGGGGTTTCCGGAGAAGACCAACGACGAACTTCGCCACCTTGTCCCCAGGTGTTCAAGCAGCGGACCGCGGGTGGACAATCTGGTCCGGGTCCAGCATGCCAGAGTCTTCTCCTTGGGCCGAGGGGGAAGTGACCACAGGGCGCCAGGGCCGTGAAGACCCCTCCTCGTCATCCGAATCCCCCGGGGAGTCCACGTCGGCCTCAGGGGAAACCGGACCGGGCGTCTCCGGGAGTTCCGGAGCGGCCAAAGGCACTGATGACATGGGATTCCCTTTCACCAGAAAAGCACTGGGAGTTCTATGCTGGCCTTTGCCATTTTAGCACACTCCTGGGGACAATCCTGTCTGAGAGGAGCTGCACCAAAAGTCCCATAACCTCATTAACCACCCTGTAAATAGACGAATCAACAGCGTAAAAAAACTCATCGTCCCACTGCATGTATGCCTGGAACTCCTCTTCTTCAAAGGTACAATCCTGCAACTCCATAATTTATTAGGAAAAGGCAGGACAAATAATGGCTTCCCAGAAGAGGTGAATAGAAGCGCAAGTACGCTTAAAACTTATGTGGCAGCTGGTGAAAACCAGATTGTAATAGGGGTAGACCGGAGGCCCACAATAGGGTTTGCACAACCCAGCGCACGGAGAAAAAAGCCCTCAGATTACACTGACCGTGCTCCCCTGCTCAGCCGTGACCGCCTCATGAGGTTCACCCTCTTGTTTTTTCAAATGTGCAATTTACCGCCTTCAGGCGTTGCCGTGGGTTTTACCTGCTATACAGACTTCTGCCGGGGCATTGAATTAGGGAAAGGAGAAGCAGGAATACAGAGCCGGATCACCGGGCATAGCTGTGGCAGCGGGGGACAAGGCTCCGTCAGCGCGACTCCGTCAGCGCGACTCCGTCAGCGCGACTCCTGCAGCGCGGTCTCCGATTTGAAGAGACGCATGCAGCGGGAACAGACAAGATGAGACAGTCCACCTAGCGGTCATATAAAGCACCACAGTACTAATTGCATTGGCCGCGGGGGACCTGAAAGAAAAAGATAACGCGCGAGGGCCCCAATACAGGCCCAATAAGCAACGTACAATCCGTACAATAAATTAGTGTCAACACAATTATCATCCAACAATTACTATCATCAAAGCAACGTACAATCCGTACAATAAATTAGTGTCAACACAATTATCATCCAATAATTACTATCATCAAACAATCCTGAAACATAGATAAAGAGAAAATCACACTTAACTGGCTGCGAAGCAGCGAAGAAAGAGGAAGTAAAGACAGTGTGAAGGGACTATATGGATCATTAATGGATACTATAGAAGGACCACAATGTTGTGGATCTCCCTGTGATTCATGGGAGTTTATGTTTTGTTTAAATGTTGTCTTTGGGCTGCTATTAAATTTGTTAAGAAATAAAGCGAAGAGAGATAAAAGCATAATCTGAGCCTCCGGTCCTGACATAGAATTCCGATTTTAATTGTGGATTTTAGTTGCAAGAACAATAAATTAATGTGAGTCATATTTGGATATGTTGCAGCCCTGAAGAAGCCCAAATACGGGCGAAACGCATTGGCTGTATTCCCAGTTGTTCATGGAACATGAAATATACATAATTATTAAATACTAACCTCTCATTTCATTTTGCTTTGTCTGGCAATTTTGCCGTTATTGTGTCATGTATTACTCTTGTTGCCTCTCGGACTCCAGTGTCACTTTTGGAAGCCACACTGTCTGTTCCTGGTTTAAGAAGGGCTACAAAGAAGATGGAAGTTAGTGCCTAACAGCACCAGGATGATAAAGCCCTAAAGCACAAAAACACCCAAAGATGGTGTTTCCAAACAGCAGGACAGTAATTGCACGGCTGAAGTTTTCAATCAGTGTTGGAGCTGGCAGGACTGGACCTTAGGTACAACTGGCTCGATTGGAGCAAAGCTGGACTAGAGGCGATAACTGGAACAGCGGGAGTAAGACAAAGGTGTTGAGACACATTAGTACACTTATCAGAGGCGTTTATATACTGATCGAATAAGAATACAAACCACCTGAAACAGGCTGGTTTCTGAACAGAAGCCATCTGACAGTAATCACCTCGCAGGCAGGAGATGGAACCGAAAAAAGAAACAACTGACAGGAAAAGGGTAGACGCAGAAAAGGACCCTCGTGACAGAAATAAGCACGCCTCATACTTAGCATACAGAAATTGAGTTTATGTTTGATAGCCACCTTAGAATGGAGTCCCACTAAAAGAGAGTAGAAATTAAACTTCTTGCTTACAGCTGTGCCCATGACTGGCCTAGAATCCTAACTATTGGGTATGGATGGTTTCATATGTGTATGATAGTAGCTTAGGTGGTAGGGGGGAGGAAGGTGGTGTTGTTGGGTGTGGTGAGGGTGATGTAGGTGGTGTAATGTATGGTGCCTTGTGGCTGTAGGTTGTAGTTAGTGGATATGTGCCATCATGGATCTTGTCATGAAGCACAGTCATGCAATTTACACTTTGCATTCTCCTGTTTCTTAGAGTAGCTCTTTGAGCTTTTTATTTTTATTGTGTTATTGATTTGCATATGTGTATATGAAAGATTTGCTTCTAACTGAAAGTGTTAAATTCTATTTTATTCTAATTGATGAAGAATAGATAGTGTAGGTTGCACTTGGTATGGATAGCCGGAGGGATATGGTGTGGAAGGAGGTATACTTAAGGAGCCCATGCATAGTGCAGATGATGGTTTAGATTGTAGGCGGTGGTGTAAGTGATGTTCCTGTAGGGACACATTGTAGGTGAGTAAAGGGCTATGTATGGTGTAGTCAGGTAGGTTTTATGTGTTGGTGATGTAGGTATAAGATGGGATGTAGGTGACTGTCTAGTATGTGACCTATGGTGCAGACAGTGGTATAGAATGCAAGTGATGCAGGGTAAAATAAGCATTAAGTTGTGTGAAGGGTGTAGGTAATGTTGTAAGTAGCAGTGCAAATGTAAGGTGGTGGTGTAGTTATAGGGTGAGAATTGCTGGAGGTAGTTGTTGGTTTAGGTGAGCAGTAGGGTTATAACTGATGTCCTTGGGATGAAATAAAAGGAAGCCAAAGGTGTTTGGGGAAGCGGGTAGAGAACAGCTGATTCTTGCTCCTGGTCGCACCAGTGGACAATAATGAAGTTATGTTATGTTGATTTATATTTGTAGAGCGCCAAATCACCGAAGGTCTCTAAGCACTTGCAGCATAGACCAAGAACCCGGGAATCTCTTATTCCTGCTGGACTCAGCACGATTAGGGAGAACTTATCCAAATGCCTCAGTAAACAAGACAGTCTTGAGTTTCCTCCTGAACGGGAGTAAGGTGGCTTCCCCACGCATACTGTCCGGTAACTTGTTCCAGAGCTGGGTAATCACAACTGAGAAGGCCCAGAAGTGGAGTGTGAACAGGACAAAGCAATGTTTCCTTGGGAGGAAACAGTAGCACAGTTGTAGGTGGTATAGAGTTCAGGCTGTAGGTGGTTTAAAAGTGGTATAGATGATCTATTGAGCATGTGTAATGTGTATGGTCTAGGGCGTACAAGATGCTGGTTGTGCCATAAGATTTTGGTGGTGGTGAAGCCTGTAGGTGCTTTATGATGTAGGTGGTGATGTATAGTGGAGGCTGTAAATGATGGTGCAAGGTGTTATCGAGAAGGTAGGCTTTACGCCGCAAGTTGTGGTGTATGGTTTACATATTAATGCAGCTGTTAAGGCAGGGGGGATATATTTTATATCGTGTGAATGTGGTGTAAGATGTAGACTGTGGCGGTGATGCAGGGTGTAAGATAAGTAGGGTGTTAAGTTGTAGTTCATATATTTAAGTTGTCTCTATGCAGTGAGGGGAATCATTTTTGATGCATAGTTTAGGGTCTGAATGATGATGTAGGTGGATGGGTGGTCTGTGATGGAAACATTAGGAAAGTCATACTTTAGACTACAGAACGGGCACTGCAATACCATGCTAATGGCAGATTGTGAACTCTATAAATACGAATTAAAACAAGCTTATAGTGTAGGTATGGTGTGCGTGGAGTGTGCAGGTGGTAGTGGTGTGGGTCTTGAGGGTGCTGTGGAGTACATAGTGGTGTAGCTTGCATGTGCTGCTGTGTAGAGTATGTGTTGCTGGTGTAGGGATGGGGTCACGCGACAACCTTTCCACTGGCTTTAGCCAAAAACACGCAGCTGGCTTCAATGTTTTTAAAAATAAGATAAAAAAATATTTGTTTCTAGCTCCAACAGTTCAAAAGTTACTAAAAACTTGGACTAAATACCAGAAAATCTGGCTGCAGGTGGCGGCGATGGTTGCTAAGAGGGACATAGCAGGGGCTTGGGGGGGCAACTCAGCCGCCAAAAGCTTTTCAGTGGAAAAAGACATGGATTGGTGTTGTGCGGCAGAAAAGACAATTTATGAAAGTCGGGGATACCCCAAGAAATGGGAGAAAGTTTGGCAGCGATGGGAAGCCCACAGGGGATTCAAGGTGGGGGAGGGGGGTTCGAACATATAGAGGGGGCGCTTGCGAGAACTAACTGGATTCTATAGATGGGAGCTAGGGGTAACATTACTACTGCATTATGTCTCTAAATCATAGTATGTGTATGCCGTGGTTAAAGCTTGTACCCAACTTTATGATTATGTGACCACTGATGGATGCTGACAACTGTTTTAACAAAAAGATTTATAAAAAAAAAAAAAAAAATTACTAAAAATACAGAGACATATTGCGGTGCAGAGGAAGACCCTTTGCAAATGTCGACAGGACATCTTTCTCTTACTTATTGCTATAGTTGGGTGTTAAACTGGTACTAATGAGGTGCAACTTATGTCCAGGCAGTTAACAAGGGTAAAAATTAGAAAATAATGCAGTATTACTATTACAAAATTTGGCGCATTACGCCACATAATTTGCCTTTTCTTGCTGCATAATCCTCTTCACCAGATAATTCCAAAGGCCCTGTATATAGGCTATAATTTTAAAAGTACAATTTAAGTAAACAATTAAACGTGGCTATAATTAACAAAACAACAAGGCCACTTCACATCCTAGTTTGTGGTGCTGCATCTGTCGAAATAGGAAGTCCACAGTTTCAAGAACACTGTTTTAAGGGGGACAATTTCTCATTGCTTTGGATTCAGACAAAGGCTTTTTTCGCAACCCAAAACCTATTTCTTTAACAAATATGGAGGTGGCAAACCGATCGCGAATAATATAAGAGTGATTAATACATGCCAGTGTGACAGAGGTGACGCACCCATACTGAAAGGCAAAGTGGGTGTGGCTGTTAACAGTTGCGGGAAGCACGATGTCTTGATTTTCTTTAAATGTCTTGGGCAGGATTTTGGAGCAACAGGTGCAACGTATTTTTATTGTCTTCCCCAAACATTTTGACGTTACCTCGGAGATGTGGAAGGAGCCCTGTGGCTCTGTGACCCTCAGATTGTACCTTCTACAACTGGTGCCTTAATCATGTCCCGAGAAAGAATTTAAAGTGGATATCAGGGAGTGAATGCAGAATTTCTTATAGGTGTGGATGGAAGAGTGTAAAGGTGCTCGTAGGGTGCCTCTCATGACTTCCGCAGGTATGGGGTCGGCAGCTTTTCTGCCCTATAAAAGATCTGCTTGTACTGGCAACAAGATGGAGTTTAGGCCTGGTTATTACCTATTTGATATGGAATTACCACTTCAACACAGCTTTCATCATTTGCTGTCATAACATGACTGGACTAAGTTTTTCTAGTCTTACCCTAGAATCACAGGAACTTTCATCATCTGCATAGTACCCAAGATGTCCCTCTGCACGCTGAGGAGGGTGTGTTTCTGTGTCTCCAGATTGCCGCTGGCACCAACAAGGCTGAGCATGCGGTTCTTTGCCGTGCTGGCACGAGGTGTCCTGGGTTTGTGTCTTAAAAAGCAAGCACGGGTCCTGTGTTTCTACCGTGTACTGGAGCTGCTCTGGTCTGGACCTGCTTTTGACCACTTTTCCCTCTTGGCAAAGTCCATCTTTGATGCAGTGCAGCTTCTCCAGGTCCCGTTTGAACTGCTCCTCACTGCAGCACTCTCGTAGCTGCTTGTACAGACAGTACTTCTCTTTCAGGGCCTGGTCTCCGAGCTCCCTATTTTGCTTGCACTGCTCTTCTAGATCCTGGCCCTGCTTTTGCTTCAGCCACTTGTACTCCTCCTCCATGGCCAGGTACTGGCTCTTCCTGTACTCTCGGTACTGGTCAGTCAGGATCTGCTCCTGTTCCTGTGTCTCCTGGCACTTTAAATCCTCGTCTTCTTTGGACCTGTCCTGGGTGCCCGTATTCTGAGAGTGGCATGCCTTCAAAAGCTGATCTTGCTTCATCTCCAGGCAATGCTTCTTTTCTATGGCCCTGAGATGCTCCTCCATTGTGCGACGGTACTTCTCTTCCAGGCATCGAAACTGTCTGTCAAGTGCCTGGTGCACCTGCTGGTAATTCATGGTGCTGATGGGGCAGCTCATGGTCGTCCTAGTTGTTTCTTACGTCTCTTTTCCTTGTCTTTATTGGACAGAGACACCTAAAAGAAACAGCATATCTATTATGTTACAATAAAGCAGCAATGTTAAAGTCTCTCTCTCTCTCACACACACACACCTATCACTAATGCTTACATTACTTAAGGGTAACAATCTCCTTTAACTATTTAAAAAGAATGATCTCCTAACTTCTTGCTGTATGTAAGCACTCAAGTACACCTCTCTTTCAATTCACGGAAGGAGAGTGGGAACATAAGCATTGGGACGAGGAATGTGGAATCGTGTATCAAAGATTACTGGCAAGTTATCTAGACATTACCTTCTCCACCTAAATGCAGACATGCCAAAGCAAAAAATGTCCTAGATAAGAAATAATAAACACAACAGAATTAATATTCTCCAATACTTGACAATTAACAGACTCCAGCCACTACGTGTTTCATCTTGTCAGTTAAGACATTGACATTGTCATGGCTAATTGATGCTTGCAAGTTAAAGTAAATCGCAAGGAGGTATTGTAACCGAATAGCTTCTCGAATCATGTGATGTGGCTTGTATGTATGCAAGGAAAGTATGTACAGTGTGTCAGCTAATGGCTTTTGTGAGATCCTGACACTCGTGACACACGGGAACCAAACACCGACTCCTGATGTTTGCATACTCGCCCTTTGTGAGACCTGCCCTGTTACTCTGCTTCAGGACCATATAACATGTACCTCATCCTTTACTTATACAAGAAAGTGAACAGAAAATCGACATTCTCACACAACAGCCATTAGTTGAGAGACAGTACAGACTCGCTCGCTTTGCTCATATACGAGCCACATCACATGATTCGAGAAGGTATTCGGCTACAATATCTCCTTGTGATTTACTTTAACACAAAAGCATTAATTATCAAAGAATTCAATGTCTTGAGTGACAAGACAAAACAAATGTTTTGCAGAATGAGCTAATTAAAAATTGCACATACAACACTATGAAAACGACTTTATTTGTGTGCAGTTGCCTGCACCGTTGCATGAGGTCATGTCCCAATTTGGGGAACATTCAGGTGGTTGTTTCCCCTCGTTGATGAGCACTGAGCATGAGAACGATTGAATTTTTAGACTAAATAACAAGTGGATTTTAGCGTGCGTGCAGGAACTCTGCCACCCCTCGCTTGGTACAACAGAATTCATGCTACCCGGAAATCTTTAATTGGAAAAACATGAATCTGTTTATTAAGTTCCATCAGAATTTATGACACATTGCCTGAACTCAAAACCTTTGTACCAAAATGCACAGCAGTTCCTTGTACCAAATTCAATCAAATGTAGAATTATTGGCCCAAGTTGCTGCAACTTAAATATCCATAACAGAAACTTCCAAAAGGTGTGCAGAGTTAAAAAACAACCATTGGAGATCATTATTTATTTTAAATAGATAAAGGGAATGGTAGATTGAGATGCTACAAAGAGAAGAAACTAGCTTTAATTGGTGTATCCACAGTGAGACAGATACTCACAGCTCCATTTACTAGGGAATGGGGCATGAAATGTGGGTGAGACAGATACTCACAGCTCCATTTACTAGGGAATGGGGCATGAAATGTGGGTGAGAGGGTAATATAAAATATAGTATTTTATTATAGGTCTTGTAACTCCCATAAAGGTCCGGGGGAAAATCACTTACCTGTCATTCCTTCACTCTCCTACCTTCTACTGCTTTCCTACTCCACCTCCTCCCCGTCAGGCCTCTCCCATACCCGTTAACTCGTGCCAGGCCCAGTTTTAGAGGGTAGGCAAGGCCTACCCAAGAAATCACCATGTCCTACCCAAGACCCATGCACAAGCAGAAAAACATCTGTTATTTTAGTTTCTTTAAAAAATCACACGGATCTGCAGACTTGCAATCAAAGTGTAATTGTAAAGCTTTGATCTATAACACTAATGTCTAGGGCTACTTTAAGTGCACGGAGAGAGGGATGAGGTCACAGGAGCCAGGTGCACCTGTAAACTGAAGTGGTACCTGAGACACTTCACCTGTATCTAGACCACAAGGAAACAGTTGTATGGGAGAAACAGAACGACGAAATTGCCATTGCATGGCAAGTAAGTGAAAATTAGCATACAATCAGGATCTATATCTTAGTAGTTATATTTTCTTTTTGCTGTAACACTATTCCTAACGTATGGACAGGGCCACTGGAATTATGCGACTTGGGGAAACCAAATTTTGTGGTAGGGTTGACTAAATTATGTGGCAAAGAAAGCCAAATTACTTGGCGCAATATTGCACATTTTGTGATAGTATCACTTCATTTATTTTTACATTTCTACACGTTAACTATGTCTTTGAAAATTTTACTCCTCGTTATTACCACTTTAACATCGAAGTACAGCAATAGGCAATTAATTGAAAGGTAACCAGTGAACCTTTTTTAAAGGGTTTCCACAATGCAGCAACACATGTCGCTGCATTTTTAGTAACGTTTGATCTGTTTGGGCTAGAAGCAACATTTTGTTTTGTTAAAATCTGCAAATTATGCAGTAGATGATGGATTATGTGACAAATGTGGCAAATCCATAATTATGTGGGATACGCTGAAGCTGCAGAATCGCAGAATTCCGGTGGCCCTGCTTATGGCACTATGTTAAGCAAAAAGCACAGACAGTGACAAAGTTTGGACTTTTCTTGAGTGAAAAGATTAGTCAAGTTTCACAAATACCACATACATACAGAATTGAAAGAAGCAGTGCAAGAGCCTATTACACAAAGAAAAGCAATGGCAACAATTCCATAGCCGTTGTCCTGATCCTCTCAATCTCCAGAGGTGCTCGCAGAAGGCAGAGCTCGATAATATAATTAGAAGACATTTAAAGAAGACACCACACACTGGGAGACCTGGTGACTGTGCATCTATTCTCTCCCAACAAATTCTCTCATTTTGTCACATAAATAGACTGCAATGGATTATAATTGGGGCTACTATAATTATGGATTCTGCAGATGCCGCATTTTATGCCTAATTATGGAATTGTCACATTTGCCACATAATCCGTAATTTGCTGCATAATTTGCAGATTTAAAAAAAAGCCATCATAAACAGATCTAAAGCTACTAAAAATGCAATTACAAGTTGCGGCACAGTGGAAACCCCTTCCACAGGTTTACTTACTGGTCATCTTTCAGTTGCTTGTTGCTTTGTGTTTTAAATTGGTACTAATGTCCTATTACTTACCGGTAATCTTCATTACTCCTGGTCCCGTAGTCCTCGTCCCATTCCTCACAAGTGGAGATTACTATCTCCGCGACAGAAAAAAAGAACAGGAGCATGCTGGGATAACAAACCCACTCCCTCCCGCTGGGCGTACATAAGCGGTACCAGCCCAGCATGCAGCCTGAAAATAGCAAGCCAACAACCGGAAGGCCGGCCGCCAGGGAGGGAAGTAAGGAATGGGACGAGGACTACGGGACCAGGAGTAATGAAGATTACCGGTAAGTAATACGACATTACCCCCAGGTCCCTCCGTCCTCGTCCCATTCCTCACAAGTGGAGAATACCAAAGCAGAGAACCCGGCCTTCCGGAACCCCACCAAAGCCAGGGGCACCAGACCGAGAAAAACGGCACCCAACAGAAGCAGAAGGGAGCCCACAAGAAAACGCAGGCAGGAGCACACCACCAGCCACGCCCCCAACCAAGCCGACAGAGCCGAGACCCCAAAACAAGCAGGGGACGAGCAAGAAAGGACCGCAAACGAACACAAGACCACCCAAGCAAGCCCGAAGGAGGCCCCGCACCCAGAAGCAAGACCCAAGGGAACCCCCAGAGGGGCAGAAAGAGAAACCACCCCCGAACCACCAGGGAGAAGCTGAAGCGCCCCAATGGAGCAACCCAGCCAGGAAGGGCAAACAACCCGGGAGAAAACCCACCAAGGGAGAAGCCCACAGCCCCAGGCACCACCAAGCAGCCGCCCCAACAGGGACAAAACAGCACATCCCGGCCCAACGCTCAAGAGCGCACGAGAGCAGGCTGCACAGGGAGACAGGCCAAAGGCCCAGGAAGGAATACAGCAGGGCAAGACAGAGAGCGAACCCCCCAGAACAGGGAAGAAGGCGACCCACAGCCGGACCAACCCACAAAACACCACACCAAGAGGCGAGGGGAAGGAAGAGGAGAACGAAGAGGCACGCCAAACTCAGAGAAACACCGAACGCGACCAACCACAGGACCAACCCCAACACACCAGGGGAAGCCACCCGCAGAGCCGCAAAGACCGAAGAGGAAGGAACCAGACAAGAAAACAGGCACCGACCCAGAGCAACAACCAGGAAGAAAGGGGCCACGGCATCCAGACAAGGCCCCCCCCCTCCCACCGACCAACAGCCGACAACCGCGGCAAAAAGGAACCGGAGGCACAGAAAACCCACAGAAGGCCCAGGCCAAAAGGCAGGAAAGACAAGCCGCCAACCACAGCAGAGACACCGGATGGCCGCAGCCAAGGCCGCCACACCGGGAGAAGAAAACCCGGGCACAGGAACCAGCCAGAGGCCAGGACCGAGGCAACCAAAAGCAGGAGACACAGGGGCACGAACCCAGGAACCCACCCAAGCAAGGCCAGGGAGAGCAACAAGCGCCACCCAAAGCAGACTCCACACACGGCCAGCGAACAGCCAGGAGAGAACAACCAAGGGCCGAACACAGAACCGGGGAAACAAACCCCAGAACCGGGAAGGAGGAACCCCCACCAACCAGGAGCCGACCCACAGGTCAGGAGGACACCAAGGAACCACCCAAGGCGAACCCCAAGAAGGGCAAAACAGGAAGGACGAACAAGGAGGTCAACAGCCCAATAACGCAAGCAGTCCAGAAGACCCAAGAAGCCAACCGGACAACGCACAAGCCAGCCAGCCCGGAGGACCCCAAAATGGAGCATCAGAACCCGAAAGGAGAGGCAAAGGGCCAACCGACCCAACCCCAAAAACCCCAACCAAGAAGGGGCCCAGGGACCGGCACCAAAGCAAGCCAAGCCACCAAGAGAGGAGAAGCAGCCGGGGAACAGAGAGGGAGACCGGCAAGCCACAACAGGCAACCAGCACAAAGGTCACAGCTCACCAGCCAGGCGCAAAGGAGCAGCACAGGAAAGTACACAGGACCAACCCGGCACCCAGACCAACAGGGCCAGCAAGAGGCCAAAAAGAGGCCCAAAAGCACCAGAGAACTAGCGGCCGGGTAAGAACCCAGGCAGGGACCCCGCAAAGGAAGGCCAAAAACAAGGACCGTAAGGGAGCAAACGCCACAGAGGCAGAGCGGAGGCCCCAGCAGCACCCTGGACCACCCCAGGCACCCCCAAACCAAAGGCGCACAACCCCCGGGGGGAGCGGGAACATACCCAAAAAGGGAAGAACAAACCACGCAGAGCCAGCCAGAGCAACGGCCAGAGACACCACAGGCCGAAAGCAGGCCGCACGGGAGCGGGAAACGCACAAGCCCAAGGACAGGCCCACACGGGGAAAACCACAGCCCCAGGGCCCAGGCAAAGCCAACCACCAGCACAAGGCCGAAAAAGGGGAGCGGGGACACAGCAACGGGGCCCACACACCAGGGGAGGCCGACACCAGACCACAAACGGCAGCCCCACCAACAAAACCACCGGCCAAGCCCAAGAGAAGGCATGGCGAGGAGGACACCGGGAGCGGCACCCACAAGCAGGAAAGAAGGGCACAGGGCAGCCCGAACCCACAAACTGGGAGGCGCACAGAAGCAGCGCACCCAAGAAACCAAGGATCCACCCAGGCAGAAGCCAAGGAAGACCCACCACACCCAGCCACCACAGGAGGCAAAAGGAGGGGCAGCGAGAGGCAAACGACCCCAAGCCACAAAGAAGAGACACGAGGGGAAAAGGAAACCACAACAGGAAACCAAACCCCACCAGCCAACCCAGCGCAACACAACACAGCACCAGGCAAGAGGTAAGAGGCAAGCAGCAACACCAGCCAGAAAGCCCACCAGGGGCCCCACCAGGACAGCCCCGGAGCCAACAGCCAACCAAGGCCAAGACCTACCGGGACAGAGGGAGGGCACAACAGCCCCCCCCCAAGAACCCAAGAAACAGGGAGGCCGAAAGCACCAAGGACCCCGACGCAGGACGCAAGAGGCAACCCAGCCAAACACAAACAGGGGCCAAGCGCAAGAGCAGAGGGGCCGCAGACGGGGGGAATACCGGGGGGCCGCAGGCCCACCTCCCCGACCCACAACCAGCGCGAAGGATCCCACCAACCCAGGCAGGAGGGCACGCCGGAGGGCAGGAGAGGAGCGAACGCAAGAGCACCGGCGCGCCCAGCCGCAACACCAAGACATGACCAGACGCCAGCAGGGAGGAAAGGCCACAGGCCAGGAAACCCCACACAGCGAAGCCCAGAGCACCGGCCAGGCACAGGGGGGTAGAAAGAAACAAGGCACCCCGAGCACGGGCCACACCAACACCCCCGGAAGGACGCAAGAAGCGCCCAGCACCAGGAGCCGCAGGCAGGCACCCAGATAGGCACGCACCAGGCCCGAATCCACAAGAACAGGCAGGAACCAACAGGGCGGACAGGCAGTAGGCGGAAGAAGCCGGGCAACAGGCAACCAAGGCGGACATCCAACCAGGCACCAACCAGGGGGAACAGAAGCACGCAGGGCAGGAAGGCCGGAAGCCCACAGGCCAGAGGAACGAACCAGGCCGAACCCCACCCAAAAACGAAAAAGCCCAGGAGAGCAGAAGCGTGCACCGGGGAACGGGCGGACGGCCACAGCACCCGCCAGCCCCGGCACACCCCCAGCAGCGGAAAACAGGGAGCCAAGGCCGCAGGCCAGTACAGCAGAAGAGCGCAGCACAGGGAAGAAAGAAATGCGGCACCCACCAGGGGGACAGGCCAACACCACCAAACAGAGACCGTCCCCCAACCCCACGCCCAGACGCCATCCAGCAGCAAGCGCCGAGCAAGCGGAAAACAAGGAGGACAGGGAACCCACAACCGGAGGAGTAAGCCCCCCGCAGCACCGGGAAGCAAGGCAGAGACACAGCGCAGAAAGCCACGCAACGCCCCCAACCCAGCAAGCAGGAACAGGGAGCGCCACAAGCCAGCACGGACAATCCCCAACAGGAATCAACCAGCAGACGGAGAGACCAGAAGATGCCAGGTCCCAGAGTAGAAAGCGCCAGCAGCAAGCAAGGTGAGAATACCACCGAAGCAGCCAAGCAGGTCCCCCAGCCAAGACCGCCGAAGCAGCCCACCGCGCACAGCCAGACTCAGCAGGCAAAGCACAGACCACAGAGCCAGAGGAACATGTTGTGAAGAAAAGCGGAACCGCTATGCGGTATTCACCACAGGGGCAGGAAGAGCACACCAAAAGCGCCCTGCCCCCAAGATCCAGCCCAGGCGCCCTCCAAGACACCAGCGCCGGGCGAGGAAGAGTGCTGCAGCAACCGGCCAGACACCGACCTCCATCAAGGTCCGCCCCTGCACCAACATCAGGAACAGCAGGGGCAACATGGAGGAAAGAAGGCGAGCAGCACACCAACAAGTCAGGCAGGGAGACCAGGAGCACCGCCCGCCGCAGCCCCTGGACCCCCATAACAGCCACATCAGCGCGTCTTCCAGTCTGGCCAAGCCGTAGGAAGACGCGCGCTGTAACCCGGAAGAAATACGGAGATCCGGCGCCCCAGCCGCAAAGGGCCGGGCGCCAATCAACGCGACTCCCAGCAAGCCCGGCAGGCCAGGAGACGCGGAACAGGACGTCGAGGACAGCCCAGCAGCCCGACGAGACATCCATTGAAGAAACACACAGGTAAGTCAGCAACACGTCCCATTCTGTCGGAAGACAGAAAAAAAGAACAGGCTGCATGCTGGGCTGGTACCGCTTATGTACTCCCAGCGGGAGGGAGTGGGTTAGGTATCCCAGCATGCTCCTGTTCTTTTTTTCTGTCGCGGAGATAGTAATCTCCACTTGTGAGGAATGGGACGAGGACGGAGGGACCTGGGGGTAATGAGATTAATCTTTGCTCCACGCATTGTTAACGTGTAAAAAAGGTACATTAATAAAGAAATACTCCCCCACATTGTGCTCCATAATTTAGTCAACCCTGATGCATAGTTTGGTTTTACGCCTGTTGCATTATTCCGCTGGCCTTGATTATAGTACAGCTGTTAACCCTCTGATCCGAAACTGATAAGATAATATACTGGGATAATGCACTTGCTGTGCACATATTTCTACAACCTCTGGCTTCACAAGATCAAACATTGCTACTGAACCTTCCATTTCTGGAAGAAGAACAAGAATGAGACAATGTTGAAAATCTGCTTTTTCTGCATGGTCACTTCAAATTTTTGCGCATTTTCAGGAATCTAGTTTGCTGGTTTTGAACTCCTTATATCTTACCCCTGGCTAAGCATGCGTTAAGTGCCTGTGATCTCCTTTTAAACATGGCTATACTAGATTTTTCCTAATTGACCCATTTAAATTGCTTATAAGTCCCTACTATATGGTCTAGAAAGTCCATCTAGGGCCTATAAGCTAAATGTCAGTTAAATTTCACTTGTGGACTGCAGCATGTATTGTGCAATCCACAGAGTGGTCCTACAAAACATGGCTTCGGGCCTAGCATTGCAGCCTGACTGCTGCAGTGTTAACACCTGCAATGCAACCTCTTAAAATAACCCTTTTGACAGGAAAATGTTTCCCTTTAAATGTGAAAAAGACTCCTCTGTGTAGGTCTTGTAGCCCACAAGGTAGAGCGCATAGTATTTTAAAAACGGGACACATAGAAAATTAATGTCACCATGCTCCTACTGTGACAAGACCCCAAAAACTATTTTCACTGTGGCAGGCCTAGCTGTCCTATACAGATAAACAGAAACCAGATTAAAACATTAACACTGCTATATTGAGTTTGGGAACAGCAACGAAAATAATTGAACAAATATTTTTAATAGTTCTTAAAAATCCAATTTAACTGTAAAGTTGGATTTTTAATAAGTATTAAGGAAAGGTAACTTTTAGAAAGCTACATTTACCATGTCTCAAGCTCCTGGAGGCTAGTTTGCAGTAGCTCTCCAGCAGCTGCTCACCCGGTACTCCGTTTTTATTGAGGTGTGAAATTCCTTCAAGGAGCCTCTTTGATAGACAGGTCCACCTGAATGGGCAGCTATGATTACTCTGAGCTCAGCTGGATATTCAGGATGATGGCTACTGCTCCTTCTGTGGGCACATAGTGTTAAATTCTGCCTGAAAGCCTATCTAAGGCACATGTAAACATGTTGAGCACTTGAAAATGATCAAACAGGATCAGATCATATTTCTTGTGTGTCTGCTGTCTGATTTCCGAAGGACCATTCTTTGTCTTGCCGGGCTTCTGCCCCATATTTTGTTGTGGATCCAGGGCCTGTTTCAAACTGGATTTTAGTGTTATATGTGGGAGAACACTAGTCAGTTCCACAGCACACTTCACTACACACCCTCTGCTAGCAGTGCCCAAGCTTAATGTGCTGTAGACTTTGACCATCTTGGAATTACCCTGACACAATTTTGGGCATGTTTTCAGTAAGGAAAACCGGAACTATTATAAAAAGTACATAGGCCAGCACCTGGTAACTTTTACCTCAACCAGGAGTAGCCCCCGTCCCGCTAGCTAGAGCTAATCATAAATGTGTCACCACAAGGCACCCTCCTCAGAACACTGTCTAGATCAGAAGAGGACTGGACCTGCTGTCTGTGATCTTAAAGGAGCCTTGTAGGAATGGCTGATCCCTCTTGTATCCAGCACGAAGAAGTGCACTTCAAGGGTCTGTTGGTAGACCTGCAATGTGACCTTCTATGTGACTTCAGGAACACAAAAAGCTGCAAGAGGCCTTTTTATCGAAATCCCCAGCTGACCAGTGGCTACTGGACCTTGACTGAACTTGGCAGTTGGTCTCTACCTGGACACCCTGAGAGTCTCTAGGTGCCTTCCCCCGATATCCATGTGGCCTTAGACGTGTACTCCTGTAGTTGTTTGGGCACCAGAACAGTTCGGAAACGTTTGAAGATGTTTCTCTCAAGCACTCCAGAGCATTAGCGGGGGCCCCAACTACCACTTCCAAAGATTCAGATTGAATTTCAGCTTCATCCCATGCAGAGATCTCTGCACCTCTGAAAAAACAACAAACTCCCACTCTGAGGAGGGACTTTGAAGCTTTTGAGATTTTTTGCTGAAACTATTCTGAGCATCGCCTGCATGGAGAGGATTTTCCTTCCAAGAGATGAGAGATGGAGGTTGAATAGATGTGAGTCTGAGGATAGAAAAGATAAGTTAAAAAAGGAGGGATAAGACAAAGGAATGGTAAGGAAACAGGTAGATGAAACAAGTAAAGAAGTTATTAAAAGGGAAGAGAAGAAATATGACAGAAAGGTTGATTAGTGAAGAGTAGGTGGGTTATAAGTGTCATAAATTAGAAAAGGTGGACTGAGAGGTGGATGAAGAGGATGAAAAAGGCATCTTAGGAAGTAGGATAGATGGAGCAGGGTACTGCTGAGCAAAATGAGTGATGAGAGTAGCAGGATGGGTAAGCATGTACTGAATCGAGCCAATAAGAGGTGAGCAGCGGGAAAGAAATACAGATGGGTGAAGGCAGAGAATGGCGCTTGTGAGGGATGGTGATGAAGAGAAAGGAAGGTGGTCACATAGGAGGGGCATTAACAAACGAAAAGAAATTATAAGACCTGGGAACAGAGAAGGAGTGTGAAGAGACTGGAGGAGAGTGTTAGAACAAGCAAGAGATTAGACTGATGGACAGGGAGGGTGATGTGTAAAGAAAGGGTAATGGGAATGGTGGAGACTAGTGAGAGACAGGAAAATGGGAAAGAAGAGAAAGCATGCCAGTGATTATGTGGAGAGAAAGTTCAATTTTGAGGCATGGGCTTTACATTTCCTCTTTGTTCCCCTAAGATACATTTTGCCTATTAGACTGACAACAGATTGGTGGTTGAGAAAGTAGTCATCATATTACAAGTCCAGTTGTCAACCTCGGAAGATGTTCTCTTGGCCCAGTGAGTAGATGGTGGTACCATTGCTCTCCATGTAGTGCTAATGGGATATTACTTCCTTGCAGCTCATTTCATCTGCAGTACGCCACATCCCATGTAGCCACTTTCTCCAAACCAGGACACTATTATGTAATGCTGTTGGCCACAGTGTATCAGTTTTACGATGGCTAGAAGGCCAACAAGTTGTTTCCAAATGTTGCTACCATGTTGGGACTCTAAACAATAGACTATTTACAATACTACAAAAAAGACTGACACCTGCTGCTAAGCTTATTTTTTTGTTATTGCAAGCATATGTCAGATTTGGTTTTGTTGCTTACATTGCCACCTTTGAATACTCCTCCAATTGTTACCTCACTTATATAGCTAAAATATGCATAACTCCAGGTCTTTGCAGATCTCATGTATGTATTATATAATCCAGGCCTTAGTGCAGCCACTGTCTAGAATATGGAGAGTTACCACTGTAGAACAGATCCAGAGACAGAGAACTGCCATGGCTGATTATGCACACTCATGCACCCACACAAACACATACTCCGCCCTCATCCTTCACATAAACAAAAGCATTACCCCATAGGCAGCAGCAATAAATTTGAGGCTGACAGAAGCGGGTGAGGCAGAGAATACAGGATGAGGTGGAGAGAGAGAGAGAAGGGTGAGGTGAAGACAGAGGAGGGTGAAGCAGAGAGGCAGGAGGGTAATAGGGTGGAGGCAGAGGGGGATAGTAAGGAAAACAAGCATTTGCAATGCAATAGGTCTCGCATTAATAAAAGTTTTAGCTATTGGTGTTGCACATTATAATGCAATAGCTCAAGCTTTCATTAATGCGAGACCTATTGCATTGCAAATGCTTGTTGCTTCCTAGCAGTTGGTACTGAGATGGTCCTAGTGCTTACCGACTCGGATTAAAGTGATACACAAACATTTTAACTACCGGTAAAATACCCATCATTTACAGAGTTGATGCTCCACAGTGCCTTGTTTCTTGGTGCTTAAAAATGTATAGTTGCTATTATCAATTTCTCTCAAGCTCATATTATCAACTTTGGTAAGATAGCAACCTGAGTCTCCCAATTCTAGAGTTCCTAATCCGAAGTTTACACTCAACTCTCAAATGCAGTCACTGGACCCACGGAACAGCCTTACTGGTTTACTCACCAGTTAATCCCTATACCATGCAAGCTTTATATGATATGGTCAAAGGTACAGAGAGTGTAACTGGAGACTTTCTACACAGCATATTTGCATAATACAGAAAGATAATGCTGTAATGCATCCCAGGGTGTATCCGTGTAGTACTTGTGTAGTGCTTGCTTCACACTGATAGGTGCTTGATTGAGTGAGTTTAGTCACTGTATTTATTTCTTATGAGATACAGTGCTTGAAATGGAAATAAAGAAGTGCTGATACAATCCTACAGAGCATTTTTTCTACTGAACAGTGCTAGCACTTTTCTGTAAAGTATGGACCCCTTCCGAGAAGTGCTGATACCCACCCTTTCAAGTTAAAGCAGTTCAAGTACATGAAAGTACCCTCTCATGTACAGTGCTGGTGAGAGAAAGTGCTTTTGAGGGCAGGATACTGATGTACTCTTTCAGGGCGCTCTCAGTCTGTTCCATTGGGGCAGGCCAAGCGGGGGAAAGTGCGGGGGGGGCGACTATGGATTTCTGGGGAGGTGAGTGGATGTATAAACACAGAGGTCCAGGTTTATACATTATTAGTAGGGGGACTTGTCCAGGCTGGTCGTGTGATCCCTCAGACCCTCTTACTTATTGGTTTTTTCGAGGTGAGTGGATGCCATCCTTCCCTCTCCCACCCACCGCCCAGGGCTTTAAGTGGGCTGGTTCCATCCGTGTCTCATAACTGTTAGTAATTAAAAAAGGATATTGAAACGAGTGCCTATCTGGCCCTATATTAATGTCCTTAACTTTATAGGCAAATAACGCTGATCGATTTCTGAACAATTTATGCAAAAAAATGTTAATGTGATCCATGTCAGTGGTTCAGGTCCTGTTCATATTTCACGTGTTACTTAATCTTGCACCAAAATACAGGTGGGGTTGCACATTACAGGGATCGCAAAATGTTAGTGTGTTTAAGCCACGCACTTAGGGCCATATGTAGATAAATTATATTTACCGATTCATAAATACCGAATTTTACCGATTCAGTATTTATGAATCTGTAAATAGTATGTAGGTAAACAATCGGTAATTATTACCGATTCGGTAAATATCGGTATTTATGAAAAGGTATTTACCGAATCGGTAATAATGCATCCCTTCATGCCTGGAGGCCCATAGGAATGAATGGGAAGCCATTTACTATTACCGATTCGGTAAATACCGAATCGGTAATAGGGGAAGCATAATCATGGGTGGCAGGGTGTCACATTGACACCCTGTTGCACCCCTGATTCGTGCATGTGTGCACATGTGGCGCACATACATGCCCTAAGGGCATGTATGTCTGCCACATGGCACTTTTAAAGCAGCCAAATTTAGCTTTTTGAAAGGTATTCGTTATTTAACATCAACCTGTAGTTGGTGTTAAATACCGAATCCTTACTACTGAAATTCACTCACTTGAGTGCTCCCTACATATGATTTAAGGATTCCGTAATTTACCGAATCTGTATTTTACCGATTCGGTATTTTACCGATCCCTTACCGATTCGGTAAATTACCGAACCCTTAAATCATGCCTCCTACATCTCAAATGCCTAAATACCGGTCGGTAACGGGATATTTACCGAATTTCGGCCGTTACCGACCGGTATTTAGCTACCTACATGCGGCCCTTAATTACATATGCCACGCACCGTTTAGAGACACCACCACCCTCACTTTTGCATACTCTTCTGCCAGCTTTTAACTGAGCTCTCCACCAGCTTCACCTTCCCCCTCACGTTCCCTGTTGGTCTTCGGTTCCAACTCACTCATAAATTATTAAGGCAGACAATTGTCGGAGGATAGGTGGAAGATATTATAGTGATTAGTGGTTGCCTGCTCTACTGGGAAAATTAGAGCTTTCACTGAAGGCCTGTGACTCTGATAAGCCCATAGACATAGGTGAGTCAGAGGTTGCAGAGGTCTGAGTGCACTCCGGTTTTGGGGCCTGTAGGCCTGGCATGCAACTCTCTCTATCACTGTCAGTGTCCCAAGACTGCTGTGAATGCTCTCATGTTACTGTAGGCCAGTCACGGAGCTTGCTTCCTCCGACTCCCGGACTTTAGACATCCAAAGCCCAGCACGCCTCTAGGTGACAAACTTCTTGACCTGTTGCTTTACACAGACCACAGAAGGGATGGCGACATCTACAGACCTATAGAAGCTTGTCGTAGACTTCAGTTCACTTGCATGCCAAGGGTACCAGAAGTCAAATATAAGAAGGTAACCCCCTAATTAATACTTTTAGGTCTGGGCAAAGGGGGGGAAAAACAATAAAGAAACAAGGGATACCCACTTGACCTGTATTTCTTCTGCTGTACTTACTAAGTGTTATTGGTTCTGTTCCACTCGTAATATAATGCTTTGTATACATGATTTTTCATAAAAAAGGTTTATTATATCCTTTCCCCAAAATATCTCATATTTCATATTTGTTGATTGAAAAATAGCATACATATTTAGAAAGTCTACAAATTCATTTTGACAATTCTTTCCATGTATTGTGACATGACTGTTATATTAAAGATAGAGATGAAATGTGTTTTCTTCCTATAAAATCAAAATATCACCCTTGCAAAGAAACTACCATCATAACCAATCCTCTCACTCTAACACCCATTCAGACTCAAAAACTACCATACTCAACAATCATGCCAAAGTCCCAGCAAATTACACGTACAAAAGAACAAACAATGGCAGGAAAAGAGGTTGAATTTTTATCCATTATTGTGTTGTGGGCTGGGATCTGTTTTCCAACAACACCACGACGGGTAAAAATTCAACCTGTATTTCTGCCGTAGTGTGTAATTTGCTGGGACGTTGGTATGATTGTTGAGAATGGCAGTTTTTGAGTCTGAAATTTAGAGTAAGAGTATTGGTTAAAAGGGCAGTTTCTTTGCAATGGTGATATTTTGTTTTTATAGAAAGGAGAAAAAAATATCTATCTTTGATATAACAGTCATGTCATAATACATGGAAAGAATTGTCAAAATGTATTTATAGACTTTCTAAATATGCATACTGTTTTTCAATCAACATATAAGAAATATGAGATACTTTGAGAAAAAAATATAATAAACCTGATTTTATGAAAAATCATGTATACATAGCATTATATCACAAGTGGAACAGAACCAATAGCACTTCGTAAGCACAGCAGAAGAAATAAAGGTCAAGTGGGTATCCTTTTTTTTTTCTTTAGGTGTACCGGAAGTGACTTCACAAGATATTTGACTATCAACCCAGTCAGAACTCCTGTCTTCTGCTGAGGGATGTGGTAAGGGCAATGAGTTTTGTTTACGATCTAGTCTTGCCTTAGTGGCTCCTGAGATAGGACAAAGGTCAGTGCCTGGGATGCCAAAGAGCTGCTCATGATAACATTGTCTACCCCTGACTGTCACTAATGAAGGTCACGATTTTAGGGCGCCGAATAGGAGGAAGGCAGCTCGTGCCCCGTGAGTCCTTTTGAAGGCGCGGGAAGTCCCATCAGCGGCACCGTCACCCATCCCACACCGACAGGGCCCCTGTCTGAAGAGAGACTGCCCAATAGACGCTGCCAGTGCAGTGCGTGCGTGCGGAAATGAGGAACTCGTCACCTCTTTAACCCCTTAGGGAAGTGCCCCATCAGGAATGGATGGCCATCAGTGCCGAAAAGTGCACAAGTCATATAAATGCATAAAATACAACATATAAATTTGCCCGTTTTCATTTCTGCAGCTGTACTTGCGTTTACAATTTCTGTAGGATGTACGCGGCTTAAGGGAAAGCCCCTCGCGTCCTCGCCGAGCTCGCCTCGTGATCAATACGAGTGTGGTGTCTTTGTGGTGATCGACACCGTAAAGGTCTCCCACCCACCAGCTCAAACAATAAAGTGCCCCCCATAGCTCTAAGTGTCTTTATTGTGTAAATCTGCGCTGTGTGGCTTTGGGGGGTTGTTTACGGACAGATAATTAGTGTGTGAAGTTCCTCTACATGGTGGGGAGTAGAGATGGGGGCTGATTGCCCACCCCCTAAAAATGTGAACGTGTTTCATATTTGGAAATTGGTCTGTTCCACAGTACAGAGGTGCTTTATAAGTAGGGCTCCCGGTTTTATGGTATTTATTTTTTTCACATTTCCGTCTGTATTTATCCATATTTATTTTTGGTCAACTTCATCTGTATTTATCCATATTTATTATGGGTTTGGTGAAAAAAAGAAAGCTGAAACTGGTATATTTCCGCATTTATTTAACCAATAAATATGCAATCACGCTTGAATGCCTGCCAGGTTTCAGGGATATGAACACCTACAGAGATAAAATCAGCCTAGTGCATATCTACTGCTGTTTAAGCCTCTTTACTAAAATTCCTTTGATTTTTAACCCCCTTACCTATCATTCCACACAGTTATTGGCCTGGCAGTCATGGCAAAGTGTATTTAGAATCACTCAAAAAGCACCCAATTTCCGTTTTTATCCACTAGAAATTAAAAGGTTTTCTGTCTGTATTTATCTGTAAAAATCAGTAAAAACGGAAAACTGGGAGCCTTATTTATAAGGTAAAACACAGCGAAGTGAAAACCCCTCCATTCCACAGCAGAGCTGCTTCACATCCACTGTATGAGGAGACGTATTACAGGATCGCTGCACCACGTAAGACAGACGTTCTCCTCACAGTACGCAGAGACACATCATCGTGAATAGTCGCTCTGGGCCTCTTTCTGTGTATTTTATATTTATATCAACAGTGCACTTCCACACTGGGGTTTACGCTGAGTGGCCAGTGCAAAATCAGAACTTGCACTGACTAGCCTTTGAAACAAGTCAATTGCGTCAACATACCAGTTAAAAACACGTACTGTTTGGTGTGAAAATGAAATAGCCAATTGGACATCGCTCAAGCCAAATGCCGGCTGTGTACTAATGTTCGATCCATCTTTTAAATGACATTTAGTGCGCACTGCTCCGCACGTGCTGCTGTCGGGGCAAATCTGCAGTGCAACTGTGAAAAGGGCATGGGCCGTGGCCCAGTCACTCTTCCCAGTATAGGGACGACGGTAGCGGCACTGGTTCGAGAGTACCAGTACATAAGTAGCTGTGCTATATGTGCATGTGAAGGTATTCTTTCCTTCCTGCACGATGCAGGCGGGATCACGAGAGAGGGCGTGAAGACAGGGTGGCGGCCATGCCTTAATGCTCACCTGTGCGATCCGTCTCACAGGAGCTCAGCGGCACAGCTGCGTCAAACCACATCTGAGCGGCCGTAAGTAGGTCTCCCACGCTGGTCCGTGCCCCGTCATAGACTTCATAATAGTTCCAAGCCGTACATTAGCGCCTAGAGTTCATTCACTTGTCACCATGAGCTATATAAACGGTCATATTACGATGCACGACCAACATCAACCCCTAACAAATAAAGTTGCTCTCAGTCTGGCCTCTGCTCTAAGTTTACTCTTCTCGTGTAACATGTCCCATACACTTTGTAAATAAAGTATAGCACTTGGAGCCTTCTGAAGCAGCCCTGTGCATTCGGAACTATATAAGACAAAATACGTGCTGCCAGCAATAACAACAATAATACAGCTTGTTCCAAATAGTGCTTTCATATCGAAACTGAGCCGCTTCTACGCGCTGTCAACAACACGTTTACACGGCAGGCGTCCATACAGTTAAACGTATGTTTGGATGTATGATGTTACAACGCGAGTGAGTACAACGCGTACCGTTACATCGCGGTCGTTACAACGACTGCGATGTTACCACGCCATGCCTTTACAACGCAAGTCTTTACATCGACTTGCACTAGATGGCGTGCTAACATTAGTAAAGTGTAATTTACTATTCCAACTCCAGTCCACTTAACAGTAGGAAAGGTGTTGGGATAGTAAACT